>NC_064930.1:156380665-157018166 GCF_023897955.1 Schistocerca gregaria | reverse complement strand
ACACTAGATCGCGTGTTCCAATGTGACGATCTGGCTTTAAGTCGATTCGATAAACAAATTACGAAAACGGGACGGATTTCTCAGGTTTTTTACTACATATGAACACTTTTCACATTCTCCCGTGCAAACGCGGCTGCTAGTCCTCCTTTCATGCAATATCTTAATGTTCCACCTCATGTCCAAGGCACCAAAGCCGCCCTAAAATCAATAATCGATAACCAAAAACTTGAATTGTACTGCTTCTTACTGGCTATTGCTTTCAACTTAAAAGCTTCATCTGTGTTCTAATATGGTGCTTTTAGTGTCTCCGCATACCGCAGCACGAGACATAGCTATGCAGACGATAAATGTAAACCGTCTCAGAGAGAAAAAGCGGCCAATGTGACGATCTCACTTTAAATCGATTCGATAACAAATGACGAAAACGGACGGATTTCTCAGGTGTTTACTATATATGAACACTTTTTCCACATTCTCCCGTGCAAACGCGGCTGCTAGTCCTCCTTTCATGCAAAATCTTATGTTCCTAGGTCATGTCCAAGCCACCAAAGCCGGCTAAAAAGTGAATACTTGACAACTAAAACTTGAATTGTACTACTTCTTACTGGCTATTACTTCACTTTAGAAGCTTCTTCTGTTGTTCTACTATGGTGCTTTTAGTGTTTTCCGCATACCGCAGCACGCGACATAGCTTTGCAGACGATAAATGTAACCGTCTCAGAGAGAAAAGCGGCCAATGTGACGATCTGGCTTTAAGTCGATTCGATAACAAATGACGAAAACGGACGGATTTCTCAGGTTTTTTACTACATATGAACCCTTTTTCCACATTCTCCCGTGCAACGCGGCTGCTAGTCCTCCTTTCATGCAAAATCTTATGGTTCCACCTCATGTCCATGGCACCAAAGCCGGCTAAAAAATCAATATTCGATAACCAAAAACTTGAATTGTACTGCTTCTTACTGGCTATTGCTTCAACTTAGAAGCTTCTTCTGTGTTTCTACTATGGTGCTTTTAGAGTCTCCGCATACCGCAGCAGGCGGCATAGCTTTGCAGGACGATAAATGTAAACCGTCTCAGAGAGAAAAAGCGGGCCAATGTGGACGATCAGGCTTTAAGTCGATTCGATAACAAATGACGAAAACGGGACTGATTTCTTAGGTTTTTACTTTTCACATTCTCCCGTGAAAACGGCGCTGCTAGTCCTCCTTTCATGCAAACTCTTAAGGTTCCCACCTCATGTCCAAAGCACCAAGGCCGGCTAAAAATCAATAATCGACAACCAAAAACTTGAATTGTACAGCTTCTTACTGGCTATTGCTTCAACTTAGAAGCTTCCTTTTGTGTTCTACTTATGGTGCATTTAGTGTCTCCGCATACCGCAGCACGCGACATAGCTTTTGCAGACTATAAATGTAAACCGTCTCAGAGAGAAAAAGCGGCCAATGTGACGATCTGGCTTTAAGTCGATTCGATAACAAATGACGAAAACGGACGGATTTCTCAGGTTTTTTACTACATATGAAACCCTTTTCACATTCTCCCCTGCAAACGCGGCTGCTAGTCCTCCTTTCATGCAAAATCTTAATGTTCCACCTCATGTCCAAGGCACCAAAGCCGCCTAAAATTAATAATCGATAACCAAAACTTGAATTGTACTGCTTCTTACTGGCTATTGCTTCAACTTAAAAGCTTCATCTGTGTTCTAATATGGTGCGTTTAGTGTCTCCGCATACCGCAGCACGAGACATAGCTATGCAGACGATAAATGTAACCGTCTCAGAGAGAAAAGCGGCCAATGTGGACGATCTGGCTTTAAGTCGATTCGATAACAAATGACGAAACCGGACGGATTTCTCAGCTTTTTACTACATATGAACACTTTTTCACATTCTCCCTTGCAACGCGGCTGCTAGTCCTCCTTTCATGCAAAATCTTAATGTTTCCACCTCATGTCCAAGACACCAAAGCCGGCAAAAAAATTAATAATCGATAACCAAACTTGAATTGTACTGCTTCTAACTGGCTATTGCTTCAACTTAGAAGATTTTTCTGTGTTTCTACTATGGTGCTTTTAGTGTCTCCGCATACCGCAGCACGCGACATAGCTTTGCAGACGATAAATGTAACCGTCCTCAGAGAGAAAAGCGGCCAATGTGGACGATCTGGCTTTAAGTCGATTCGATAACAAATGACGAGAACGGACGGATTTCTCAGGTTTTTACTACATATGAACCCTTTTTACATTCTCCCGTGCAACGCGGCTGCTAGTCCTCCTTTCATGCAAAATCTTAAGATTCCACCTTATGTCCAAGACACCAAAGCCGGCAAAAAATTAATAATCGATAACCAAAACTTGAATTGTACTGCTTCTTACTGGCTATTGCTTCAACTTAGAAGCTTCTTCTGTGTTCTACTATGGTTCTCTTAGTGTCAACGCATACCGCAGCACGCGACATAGCTTTGCAGACGATAAATGTAACCGTCTCAGAGAGAAAAGCGGCCAATGTGACGATCTGGCTTTAAGTCGATTCGATAACAAATGACGAAAACGGACTGATTTCGCAGGTTTTTACTACATATGAACCCTTTTTACATTCTCCCGTGCAACGTGGCTGCTAGTCCTCCTTTCATGCAAAATCTTAAGATTCCACCTTATGTCCAAGACACCAAAGCCGGCAAAAAATTAATAATCGATTACCAAAACTTGAATTGTACTGCTTCTTACTGGCTATTGCTTCAACTTAGACGATTCTTCTGTGTTCTACTATGGTGCATTTGGGGTCTCCGCATAACGCAGCACGCGACATAGCTTTGCAGACGAAAAATGTAACCGTCTCAGAGAGAAAAGCGGCCAATGTGACGATCTGGCTTTAAGTCGATTCGATAACAAATTACGAAAACAGACGGATTTCTCAGGTTTTTACTACATATGAACACTTTTCACATTCTCCCGTGCAACGCGGCTGCTAGTCCTCCTTTCATGCAAAATCTTAATGTTCCACCTCATGTCCAAGGCAACAAAGCCGCCTAAAATCAATAATCGATAACAAAAACTTGAATTGTACTGCTTCTTACTGGCTATTGCTTCAACTTAAAAGCTTCATCTGTGTTCTAATATGGTGCTTTTAGTGTCTCCGCATACCGCAGCACGAGACATAGCTATGCAGACGATAAATGTAACCGTCTCAGAGAGAAAAGCGGCCAATGTGACGATCTGGCTTTAAGTCGATTCGATAACAAATGACGAAAACGGACGGATTTCTCAGGTGTTTACTATATATGAACACTTTTCACATTCTCCCGTGCAACGCGGCTGCTAGTCCTCCTTTCATGCAAAATCTTATGGTTCCACCTCATGCCCATGGCACCAAAGCCGGCTAAAAATCAATATTCGAAAACCAAAACTTGAATTGTACTGCTTCTTACTGGCTATTGCTTCAACTTAGAAGCTTCTTCTGTGTTCTACTATGGTGCTTTTAGAGTCTCCGCATACCGCAGCAGGCGACATAGCTTTGCAGACGATAAATGTAACCGTCTCAGAGAGAAAAGCGGCCAATGTGACGATCTGGCTTTAAGTCGATTCGATAACAAATGACGAAAACGGACTGATTTCTTAGGTTTTTACTTTTCACATTCTCCCGTGAAACGGGGCTGCTAGTCCTCCTTTCATGCAAAATCTTAAGGTTCCACCTCATGTCCAAAGCACCAAGGCCGGCTAAAAATCAATAATCGACAACCAAAACTTGAATTGTACAGCTTCTTACTGGCTATTGCTTCAACTTAGAAGCTTCTTTTGTGTTCTACTATGGTGCTTTTAGTGTCTCCGCATACCGCAGCACGCGACATAGCTTTGCAGACGATAAATGTAAGCGTCTCAGAGAGAAAAGCGGCCAATGTGACGATCTGGCTTTAAGTCGATTCGATAACACATTACGAAAACGGACGGATTTCTCATTTTTTTACTACATTTGAACACTTTTCATATTCTCCCGTGCAACGCGGCTGCTAGTCCTCCTTTCATGCAAAATCTTAAGGTCCTAGGTCATGTCCAAGCCACCAAAGCCGGCTTAAAAGGGAATAATCGACAACTAAAACTTGAATTGTACTACTTCTTACTGGCTATTACGTCAACTTAGAAGCTTCTTCTGTGTTCTACTATGGTGTTTGTAGTGTCTCCGCATACCGCAGCACGCGACATAGCTTTGCAGACGATAAATGTAACCGTCTCAGAGAGAAAAGCGGCCAATGTGACGATCTGGCTTTAAGTCGATTCGATAACAAATGACGAAAACGGACGGATTTCTCAGGTTTTTACTACATATTAACACTTTTCACATTCTCCCGTGCAACGCGGCTGCCAGTCCTCCTTTCATGCAAAATCTTAAGGTTCCACCTCATGTCCAATACACCAAAGCCGGCTAAAAATCAATTATCGATAAACTAAACAAGAATTTTACTGCTTCTTACTGACTATTGCTTCAACTTAGAAGTTTCTTCTGTGTTCTACTATGATGCTTTTATTGTTTCCGCGTACCGCAGCACGTGACATATCTTTGCAGACGATAAATGTAACCGTCTCAGAGAGAAAAGCGGCCAACGTGACGATCTGGCTTTAAGTCGATTCGATAACAAATGACGAAAATGGACGGATTTATCAGGTTTTTACTACATATGAACACTTTTTACATTCTCCCGTGCAACGGGGCTGCTAGTCCTCCTTTCATGCAAAATCTTAAGGTCCTAGGTCATGTCCAAGCAACCAAAGCCGGCTAAAAAAGTGAATAATTGACAACTAAAACTTCAATTGTACTACTTCTTACTGGCTATTGCTTCAACTTAGAAGCTTCTTCTGTGTTCTACTATGGTGCTTTTAGTGTCTCCGCATACCGCAGCACGCGACATATCTTTGCAGACGATAAATGTAACCGTCTCAGAGAGAAAAGCGGCCAACGTGACGATCTGGCTTTAAGTCGATTCGATAACAAATGACGAAATGGACGGATTTATCAGGTTTTTACTACATATGAACACTTTTTACATTCTCCCGTGCAACGGGGCTGCTAGTCCTCCTTTCATGCAAAATCTTAAGGTCCTAGGTCATGTCCAAGCCACCAAAGCCGGCTAAAAAAGTGAATAATTGACAACTAAAACTTCAATTGTACTACTTCTTACTGGCTATTGCTTCAACTTAGAAGCTTCTTCTGTGTTCTACTATGGTGCTTTTAGTGTCTCCGCATACCGCAGCACGCGACATAGCTTTGCAGACGATAAATGTAACCGATTCAGAAAGAAGAGTGGCCAATGTGACGATCTCACTTTAAATCAATTCGATAACAAATGACGAAAACGGACGGATTTCTCAGGTTTTTACTACATTTGAACCCTTTTCTCATTCTCCCGTGCAACGCGGCTGCTAGTCCTCCTTTCATGCAAAATCTTAAGGTTCCACCTCATGTCCAAGGCACCAAAGCCGGCTAAAAATCAATAATCGATAACCAAAACTTGAATTGTACTGCTTCTTACTGGCTATTGCTTCAACTTAGAAGATTTTTCTGTGTTCTACTATGGTGCTTTTAGTGTCTCCGCATACCGCAGCACGCGACATAGCTTTGCAGACGATAAATGTAACCGTCTCAGAGAGAAAAGCGGCCAATGTGACGATCTGGCTTTAAGTCGATTCGATAACAAATAACGAAAATGGACGGATTTCTCAGGTTTTTACTACATATGAACACTTTTCACATTCTCCCGTGCAACTCGGCTGCTAATCCTCTTTTCATGCAGATTCTTAATGTTCCACCTCATGTTCAAGGCACCAAAGCCTCCTAAAAATCAATAATCGATAACCAAAACTTGAATTGTTCTGCTTCTTACTGGCTATTGCTTCAACTTAGAAGATTCTTCTGTGTTCTACTATGGTGCATTTGGGGTCTCCGCATACCGCAGCACGCGACGTAGCTTTGCAGACGATAAATGTAACCGTCTCAGAGAGAAAAGCGGCCAATGTGACGATCTGGCTTTAAGTCGATTCGATAACAAATGACGAAAATGGACGGATTTATCAGGTTTTTACTACATTTGAACCCTTTTCTCATTCTCCCGTGCAACGCGGCTGCTAGTCCTCCTTTCATGCAAAATCTTAAGGTTCCACCTCATGTCCAAGGCACCAAAGCCGGCTAAAAATCAATAATCGATAACCAAAACTTGAATTGTACTGCTTCTTACTGACTATTGCTTCAACTTAGAAGTTTCTTCTGTGTTCTACTATGATGCTTTTATTGTTTCCGCGTACCGCAGCACGCGACATATCTTTGCAGACGATAAATGTAACCGTCTCAGAGAGAAAAGCGGCCAACGTGACGATCTGGCTTTAAGTCGATTCGATAACAAATGACGAAAATGGACGCATTTATCAGGTTTTTACTACATATGAACACTTTTTACATTCTCCCGTGCAACGGGGCTGCTAGTCCTCCTTTCATGCAAAATCTTAAGGTCCTAGGTCATGTCCAAGCCACCAAAGCCGGCTAAAAAAGTGAATAATTGACAACTAAAACTTCAATTGTACTACTTCTTACTGGCTATTGCTTCAACTTAGAAGCTTCTTCTGTGTTCTACTATGGCGCTCTTAGTGTCTCCGCATACCGCAGCACGCGACATAGCTTTGCAGACGATAAATGTAACCGATTCAGAAAGAAGAGTGGCCAATGTGACGATCTCACTTTAAATTGATTCGATAACAAATGACGAAAACGGACGGATTTCTCAGGTTTTTACTACATTTGAACCCTTTTCTCATTCTCCCGTGCAACGCGGCTGCTAGTCCTCCTTTCATGCAAAATCTTAAGGTTCCACCTCATGCCCAAGCCACCAAAGCCGGCTAAAAAAGTGAATAATTGACAACTAAAACTTCAATTGTACTACTTCTTACTGGCTATTGCTTCAACTTAGAAGCTTCTTCTGTGTTTTACTATGGTGCTTTTAGTGTCTCCGCATACCGCAGCACGCGACATAGCTTTGCAGACGACAAATGTAACCGTTTCAGAAAGAAGAGTGTCCAAAGTGACGATCTGGCTTTAAGTCGATTCGATAACAAATGACGAAAACGGACGTATTTCTCAGGTTTTTACTACATATGAACCCTTTTCTCATTCTCCCGTGCAACGCGACTGCTAGTCCTCCTTTCATGCAAAATCTTAAGGTTCCACCTCATGTCCAAGGCACCAAAGCCGGCTAAAAATCGATACTCGACAACCAAAACTTAAATTGTACTGCTTCTTACTGGCTATTGCTTCAACTTAGAAGATTTTTCTGTGTTCTACTATGGTGCTTTTAGTGTCTCCGCATACCGAAGCACGCGACATAGCTTTGCAGACGATAAATGTAACCGTCTCAGAGAGAAAAGCGGCCAATGTGACGATCTGGCTTTAAGTCGATTCGATAACAAATGACGAAAACGGACGGATTTCTCAGGTTTTTACTACATATGAACCCTTTTTACATTCTCCCGTGCAACGCGGCTGCTAGTCCTCCTTTCATGCAAAATCTTAAGATTCCACCTTATGTCCAAGACACCAAAGCCGGCAAAAAATTAATAATCGATTACCAAAACTTGAATTGTACTGCTTCTTACTGGCTATTGCTTCAACTTAGAAGATTCTTCTGTGTTCTACTATGGTGCATTTGGGGTCTCCGCATACCGCAGCACGCGACGTAGCTTTGCAGACGATAAATGTAACCGTCTCAGAGAGAAAAGCGGCCAATGTGACGATCAGGCTTTAAGTCGATTCGATAGCAAATGACGAAAACGGACGGATTTCTCAGGTGTTTACTATATATGAACACATTTCACATTCTCCCGTGCAACGCGGCTGCTAGTCCTCCTTTCATGCAAAATCTTAAGTTGCTAGATCATGTCCAAGCCACCAAAGCCTGCTAAAAAGTGAATAATCGACAACTAAAACTTGAATTGTACTACTTCTTACTGGCTATTACTTCAACTTAGAAGCTTCTTCTGTGTTCTACTCTGGTGCTTTTAGTGTTTTCGCATACCGCAGCACGCGACATATCATTGCAGACGAAAAATGTAACCGTCTCAGAGAGAAAAGCGGCCAATGTGACGATCTGACTTTAAGTCGATTCGATAACAAATGACGAAAACGGACGCATTTCTCAGGATTTTACTACATGTGAACCCTTTTCACATTCTCCCGTGCAACGCGGCTGCTAGTCCTCCTTCCATGCAAAATCTTAAGGTCCTACGTCATGTCCAAGCCACCAAAGCCGGCTAAAAAGTGAATAATCGACAACTAAATCTTGAATTGTACTACATTTTACTGACTATTGCTTCAAACTTAGAAGCTTCTTCTGTGTTCTACTATGGTGCTTTTAGTGTTTCCGCATACCGCAGCACGCGACATAGCTTTGCAGACTATAAATGTAACCGTCTCAGAGAGAAAAGCGGCCAATGTGACGATCTGGCTTTAAGTCGATTCGATAACAAATGACGAAAACGGACGGATTTCTCAGGTTTTTACTACATATGAACCCTTTTCACATTCTCCCCTGCAACGCGGCTGCTAGTCCTTCTTTCATGCAAAATCTTAAGATACCACCTTATGTCCAAGACACCAAAGCCGGCAAAAAATTAATAATCGATAACCAAAACTTGAATTGTACTGCTTCTTACTGGCTATTGCTTCAACTTAGAAGCTTCTTCTGTATTCTACTATGGTGCTCTTAGTGTCTCCGCATACCGCAGCACGCGACATAGCTTTGCAGACGATAAATGTAACCGTCTCAGAGAGAAAAGCGGCCAAAGTGACGATCTGGCTTTAAGTCGATTCGATAACAAATGACGAAAACGGACGTATTTCTCAGGTTTTTACTACATATGAACCCTTTTCTCATTCTCCCGTGCAACGCGGCTGCTAGTCCTCCTTTCATGCAAAATCTTAATGTTCCACCTCATGTCCAAGGCACCAAAGCCTTCTAAAAATCGATAATGGATAACCAAAACTTAAATTGTACTGCTTCTTACTGGCTATTGCTTCAACTTAGAAGATTTTTCTGTGTTCTACTATGGTGCTTTTAGTGTCTCCGCATACCGCAGCACGCGACATAGCTTTGCAGACGATAAATGTAACCGTCTCAGAGAGAAAAGCGGCCAATGTGACGATCTGGCTTTAAGTCGATTCAATAACAAATGACGAAAACGGACTGATTTCTCAGGTTTTTACTACATATGAACCCTTTTTACATTCTCCCGTGCAACGCGGCTGCTAGTCCTCCTTTCATGCAAAATCTTAAGATTCCACCTTATGTCCAAGACACCAAAGCCGGCAAAAAATTAATAATCGATTACCAAAACTTGAATTGTACTGCTTCTTACTGGCTATTGCTTCAACATAGAAGATTCTTCTGTGTTCTACTATGGTGCATTTGGGGTCTCCGCATACCGCAGCACGCGACATAGCTTTGCAGACGAAAAATGTAACCGTCTCAGAGAGAAAAGCGGCCAATGTGACGATCTGGCTTTAAGTCGATTCGATAACAAATGACGAAAACGGACGGATTTCTCAGGTGTTTACTATATATGAACACTTTTCACATTCTCCCGTGCAACGCGGCTGCTAGTCCTCCTTCCATGCAAAATCTTATGTTCCTAGGTCATGTCCAAGCCACCAAAGCCGGCTAAAAAGTGAATACTTGACAACTAAAACTTGAATTGTACTACTTCTTACTGGCTATTACTTCAACTTAGAAGCTTCTTCTGTGTTCTACTATGGTGCTTTTAGAGTCTCCGCATACCGCAGCAGGCGACATAGCTTTGCACACGATAAATGTAACCGTCTCAGAGAGAAAAGCGGCCAATGTGACGATCAGGCTTTAAGTCGATTCGATAACAAATGACGAAAACGGACTGATTTCTTAGGTTTTTACTTTTCACATTCTCCCGTGAAACGGGGCTGCTAGTCCTCCTTTCATGCAAACTCTTAAGGTTCCACCTCATGTCCAAAGCACCAAGGCCGGCTAAAAATCAATAATCGACAACCAAAACTTGAATTGTACAGCTTCTTACTGGCTATTGCTTCAACTTAGAAGCTTCTTTTGTGTTCTACTATGGTGCATTTAGTGTCTCCGCATACCGCAGCAAGCGACATAGCTTTGCAGACTATAAATGTAACCGTCTCAGAGAGAAAAGCGGCCAATGTGACGATCTGGCTTTAAGTCGATTCGATAACAAATGACGAAAACGGACGGATTTCTCAGGTGTTTACTATATATGAACATTTTTCACATTCTCCCGTGCAACGCGGCTGCTAGTCCTCCTTCCATGCAAAATCTTATGTTCCTAGGTCATGTCCAAGCCACCAAAGCCGGCTAAAAAGTGAATACTTGACAACTAAAACTTGAATTGTACTACTTCTTACTGGCTATTACTTCAACTTAGAAGCTTCTTCTGTGTTCTACTATGGTGCTTTTAGAGTCTCCGCATACCGCAGCAGGCGACATAGCTTTGCAGACGATAAATGTAACCGTCTCAGAGAGAAAAGCGGCCAATGTGACGATCAGGCTTTAAGTCGATTCGATAACAAATGACGAAAACGGACTGATTTCTTAGGTTTTTACTTTTCACATTCTCCCGTGAAACGGGGCTGCTAGTCCTCCTTTCAATCAAGCTCTTAAGGTTCCACCTCATGTCCAAAGCACCAAGGCCGGCTAAAAATCAATAATCGACAACCAAAACTTGAATTGTACAGCTTCTTACTGGCTATTGCTTCAACTTAGAAGATTTTTCTGTGTTTTACTATGGTGCTTTTAGTGTCTCCGCATACCGCAGCACGCGACATAGCTTTGCAGACGATAAATGTAACCGTCTCAGAGAGAAAAGCGGCCAATGTGACGATCTGGCTTTAAGTCGATTCGATAACAAATGACGAAAACGGACGGATTTCTCAGGTTTTTACTACATATGAACCCTTTTTACATTCTCCCGTGCAACGCGGCTGCTAGTCCTCCTTTCATGCAAAATCTTAAGATTCCACCTTATGTCCAAGACACCAAAGCCGGCAAAAAATTAATAATCGATAACCAAAACTTGAATTGTACTGCTTCTTACTGGCTATTGCTTCAACTTAGAAGCTTCTTCTGTGTTCTACTATGGTGCTCTTAGTGTCTCCGCATACCGCAGCACGCGACATAGCTTTGCTGACGATAAATGTAACCGTCTCAGAGAGAAAAGTGGCCAATGTGACGATCTGGCTTTAAGTCGATTCGATAACAAATGACGAAAACGGACGGATTTCTCAGGTTTTTACTACATATGAACACTTTTCACATTCTGCCGTGCAACGCGGCTGCTAGTCCTCCTTTCATGCAAAATCTTAATGTTCCACCTCATGTCCAAGGCACGAAAGTCGGCTAAAAATCGATAATGGATAACCAAAACTTAAATTGTACTGCTTCTTACTGGCTATTGCTTCAACTTAGAAGATTTTGCTGTGTTCTACTATGGTGCTTTTAGTGTCTCCGCATACCGCAGCATGCGACATAGCTTTGCAGACGATAAATGTAACCGTCTCAGAGAGAAAAGCGGCCAATGTGACGATCTGGCTTTAAGTCGATTCGATAACAAATGACGAAAACGGACTGATTTCTCAGGTTTTTACTACATATGAACCCTTTTTACATTCTCCCGTGCAACGTGGCTGCTAGTCCTCCTTTCATGCAAAATCTTAAGATTCCACCTTATGTCCAAGACACCAAAGCCGGCAAAAAATTAATAATCGATTACCAAAACTTGAATTGTACTGCATCTTACTGGCTATTGCTTCAACTTAGAAGATTCTTCTGTGTTCTACTATGGTGCATTTGGGGTCTCCGCATACCGCAGCACGCGACATAGCTTTGCAGACGAAAAATGTAACCGTCTCAGAGAGAAAAGCGGCCAATGTGACGATCTGGCTTTAAGTCGATTCGATAACAAATGACGAAAACAGACGGATTTCTCAGGTTTTTACTACATATGAACACTTTTCACATTCTCCCGTGCAACGCGGCTGCTAGTCCTCCTTTCATGCAAAATCTTAATGTTCCACCTCATGTCCAAGGCAACAAAGCCGCCTAAAATCAATAATCGATAACAAAAACTTGAATTGTACTGCTTCTTACTGGCTATTGCTTCAACTTAAAAGCTTCATCTGTGTTCTAATATGGTGCTTTTAGTGTCTCCGCATACCGCAGCACGAGACATAGCTATGCAGACGATACATGTAACCGTCTCAGAGAGAAAAGCGGCCAATGTGACGATCTGGCTTTAAGTCGATTCGATAACAAATGACGAAAACGGACGGATTTCTCAGGTGTTTACTATATATGAACACTTTTCACATTCTGCCGTGCAACGCGGCTGCTAGTCCTCCTTTCATGCAAAATCTTATGTTCCTAGGTCATGTCCAAGCCACCAAAGCCGGCTAAAAAGTGAATACTTGACAACTAAAACTTGAATTGTACTACTTCTTACTGGCTATTACTTCAACTTAGAAGCTTCTTCTGTGTTCTACTATGGTGCTTTTAGTGTTTCCGCATACCGCAGCACGCGACATAGCTTTGCAGACGATAAATGTAACCGTCTCAGAGAGAAAAGCGGCCAATGTGACGATCTGGCTTTAAGTCGAGTCGATAACAAATGACGAAAACGGACGGATTTCTCAGGTTTTTACTACATCTGAACCCTTTTCACATTCTCCCGTGCAACGCAGCTGCTAGTCCTCCTTTCATGCAAAATCTTATGGTTCCACCTCATGCCCATGGCACCAAAGCCGGCTAAAAATCAATTATCGATAAACTAAACAAGAATTTTACTGCTTCTTACTGACTATTGCTTCAACTTAAAAGTTTCTTCTGTGTTCTACTATGATGCTTTTATTGTTTCCGCGTACCGCAGCACGCGACATATCTTTGCAGACGATAAATGTAACCGTCTCAGAGAGAAAAGCGGCCAACGTGACGATCTGGCTTTAAGTCGATTCGATAACAAATGACGAAAATGGACGGATTTATCAGGTTTTTACTACATATGAACCCTTTTTACATTCTCCCGTGCAACGGGGCTGCTAGTCCTCCTTTCATGCAAAATCTTAAGGTCCTAGGTCATGTCCAAGCCACCAAAGCCGGCTAAAAAAGTGAATAATTGACAACTAAAACTTCAATTGTACTACTTCTTACTGGCTATTGCTTCAACTTAGAAGCTTCTTCTGTGTTCTACTATGGTGCTTTTAGTGTCTCCGCATACCGCAGCACGCGACATAGCTTTGCAGACCATAAATGAAACCGTCTCAGAGAGAAAAGCGGCCAATGTGACGATCTAGCTTTAAGTCGATTCGATAACAAATGACGAAAACGGACGGATTTCTCAGGTTTTTACTACATATGAACACTTTTCACATTCTCCCGTGCAACGCGGCTGCTATTCCTCCTTTCATGCAAAATCGTAAGGTTCCACCTAATGTCCAAAGCACCAAGGCCGGCTAAAAATCAATAATCGATAACCAAAACTTGAATTGCACTGCTTCTTACTGGCTATTGCTTAATCTTAGAAGCTTCTTATGTGTTCTACTATGGTGCTTTTAGAGTTTCCGCATACCGCAGCACGCGACATATCTTTGCAGACTATAAATGTAACCGTCTCAGAGAGAAAAGCGGCCAATGTGACGATCTGGCTTTAAGTCGATTCGATAACAAATGACGAAAATGGACGGATTTTTCAGGTTTTTACTACATATGAACACTTTTCACATTTTCCCGTGCAACTCGGCTGCTAATCCTCTTTTCATGCAGAATCTTAATGTTCCACCTCATGTCCAAGGCACCAGAGCCTCCTAAAAATCAATAATCGATAACCAAAACTTGAATTGTGCTGCTTCTTACTGGCTATTGCTTCAACTTAGAAGCTTCTTCTGTGCTCTACTATGGTGCTTTTAGAGTCTCCGCATACCGCAGCACGCGACATAGCTTTGCAGACGATAAATGTAACCGTCTCAGAGAGAAAAGCGGCCAATGTGACGATCTGGCTTTAAGTCGATTCGATAACAAATGACGAAAACGGACGGATTTCTCAGGTGTTTATTATATTTGAACACTTTTCACATTCTACCGTGGTACGCGGCTGCTAGTCCTCCTTTCATGCAAAATCTTAAGGTTCCACCTCATGTCCATGGCACTAAAGCCCCCTAGAAATAAATATTCGATAACCAAAACTTGAATTGTGCTGCTTCTTACTGGCTATTGCTTCAACTTAGAAGCTTCTTCTGTGTTCTACTATGGTGCTTTTAGTGTCTCCGCATACCGCAGCACGA
The DNA here is from genome assembly GCF_023897955.1 of Schistocerca gregaria. Classification (NCBI taxonomy): domain Eukaryota; kingdom Metazoa; phylum Arthropoda; class Insecta; order Orthoptera; family Acrididae; genus Schistocerca; species Schistocerca gregaria. Next base: position 157,003,803 of record NC_064930.1, on the reverse strand, counting down.
GACATAGCTTTGCAGACGACAAATGTAACCGACTCAGAGAGAAAAGCGGCCAATGTGACGATCTGGCCTTAAGTCGATTCGATAACAAATGACGAAAACGGACGGATTTCTCAGGTTTTTACTACATATCAACACTTTTCACATTCTCCCGTGCAACGCGGCTGCTAGTCCTCCTTTCATGCAAAATCTTAAGGTCCTAGGTCATGTCCAAGCCACCAAACCCGGCTAAAAAGTGAATAATCGACAACTAAAACTTGAGTTGTACTACTTCTTACTGGCTATTACTTCAACTTAGAAACTTCTTCTGTGTTCTACTATGGTGCTTTTAGTGTCTCCCCATACCGCAGCACGCGACGTAGCTTTGCAGACGATAAATGTAACCGTCTCAGAGAGAAAAGCGGCCAATGTGACGATCTGGCTTTAAGTCGATTCGATAACAAATGAGGAAAACGGACGGATTTTTCAGGTTTTTACTACATATGAAGCCTTTTCACATTCTCCCATGCAACGCGGCTGCTAGTCCTCCTTTCATGCAAAATCTTAACGTCCTATTTCATGTCCAAGCCACCAAAGCCGGCTAAAAATCAATAATCGATAACCAAAACTTGAATTGTATTGCTTCTTACTGACTATTGCTTCAACTTAGAAGCTTCTTATGTGTTCTACTATGGTGCTTTTAGAGTTTACGCATACCGCAGCAGGCGACATAGCTTTGGAGACGATAAATGTAACCGTCTCAGAGAGAAAAGCGGCCAATGTGACGATCAGGCTTTAAGTCGATTCGATAACAAATGACGAAAACGGACTGATTTCTTAGGTTTTTACTTTTCACATTCTCCCGTGAAACGGGGCTGCTAGTCCTCCTTTCATGCAAAATCTTAAGGTTCCACCTCATGTCCAAAGCACCAAGGCCGGCTAAAAATCAATAATCGACAACCAAAACATGAATTGTACAGCTTCTTACTGGCTATTGCTTCAACTTAGAAGCTTCTTTTGTGTTCTACTGTGGTGCATTTAGTGTCTCCGCATACCGCAGCACGCGACATAGCTTTGCAGACTATAAATGTAACCGTCTCAGAGAGAAAAGCGGCCAATGTGACGATCTGGCTTTAAGTCGATTCGATAACAAATGACGAAAACGGACGGATTTCTCAGGTTTTTACTACATATGAACACTTTTCACATTCTGCCGTGCAACGCGGCTGCTAGTCCTCCTTTCATGCAAAATCTTAATGTTCCACCTCATGTCCAAGGCACCAAAGTCGGCTAAAAATCGATAATGGATAACCAAAACTTAAATTGTACTGCTTCGTACTGGCTATTGCTTCAACTTAGAAGATTTTTCTGTGTTCTAATATGGTGCTTTTAGTGTCTCCGCATACCGCAGCACGAGACATAGCTATGCAGACGATAAATGTAACCGTCTCAGAGAGAAAAGCGGCCAATGTGACCATCTGGCATTAAGTCGATTCGATAACAAATGACGAAAACGGACGGATTTCTCAGGTGTTTGCTATATATGAACACTTTTCACATTCTCCCGTGCAACGTGGCTGCTAGTCCTCCTTTCATGCAAAATCTTATGTTCCTAGGTCATGTCCAAGCCACCAAAGCCGGCTAAAAAGTGAATACTTGACAACTAAAACTTGAATTGTACTACTTCTTACTGGCTATTGCCTCAACTTAGAAGCTTCTTCTGTGTTCTACTATGGTGCATTTAGTGTCTCAGCATACCGCAGCACGCGACATCGCTTTGCAGACGATAAATGTAACCGATTCACAGAGAAGAGCGGCCAATGTGACGCTCTGGCTTTAAGTCGATTCGATAAAAAATGACGGAAACGGACGGATTTCTCAGGTTTTTACTACATCTGAACCCTTTTCACATTCTCCCGTGCAACGCGGCTGCTAGTCCTCCTTTCATGCAAAATCTTATGGTTCCACCTCATGCCCATGGCACCAAAGCCGGCTAAAAATCAATATTCGAAAACCAAAACTTGAATTGTACTGCTTCTTACTGGCTATTGCTTCAACTTAGAAGCTTCTTCTGTGTTCTACTATGGTGCTTTTAGAGTCTCCGCATACCGCAGCAGGCGACATAGCTTTGCAGACGATAAATGTAACCGTCTCAGAGAGAAAAGCGGCCAATGTGACGATCAGGCTTTAAGTCGATTCGATAACAAATGACGAAAACGGACTGATTTCTTAGGTTTTTACTTTTCACATTCTCCCGTGAAACGGGGCTGCTAGTCCTCCTTTCATGCAAACTCTTAAGGTTCCACCTCATGTCCAAAGCACCAAGGCCGGCTAAAAATCAATAATCGCCAACCAAAACTTGAATTGTACAGCTTCTTACTGGCTATTGCTTCAACTTAGAAGCTTCTTTTGTGTTCTACTATGGTGCATTTAGTGTCTCCGCATACCGCAGCACGCGACATAGCTTTGCAGACTATAAATGTAACCGTCTCAGAGAGAAAAGCGGCCAATGTGACGATCTGGCTTTAAGTCGATTCGATAACAAATGACGAAAACGGACGGATTTCTCAGGTGTTTACTATATATGAACATTTTTCACATTCTCCCGTGCAACGCGGCTGCTAGTCCTCCTTCCATGCAAAATCTTATGTTCCTAGGTCATGTCCAAGCCACCAAAGCCGGCTAAAAAGTGAATACTTGACAACTAAAACTTGAATTGTACTACTTCTTACTGGCTATTACTTCAACTTAGAAGCTTCTTCTGTGTTCTACTATGGTGCTTTTAGAGTCTCCGCATACCGCAGCAGGCGACATAGCTTTGCAGACGATAAATGTAACCGTCTCAGAGAGAAAAGCGGCCAATGTGACGATCAGGCTTTAAGTCGATTCGATAACAAATGACGAAAACGGACTGATTTCTTAGGTTTTTACTTTTCACATTCTCCCGTGAAACGGGGCTGCTAGTCCTCCTTTCATGCAAACTCTTAAGGTTCCACCTCATGTCCAAAGCACCAAGGCCGGCTAAAAATCAATAATCGACAACCAAAACTTGAATTGTACAGCTTCTTACTGGCTATTGCTTCAACTTAGAAGCTTCTTTTGTGTTCTACTATGGTGCATTTAGTGTCTCCGCATACCGCAGCACGCGACATAGCTTTGCAGACTATGAATGTAACCGTCTCAGAGAGAAAAGCGGCCAATGTGACGATCTGGCTTTAAGTCGATTCGATAACAAATGACGAAAACGGACGGATTTCTCAGGTTTTTACTACATATGAACCCTTTTCACATTCTCCCCTGCAACGCGGCTGCTAGTCCTCCTTTCATGCAAAATCTTAATGTTCCACCTCATGTCCAAGGCACCAAAGCCGCCTAAAATTAATAATCGATAACCAAAACTTGAATTGTACTGCTTCTTACTGGCTATTGCTTCAACTTAAAAGCTTCATCTGTGTTCTAATATGGTGCTTTTAGTGTCTCCGCATACCGCAGCACGAGACATAGCTATGCAGACGATAAATGTAACCGTCTCAGAGAGAAAAGCGGCCAATGTGACGATCTGGCTTTAAGTCGATTCGATAACAAATGACGAAACCGGACGGATTTCTCAGCTTTTTACTACATATGAACACTTTTCACATTCTCCCTTGCAACGCGGCTGCTAGTCCTCCTTTCATGCAAAATCTTAATGTTTCACCTCATGTCCAAGACACCAAAGCCGGCAAAAAATTAATAATCGATAACCAAAACTTGATTTGTACTGCTTCTTACTGGCTATTGCTTCAACTTAGAAGATTTTGCTGTGTTCTACTATGGTGCTTTTAGTGTCTCCGCATACCGCAGCATGCGACATAGCTTTGCAGACGATAAATGTAACCGTCTCAGAGAGAAAAGCGGCCAATGTGACGATCTGGCTTTAAGTCGATTCGATAACAAATGACGAAAACGGACTGATTTCTCAGGTTTTTACTACATATGAACCCTTTTTACATTCTCCCGTGCAACGTGGCTGCTAGTCCTCCTTTCATGCAAAATCTTAAGATTCCACCTTATGTCCAAGACACCAAAGCCGGCAAAAAATTAATAATCGATTACCAAAACTTGAATTGTACTGCTTCTTACTGGCTATTGCTTCAACTTAGAAGATTTTGCTGTGTTCTACTATGGTGCTTTTAGTGTCTCCGCATACCGCAGCATGCGACATAGCTTTGCAGACGATAAATGTAACCGTCTCAGAGAGAAAAGCGGCCAATGTGACGATCTGGCTTTAAGTCGATTCGATAACAAATGACGAAAACGGACTGATTTCTCAGGTTTTTACTACATATGAACCCTTTTTACATTCTCCCGTGCAACGTGGCTGCTAGTCCTCCTTTCATGCAAAATCTTAAGATTCCACCTTATGTCCAAGACACCAAAGCCGGCAAAAAATTAATAATCGATTACCAAAACTTGAATTGTACTGCTTCTTACTGGCTATTGCTTCAACTTAGAAGATTCTTCTGTGTTCTACTATGGTGCATTTGGGGTCTCCGCATACCGCAGCACGCGACATAGCTTTGCAGACGAAAAATGTAACCGTCTCAGAGAGAAAAGCGGCCAATGTGACGATCTGGCTTTAAGTCGATTCGATAACAAATTACGAAAACAGACGGATTTCTCAGGTTTTTACTACATATGAACACTTTTCACATTCTCCCGTGCAACGCGGCTGCTAGTCCTCCTTTCATGCAAAATCTTAATGTTCCACCACATGTCCAAGGCAACAAAGCCGCCTAAAATCAATAATCGATAACAAAACTTGAATTGTACTGCTTCTTACTGGCTATTGCTTCAACTTAAAAGCTTCATCTGTGTTCTAATATGGTGCTTTTAGTGTCTCCGCATACCGCAGCACGAGACATAGCTATGCAGACGATACATGTAACCGTCTCAGAGAGAAAAGCGGCCAATGTGACGATCTGGCTTTAAGTCGATTCGATAACAAATGACGAAAACGGACGGATTTCTCAGGTGTTTACTATATATGAACACTTTTCACATTCTGCCGTGCAACGCGGCTGCTAGTCCTCCTTTCATGCAAAATCTTATGTTCCTAGGTCATGTCCAAGCCACCAAAGCCGGCTAAAAAGTGAATACTTGACAACTAAAACTTGAATTGTACTACTTCTTACTGGCTATTACTTCAACTTAGAAGCTTCTTCTGTGTTCTACTATGGTGCTTTTAGTGTTTCCGCATACCGCAGCACGCGACATAGCTTTGCAGACGATAAATGTAACCGTCTCAGAGAGAAAAGCGGCCAATGTGACGATCTGGCTTTAATTCGATCGATAACAAATGACGAAAACGGACGGATTTCTCAGGTTTTTACTACATCTGAACCCTTTTCACATTCTCCCGTGCAACGCGGCTGCTAGTCCTCCTTTCATGCAAAATCTTATGGTTCCACCTCATGCCCATGGCACCAAAGCCGGCTAAAAATCAATTATCGATAAACTAAACAAGAATTTTACTGCTTCTTACTGACTATTGCTTCAACTTAAAAGTTTCTTCTGTGTTCTACTATGATGCTTTTATTGTTTCCGCGTACCGCAGCACGCGACATATCTTTGCAGACGATAAATGTAACCGTCTCAGAGAGAAAAGCGGCCAACGTGACGATCTGGCTTTAAGTCGATTCGATAACAAATGACGAAAATGGACGGATTTATCAGGTTTTTACTACATATGAACACTTTTTACATTCTCCCGTGCAACGGGGCTGCTAGTCCTCCTTTCATGCAAAATCTTAAGGTCCTAGGTCATGTCCAAGCCACCAAAGCCGGCTAAAAAAGTGAATAATTGACAACTTAAACTTCAATTGTACTACTTCTTACTGGCTATTGCTTCAACTTAGAAGCTTCTTCTGTGTTCTACTATGGTGCTTTTAGTGTCTCCGCATACCGCAGCACGCGACATAGCTTTGCAGACCATAAATGAAACCGTCTCAGAGAGAAAAGCGGCCAATGTGACGATCTAGCTTTAAGTCGATTCGATAACAAATGACGAAAACGGACGGATTTTTCAGGTTTTTACTACATATGAACACTTTTCACATTTTCCCGTGCAACTCGGCTGCTAATCCTCTTTTCATGCAGAATCTTAATGTTCCACCTCATGTCCAAGGCACCAGAGCCTCCTAAAAATCAATAATCGATAACCAAAACTTGAATTGTGCTGCTTCTTACTGGCTATTGCTTCAACTTAGAAGCTTCTTCTGTGCTCTACTATGGTGCTTTTAGAGTTTCCGCATACCGCAGCACGCGACATATCTTTGCAGACTATAAATGTAACCGTCTCAGAGAGAAAAGCGGCCAATGTGACCATCTGGCTTTAAGTCGATTCGATAACAAATGACGAAAATGGACGGATTTTTCAGGTTTTTACTACATATGAACACTTTTCACATTTTCCCGTGCAACTCGGCTGCTAATCCTCTTTTCATGCAGAATCTTAATGTTCCACCTCATGTCCAAGGCACCAGAGCCTCCTAAAAATCAATAATCGATAACCAAAACTTGAATTGTGCTGCTTCTTACTGGCTATTGCTTCAACTTAGAAGCTTCTTCTGTGCTCTACTATGGTGCTTTTAGAGTCTCCGCATACCGCAGCACGCGACATAGCTTTGCAGACGATAAATGTAACCGTCTCAGAGAGAAAAGCGGCCAACGTGACGATCTGGCTTTAAGTCGATTCAGTAACAAATGACGAAAACGGACGGATTTCTCAGGTTTTTACTACATATGAACCCTTTATCACATTCTCCCGTGCAACGCGGCTGCTAGTCATCCTTTCATGCAAAATCTTATGGTCCTAGGCCATGTCCAAGCCACCAAAGCCGGCTTATAAGTGAATAATCGACAACTAAAACTTGAATTGTACTACTTCTTACTGGCTATTGCTTCAACTTAGAAGCTTCTTCTGTGTTCTACTATGGTGCTTTTAGTGTCTCCGCATACCGCAGCACGAGACATAGCTTTGCAGACGACAAATGTAACCGACTCAGAGAGAAAAGCGGCCAATGTGACGATCTGGCCTTAAGTCGATTCGATAACAAATGACGAAAACGGACGGATTTCTCAGGTTTTTACTACATATCAACACTTTTCACATTCTCCCGTGCAACGCGGCTGCTAGTCCTCCTTTCATGCAAAATCTTAAGGTCCTAGGTCATGTCCAAGCCACCAAACCCGGCTAAAAAGTGAATAATCGACAACTAAAACTTGAGTTGTACTACTTCTTACTGGCTATTACTTCAACTTAGAAACTTCTTCTGTGTTCTACTATGGTGCTTTTAGTGTCTCCCCATACCGCAGCACGCGACGTAGCTTTGCAGACGATAAATGTAACCGTCTCAGAGAGAAAAGCGGCCAATGTGACGATCTGGCTTTAAGTCGATTCGATAACAAATGACGAAAACGGACGGATTTTTCAGGTTTTTACTACATATGAACCCTTTTCACATTCTCCCGTGCAACGCGGCTGCTAGTCCTCCTTTCATGCAAAATCTTAACGTCCTAGGTCATGTCCAAGCCACCAAAGCCGGCTAAAAATCAATAATCGACAACCAAAACTTGAATTGTACAGCTTCTTACTGGCTATTGCTTCAACTTAGAAGTTTCTTTTGTGTTCTACTATGGTGCATTTAGTGTCTCCGCATACCGCAGCACGCGACATAGCTTTGCAGACGATAAATGTAACCGTCTCAGAGAGAAAAGCGGCCAATGTGACGATCTGGCTTTAAGTCGATTCGATAACAAATGACGAAAACGGACTGATTTCATAGGTTTTTACTTTTCACATTCTCCCGTGAAACGGGGCTGCTAGTCCTCCTTTCATGCAAAATGTTAAGGTTCCACCTCATGTCCAAAGCACCAAGGCCGGCTAAAAATCAATAATCGACAACCAAAACTTGAATTGTACAGCTTCTTACTGGCTATTGCTTCAACTTAGAAGCTTCTTTTGTGTTCTACTATGGTGCATTTAGTGTCTCCGCATACCGCAGCACGCGACATAGCTTTGCAGACTATAAATGTAACCGTCTCAGAGAGAAAAGCGGCCAATGTGACGATCTGGCTTTAAGTCGATTCGATAACAAATGACGAAAACGGACGGATTTCTCAGGTTTTTACTACATATGAACACTTTTCACATTCTGCCGTGCAACGCGGCTGCTAGTCCTCCTTTCATGCAAAATCTTAATGTTCCACCTCATGTCCAAGGCACCAAAGTCGGCTAAAAATCGATAATGGATAACCAAAACTTAAATTGTACTGCTTCGTACTGGCTATTGCTTCAACTTAGAAGATTTTTCTGTGTTCTAATATGGTGCTTTTAGTGTCTCCGCATACCGCAGCACGAGACATAGCTATGCAGACGATAAATGTAACCGTCTCAGAGAGAAAAGCGGCCAATGTGACGATCTGGCTTTAAGTCGATTCGATAACAAATGACGAAAACGGACGGATTTCTCAGGTGTTTGCTATATATGAACACTTTTCACATTCTCCCGTGCAACGCGGCTGCTAGTCCTCCTTTCATGCAAAATCTTATGTTCCTAGGTCATGTCCAAGCCACCAAAGCCGGCTAAAAAGTGAATACTTGACAACTAAAACTTGAATTGTACTACTTCTTACTGGCTATTGCCTCAACTTAGAAGCTTCTTCTGTGTTCTACTATGGTGCATTTAGTGTCTCAGCATACCGCAGCACGCGACATCGCTTTGCAGACGATAAATGTAACCGATTCAGAGAGAAGAGCGGCCAATGTGACGATCTGGCTTTAAGTCGATTCGATAAAAAATGACGGAAACGGACGGATTTCTCAGGTTTTTACTACATCTGAACCCTTTTCACATTCTCCCGTGCAACGCGGCTGCTAGTCCTCCTTTCATGCAAAATCTTATGGTTCCACCTCATGCCCAATGCACCAAAGCCGGCTAAAAATCAATATTCGAAAACCAAAACTTGAATTGTACTGCTTCTTACTGGCTATTGCTTCAACTTAGAAGCTTCTTTTGTGTTCTACTATGGTGCTCTTTGTGTCTCCGCATACCGCAGCACGCGATATAGCTTTGCAGACGATAAATGTAACCGTCTCAGAGAGAAAAGCGGCCAATGTGACGATCTGGCTTTAAGTCGATTCGATAACACATTACGAAAACGGACGGATTTCTCATTTTTTTACTACATATGAACACTTTTCATATTCTCCCGTGCAACGCGGCTGCTAGTCCTCCTTTCATGCAAAATCTTAAGGTCCTAGGTCATGTCCAAGCCACCAAAGCCGGCTTAAAAGGGAATAATCGACAACTAAAACTTGAATTGTACTACTCCTTACTGGCTATTACGTCAACTTAGAAGCTTCTTCTGCGTTCTACTATGGTGCTTGTAGTGTCTCCGCATACCGCAGCACGCGACATAGCTTTGCAGACGATAAATGTAACCGTCTCAGAGAGAAAAGCGGCCAATGTGACGATCTGGCTTTAAGTCGATTCGATAACAAATGACGAAAACGGACGGATTTCTCAGGTTTTTACTACATATGAACACTTTTCACATTCTCCCGTGCAACGCGGCTGCCAGTCCTCCTTTCATGCAAAATCTTAAGGTTCCACCTCATGTCCAACACACCAAAGCCGGCTAAAAACCAATTATCGATAAACTAAACAAGAATTTTACTGCTTCTTACTGACTATTGCTTCAACTTAGAAGTTTCTTCTGTGTTCTACTATGATGCTTTTATTGTTTCCGCGTACCGCAGCACGCGACATATCTTTGCAGACGATAAATGTAACCGTCTCAGAGAGAAAAGCGGCCAACGTGACGATCTGGCTTTAAGTCGATTCGATAACAAATGACGAAAATGGACGGATTTATCAGGTTTTTACTACATATGAACACTTTTTACATTCTCCCGTGCAACGGGGCTGCTAGTCCTCCTATCATGCAAAATCTTAAGGTCCTAGGTCATGTCCAAGCCACCAAAGCCGGCTAAAAAAGTGAATAATTGACAACTAAAACTTCAATTGTACTACTTCTTACTGGCTATTGCTTCAACTTAGAAGCTTCTTCTGTGTTCTACTATGGTGCTTTTAGTGTCTCCGCATACCGCAGCACGTGACATAGCTTTGCAGACGATAAATGTAACCGTCTCAGAGAGAAAAGCGGCCAATGTGACGATCTGGCTTTAAGTCGATTCAGTAACAAATGACGAAAACGGACGGATTTGTAAGGTTTTTACTACATATGAACCCTTTATCACATTCTCCCGTGCAACGCGGCTGCTAGTCCTCCTTTCATGCAAAATCTTAAGGTCCTAGGCCATGTCCAAGCCACCAAAGCCGGCTTATAAGTGAATAATCGACAACTAAAACTTGAATTGTACTACTTCTTACTGGCTATTGCTTCAACTTAGAAGCTTCTTCTGTGTTCTACTATGGTGCTTTTAGTGTCTCCGCATACCGCAGCACGAGACATAGCTTTGCAGACGACAAATGTAACCGTCTCAGAGAGAAAAGCGGCCTATGTGACGATCTGGCTTTAAGTCGATTCGATAACAAATGACGAAAACGAACGGATTTCTCAGGTTTTTACTACATATCAACACTTTTCACATTCTCCCGTGCAACGCGGCTGCTAGTCCTCCTTTCATGCAAAATCTTAAGGTCCTAGGTCATGTCCAAGCCACCAAACCCGGCTAAAAAGTGAATAATCGACAACTAAAACTTGAGTTGTACTACTTCTTACTGGCTATTACTTCAACTTAGAAACTTCTTCTGTGTTCTACTATGGTGCTTTTAGTGTCTCCGCATACCTCAGCACGCGACGTAGCTTTGCAGACGATAAATGTAACCGTCTCAGAGAGAAAAGCGGCCAATGTGACGATCTGGCTTTAAGTCGATTCGGAAACAAATGACGAAAACGGACGGATTTTTCAGGTTTTTACTACATATGAACCCTTTTCACATTCTCCCGTGCAACGCGGCTGCTAGTCCTCCTTTCATGCAAAATCTTAACGTCCTAGGTCATGTCCAAGCCACCAAAGCCGGCTAAAAATCAATAATCGATAACCAAAACTTGAATTGTACTGCTTCTTACTGACTATTGCTTCAACTTAGAAGCTTTTTATGTGTTCTACTATGGTGCTTTTAGAGTTTACGCATACCGCAGCACGCGACATAGCTTTGCAGACTATAAATGTATCCGTCTCAGAGAGAAAAGCGGCCAATGTGACGATCTGGCTTTAAGTCGATTCGATAACAAATGACGAAAACGGACGGCTTTCTCAGGTTTTTACTACATATGAAACCATTTCTCATTCTCCCGTGCAACGCGGCTGCTAGTCCTCCTTTCATGCAAAATCTTAAGGTTCCACCTCATGTCCAAGGCACCAAAGTCGGCTAAAAATCAATAATCGATAACCAAAACTTGAATTGTACTGCTTTTTACTGGCGATTCCTTCAACTTAGAAGCTTCTTCTGTGTTCTAATATTGTGCTTTTAGTGTCTCCGCATACCGCAGCACGGGACATAGCTTTGCAGACGATAAATGTAACCGTCTCAGAGAGAAAAGCGGCCAATGTGACGATCTGGCTTTAAGTCGATTCGATAACATATGACGAAAACGGACTGATTTCTCAGGTTTTTACTTTTCACATTCTCCCGTGCAACGGGGCTGCTAGTCCTCCTTTCATGCAAAATCTTAAGGTTCCACTTTATGTCCAAAGCACCAAGGCCGGCTAAAAATTAATAATCGATAAACAAAACTTGAATTGTACTGCTTCTTACTGGCTATTGCTTCAACTTAGAAGCTTCTTCTGTGATCTACTATGGTGCTTTTAGTTTCTCCGCATACCGCAGCACGCGACATAGCTTTGCAGACGATAAATGTAACCGTCTCAGAGAGAAAAGCGGCCAATGTGACGATCTGGCTTTAAGTCGATTCGATAACAAATTACGAAAACGGACGGATTTCTCAGGTGTTTATTATATTTGAACACTTTTCACATTCTACCGTGGTACGCGGCTGCTAGTCCTCCTTTCATGCAAAATCTTAAGGTTCCACCTCATGTCCATGGCACTAAAGCCCCCTAAAAATCAATATTCGATAACCAAAACTTGAATTGTGCTGCTTCTTACTGGCTATTGCTTCAACTTAGAAGCTTCTTCTGTGCTCTACTATGGTGCTTTTAGAGTCTCCGCATACCGCAGCACGTGACATAGCTTTGCAGACGATAAATGTAACCGTCTCAGAGAGAAAAGCGGCCAATGTGACGATCTGGCTTTAAGTCGATTCAGTAACAAATGACGAAAACGGACGGATTTGTAAGGTTTTTACTACATATGAACCCTTTATCACATTCTCCCGTGCAACGCGGCTGCTAGTCCTCCTTTCATGCAAAATCTTAAGGTCCTAGGCCATGTCCAAGCCACCAAAGCCGGCTTATAAGTGAATAATCGACAACTAAAACTTGAATTGTACTACTTCTTACTGGCTATTGCTTCAACTTAGAAGCTTCTTCTGTGTTCTACTATGGTGCTTTTAGTGTCTCCGCATACCGCAGCACGCGACATAGCTTTGCAGACTATAAATGTAACCGTCTCAGAGAGAAAAGCGGCCAATGTGACGATCTGGCTTTAATTCGATTCGATAACAAATGACGAAAACGGACTGATTTCTTAGGTTTTTACTTTTCACATTCTCCCGTGAAACGGGGCTGCTAGTCCTCCTTTCATGCAAAATGTTAAGGTTCCACCTCATGTCCAAAGCACCAAGGCCGGCTAAAAATAAATAATCGACAACCAAAACTTGAATTGTACAGCTTCTTACTGGCTATTGCTTCAACTTAGAAGCTTCTTTTGTGTTCTACTATGGTGCATTTAGTGTCTCCGCATACCGCAGCACGCGACATAGCTTTGCAGACTATAAATGTAACCGTCTCAGAGAGAAAAGCGGCCAATGTGACGATCTGGCTTTAAGTCGATTCGATAACAAATGACGAAAACGGACTGATTTCTTAGGTTTTTACTTTTCACATTCTCCCGTGAAACGGGGCTGCTAGTCCTCCTTTCATGCAAAATGTTAAGGTTCCACCTCATGTCCAAAGCACCAAGGCCGGCTAAAAATAAATAATCGACAACCAAAACTTGAATTGTACAGCTTCTTACTGGCTATTGCTTCAACTTAGAAGCTTCTTTTGTGTTCTACTATGGTGCATTTAGTGTCTCCGCATACCGCAGCACGCGACATAGCTTTGCAGACTATAAATGTAACCGTCTCAGAGAGAAAAGCGGCCAATGTGACGATCTGGCTTTAAGTCGATTCGATAACAAATGACGAAAACGGACGGATTTCTCAGGTTTTTACTACATATGAACACTTTTCACATTCTGCCGTGCAACGCGGTTGCTAGTCCTCCTTTCATGCAAAATCTTAATGTTCCACCTCATGTCCAAGGCACCAAAGTCGGCTAAAAATCGATAATGGATAACCAAAACTTAAATTGTACTGCTTCGTACTGGCTATTGCTTCAACTTAGAAGATTTTTCTGTGTTCTAATATGGTGCTTTTAGTGTCTCCGCATACCGCAGCACGAGACATAGCTATGCAGACGATAAATGTAACCGTCTCAGAGAGAAAAGCGGCCAATGTGACGATCTGGCTTTAAGTCGATTCGATAACAAATGACGAAAACGGACGGATTTCTCAGGTGTTTGCTATATATGAACACTTTTCACATTCTCCCGTGCAACGCGGCTGCTAGTCCTCCTTTCATGCAAAATCTTATGTTCCTAGGTCATGTCCAAGCCACCAAAGCCGGCTAAAAAGTGAATACTTGACAACTAAAACTTGAATTGTACTACTTCTTACTGGCTATTGCCTCAACTTAGAAGCTTCTTCTGTGTTCTACTATGGTGCATTTAGTGTCTCAGCATACCGCAGCACGCGACATCGCTTTGCAGACGATAAATGTAACCGATTCAGAGAGAAGAGCGGCCAATGTGACGATCTGGCTTTAAGTCGATTCGATAAAAAATGACGGAAACGGACTGATTTCTCAGGTTTTTACTACATCTGAACCCTTTTCACATTCCCCCGTGCAACGCGGCTGCTAGTCCTCCTTTCATGCAAAATCTTATGGTTCCACCTCATGCCCAATGCACCAAAGCCGGCTAAAAATCAATATTCGAAAACCAAAACTTGAATTGTACTGCTTCTTACTGGCTATTGCTTCAACTTAGAAGCTTCTTCTGTGTTCTACTATGGTGCTTTTAGAGTCTCCGCATACCGCAGCAGGCGACATAGCTTTGCAGACGATAAATGTAACCGTCTCAGAGAGAAAAGCGGCCAATGTGACGATCTGGCTTTAAGTCGATTCGATAACAAATGACGAAAACGGACTGATTTCTTAGGTTTTTACTTTTCACATTCTCCCGTGAAACGGGGCTGCTAGTCCTCCTTTCATGCAAAATCTTAAGGTTCCACCTCATGTCCATAGCACCAAGGCCGGCTAAAAATCAATAATCGACAACCAAAACTTGAATTGTACAGCTTCTTACTGGCTATTGCTTCAACTTAGAAGCTTCTTTTGTGTTCTACTATGGTGCTCTTTGTGTCTCCGCATACCGCAGCACGCGACATAGCTTTGCAGACGATAAATGTAACCGTCTCAGAGAGAAAAGCGGCCAATGTGACGATCTGGCTTTAAGTCGATTCGATAACACATTACGAAAACGGACGGATTTCTCATTTTTTTACTACATATGAACACTTTTCATATTCTCCCGTGCAACGCGGCTGCTAGTCCTCCTTTCATGCAAAATCTTAAGGTCCTAGGTCATGTCCAAGCCACCAAAGCCGGCTTAAAAGGGAATAATCGACAACTAAAACTTGAATTGTACTACTCCTTACTGGCTATTGCTTCAACTTAGAAGTTTCTTCTGTGTTCTACTATGATGCTTTTATTGTTTCCGCGTACCGCAGCACGCGACATATCTTTGCAGACGATAAATGTAACCGTCTCAGAGAGAAAAGCGGCCAACGTGACGATCTGGCTTTAAGTCGATTCGATAACAAATGACGAAAATGGACGGATTTATCAGGTTTTTACTACATATGAACACTTTTTACATTCTCCCGTGCAACGGGGCTGCTAGTCCTCCTATCATGCAAAATCTTAAGGTCCTAGGTCATGTCCAAGCCACCAAAGCCGGCTAAAAAAGTGAATAATTGACAACTAAAACTTCAATTGTACTACTTCTTACTGGCTATTGCTTCAACTTAGAAGCTTCTTCTGTGTTCTACTATGGTGCTTTTAGTGTCTCCGCATACCGCAGCACGCGACATAGCTTTGCAGACCATAAATGAAACCGTCTCAGAGAGAAAAGCGGCCAATGTGACGATCTGGCTTTAAGTCGATTCGATAACAAATGACGAAAACGGACGGATTTCTCAGGTTTTTACTACAAATGAACACTTTTCACATTCTCCCGTGCAGCGCGGCTGCTATTCCTCCTTTCATGCAAAATCGTAAGGTTCCACCTAATGTCCAAAGCACCATGGCCGGCTAAAAATCAATAATCGATAACCAAAACTTGAATTGTACTGCTTCTTACTGGCTATTGCTTAATCTTAGAAGCTTCTTATGTGTTCTACTATGGTGCTTTTAGAGTTTCCGCATACCGCAGCACGCGACATATCTTTGCAGACTATAAATGTAACCGTCTCAGAGAGAAAAGCGGCCAATGTGACGATCTGGCTTTAAGTCGATTCGATGACAAATGAGGAAAATGGACGGATTTCTCAGGTTTTTACTACATATGAACACTTTTCACATTTTCCCGTGCAACTCGGCTGCTAATCCTCTTTTCATGCAGAATCTTAATGTTCCACCTCATGTCCAAGGCACCAGAGCCTCCTAAAAATCAATAATCGATAACCAAAACTTGAATTGTACTGCTTATTACTGGTTATTGCTTCAACTTAGAAGCTTCTTCTGTGTTCTACTATGGTGCTTTTAGTGTCTCCGCATACCGCAGCACGCGACATAGCTTTGCAGACGATAAATGTAACCGATTCAGAAAGAAGAGTGGCCAATGTGACGATCTGGCTTTAAGTCGATTCGATAACAAATGACGAAAACGGACGGATTTCTTAGGTTTTTACTACATATGAACCCTTTTCTCATTCTCCCGGGCAACGCGGCTGCTAGTCCTCCTTTCATGCAAAATCTTAAGGTTCCACCTCATGTCCAAGGCACCAAAGCCGGCTAAAAATCAATAATCGATAACCAAAACTTGAATTGTACTGCTTCTTACTGACTATTGCTTCAACTTAGAAGATTCTTCTGTGTTCTACTATGGTGCTTTTATTGTTTCCGCATTCCGCAGCATGCGACATAGCTTTGCAGACGATAAATGAAACCGTCTCAGAGAGAAAAGCGGCCAATGTGACTATCTGGCTTTAAGTCGATTCGATAACAAATTACGAAAACGGACGGATTTCTCAGGTGTTTATTATATTTGAACACTTTTCACATTCTACCGTGGTACGCGGCTGCTAGTCCTCCTTTCATGCAAAATCTTAAGGTTCCACCTCATGTCCATGGCACTAAAGCCCCCTAAAAATCAATATTCGATAACCAAAACTTGAATTGTGCTGCTTCTTACTGGCTATTGCTTCAACTTGGAAGCTTCTTCTGTGCTCTACTATGCTGCTTTTAGAGTCTCCGCATACCGCAGCACGTGACATAGCTTTGCAGACGATAAATGTAACCGTCTCAGAGAGAAAAGCGGCCAATGTGACGATCTGGCTTTAAGTCGATTCAGTAACAAATGACGAAAACGGACGGATTTGTAAGGTTTTTACTACATATGAACCCTTTATCACATTCTCCCGTGCAACGCGGCTGCTAGTCCTCCTTTCATGCAAAATCTTAAGGTCCTAGGCCATGTCCAAGCCACCAAAGCCGGCTTATAAATGAATAATCGACAACTAAAACTTGAATTGTACTACTTCTTACTGGCTATTGCTTCAACTTAGAAGCTTCTTCTGTGTTCTACTATGGTGCTTTTAGTGTCTCCGCATACCGCAGCACGAGACATAGCTTTGCAGACGACAAATGTAACCGTCTCAGAGAGAAAAGCGGCCTATGTGACGATCTGGCTTTAAGTCGATTCGATAACAAATGACGAAAACGAACGGATTTCTCAGGTTTTTACTACATATCAACACTTTTCACATTCTCCCGTGCAACGCGGCTGCTAGCCCTCCTTTCATGCAAAATCTTAAGGTCCTAGGTCATGTCCAAGCCACCAAACCCGGCTAAAAAGTGAATAATCGACAACTAAAACTTGAGTTGTACTACTTCTTACTGGCTATTACTTCAACTTAGAAACTTCTTCTGTGTTCTACTATGGTGCTTTTAGTGTCTCCGCATACCTCAGCACGCGACGTAGCTTTGCAGACGATAAATGTAACCGTCTCAGAGAGAAAAGCGGCCAATGTGACGATCTGGCTTTAAGTCGATTCGATAACAAATGACGAAAACGGACGGATTTTTCAGGTTTTTACTACATATGAACCCTTTTCACATTCTCCCGTGCAACGCGGCTGCTAGTCCTCCTTTCATGCAAAATCTTAACGTCCTAGGTCATGTCCAAGCCACCAAAGCCGGCTAAAAATCAATAATCGATAACCAAAACTTGAATTGTACTGCTTCTTACTGACTATTGCTTCAACTTAGAAGCTTCTTATGTATTCTACTATGGTGCTTTTAGAGTTTACGCATACCGCAGCACGCGACATAGCTTTGCAGACTATAAATGTATCCGTCTCAGAGAGAAAAGCGGCCAATGTGACGATCTGGCTTTAAGTCGATTCGATAACAAATGACGAAAACGGACGGCTTTCTCAGGTTTTTACTACATATGAAACCATTTCTCATTCTCCCGTGCAACGCGGCTGCTAGTCCTCCTTTCATGCAAAATCTTAAGGTTCCACCTCATGTCCAAGGCACCAAAGTCGGCTAAAAATCAATAATCGATAACCAAAACTTGAATTGTACTGCTTTTTACTGGCGATTCCTTCAACTTAGAAGCTTCTTCTGTGTTCTAATATTGTGCTTTTAGTGTCTCCGCATACCGCAGCACGGGACATAGCTTTGCAGACGATAAATGTAACCGTCTCAGAGAGAAAAGCGGCCAATGTGACGATCTGGCTTTAAGTCGATTCGATAACAAATGACGAAAACGGACTGATTTCTCAGGTTTTTACTTTTCACATTCTCCCGTGCAACGGGGCTGCTAGTCCTCCTTTCATGCAAAATCTTAAGGTTCCACTTTATGTCCAAAGCACCAAGGCCGGCTAAAAATTAATAATCGATAAACAAAACTTGAATTGTACTGCTTCTTACTGGCTATTGCTTCAACTTAGAAGCTTCTTCTGTGATCTACTATGGTGCTTTTAGTGTCTCCGCATACCGCAGCACGCGACATAGCTTTGCAGACGATAAATGTAACCGTCTCAGAGAGAAAAGCGGCCTATGTGACGATCTGGCTTTAAGTCGATTCGATAACAAAAGACGATAACGGACGGATTTCTCATGTTTTTACTACATATGAACCCTTTATCACATTCTCCCGTGCAACGCGGCTGCTAGTCATCCTTTCATGCAAAATCTTAAGGTCCTAGGTCATGTCCAAGCCACCAAAGCCGGCTAAAAAGTGAATAATCGACAACTAAAACTTGAATTGTACTACTTCTTACTGGCTATTGCTTCAACTTAGAAGCTTCTTCTGTGTTCTACTATGGTGCTTTTAGTGTCTCCGCATACCGCACCACGCGACATAGCTTTGCAGACGATAAATGTAACCGTCTCAGAGAGAAAAGCGGCCAATGTGACGATCTGGCTTTAAGTCGATTCGATAACAAATGACGAAAACGGACGGATTTCTCAGGTGTTTATTATATTTGAACACTTTTCACATTCTACCGTGGTACGCGGCTGCTAGTCCTCCTTTCATGCAAAATCTTAAGGTTCCACCTCATGTCCATGGCACTAAAGCCCCCTAAAAATCAATATTCGATAACCAGAACTTGAATTGTGCTGCTTCTTACTGGCTATTGCTTCAACTTAGAAGCTTCTTCTGTGCTCTACTATGGTGCTTTTAGAGTCTCCGCATACCGCAGCACGTGACATAGCTTTGCAGACGATAAATGTAACCGTCTCAGAGAGAAAAGCGGCCAATGTGACGATCTGGCTTTAAGTCGATTCAGTAACAAATGACGAAAACGGACGGATTTCTCAGGTTTTTACTACATATGAACCCTTTATCACATTCTCCCGTGCAACGCGGCTGCTAGTCCTCCTTTCATGCAAAATCTTAAGGTCCTAGGCCATGTCCAAGCCACCAAAGCCGGCTTATAAGTGAATAATCGACAACTAAAACTTGAATTGTACTACTTCTTACTGGCTATTGCTTCAACTTAGAAGCTTCTTCTGTGTTCTACTATGGTGCTTTTAGTGTCTCCGCATACCGCAGCACGAGACATAGCTTTGCAGACGATAAATGTAACCGTCTCAGAGAGAAAAGCGGCCAATGTGACGATCTGGCTTTAAGTCGATTCGATAACATATGACGAAAACGGACGGATTTCTCAGGTTTTTACTACATATCAACACTTGTCACATTCTCCCGTGTAACGCGGCTGCTAGTCCTCCTTTCATGCAAAATCTTAAGGTCCTAGGTCATGTCCAAGCCACCAAACCCGGCTAAAAAGTGAATAATCGACAACTAAAACTTGAGTTGTACTACTTCTTACTGGCTATTACTTCAACTTAGAAACTTCTTCTGTGTTCTACTATGGTGCTTTTAGTGTCTCCGCATACCGCAGCACGCGACGTAGCTTTGCAGACGATAAATGTAACCGTCTCAGAGAGAAAAGCGGCCAATGTGACGATCTGGCTTTAAGTCGATTCGATAACAAATGACGAAAACGGACGGATTTCTCAGGTTTTTACTACATATGAAACCATTTCTCATTCTCCCGTGCAACGCGGCTGCTAGTCCTCCTTTCATGCAAAATCTTAAGGTTCCACCTCATGTCCAAGGCACCAAAGTCGGCTAAAAATCAATAATCGATAACCAAAACTTGAATTGTACTGCTTTTTACTGGCGATTCCTTCAACTTAGAAGCTTCTTCTGTGTTCTAATATTGTGCTTTTAGTGTCTCCGCATACCGCAGCACGGGACATAGCTTTGCAGACGATAAATGTAACCGTCTCAGAGAGAAAAGCGGCCAATGTGACGATCTGGCTTTAAGTCGATTCGATAACAAATGACGAAAACGGACTGATTTCTCAGGTTTTTACTTTTCACATTCTCCCGTGCAACGGGGCTGCTAGTCCTCCTTTCATGCAAAATCTTAAGGTTCCACTTTATGTCCAAAGCACCAAGGCCGGCTAAAAATTAATAATCGATAAACAAAACTTGAATTGTACTGCTTCTTACTGGCTATTGCTTCAACTTAGAAGCTTCTTCTGTGATCTACTATGGTGCTTTTAGTGTCTCCGCATACCGCAGCACGCGACATAGCTTTGCAGACGATAAATGTAACCGTCTCAGAGAGAAAAGCGGCCTATGTGACGATCTGGCTTTAAGTCGATTCGATAACAAAAGACGATAACGGACGGATTTCTCATGTTTTTACTACATATGAACCCTTTATCACATTCTCCCGTGCAACGCGGCTGCTAGTCATCCTTTCATGCAAAATCTTAAGGTCCTAGGTCATGTCCAAGCCACCAAAGCCGGCTAAAAAGTGAATAATCGACAACTAAAACTTGAATTGTACTACTTCTTACTGGCTATTGCTTCAACTTAGAAGCTTCTTCTGTGTTCTACTATGGTGCTTTTAGTGTCTCCGCATACCGCACCACGCGACATAGCTTTGCAGACGATAAATGTAACCGTCTCAGAGAGAAAGCGGCCAATGTGACGATCTGGCTTTAAGTCGATTCGATAACAAATGACGAAAACGGACGGATTTCTCAGGTGTTTATTATATTTGAACACTTTTCACATTCTACCGTGGTACGCGGCTGCTAGTCCTCCTTTCATGCAAAATCTTAAGGTTCCACCTCATGTCCATGGCACTAAAGCCCCCTAAAAATCAATATTCGATAACCAGAACTTGAATTGTGCTGCTTCTTACTGGCTATTGCTTCAACTTAGAAGCTTCTTCTGTGCTCTACTATGGTGCTTTTAGAGTCTCCGCATACCGCAGCACGTGACATAGCTTTGCAGACGATAAATGTAACCGTCTCAGAGAGAAAAGCGGCCAATGTGACGATCTGGCTTTAAGTCGATTCAGTAACAAATGACGAAAACGGACGGATTTCTCAGGTTTTTACTACATATGAACCCTTTATCACATTCTCCCGTGCAACGCGGCTGCTAGTCCTCCTTTCATGCAAAATCTTAAGGTCCTAGGCCATGTCCAAGCCACCAAAGCCGGCTTATAAGTGAATAATCGACAACTAAAACTTGAATTGTACTACTTCTTACTGGCTATTGCTTCAACTTAGAAGCTTCTTCTGTGTTCTACTATGGTGCTTTTAGTGTCTCCGCATACCGCAGCACGAGACATAGCTTTGCAGACGATAAATGTAACCGTCTCAGAGAGAAAAGCGGCCAATGTGACGATCTGGCTTTAAGTCGATTCGATAACATATGACGAAAACGGACGGATTTCTCAGGTTTTTACTACATATCAACACTTGTCACATTCTCCCGTGTAACGCGGCTGCTAGTCCTCCTTTCATGCAAAATCTTAAGGTCCTAGGTCATGTCCAAGCCACCAAACCCGGCTAAAAAGTGAATAATCGACAACTAAAACTTGAGTTGTACTACTTCTTACTGGCTATTACTTCAACTTAGAAACTTCTTCTGTGTTCTACTATGGTGCTTTTAGTGTCTCCGCATACCGCAGCACGCGACGTAGCTTTGCAGACGATAAATGTAACCGTCTCAGAGAGAAAAGCGGCCAATGTGACGATCTGGCTTTAAGTCGATTCGATAACAAATGACGAAAACGGACGGATTTCTCAGGTTTTTACTACATATGAACCCTTTTCACATTCTCCCGTGCAACGCGGCTGCTAGTCCTCCTTTCATGCAAAATCTTAACGTCCTAGGTCATGTCCAAGTTACCAAAGCCGGCTAAAAATCAATAATCGATAACCAAAACTTGAATTGTAATGCTTCTTACTGACTATTGCTTCAACTTAGAAGCTTCTTATGTGTTCTACTATGGTGCTTTTAGAGTTTACGCATACCGCAGCACGCGACATAGCTTTGCAGACTATAAATGTATCCGTCTCAGAGAGAAAAGCGGCCAATGTGACGATCTGGCTTTAAGTCGATTCGATAACATATGACGAAAACGGACTGATTTCTCAGGTTTTTACTTTTCACATTCTCCCGTGCAACGGGGCTGCTAGTCCTCCTTTCATGCAAAATCTTAAGGTTCCACTTTATGTCCAAAGCACCAAGGCCGGCTAAAAATCAATAATCGATAATCAAAACTTGAATTGTACTGCTTCTTACTGACTATTGCTTCAACTTAGAAGCTTCTTCTGTGATCTACTATGGTGCTTTTAGTGTCTCCGCATACCGCAGCACGCGACATAGCTTTGCAGACGAAAAATGTAACCGTCTCAGAGAGAAAAGCGGCCAATGTGACGATCTGGCTTTAAGTCGATTCGATAACAAAAGACGATAACGGACGGATTTCTCATGTTTTTACTACATATGAACCCTTTATCACATTCTCCCGTGCAACGCGGCTGCTAGTCCTCCTTTCATGCAAAATCTTAAGGTCCTAGGTCATGTCCAAGCCACCAAAGCCGGCTAAAAAGTGAATAATCGACAACTAAAACTTGAATTGTACTACTTCTTACTGGCTATTGCTTCAACTTAGAAGCTTCTTCTGTGTTCTACTATGGTGCTTTTAGTGTCTCCGCATACCGCACCACGCGACATAGCTTTGCAGACGATAAATGTAACCGTCTCAGAGAGAAAAGCGGCCAATGTGACGATCTGGCTTTAAGTCGATTCGGTAACAAATGACGAAAACGGACGGATTTCTCAGGTTTTTACTACATATGAACACTTTTCACATTCTCCCGTGCAACACGGCTGCAAGTCCTCCTTTCATGTAAAATCTTAAGGTCCTAGGTCATGTCCAAGCCACCAAAGCCGGCTAAAAAGTGAGTAATCGACCATTAAAACTTGAATTGTACTACTTCTTACTGGCTATTACTTCAACTTAGAAGCTTCTTCTGTGTTCTACTATGGTGCATTTAGTGTCTCTGCATACCGCAGCACGCGACATAGCTTTGCAGACGATAAATGTAATGGTCTCAGAGAGAAAAGCGGCCAATGTGACGATCTGGCTTTAAGTCGATTCGATAACAAATGACGATAAAGGACGGATTTCTCAGGTTTTTACTACATATGAACCCTTTATCACATTCTCCCGTGCAACGCGGCTGCTAGTCCTCCTTTCATGCAATATCTTAAGGTCCTAGGTTATGTCCAAGCCACCAAAGCTGGCTAAAAAGTGAATAATCGACAACTAAAACTTGAATTGTACTACTTCTTACTGGCTATTGCTTCAACTTAGAAGCTTCTTCTGTGTTCTACAATGGTGCTTTTAGTGTCTCCGTATACCGCAGCACGCGACATAGCTTTGCAGACGATAAATGTAACCGATTCAGAGAGAAGAGCGGCCAATATGACGATTTGGCTTTAAGTCGATTCCATAACAAATGACGAAAACGGACGGATTTCTCAGGTTTTTACTACATATGAACCCTTTTCACATTCTCCCGTGCAACGCGGCTGCTAGTCCTCCTTTCATGCAAAATCTTAAGATTCCACCTTATGTCCAAGGCACCAAAGCCGGCCAAAAATCAATAATCGATAACCAAAACTTGAATTGTACTGCTTCTTACTGGCTATTGCTTCAACTTAGAAGCTTCTTCTGTGTTCTACTATAGTGCTTTTAGTGTCTCCGCATACCGCAGCACGCGACATAGCTTTGCAGACGATAAATGTAACCGTCTCAGAGAGAAAAGCGGCCAATGTGACGATCTGGCTTTAAGTCGATTCGATAACAAATGACGAAAACGGACGGATTTCTCAGGTTTTTACTAGATATGAACCCTTTTCACATTCTCCCGTGCAACGCGGCTGCTAGTCCTCCTTTCATGCATAATCTTAAGGTTCCACCTCATGTCCATGGCACCAAAGCCGGCTAAAAATCAATTTTCGATAACCAAAACTTGAATTGTACGGCTTCTTACTGGCTATTGCTTCAAATTAGAAGCTTCTTCTGTGTTCTGCTATGGTGCTTTTAGAATCTCCGCATACCGCAGCACGCGACATAGCTTTGCAGACGATAAATGTAACCGTCTCAGAGAGAAAAGCGGCCAATGTGACGATCTGGCTTTAAGTCGATTCGATAACAAATGACGAAAACGGACTGATTTCTCAGGTTTTTACTTTTCACATTCTCCCGTGCAACGGCTCTGCTAGTCCTCCTTTCATGCAAAATCTTAACGTTCCACCTCATGTCCAAGGCACCAAAACCCCCTAAAAATCAGTAATCGATAACCAAAACTTGAATTGTACTGCTTCTTACTGGCTATTGCTTCAACTTAGAAGATTCTTCTGTGTTCTACTATGGTGCTTTTAGTGTCTCCGCATACCGCAGCACGCGACATAGCTTTGAAGACGAAAAATGTATCCGTCTCAGAGAGAAAAGCGGCCAATGTGACGATCTGGCTTTAAGTCGATTCGATAACAAATGACGAAAACGGACGGATTTCTCAGGCTTTTACTACATATGAACCCTTTTCATATTCTCCCGTGCAACGCGGCTTCTAGTCCTACTTTCAGGGATAATCCTAAGGTCCTAGGTCATGTCCAAGCCACCAAAGCCGGCTAAAATGTGAATACTCGTCAACTAAAACTTGATTTGTACTACTTCTTACTCGCTATTGCTTCAACTTAGAAGCTTCTTCTGTGTTCTACTATGGTGCTTTTAGTGTCTCCGCATACCGCACCACGCGACATAGCTTTGCAGACGATAAATGTAACCGTCTCAGAGAGAAAAGCGGCCAATGTGACGATCTGGCTTTAAGTCGATTCGGTAACAAATGACGAAAACGGACGGATTTCTCAGGTTTTTACTACATATGAACACTTTTCACATTCTCCCGTGCAACACGGCTGCAAGTCCTCCTTTCATGTAAAATCTTAAGGTCCTAGGTCATGTCCAAACCACCAAAGCCGGCTAAAAAGTGAGTAATCGACAACTAAAACTTGAATTGTACTACTTCTTACTGCCTATTACTTCAACTTAAAAGCTTCTTCTGTGTACAACTATGGTGCTTTTAGAGTCTCCGCATACCGCAGCACGGGACATAGCTTTGCAGACGAAAAATGTAACCGTCTTAGAGAGAAGAGCGGCCAATGTGACAATCTGGCTTTAAGTCGATTCGATAACAAATGACGAAAACGGACTTATTTCTCTGGTTTTTACTTTTCACATTCTCCCGTTCCACGCGGCTGCTAGTCCTCCTTTCATGCAAAATCTTAACGTTCTACCTCATGTCTAAGGCACCAAAGCCCCCTAAAAATCAATAATCGATAACAGAAACTTGAATTGTACTGACTCTTACTGGCTATTGCTTCAACTTAGAAGATTCTTCTGTTTCTACTATGGTGCTTTTAGTGTCTCCGCATACCGCAGCACGCGACGTAGCTTTGCAGACGATAAATGTAACCGTCTCAGAGAGAAAAGCGGCCAATGTGACGATCTGGCTTTAAGTCGATTCGATAACAAATGACGAAAACGGACGGATTTCTCAGGTTTTTACTACATATGAACCCTTTTCACATTCTCCCGTGCAACGCGGCTGCTAGTCCTCCTTTCATGCAAAATCTTAACGTCCTAGGTCATGTCCAAGCCACCAAAGCCGGCTAAAAATCAATAACCGATAACCAAAACTTGAATTGTAATGCTTCTTACTGACTATTGCTTCAACTTAGAAGCTTCTTATGTGTTCTACTATGGTGCTTTTAGAGTTTACGCATACCGCAGCACGCGACATAGCTTTGCAGACTATAAATGTATCCGTCTCAGAGAGAAAAGCGGCCAATGTGACGATCTGGCTTTAAGTCGATTCGATAACATATGACGAAAACGGACTGATTTCTCAGGTTTTTACTTTTCACATTCTCCCGTGCAACGGGGCTGCTAGTCCTCCTTTCATGCAAAATCTTAAGGTTCCACTTTATGTCCAAAGCACCAAGGCCGGCTAAAAATCAATAATCGATAATCAAAACTTAAATTGTACTGCTTCTTACTGGCTATTGCTTCAACTTAGAAGCTTCTTCTGTGTTCTACTATGGTGCATTTAGTGTCTCTGCATACCGCAGCACGTGACATAGCTTTGCAGACGATAAATGTAATGGTCTCAGAGAGAAAAGCGGCCAATGTGACGATCTGGCTTTAAGTCGATTCGATAACAAATGACGATAACGGACGGATTTCTCAGGTTTTTACTACATATGAACCCTTTATCACATTCTCCCGTGCAACGCGGCTGCTAGTCCTCCTTTCATGCAATATCTTAAGGTCCTAGGTTACGTCCAAGCCACCAAAGCTGGCTAAAAAGTGAATAATCGACAACTAAAACTTGAATTGTACTACTTCTTACTGGCTATTGTTTCAACTTAGAAGCTTCTTCTGTGTTCTACAATGGTGCTTTTAGTGTCTCCGTATACCGCAGCACGCGACATAGCTTTGCAGACGATAAATGTAACCGATTCAGAGAGAAGAGCGGCCAATGTGACGATTTGGCTTTAAGTCGATTCCATAACAAATGACGAAAACGGACGGATTTCTCAGGTTTTTACTACATATGAACCCTTTTCACATTCTCCCGTGCAACGCGGCTGCTAGTCCTCCTTTCATGCAAAATCTTAAGATTCCACCTTATGTCCAAGGCACCAAAGCCGGCCAAAAATCAATAATCGATAACCAAAACTTGAATTGTCCTGCTTCTTACTGGCTATTGCTTCAACTTAGAAGCTTCTTCTGTGTTCTTCTATGGTGCATTTAGTGTCTCTGCATACCGCAGCACGCGACATAGCTTTGCAGACGATAAATGTAATGGTCTCAGAGAGAAAAGCGGCCAATGTGACGATCTGGCTTTAAGTCGATTCGATAACAAATGACGATAACGGACGGATTTCTCAGGTTTTTACTACATATGAACCCTTTATCACATTCTCCCGTGCAACGCGGCTGCTAGTCCTCCTTTCATGCAATATCTTAAGGTCCTAGGTTATATCCAAGCCACCAAAGCTGGCTAAAAAGTGAAATATCGACAACTAAAACTTGAATTGTACTACTTCTTACTGGCTATTGCTTCAACTTAGAAGCTTCTTCTGTGTTCTACAATGGTGCTTTTAGTGTCTCCGCATACCGCAGCACGCGACATAGCTTTGCAGACGATAAATGTAACCGATTCAGAGAGAAGAGCGGCCAATGTGACGATTTGGCTTTAAGTCGATTCCATAACAAATGACGAAAACGGACGGATTTCTCAGGTTTTTACTACATATGAACCCTTTTCACATTCTCCCGTGCAACGCGGCTGCTAGTCCTCCTTTCATGCAAAATCTTAAGATTCCACCTTATGTCCAAGGCACCAAAGCCGGCCAAAAATCAATAATCGATAACCAAAACTTGAATTGTACTGCTTCTTACTGGCTATTGCTTCAACTTAGAAGCTTCTTCTGTGTTCTACTATAGTGCTTTTAGTGTCTCCGCATACCGCAGCACGCGACATAGCTTTGCAGACGATAAATGTAACCGTCTCAGAGAGAAAAGCGGCCAATGTGACGATCTGGCTTTAAGTCGATTCGATAACAAATGACGAAAACGGACGGATTTCTCAGGTTTTTACCAGATATGAACCCTTTTCACATTCTCCCGTGCAACGCGGCTGCTAGTCCTCCTTTCATGCATAATCTTAAGGTTCCACCTCATGTCCATGGCACCAAAGCCGGCTAAAAATCAATTTTCGATAACCAAAACTTGAATTGTACGGCTTCTTACTGGCTATTGCTTCAAATTAGAAGCTTCTTCTGTGTTCTGCTATGGTGCTTTTAGAATCTCCGCATACCGCAGCACGCGACATAGCTTTGCAGACGATAAATGTAACCGTCACAGAGAGAAAAGCGGCCAATGTGACGATCTGGCTTTAAGTCGATTCGATAACAAATGACGAAAACGGACGGATTTCTCAGGCTTTTACTACATATGAACCCTTTTCATATTCTCCCGTGCAACGCGGCTTCTAGTCCTACTTTCAGGGATAATCCTAAGGTCCTAGGTCATGTCCAAGCCACCAAAGCCGGCTAAAATGTGAATACTCGTCAACTAAAACTTGAATTGTACTACTTCTTACTCGCTATTGCTTCAACTTAGAAGCTTCTTCTGTGTTCTACTATGGTGCTTTTAGTGTCTATGCATACCGCACCACGCGACATAGCTTTGCAGACGATAAATGTAACCGTCTCAGAGAGAAAAGCGGCCAATGTGACGATCTGGCTTTAAGTCGATTCGGTAACAAATGACGAAAACGGACGGATTTCTCAGGTTTTTACTACATATGAACACTTTTCACATTCTCCCGTGCAACACGGCTGCAAGTCCTCCTTTCATGTAAAATCTTAAGGTCCTAGGTCATGTCCAAGCCACCAAAGCCGGCTAAAAAGTGAGTAATCGACAACTAAAACTTGAATTGTACTACTTCTTACTGCCTATTACTTCAACTTAGAAGCTTCTTCTGTGTTCAACTATGGGGCTTTTAGAGTCTTCTCATACCGCAGCACGGGACATAGCTTTGCAGACGAAAAATGTAACCGTCTCAGAGAGAAGAGCGGCCAATGTGACGATCTGGCTTTAAGTCGATTCGATAACAAATGACGAAAACGGACTGATTTCTCTGGTTTTTACTTTTCACATTCTCCCGTTCCACGCGGCTGCTAGTCCTCCTTTCATGCAAAATCTTAACGTTCTACCTCATGTCCAAGGCACCAAAGAGATCTAAAAATCAATAATCGATAACAGAAACTTGAATTGTACTGACTCTTACTGGCTATTGCTTCAACTTAGAAGATTCTTCTGTGTTCTACTATGGTGCTTTTAGTGTCTCCGCATACCGCAGCACGCGACATAGCTTTGCAGACGAAAAATGTAACCGTCTCAGAGAGAAAAGCGGCCAATGTGACGATCTGGCTTTAAGTCGATTCGATAACAAATGACGAAAACGGACGGATTTCTCAGGTTTTTACTTTTCACATTCTCCCGTGCAACGGGGCTGCTAGTCCCCCTTTCATGCAAAATCTTAACGTTCCACCTCATGTCCAAGGCACCAAAGCCCCCTAAAAATCAATAATCGATAACCAAAACTTGAATTGTACTGCTTCTTACTGGCTATTGCTTCAACTTAGAAGATTCTTCTGTGTTCTACTATGGTGCTTTTAGTGTCTCCGCATGCCGCAGCACGCGACATAGCTTTGCAGACGAAAAATGTAACCGTCTCAGAGAGAAAAGCGGCCAATGTGACGATCTGGCTTTAAGTCGATTCGATAACAAATGACGAAAACGGACGGATTTCTCAGGTTTTTACTACATATGAACCCTTTTCATATTCTCCCGTGCAACGCGGCTTCTAATCCTCCTTTCAGGCAAAATCTTAACGTCCTAGGTCATGTCCAAGCCACCAAAGCCGGCTAAAAATCAATAATCGATAACCAAAACTTGAATTGTACTGCTTCTTACTGACTATTGCTTCAGCTTAGAAGCTTCTTATGTGTTCTACTATGGTGCTTTTAGAGTTTCCGCATACCGCAGCACGCGACATAGCTTTGCAGATTATAAATGTAACCGTCTCAGAGAGAAAAGCGGCCAATGTTACGATCTGGCTTTAAGTCGATTCGATAACAAATGACGAAAACGGACGGATTTCTCAGGTTTTTACTACACATGAAACCTTTTCTCATTCTCCCGTGCAACGCGGCTGCTAGTCCTCCTTTCATGCAAAATCTTAAGGATTCTACCTCATGTCCAAGGCACGAAAGTCGGCTAAAAATCAATAATCGATAACCAAAACTTGAATTGTACTGCTTCTTACTGGCTATTCCTTCAACTTAGAAGCTTCTTCTGTGTTCTACTATGATGCTTTTAGAGTCTCCGCATACCGCAGCACGGGACATAGCTTTGCAGACGATAAATGTAACCGTCTCAGAGAGAAAAGCGGCCAATGTGACGACCTGGCTTTAAGTCGATTCGATAACAAATGACGAAAACGGACTGATTTCTCAGGTTTTTACTTTTCACATTCTCCCGTGCAACGGGGCTGCTAGTCCTCCTTTCATGCAAAATCTTAAGGTCCTAGGTCATGTCCAAGCCACCAAAGCCGGCTAAAAAGTGAATAATCGACAACTAAAACTTGAATTGTACTACTTCTTACTGGCTATTGCTTCAACTTAGAAGCTTCTTCTGTGTTCTACTATGGTGCTTTTAGTGTCTCCGCATACCGCAGCACGCAACGTAGCTTTGCAGACGATAAATGTAACCGTCTCAGAGAGAAAAGCGGCCAATGTGACGATCTGGCTTTAAGTCGATTCGATAACAAATGACGAAAACGAACGGATTTCTCAGGTTTTTACTACATATCAACACTTTTCACATTCTCCCGTGCAACGCGGCTGCTAGTCCTCCTTTCATGCAAAATCTTAAGGTCCTAGGTCATGTCCAAGCCACCAAACCCGGCTAAAAAGTGAATAATCGACAACTAAAACTTGAGTTGTACTACTTCTTACTGGCTATTACTTCAACTTAGAAACTTCTTCTGTGTTCTACTATGGTGCTTTTAGTGTCTCCGCATACCGCAGCACGCGACGTAGCTTTGCAGACGATAAATGTAACCGTCTCAGAGAGAAAAGCGGCCAATGTGACGATCTGGCTTTAAGTCGATTCGATAACATATGACGAAAACGGACTGATTTCTCAGGTTTTTACTTTTCACATTCTCCCGTGCAACAGGGCTGCTAGTCCTCCTTTCATGCAAAATCTTAAGGTTCCACTTTATGTCCAAAGCACCAAGGCCGGCTAAAAATCAATAATCGATAAACAAAACTTGAATTGTACTGCTTCTTACTGGCTATTGCTTCAACTTAGAAGCTTCTTCTGTAATCTACTATGGTGCTTTTAGTGTCTCCGCATACCGCAGCACGCGACATAGCTTTGCAGACGAAAAATGTAACCGTCTCAGAGAGAAAAGCGGCCAATGTGACGATCTGGCTTTAAGTCGATTGATAACAAAAGACGATAACGGACGGATTTCTCATGTTTTTACTACATATGAACCCTTTATCACATTCTCTCGTGCAGCGCGGCTGCTAGTCATCCTTTCATGCAAAATCTTAAGGTCGTAGGTCATGTCCAAGCCACCAAAGCCGGCTAAAAAGTGAATAATCGACAACTAAAACTTGAATTGTACTACTTCTTACTGGCTATTGCTTCAACTTAGAAGCTTCTTCTGTGTTCTACTATGGTGCTTTTAGTGTCTCCGCATACCGCACCACGCGACATAGCTTTGCAGACGATAAATGTAACCGTCTCAGAGAGAAAAGCGGCCAATGTGACGATCTGGCTTTAAGTCGATTCGGTAACAAATGACGAAAACGGACGGATTTCTCAGGTTTTTACTACATATGAACACTTTTCACATTCTCCCGTGCAACACGGCTGCAAGTCCTCCTTTCATGTAAAATCTTAAGGTCCTAGGTCATGTCCAAGCCACCAAAGCCGGCTAAAAAGTGAGTAATCGACCATTAAAACTTGAATTGTACTACTTCTTACTGGCTATTACTTCAACTTAGAAGCTTCTTCTGTGTTCTACTATGGTGCATTTAGTGTCTCTGCATACCGCAGCACGCGACATAGCTTTGCAGACGATAAATGTAATGGTCTCAGAGAGAAAAGCGGCCAATGTGACGATCTGGCTTTAAGTCGATTCGATAACAAATGACGATAACGGACGGATTTCTCAGGTTTTTACTACATATGAACCCTTTATCACATTCTCCCGTGCAACGCGGCTGCTAGTCCTCCTTTGATGCAAAATCTTAAGGTCCTAGGTTATGTCCAAGCCACCAAAGCTGGCTAAAAAGTGAATAATCGACAACTAAAACTTGAATAGTACAACTCTGTTAGAATATTGCTGCGCGGTGTGGTATCCTTACCAGGTGGGATTGACGGAGGACATCGAGAGGGTGCAAAGAAGGGCAGCTCGTTTTGTATTATCGCGTTATAGGGGAGAGAGTGTGGCAGATATGATACACGAGTTGGGATGGAAGTCATTACAGCATAGACGTTTTTCGTCGCGGCGAGACCTTTTTACGAAATTTCAGTCACCAACTTTCTCTTCCGAATGCGAAAATATTTTGTTGAGCCCGACCTACATAGGTAGGAATGATCATCAAAATAAAATAAGAGAAATCAGAGCTCGAACAGAAAGGTTTAGGTGTTCGTTTTTCCCGCTCGCTGTTCGGGAGTGGAATAGTAGAGAGATAGTATGATTGTGGTTCGATGAACCCTCTGCCAAGCACTTAAATGTGAATTGCAGAGTAGTCATGTAGATGTAGACTTCTTACTGGCTATTGCTTCAACTTAGAAGCTTCTTCTGTGTTCTTCTATGGTGCTTTTAGTGTCTCCGTATACCGCAGCACGCGACATAGCTTTGCAGACGATAAATGTAACCGATTCAGAGAGAAGAGCGGCCAATGTGACGATTTGGCTTTAAGTCGATTCCATAACAAATGACGAAAACGGACGGATTTCTCAGGTTTTTACTACATATGAACCCTTTTCACATTCTCCCGTGCAACGCGGCTGCTAGTCCTCCTTTCATGCATAATCTTAAGGTTCCACCTCATGTCCATGGCACCAAAGCCGGCTAAAAATCAATTTTCGATAACCAAAAACTTGAATTGTACGGCTTCTTACTGGCTATTGCTTCAAATTAGAAGCTTCTTCTGTGTTCTGCTATGGTGCTTTTAGAATCTCCGCATACCGCAGCACGCGACATAGCTTTGCAGACGATAAATGTAACCGTCTCAGAGAGAAAAGCGGCCAATGTGACGATCTGGCTTTAAGTCGATTCGATAACAAATGACGAAAACGGACGGATTTCTCAGGTTTTTACTACACATGAAACCTTTTCTCATTCTCCCGTGCAACGCGGCTGCTAGTCCTCCTTTCATGCAAAATCCTAAGGATTCTACCTCATGTCCAAGGCACCAAAGTCGGCTAAAAATCAATAATCGATAACCAAAACTTGAATTGTACTGCTTCTTACTGGCGATTCCTTCAACTTAGAAGCTTCTTCTGTGTTCTACTATGATGCTTTTAGAGTCTCCGCATACCGCAGCACGCGACATAGCTTTGCAGACGAAAAATGTAACCGTCTCAGAGAGAAAAGCGGCCAATGTGACGATCTGGCTTTAAGTCGATTCGATAACAAATGACGAAAACGGACTGATTTCTCAGGTTTTTACTTTTCACATTCTCACGTGCAACGGGGCTGCTAGTCCTCCTTTCATGCAAAATCTTAAGTTTCCACCTTATGTCCAAAGCACCAAGGCCGGCTACAAATCAATAATCGATAAACAAAACTTGAATTGTACTACTTCTTACTGGCTATTGCTTCAACTTAGAAGCTTCTTCTGTGTTCTACTATGGTGCTTTTAGTGTCTCCGCATACCGCACCACGCGACATAGCTTTGCAGACGATAAATGTAACCGTCTCAGAGAGAAAAGCGGCCAATGTGACGATCTGGCTTTAAGTCGATTCGGTAACAAATGACGAAAACGGACGGATTTCTCAGGTTTTTACTACATATGAACACTATTCACATTCTCCCGTGCAACACGGCTGCAAGTCCTCCTTTCATGTAAAATCTTAAGGTCCTAGGTCATGTCCAAGCCACCAAAGCCGGCTAAAAAGTGAGTAATCGACCATTAAAACTTGAATTGTACTACTTCTCACTGGCTATTACTTCAACTTAGAAGCTTCTTCTGTGTTCTACTATGGTGCATTTAGTGTCTCTGCATACCGCAGCACGCGACATAGCTTTGCAGACGATAAATGTAATGGTCTCAGAGAGAAAAGCGGCCAATGTGACGATCTGGCTTTAAGTCGATTCGATAACAAATGACGATAACGGACGGATTTCTCAGGTTTTTACTACATATGAACCCTTTATCACATTCTCCCGTGCAACGCGGCTGCTAGTCCTCCTTTGATGCAAAATCTTAAGGTCCTAGGTTATGTCCAAGCCACCAAAGCTGGCTAAAAAGTGAATAATCGACAACTAAAACTTGAATAGTACTACTCTGTTAGAATATTGCTGCGCGGTGTGGTATCCTTACCAGGTGGGATTGACGGAGGACATCGAGAGGGTGCAAAGAAGGGCAGCTCGTTTTGTATTATCGCGTTATAGGGGAGAGAGTGTGGCAGATATGATACACGAGTTGGGATGGAAGTCATTACAGCATAGACGTTTTTCGTCGCGGCGAGACCTTTTTACGAAATTTCAGTCACCAACTTTCTCTTCCGAATGCGAAAATATTTTGTTGAGCCCAACCTACATAGGTAGGAATGATCATCAAAATAAAATAAGAGAAATCAGAGCTCGAACAGAAAGGTTTAGGTGTTCGTTTTTCCCGCTCGCTGTTCGGGAGTGGAATAGTAGAGAGATAGTATGATTGTGGTTCGATGAACCCTCTGCCAAGCACTTAAATGTGAATTGCAGAGTAGTCATGTAGATGTAGACTTCTTACTGGCTATTGCTTCAACTTAGAAGCTTCTTCTGTGTTCTACTATGGTGCTTTTAGTGTCTCCGTATACCGCAGCACGCGACATAGCTTTGCAGACGATAAATGTAACCGATTCAGAGAGAAGAGCGGCCAATGTGACGATTTGGCTGTAAGTCGATTCCATAACAAATGACGAAAACGGACGGATTTCTCAGGTTTTTACTAGATATGAACCCTCTTCACATTCTCCCGTGCAACGCGGCTGCTAGTCCTCCTTTCATGCATAATCTTAAGGTTCCACCTCATGTCCATGGCACCAAAGCCGGCTAAAAATCAATTTTCGATAACCAAAAACTTGAATTGTACGGCTTCTTACTGGCTATTGCTTCAAATTAGAAGCTTCTTCTGTGTTCTGCTATGGTGCTTTTAGAATCTCCGCATACCGCAGCACGCGACATAGCTTTGCAGACGATAAATGTAACCGTCTCAGAGAGAAAAGCGGCCAATGTGACGATCTGGCTTTAAGTCGATTCGATAACAAATGACGAAAACGGACGGATTTCTCAGGTTTTTACTACACATGAAACCTTTTCTCATTCTCCCGTGCAACGCGGCTGCTAGTCCTCCTTTCATGCAAAATCCTAAGGATTCTACCTCATGTCCAAGGCACCAAAGTCGGCTAAAAATCAATAATCGATAACCAAAACTTGAATTGTACTGCTTCTTACTGGCGATTCCTTCAACTTAGAAGCTTCTTCTGTGTTCTACTATGATGCTTTTAGAGTCTCCGCATACCGCAGCACGGGACATAGCTTTGCAGACGATAAATGTAACCGTCTCAGAGAGAAAAGCGGCCAATGTGACGATCTGGCTTTAAGTCGATTCGATAACAAATGACGAAAACGGACTGATTTCTCAGGTTTTTTCTTTTCACATTCTCACGTGCAACGGGGCTGCTAGTCCTCCTTTCATGCAAAATCTTAAGTTTCCACCTTATGTCCAAAGCACCAAGGCCGGCTACAAATCAATAATCGATAAACAAAACTTGAATTGTACTGCTTCTTACTGGCTATTGCTTCAACTTAGAAGCTTCTTCTGTGTTCTACTATGGTGCTTTTAATGTCTCCGCATACCGCAGCACGCGACATAGCTTTGCAGACGATAAATGTAACCGTCTCAGAGAAAAAAGCGGCCAATGTGACGATCTGGCTTTAAGTCGATTCGATAACAAATAACGATAACGGACGGATTTCTCATGTTTTTACTACATATGAACCCTTTATCACATTCTCCCGTCCAACGCGGCTGCTAGTCATCCTTTCATGCAAAATCTTACGGTCCTAGGTCATGTCCAAGCCACCAAAGCCGTCTAAAAAGTGAATAATCGACAACTAAAACTTGAATTGTACTACTTCTTACTGGCTATTGCTTCAACTTAGAAGCTTATTCTGTGTTCTACTATGGTGCTATTAGTGTCTCCGTATACCGCAGCACGCGACATAGCTTTGCATACGATAAATGTAACCGATTCAGAGAGAAGAGCGGCCAATGTGAGGATCTGGCTTTAAGTCGATTCCAAAACAAATGACGAAAACGGACGGATTTCTCAGATTTTTACTACATATGAAGCCTTTTCACATTCTCCCGTGCAACGCGGCTGCTAGTCCTCCATTCATGCATAATCTTAAGGTTCCACCTCATGTCTATGGCACCAAAGCCGGCTAAAAATCAATTTTCGATAACCAAAACCTGAATTGTACGGCTTCTTACTGGCTATTGCTTCAAATTAGAAGCTTCTTCTGTGTTCTGCTATGGTGCTTTTAGAATCTCCGCATACCGCAGCACGCGACATAGCTTTGCAGACGATAAATGTAACCGTCTCAGAGAGAAAAGCGGCCAATGTGACGATCTGGCTTTAAGTCGATTCGATAACGAATGACGAAAACGGACGGATTTCTCAGGTTTTTACTACATATGAACACTTTTCACATTCTCCCGTGCAACACGGCTGCAAGTCCTCCTTTCATGTAAAATCTTAAGGTCCTAGGTCATGTCCAAGCCACCAAAGCCGGCTAAAAAGTGAGTAATCGACCATTAAAACTTGAATTGTACTACTTCTTACTGGCTATTACTTCAACTTAGAAGCTTCTTCTGTGTTCTACTATGGTGCATTTAGTGTCTCTGCATACCGCAGCACGCGACATAGCTTTGCAGACGATAAATGTAATGGTCTCAGAGAGAAAAGCGGCCAATGTGACGATCTGGCTTTAAGTCGATTCGATAACAAATGACGATAACGGACGGATTTCTCAGGTTTTTACTACATATGAACCCTTTATCACATTCTCCCGTGCAACGCGGCTGCTAGTCCTCCTTTGATGCAAAATCTTAAGGTCCTAGGTTATGTCCAAGCCACCAAAGCTGGCTAAAAAGTGAATAATCGACAACTAAAACTTGAATAGTACAACTCTGTTAGAATATTGCTGCGCGGTGTGGTATCCTTACCAGGTGGGATTGACGGAGGACATCGAGAGGGTGCAAAGAAGGGCAGCTCGTTTTGTATTATCGCGTTATAGGGGAGAGAGTGTGGCAGATATGATACACGAGTTGGGATGGAAGTCATTACAGCATAGACGTTTTTCGTCGCGGCGAGACCTTTTTACGAAATTTCAGTCACCAACTTTCTCTTCCGAATGCGAAAATATTTTGTTGAGCCCGACCTACATAGGTAGGAATGATCATCAAAATAAAATAAGAGAAATCAGAGCTCGAACAGAAAGGTTTAGGTGTTCGTTTTTCCCGCTCGCTGTTCGGGAGTGGAATAGTAGAGAGATAGTATGATTGTGGTTCGATGAACCCTCTGCCAAGCACTTAAATGTGAATTGCAGAGTAGTCATGTAGATGTAGACTTCTTACTGGCTTTTGCTTCAACTTAGAAGCTTCTTCTGTGTTCTTCTATGGTGCTTTTAGTGTCTCCGTATACCGCAGCACGCGACATAGCTTTGCAGACGATAAATGTAACCGATTCAGAGAGAAGAGCGGCCAATGTGACGATTTGGCTTTAAGTCGATTCCATAACAAATGACGAAAACGGACGGATTTCTCAGGTTTTTACTACATATGAACCCTTTTCACATTCTCCCGTGCAACGCGGCTGCTAGTCCTCCTTTCATGCAAAATCTTAAGATTCCACCTTATGTCCAAGACACCAAAGCCGGCCAAAAATCAATAATCGATAACCAAAACTTGAATTGTACTGCTTCTTACTGGCTATTGCTTCAACTTAGAAGCTTCTTCTGTGTTCTACTATAGTGCTTTTAGTGTCTCCGCATACCGCAGCACGCGACATAGCTTTGCAGACGATAAATGTAACCGTCTCAGAGAGAAAAGCGGCCAATGTGACGATCTGGCTTTA
Organism: Schistocerca gregaria; assembly: GCF_023897955.1. Taxonomy (NCBI): domain Eukaryota; kingdom Metazoa; phylum Arthropoda; class Insecta; order Orthoptera; family Acrididae; genus Schistocerca; species Schistocerca gregaria. The sequence continues at coordinate 156,965,402 of NC_064930.1, read as the reverse complement.
AGTCGATTCGATAACAAATGACGAAAACGGACGGATTTCTCAGGTTTTTACTAGATATGAACCCTTTTCACATTCTCCCGTGCAACGCGGCTGCTAGTCCTCCTTTCATGCATAATCTTAAGGTTCCACCTCATGTCCATGGCACCAAAGCCGGCTAAAAATCAATTTTCGATAACCAAAAACTTGAATTGTACGGCTTCTTACTGGCTATTGCTTCAAATTAGAAGCTTCTTCTGTGTTCTGCTATGGTGCTTTTAGAATCTCCGCATACCGCAGCACGCGACATAGCTTTGCAGACGATAAATGTAACCGTCTCAGAGAGAAAAGCGGCCAATGTGACGATCTGGCTTTAAGTCGATTCGATAACAAATGACGAAAACGGACGGATTTCTCAGGTTTTTACTACACATGAAACCTTTTCTCATTCTCCCGTGCAACGCGGCTGCTAGTCCTCCTTTCATGCAAAATCCTAAGGATTCTACCTCATGTCCAAGGCACCAAAGTCGGCTAAAAATCAATAATCGATAACCAAAACTTGAATTGTACTGCTTCTTACTGGCGATTCCTTCAACTTAGAAGCTTCTTCTGTGTTCTACTATGATGCTTTTAGAGTCTCCGCATACCGCAGCACGCGACATAGCTTTGCAGACGAAAAATGTAACCGTCTCAGAGAGAAAAGCGGCCAATGTGACGATCTGGCTTTAAGTCGATTCGATAACAAATGACGAAAACGGACTGATTTCTCAGGTTTTTACTTTTCACATTCTCACGTGCAACGGGGCTGCTAGTCCTCCTTTCATGCAAAATCTTAAGTTTCCACCTTATGTCCAAAGCACCAAGGCCGGCTACAAATCAATAATCGATAAACAAAACTTGAATTGTACTACTTCTTACTGGCTATTGCTTCAACTTAGAAGCTTCTTCTGTGTTCTACTATGGTGCTTTTAGTGTCTCCGCATACCGCACCACGCGACATAGCTTTGCAGACGATAAATGTAACCGTCTCAGAGAGAAAAGCGGCCAATGTGACGATCTGGCTTTAAGTCGATTCGGTAACAAATGACGAAAACGGACGGATTTCTCAGGTTTTTACTACATATGAACACTATTCACATTCTCCCGTGCAACACGGCTGCAAGTCCTCCTTTCATGTAAAATCTTAAGGTCCTAGGTCATGTCCAAGCCACCAAAGCCGGCTAAAAAGTGAGTAATCGACCATTAAAACTTGAATTGTACTACTTCTCACTGGCTATTACTTCAACTTAGAAGCTTCTTCTGTGTTCTACTATGGTGCATTTAGTGTCTCTGCATACCGCAGCACGCGACATAGCTTTGCAGACGATAAATGTAATGGTCTCAGAGAGAAAAGCGGCCAATGTGACGATCTGGCTTTAAGTCGATTCGATAACAAATGACGATAACGGACGGATTTCTCAGGTTTTTACTACATATGAACCCTTTATCACATTCTCCCGTGCAACGCGGCTGCTAGTCCTCCTTTGATGCAAAATCTTAAGGTCCTAGGTTATGTCCAAGCCACCAAAGCTGGCTAAAAAGTGAATAATCGACAACTAAAACTTGAATAGTACTACTCTGTTAGAATATTGCTGCGCGGTGTGGTATCCTTACCAGGTGGGATTGACGGAGGACATCGAGAGGGTGCAAAGAAGGGCAGCTCGTTTTGTATTATCGCGTTATAGGGGAGAGAGTGTGGCAGATATGATACACGAGTTGGGATGGAAGTCATTACAGCATAGACGTTTTTCGTCGCGGCGAGACCTTTTTACGAAATTTCAGTCACCAACTTTCTCTTCCGAATGCGAAAATATTTTGTTGAGCCCAACCTACATAGGTAGGAATGATCATCAAAATAAAATAAGAGAAATCAGAGCTCGAACAGAAAGGTTTAGGTGTTCGTTTTTCCCGCTCGCTGTTCGGGAGTGGAATAGTAGAGAGATAGTATGATTGTGGTTCGATGAACCCTCTGCCAAGCACTTAAATGTGAATTGCAGAGTAGTCATGTAGATGTAGACTTCTTACTGGCTATTGCTTCAACTTAGAAGCTTCTTCTGTGTTCTACTATGGTGCTTTTAGTGTCTCCGTATACCGCAGCACGCGACATAGCTTTGCAGACGATAAATGTAACCGATTCAGAGAGAAGAGCGGCCAATGTGACGATTTGGCTGTAAGTCGATTCCATAACAAATGACGAAAACGGACGGATTTCTCAGGTTTTTACTAGATATGAACCCTCTTCACATTCTCCCGTGCAACGCGGCTGCTAGTCCTCCTTTCATGCATAATCTTAAGGTTCCACCTCATGTCCATGGCACCAAAGCCGGCTAAAAATCAATTTTCGATAACCAAAAACTTGAATTGTACGGCTTCTTACTGGCTATTGCTTCAAATTAGAAGCTTCTTCTGTGTTCTGCTATGGTGCTTTTAGAATCTCCGCATACCGCAGCACGCGACATAGCTTTGCAGACGATAAATGTAACCGTCTCAGAGAGAAAAGCGGCCAATGTGACGATCTGGCTTTAAGTCGATTCGATAACAAATGACGAAAACGGACGGATTTCTCAGGTTTTTACTACACATGAAACCTTTTCTCATTCTCCCGTGCAACGCGGCTGCTAGTCCTCCTTTCATGCAAAATCCTAAGGATTCTACCTCATGTCCAAGGCACCAAAGTCGGCTAAAAATCAATAATCGATAACCAAAACTTGAATTGTACTGCTTCTTACTGGCGATTCCTTCAACTTAGAAGCTTCTTCTGTGTTCTACTATGATGCTTTTAGAGTCTCCGCATACCGCAGCACGGGACATAGCTTTGCAGACGATAAATGTAACCGTCTCAGAGAGAAAAGCGGCCAATGTGACGATCTGGCTTTAAGTCGATTCGATAACAAATGACGAAAACGGACTGATTTCTCAGGTTTTTTCTTTTCACATTCTCACGTGCAACGGGGCTGCTAGTCCTCCTTTCATGCAAAATCTTAAGTTTCCACCTTATGTCCAAAGCACCAAGGCCGGCTACAAATCAATAATCGATAAACAAAACTTGAATTGTACTGCTTCTTACTGGCTATTGCTTCAACTTAGAAGCTTCTTCTGTGTTCTACTATGGTGCTTTTAATGTCTCCGCATACCGCAGCACGCGACATAGCTTTGCAGACGATAAATGTAACCGTCTCTGAGAAAAAAGCGGCCAATGTGACGATCTGGCTTTAAGTCGATTCGATAACAAATAACGATAACGGACGGATTTCTCATGTTTTTACTACATATGAACCCTTTATCACATTCTCCCGTGCAACGCGGCTGCTAGTCATCCTTTCATGCAAAATCTTACGGTCCTAGGTCATGTCCAAGCCACCAAAGCCGTCTAAAAAGTGAATAATCGACAACTAAAACTTGAATTGTACTACTTCTTACTGGCTATTGCTTCAACTTAGAAGCTTCTTCTGTGTTCTACTATGGTGCTTTTAGGGTCTCCGCATACCGCACCACGCGACATAGCTTTGCAGACGATAAATGTATCCGTCTCAGAGAGAAAAGCGGCCAATGTGACGATCTGGCTTTAAGTTGATTCGATAACGAATGACGATAACGGACGGATTTCTCAGGTTTTTACTACATATGAACCCTTTATCACATTCTCCCGTGCAACGCGGCTGCTAGTCCTCCTTTCATGCAAAATCTTATGGTCCTAGGTTATGTCCAAGCCACCAAAGCTGGCTAAAAAGTGAATAATCGACAACTAAAACTTGAATTGTACTACTTCTTACTGGCTATTGCTTCAACTTAGAAGCTTATTCTGTGTTCTACTATGGTGCTATTAGTGTCTCCGTATACCGCAGCACGCGACATAGCTTTGCATACGATAAATGTAACCGATTCAGAGAGAAGAGCGGCCAATGTGAGGATCTGGCTTTAAGTCGATTCCAAAACAAATGACGAAAACGGACGGATTTCTCAGATTTTTACTACATATGAAGCCTTTTCACATTCTCCCGTGCAACGCGGCTGCTAGTCCTCCATTCATGCATAATCTTAAGGTTCCACCTCATGTCTATGGCACCAAAGCCGGCTAAAAATCAATTTTCGATAACCAAAACCTGAATTGTACGGCTTCTTACTGGCTATTGCTTCAAATTAGAAGCTTCTTCTGTGTTCTGCTATGGTGCTTTTAGAATCTCCGCATACCGCAGCACGCGACATAGCTTTGCAGACGATAAATGTAACCGTCTCAGAGAGAAAAGCGGCCAATGTGACGATCTGGCTTTAAGTCGATTCGATAACGAATGACGAAAACGGACTGATTTCTCAGGTTTTTACTTTTCACATTCTCCCGTGCAACCGGACTGCTAGTCCTCCTTTCATGCAAAATCTTAACGTTCCACCTCATGTCCAAGGCACCAAAGCCCCCTAAAAATCAATAATCGATAACCTAAACTTGAATTGTACTGCTTCTTGCTTACTATTGCTTCAACTTAGAAGCTTCTTCTGTGTTCTGCTATGGTGCTTTTAGAATCTCCGCATACCGCAGCACGCGACATAGCTTTGCAGACGAAAAATGTATCCGTCTCAGAGAGAAAAGCGGCCAATGTGACGATCTGGCTTTAAGTCGACTCGATAACAAATGACGAAAACGGACGGATTTCTCAGGTTTTTACTACATATGAAACCTTTTCATATTCTCCCGTGCAACGCGGCTGCTAGTCCTCCTTTCATGTAAAATCTTAAGGTCCTAGGTCATGTCCAAGCCACCAAAGCCGGCTAAAAATCAATAATCGATAACCAAAACTTGTATTGTACTGCTTCTTACTGAGTATTGATTCAACTTAGAAGCTTCTTATGTGTTCTACTATGGTTCTTTTAGAGTTTCCGCATACCGCAGCATGCGACATAGCTTTGCAGACTATAAATGTAACCGTCTCAGAGAGAAAAGCGGCCAATGTGACGATCTGGCTTTAAGTCGATTCGATAACAAATGACGAAAACGGACTGATTTCTCAGGTTTTTACTTTTCACATTCTCCCGTGCAACGGGGCTGCTAGTCCTCCTTTCATGCAAAATCTTAAGGTTCCACCTCATGTCCATAGTAACAAGGCCGGCTAAAAATCAATAATCGATAACCAAAACTTGAATTGTACTGCTTCTTACTGGCTATTGCTTCAACTTAGAAGCTTCTTCTGTGTTTTACTATGGTGCTTTTAGTGTCTCCGCATACCGCAGCACGCGACATAGCTTTGCAGGCGATAAAAGTAACCGTCTCAGAGAGAAGGGCGGCCAATGTGACGATCTGGCTTTAAGTCGATTCGATAACAAATGACGAAAACGGACGGATTTGTCAGGTTCTTACTACATATGAACCCTTTTCACATTCTCCCGTGCAACGCGGCTGCTAGTCCTCCTTTCATGCAAAATCTTAAGATTCCACCTTATGTCCAAGACACCAAAGCCGGCCAAAAATCAATAATCGATAACCAAAACTTGAATTGTACTGCTTCTTACTGGCTATTGCTTCAACTTAGAAGCTTCTTCTGTGTTCTACTATGGTGCTTTTAGTGTCTCCGTATACCGCAGCACGCGACATAGCTTTGCAGACGATAAATGTAACCGATTCAGAGAGAAGAGCGGCCAATGTGACGATTTGGCTTTAAGTCGATTCCATAACAAATGACGAAAACGGACGGATTTCTCAGGTTTTTACTACATATGAACCCTTTTCACATTCTCCCGTGCAACGCGGCTGCTAGTCCTCCTTTCATGCAAAATCTTAAGATTCCACCTTATGTCCAAGACACCAAAGCCGGCCAAAAATCAATAATCGATAACCAAAACTTGAATTGTACTGCTTCTTACTGGCTATTGCTTCAACTTAGAAGCTTCTTCTGTGTTCTACTATAGTGCTTTTAGTGTCTCCGCATACCGCAGCACGCGACATAGCTTTGCAGACGATAAATGTAACCGTCTCAGAGAAAAAAGCGGCCAATGTGACGATCTGGCTTTAAGTCGATTCGATAACAAATGACGAAAACGGACGGATTTCTCAGGTTTTTACTAGATATGAACCCTCTTCACATTCTCCCGTGCAACGCGGCTGCTAGTCCTCCTTTCATGCATAATCTTAAGGTTCCACCTCATGTCCATGGCACCAAAGCCGGCTAAAAATCAATTTTCGATAACCAAAAACTTGAATTGTACGGCTTCTTACTGGCTATTGCTTCAAATTAGAAGCTTCTTCTGTGTTCTGCTATGGTGCTTTTAGAATCTCCGCATACCGCAGCACGCGACATAGCTTTGCAGACGATAAATGTAACCGTCTCAGAGAGAAAAGCGGCCAATGTGACGATCTGGCTTTAAGTCGATTCGATAACAAATGACGAAAACGGACTGATTTCTCAGGTTTTTACTTTTCACATTCTCCCGTGCAACGGGGCTGCTAGTCCTCCTTTCATGCAAAATCTTAACGTTCTACCTCATGTCCAAGGCACCAAAACCCCCTAAAAATCAATAATCGATAACCAAAACTTGAATTGTACTGCTTCTTACTGGCTATTGCTTCAACTTAGAAGATTTTTCTGTGTTCTACTATGGTGCTTTTAGTGTCTCCGCATACCGCAGCACGCGACATAGCTTTGAAGAAGAAAAATGTATCCGTCTCAGAGAGAAAAGCGGCCAATGTGACGATCTGGCTTTAAGTCGATTCGATAACAAATGACGAAAACGGACGGATTTCTCAGGCTTTTACTACATATGAACCCTTTTCATATTCTCCCGTGCAACGCGGCTTCTAGTCCTACTTTCAGGGATAATCCTAAGGTCCTAGGTCATGTCCAAGTCACCAAAGCCGGCTAAAAAGTGAGTAATCGACAACTAAAACTTGAATTGTACTACTTCTTACTGGCTATTACTTCAACTTAGAAGCTTCTTCTGTGTTCAACTATGGTGCTTTTAGAGTCTCCGCATACCGCAGCACGCGACATAGCTTTGCAGACGAAAAATGTAACCGTCTCAGAGAGAAGAGCGGCCAATGTGACGATCTGGCTTTAAGTCGATTCGATAACAAATGACGAAAACGGACTGATTTCTCTGGTTTTTACTTTTCACATTCTCCCGTTCCACGCGGCTGCTAGTCCTCCTTTCATGCAAAATCTTAACGTTCTACCTCATGTCCAAGGCAACAAAGCCCCCTAAAAATCAATAATCGATAACAGAAACTTGAATTGTACTGACTCTTACTGGCTATTGCTTCAACTTAGAAGATTCTTCTGTGTTCTACTATGGTGCTTTTAGTGTCTCCGCATACCGCAGCACGCGACATAGCTTTGCAGGCGAAAAATGTAACCGTCTCAGAGAGAAAAGCGGCCAATGTGACGATCTGGCTTTAAGTCGATTCGATAACAAATGACGAAAACGGACGGATTTCTCAGGTTTTTACTTTTCACATTCTCCCGTGCAACGGGGCTGCTAGTCCCCCTTTCATGCAAAATCTCAACGTTCCACCTCATGTCCAAGGCACCAAAGCCCCCTAAAAATCAATAATCGATAACCAAAACTTGAATTGTACTGCTTCTTACTGGCTATTGCTTCAACTTAGAAGATTCTTCTGTGTTCTACTATGGTGCTTTTAGTGTCTCCGCATACCGCAGCACGCGACATAGCTTTGCAGACGAAAAATGTAACCGTCTCAGAGAGAAATGCGGCCAATGTGACGATCTGGCTTTAAGTCGATTCGATAACAAATGACGAAAACGGACGGATTTCTCAGGTTTTTACTACATATGAACCCTTTTCATATTCTCCCGTGCAACGCGGCTTCTAATCCTCCTTTCAGGCAAAATCTTAACGTCCTAGGTCATGTCCAAGCCACCAAAGCCGGCTAAAAATCAATAATCGATAACCAAAACTTGAATTGTACTGCTTCTTACTGACTATTGCTTCAGCTTAAAAGCTTCTTATGTGTTCTACTATGGTGCTTTTAGAGTTTCCGCATACCGCAGCACGCGACATAGCTTTGCAGACGATAAATGTAACCGTCTCAGAGAGAAAAGCGGCCAATGTGACGATCTGGCTTTAAGTCGATTCGATAACAAATGACGAAAACGGACGGATTTCTCAGGTTTTTACTACACATGAAACCTTTTCTCATTCTCCCGTGCAACGCGGCTGCTAGTCCTCCTTTCATGCAAAATCCTAAGGATTCTACCTCATGTCCAAGGCACCAAAGTCGGCTAAAAATCAATAATCGATAACCAAAACTTGAATTGTACTGCTTCTTACTGGCGATTCCTTTAACTTAGAAGCTTCTTCTGTGTTCTACTATGATGCTTTTAGAGTCTCCGCATACCGCAGCACGGGACATAGCTTTGCAGACGATAAATGTAACCGTCTCAGAGAGAAAAGCGGCCAATGTGACGATCTGGCTTTAAGTCGATTCGATAACAAATGACGAAAACGGACTGATTTCTCAGGTTTTTACTTTTCACATTCTCCCGTGCAACGGGGCTGCTAGTCCTCCTTTCATGCAAAATCTTAAGTTTCCACCTTATGTCCAAAGCACCAAGGCCGGCTACAAATCAATAATCGATAAACAAAACTTGAATTGTACTGCTTCTTACTGGCTATTGCTTCAACTTAGAAGCTTCTTCTGTGTTCTACTATGGTGCTTTTAATGTCTCCGCATACCGCAGCACGCGACATAGCTTTGCAGACGATAAATGTAACCGTCTCAGAGAAAAAAGCGGCCAATGTGACGATCTGGCTTTAAGTCGATTCGATAACAAATAACGATAACGGACGGATTTCTCATGTTTTTACTACATATGAACCCTTTATCACATTCTCCCGTGCAACGCAGCTGCTAGTCATCCTTTCATGCAAAATCTTACGGTCCTAGGTCATGTCCAAGCCACCAAAGCCGTCTAAAAAGGGAATAATCGACAACTAAAACTTGAATTGTACTACTTCTTACTGGCTATTGCTTCAACTTAGAAGCTTCTTCTGTGTTCTACTATGGTGCTTTTAGGGTCTCCGCATACCGCACCACGCGACATAGCTTTGCAGACGATAAATGTATCCGTCTCAGAGAGAAGGGCGGCCAATGTGACGATCTGGCTTTAAGTCGATTCGATAACAAATGACGAAAACGGACGGATTTGTCAGGTTCTTACTACATATGAACCCTTTTCACATTCTCCCGTGCAACGCGGCTGCTAGTCCTCCTTTCATGCAAAATCTTAAGATTCCACCTTATGTCCAAGACACCAAAGCCGGCCAAAAATCAATAATCGATAACCAAAACTTGAATTGTACTGCTTCTTACTGGCTATTGCTTCAACTTAGAAGCTTCTTCTGTGTTCTACTATGGTGCTTTTAGTGTCTCCGTATACCGCAGCACGCGACATAGCTTTGCAGACGATAAATGTAACCGATTCAGAGAGAAGAGCGGCCAATGTGACGATTTGGCTTTAAGTCGATTCCATAACAAATGACGAAAACGGACGGATTTCTCAGGTTTTTACTACATATGAACCCTTTTCACATTCTCCCGTGCAACGCGGCTGCTAGTCCTCCTTTCATGCAAAATCTTAAGATTCCACCTTATGTCCAAGACACCAAAGCCGGCCAAAAATCAATAATCGATAACCAAAACTTGAATTGTACTGCTTCTTACTGGCTATTGCTTCAACTTAGAAGCTTCTTCTGTGTTCTACTATAGTGCTTTTAGTGTCTCCGCATACCGCAGCACGCGACATAGCTTTGCAGACGATAAATGTAACCGTCTCAGAGAAAAAAGCGGCCAATGTGACGATCTGGCTTTAAGTCGATTCGATAACAAATGACGAAAACGGACGGATTTCTCAGGTTTTTACTAGATATGAACCCTCTTCACATTCTCCCGTGCAACGCGGCTGCTAGTCCTCCTTTCATGCATAATCTTAAGGTTCCACCTCATGTCCATGGCACCAAAGCCGGCTAAAAATCAATTTTCGATAACCAAAAACTTGAATTGTACGGCTTCTTACTGGCTATTGCTTCAAATTAGAAGCTTCTTCTGTGTTCTGCTATGGTGCTTTTAGAATCTCCGCATACCGCAGCACGCGACATAGCTTTGCAGACGATAAATGTAACCGTCTCAGAGAGAAAAGCGGCCAATGTGACGATCTGGCTTTAAGTCGATTCGATAACAAATGACGAAAACGGACTGATTTCTCAGGTTTTTACTTTTCACATTCTCCCGTGCAACGGGGCTGCTAGTCCTCCTTTCATGCAAAATCTTAACGTTCTACCTCATGTCCAAGGCACCAAAACCCCCTAAAAATCAATAATCGATAACCAAAACTTGAATTGTACTGCTTCTTACTGGCTATTGCTTCAACTTAGAAGATTTTTCTGTGTTCTACTATGGTGCTTTTAGTGTCTCCGCATACCGCAGCACGCGACATAGCTTTGAAGAAGAAAAATGTATCCGTCTCAGAGAGAAAAGCGGCCAATGTGACGATCTGGCTTTAAGTCGATTCGATAACAAATGACGAAAACGGACGGATTTCTCAGGCTTTTACTACATATGAACCCTTTTCATATTCTCCCGTGCAACGCGGCTTCTAGTCCTACTTTCAGGGATAATCCTAAGGTCCTAGGTCATGTCCAAGTCACCAAAGCCGGCTAAAAAGTGAGTAATCGACAACTAAAACTTGAATTGTACTACTTCTTACTGGCTATTACTTCAACTTAGAAGCTTCTTCTGTGTTCAACTATGGTGCTTTTAGAGTCTCCGCATACCGCAGCACGCGACATAGCTTTGCAGACGAAAAATGTAACCGTCTCAGAGAGAAGAGCGGCCAATGTGACGATCTGGCTTTAAGTCGATTCGATAACAAATGACGAAAACGGACTGATTTCTCTGGTTTTTACTTTTCACATTCTCCCGTTCCACGCGGCTGCTAGTCCTCCTTTCATGCAAAATCTTAACGTTCTACCTCATGTCCAAGGCAACAAAGCCCCCTAAAAATCAATAATCGATAACAGAAACTTGAATTGTACTGACTCTTACTGGCTATTGCTTCAACTTAGAAGATTCTTCTGTGTTCTACTATGGTGCTTTTAGTGTCTCCGCATACCGCAGCACGCGACATAGCTTTGCAGGCGAAAAATGTAACCGTCTCAGAGAGAAAAGCGGCCAATGTGACGATCTGGCTTTAAGTCGATTCGATAACAAATGACGAAAACGGACGGATTTCTCAGGTTTTTACTTTTCACATTCTCCCGTGCAACGGGGCTGCTAGTCCCCCTTTCATGCAAAATCTCAACGTTCCACCTCATGTCCAAGGCACCAAAGCCCCCTAAAAATCAATAATCGATAACCAAAACTTGAATTGTACTGCTTCTTACTGGCTATTGCTTCAACTTAGAAGATTCTTCTGTGTTCTACTATGGTGCTTTTAGTGTCTCCGCATACCGCAGCACGCGACATAGCTTTGCAGACGAAAAATGTAACCGTCTCAGAGAGAAATGCGGCCAATGTGACGATCTGGCTTTAAGTCGATTCGATAACAAATGACGAAAACGGACGGATTTCTCAGGTTTTTACTACATATGAACCCTTTTCATATTCTCCCGTGCAACGCGGCTTCTAATCCTCCTTTCAGGCAAAATCTTAACGTCCTAGGTCATGTCCAAGCCACCAAAGCCGGCTAAAAATCAATAATCGATAACCAAAACTTGAATTGTACTGCTTCTTACTGACTATTGCTTCAGCTTAAAAGCTTCTTATGTGTTCTACTATGGTGCTTTTAGAGTTTCCGCATACCGCAGCACGCGACATAGCTTTGCAGACGATAAATGTAACCGTCTCAGAGAGAAAAGCGGCCAATGTGACGATCTGGCTTTAAGTCGATTCGATAACAAATGACGAAAACGGACGGATTTCTCAGGTTTTTACTACACATGAAACCTTTTCTCATTCTCCCGTGCAACGCGGCTGCTAGTCCTCCTTTCATGCAAAATCCTAAGGATTCTACCTCATGTCCAAGGCACCAAAGTCGGCTAAAAATCAATAATCGATAACCAAAACTTGAATTGTACTGCTTCTTACTGGCGATTCCTTTAACTTAGAAGCTTCTTCTGTGTTCTACTATGATGCTTTTAGAGTCTCCGCATACCGCAGCACGGGACATAGCTTTGCAGACGATAAATGTAACCGTCTCAGAGAGAAAAGCGGCCAATGTGACGATCTGGCTTTAAGTCGATTCGATAACAAATGACGAAAACGGACTGATTTCTCAGGTTTTTACTTTTCACATTCTCCCGTGCAACGGGGCTGCTAGTCCTCCTTTCATGCAAAATCTTAAGTTTCCACCTTATGTCCAAAGCACCAAGGCCGGCTACAAATCAATAATCGATAAACAAAACTTGAATTGTACTGCTTCTTACTGGCTATTGCTTCAACTTAGAAGCTTCTTCTGTGTTCTACTATGGTGCTTTTAATGTCTCCGCATACCGCAGCACGCGACATAGCTTTGCAGACGATAAATGTAACCGTCTCAGAGAAAAAAGCGGCCAATGTGACGATCTGGCTTTAAGTCGATTCGATAACAAATAACGATAACGGACGGATTTCTCATGTTTTTACTACATATGAACCCTTTATCACATTCTCCCGTGCAACGCAGCTGCTAGTCATCCTTTCATGCAAAATCTTACGGTCCTAGGTCATGTCCAAGCCACCAAAGCCGTCTAAAAAGGGAATAATCGACAACTAAAACTTGAATTGTACTACTTCTTACTGGCTATTGCTTCAACTTAGAAGCTTCTTCTGTGTTCTACTATGGTGCTTTTAGGGTCTCCGCATACCGCACCACGCGACATAGCTTTGCAGACGATAAATGTATCCGTCTCAGAGAGAAAAGCGGCCAATGTGACGATCTGGCTTTAAGTTGATTCGATAACGAATGACGATAACGGACGGATTTCTCAGGTTTTTACTACATATGAACCCTTTATCACATTCTCCCGTGCAACGCGGCTGCTAGTCCTCCTTTCATGCAAAATCTTATGGTCCTAGGTTATGTCCAAGCCACCAAAGCTGGCTAAAAAGTGAATAATCGACAACTAAAACTTGAATTGTACTACTTCTTACTGGCTATTGCTTCAACTTAGAAGCTTATTCTGTGTTCTACTATGGTGCTATTAGTGTCTCCGTATACCGCAGCACGCGACATAGCTTTGCATACGATAAATGTAACCGATTCAGAGAGAAGAGCGGCCAATGTGACGATCTGGCTTTAAGTCGATTCCAAAACAAATGACGAAAACGGACGGATTTCTCAGATTTTTACTACATATGAACCCTTTTCACATTCTCCCGTGCAACGCGGCTGCTAGTCCTCCTTTCATGCATAATCTTAAGGTTCCACCTCATGTCTATGGCACCAAAGCCGGCTAAAAATCAATTTTCGATAACCAAAACTTGAATTGTACGGCTTCTTACTGGCTATTGCTTCAAATTAGAAGCTTCTTCTGTGTTCTGCTATGGTGCTTTTAGAATCTCCGCATACCGCAGCACGCGACATAGCTTTGCAGACGATAAATGTAACCGTCTCAGAGAGAAAAGCGGCCAATGTGACGATCTGGCTTTAAGTCGATTCGATAACGAATGACGAAAACGGACTGATTTCTCAGGTTTTTACTTTTCACATTCTCCCGTGCAACCGGACTGCTAGTCCTCCTTTCATGCAAAATCTTAACGTTCCACCTCATGTCCAAGGCACCAAAGCCCCCTAAAAATCAATAATCGATAACCTAAACTTGAATTGTACTGCTTCTTACTTACTATTGCTTTAACTTAGAAGATTCTTCTGTGTTCTACTATGGTGCTTTTAGTGTCTCCGCATACCGCAGCACGCGACATAGCTTTGCAGACGAAAAATGTATCCGTCTCAGAGAGAAAAGCAGCCAATGTGACGATCTGGCTTTAAGTCGATTCGATGACAAATGACGAAAACGAACGGATTTCTCAGGTTTTTACTACATATGAAACCTTTTCATATTCTCCCGTGCAACGCGGCTGCTAGTCCTCCTTTCATGTAAAATCTTAAGGACCTAGGTCAAGTCCAAGCCACCAAAGCCGGCTAAAAATCAATAATCGATAACCAAAACTTGTATTGTACTGCTTCTTACTGACTATTGCTTCAACTTAGAAGCTTCTTATGTGTTCTACTATGGTTCTTTTAGAGTTTCCGCATACCGCAGCACGCGACATAGCTTTGCAGACTATAAATGTAACCGTCTCAGAGAGAAAAGCGGCCAATGTGACGATCTGGCTTTAAGTCGATTCGATAACAAATGACGAAAACGGACTGATTTCTCAGGTTTTTACTTTTCACATTCTCCCGTGCAACGGGGCTGCTAGTCCTCCTTTCATGCAAAATCTTAAGGTTCCACCTTATGTCCATAGTAACAAGGCCGGCTAAAAATCAATAATCGATAACCAAAACTTGAATTGTACTGCTTCTTACTGGCTATTGCTTCAACTTAGAAGCTTCTTCTGTGTTCTACTATGGTGCATTTAGTGTCTCTGCATACCGCAGCACGCGACAGAGCTTTGCAGATGATAAATGTAACCGTCTCTGAGAGAAAAGCGGCCAATGGGACGATCTGGCTTTAAGTCGATTCGATAACAAATGACGAAAACGGACGGATTTCTCAGGTTTTTACTACATATGAAACCTTTTCATATTCTCCCGTGCAACGCGGCTTCTAGTCCTACTTTCAGGCATAATCATAAGGTCCTAGGTCATGTCCAAGCCACCAAAGCCGGCTAAAAATCAATAATCGATAACCAAAACTTGAACTGTACTGCTTCTTACTGACTATTGCTTCAACTTAGAAGCTTCTTATGTGTTCTACTATGGTGCTTTTAGTGTCTCCGCATACCGCAGCACGCGACAGCGCTTTGCAGATGATAAATGTAACCGTCTCTGAGAGAAAAGCGGCCAATGGGACGATCTGGCTTTAAGTCGATTCGATAACAAATGACGAAAACGGACGGATTTCTCAGGTTTTTTTTACATATGAACACTTTTCACATTCTCCCGTGCAACACGGCTGCAAGTCCTCCTTTCAGGCAAAATCTTAAGGTCATAGGTCATGTCCAAGCCACCAAAGCCGGCTAAAAAGTGAATAATCGACGCCTAAAACTTGAATTGTACTACTTCTTACTGGCTATTACTTCAACTTAGAAGCTTCTTCTGTGTTCTACTATGGTGCTTTTAGTGTCTCCGCATACCGCAGCACGCGACATAGCTTAGCAGACGATAAATGTAACCGTCTCAGAGAGAAAAGCGGCCAATGTGACGATCTGGCTTTAAGTCGATTCGATAACAAATGACGAAAACGGACGGATTTCTCAGGTTTTTACTACATATGAACCCTTTTCACATACTCCCGTGCAACGCAGCTGCTATTCCTCCTTTCATGCAATATCTTAAGGTTCCACCTTATGTCCAAGGCACCAAAGCTGGCTAAAAATCAATAATCGATAACCAAAACTTGAATTGTACTGCTTGTTAAGGCTATTGCTTCAACTTAGAAGCTTCTTCTGTGTTCTACTATGGTGCTTTTAGTGTCTCCGCATACCGCAGCACGCGACATTGCTTTGCAGACGATAAAAGTAACCGTCTCAGAGAGAAAAGCGGCCAATGTGACGATCTGGCTTTAAGTCGAATCGATAACAAATGACGAAAACGGACTCATTTCTCAGGTGTTTACTATATATGATCACTTTTCACATTCTCCCTTGCAACGCGGCTGCTAGTCCTCCTATAATGCAAAATCTTAAGATTCCACCTTATGTCCAAGGCACCAAAGACGGCCAAAGTTCAATAATCGATAACCAAAACTTGAATTGGACTGCTTCTTACTGCCTATTGCTTCAACTTAGAAGCTTCTTCTGTGTTCTACTATGGTGCTTTTAGTGTCTCCGCATACCGCAGCACGCGACATAGCTTTGCAGACGAAAAATGTAACCGTCTCAGAGAGAAAAGCGGCCAATGTGACGATCTGGCTTTATGTCGATTCGATAACAAATGACGAAAACGGACGGATTTCTCAGGTTTTTACTACATATTAACCCTTTTCATATTCTCCCGTTCAACGCGGCTTCTAGTCCTCCTTTCAGGCAAAATCTTAAGGTCCTAGGTCATGTCCAAGCCACCAAAGCCGGGTAAAAATCAATAATTGATAACCAAAAATTGAATTGTACTGCTTCTTACTGACTATTGCTTCAACTTAGAAGCTTCTTATGTGTTCTACTATCGTGCTTTTATTGTTTCCGCATACCGCAGCACGCGACATAGCTTTGCAGACTATAAATGTAACCGTCTCAGAGAGAAAAGCGGCCAATGTGACGATCTGGCTTTAAGTCGATTCGATAACAAATGACGAAAACAGACGGATTTCTCAGGTTTTTACTACATATGAAACCTTTTCTCATTCTCCCGTGCAACGCGGCTGCTAGTCCTCCTTTCATGCAAAATCTTAAGGTTCCACCTCATGTCCAAGGCACCAAAGCCGACTAAAAATCAATAATCGATAACCAAAACTTAAATTGTACTGCTTCTTACTGGCGATTCCTTCAACTTAGAAGCTTCTTCTGTGTTCTACTATGGTGCTTTTAGAGTCTCCGCATACCGCATCACGCGACATAGCTTTGCAGACGATATATGTAACCGTCTCAGAGAGAAAAGCGGCCAATGTGACGATCTGGCTTTAAGTCGATTCGATAACAAATGACGAAAACGGACGGATTTCTCAGGTTTTTACTACATATGAACCCTTTTCACATTCTCCCGTGCAACGCGGCTGCTAGTCCTCCTTTCATGCAAAATCTTAAGGTCCTAGGTCATGTGCAAGCCACCAAAGCCGGGTAAAAGTCAATAATCGATAACCAAAACTTGAATTGTACTGCTTCTTACTGACTATTGCTTCAACTTAGAAGCTTCTTATGTCTTCTACTAAGGTGCTTTTAGTGTTTTTGCATACCGCAGCACGCGACATAGCTTTGCAGACTACAAATGTAACCGTCTCAGAGAGAAAAGCGGCCAGTGTGTCGATCTGGCTTTGAGTCGAATCGATAACAAATGACGATAACGGACGGATTTCTCAGGTGTTTTCTATATATGTACACTTTTCACATTCTCCCGTGCAACGCGGCTGCTAGTCCTCCTTTCATGCAAAATCTTAAGGTCCTAAGTCATATCCAAGCCACCAAAGCCGGCTAAAATGTGAATAATCGACAACTATAACTTGAATTGTACTACTTCTTACTGGCTATTGCTTCAACTTAGAAGCTTCTTCTGTGTTCTACTATGGTGCTTTTAGTGTCTCGGCATACCGCACCCAGCGACATAGCTTTGCAGACGATAAATGTAACCGTTTCAGAGAGAAGAGCGGCCAATGAGCGATCTGGCTTTAAGTCGAATCGATAACAAATGACGATAACGGACGGATTTCTCAGGTGTTTTCTATATATGTACACTTTTCACATTATCCCGTGCCACGCTGCTGCTAGTTCTCCTTTCATGCAAAATCTTAAGGTCCTAGCTCATGCCCAAAGCACCTAAAAAGGCTAAAAATTCAATAATCGATAAATTAACGTGAATTGTACTACTTCTTACTGGGTATTACATCAACTTAGAAGCTTCATCTGCGTTCTACTATGGTGCTTCTAGTGACTCCGCATACAGCAGCACGCGACATAGCTTTGCAGACGATAAATGTAACCGTTTCAGAGAGAAGAGCGGCCAATGTGACGATCTTGCTTTACGTCGATTCGATAACAAATGCCGAAAACGGACGGATTTCTCAGGTTTTTACTACATATGAACCCTTTTCATATTCTCCCGTGCAACGCGACTGCTAGTCCTCCTTTCATGCAAAATCTTAAGTTTCCACCTCATGTCCAAGGCACCAAAGCTGGCTAAAAATCAATAATCGATAACCAAAACTTGAATTGTACTGCTTGTTAAGGCTATTGCTTCAACTTAGAAGCTTCTTCTGTGTTCTACTATGGTGCTTTTAGTGTCTCCGCATACCGCAGCACGCGACATAGCCTTGCAGACGATAAATGTAACCGACTCAGAGAGAAGAGCGGCCAATGTGACGATCTGGCTTTAAGTCGATTCGATAACAAATGACGAAAACGGACGGATATCTCAGGTTTTTACTACATATGAACCCTTTTCACATTCTCCCGTGCAACGGGGCTGCTAGTCCTCCTTTCATGCAAAATCTTAAGATTCCACCTTATGTCCAAGGCACCAAAGCCGGCCAAAAATCAATAATCGATAACCAAAACTTGAATTGGACTGCTTCTTACTGGCTATTGCTTCAACTTAGAAGCTTCTTCTGTGTTCTACTATGGTGCTTTTAGTATTTCCGCATACCGCAGCACGCGACATAGCTTTGCAGACAATAAATGTAACCGACTCAGAGAGAAGAGCGGCCAATGTGACGATCTGGCTTTATGTCGATTCGATAACAAATGACGAAAACGGACGGATTTCTCAGGTTTTTACTACATATGAACCCTTTTCATATTCTCCCGTGCAACGCGGCTTCTAGTCCTCCTTTCAGGCAAAATCTTAAGGTCCTAGGTCATGTCCAAGCCACCAAAGCCGGCTAAAAATCAATAATCGATAACCAAAACTTGAATTGTACTGCTTCTTACTGACTATTGCTTCAACTTAGAAGCTTCTTATATGTTCTACTATGGTGCTTTTAGAGTTTCCGCATACCGCAGCACGCGACATAGCTTTGCAGACTATAAATGTAACCGTCTCAGAGAGAAAAGCGGCCAATGTGACGATCTGGCTTTAAGTCGATTCGATAACAAATGACGAAAACGGACGGATTTCTCAGGTTTTTACTACATATGAAACCTTTTCCCATTCTCCCGTGCAACGCGGCTGCTAGTCCTCCTTTCATGCAAAATCTTAAGGTTCCACCTCATGTCCAAGGCACCAAAGCCGACTAAAAATCAATAATCGATGACCAAAACTTGAATTGTACTGCTTCTTACTGGCGATTCCTTCAACTTAGAAGCTTCTTCTGTGTTCTACTATGGTGCTTTTAGAGTCTCCGCATACCGCAGCACGCGACATAGCTTTGCAGACGATAAATGTAACCGTCTCAGAGAGAAAAGAGGCCAATGTGACGATCTGGCTTTAAGTCGATTCGATAACAAATGACGAAAACGGACGGATTTCTCAGGTTTCTACTACATATGAACCCTTTTCACATTCTCCCGTGCAACGCGGCTGCTAGTCCTCCTTTCATGCAAAATCTTAAGGTCCTATGTCGTGTACAAGCCACCAAAGCCGGGTAAAAGTCAATAATCGATAACCAAAACTTGAATTGTACTGCTTCTTACTGACTATTGCTTCAACTTAGAAGCTCATATGTCTTCTACTATGGTGCTTTTAGTGTTTCCGCATACCGCAGCACGCGACATAGCTTTGCAGACTATAAATGTAACCGTCTCAGAGAGAAAAGCGGCCAATGTGACGATCTGGCTTTAAGTCGAATCGATAACAAATGACGAAAACGGACGGATTTCTCAGGTGTTTACTATATATGAACACTTTTCACATTCTCCCGTGCAACGGGGCTGCTAGTCCTCCTTTCATGCAAAATCCTAAGGTCCTAGGTCATGTCCAAGCCACCAAAGCCGGCTAAAAAGTGAATAATCGACAACTAAAACTTCAATTGTACTACTTCTTACTGGCTATTACTTCAACTTAGAAGCTTCTTCTGTGTTCTACTATGGTGCTTTTAGTGTCTCCGTATGGCGCAGCACGCGACATAGCTTTGCACACGATAAATGTAACCGTTTCAGAGAGAAGAGCGGCCAATGTGACGATCTGGCTTTACGTCGATTCGATAACAAATGCCGAAAACGGACGGATTTCTCAGGTTTTTACTACATATGAACCCTTTTCATATTCTCCCGTGCAACGCGGCTGCTAGTCCTCCTTTCATGCAAAATCTTAAGGTCCTAGGTCATGTCCAAGCCACCAAAGCCGGCTAAAAGTCAATAATCGATAACCAAAACTTTAATTGGACTGCTTTTTACTGGCTATTGCTTCAACTTAGAAGTTCTTCTGTGTTCTACTATGGTGCTTTTAGTGTCTCCGCATACCCCAGCACGCGACATAGCTTTGCAGACGATAAATGTAACCGTCTCAGAGATAAAAGCGGCCAATGTGACGATCTGGCTTCAAGTCGATTCGATAACAAATGACGAAAACGGACGGATTTCTCAGGTTTTTGCTAAATATGAAAACTTTTCACATTCTCCCGTGCAACGCGGCTGCTAGTCCTCCTTTCATGCTAAATCTTAAGGTCCTAGGTCATGTCCTAGCCACCAAAGCCGGCTAAAAAGTGAACAATCTACAACTAAAACTTGAATTGTACTACCTCTTACTGGCTATTACTTCAACTTAGAAGCTTCTTCTGTGTTCTACTATGGTGATTTTAGAGTCTCCGCATACCGCATCACGCGACATAGCTTTGCAGACGATATATGTAACCGTCTCAGAGAGAAAAGCGGCCAATGTGACGATCTGGCTTTAAGTCGATTCGATAACAAATGACGATAACGGACGGATTTCTCAGGTTTTTACTACATATGAACCCTTTTCACATACTCCCGTGCAACGCGGCTGCTAGTCCTCCTTTCATGCAAAATCTTAAGGTCCTAGGTCATGTCCAAGCCGCCGAAGCCGGCTAAAGAGTGAATAATCGACAACTAAAACTTGAATTCTACTACATCTTACTGGCTATTGCCTCAACTTAGAAGCTTCTTCTGTGTTCTACTATGGTGCATTTAGTGTCTCAGCATACCGGAGCACGCGACATCGCTTTGCAGACGATAAATGTAACCGATTCAGAGAGAAGAGCGGCCAATGTGACGATCTGGCTTTAAGTCGATTCGATAAAAAATGACGGAAACGGACGGATTTCTGAGGTTTTTACTACATATGAACCCTTTTCACATTCTCCCGTGCAACGCGGCTGCTAGTCCTCCTATAATGCAAAATCTTAAGATTCCACCTTATGTCCAAGGCACCAAAGACGGCCAAAGTTCAATAATCGATAACCAAAACTTGAATTGGACTGCTTCTTACTGGCTATTGGTTCAACTTAGAAGCTTCTTCTGTGTTCTACTATGGTGCTTTTAGTGTCTCCGCATACCGCAGCACGAGACATAGCTTTGCAGACGATAAATGTAACCTACTCAGAGAGAAGAGCGGCCAATGTGACGATCTGGCTTTAAGTCGTTTCGATAACAAATGACGAAAACGGACGGATATCTCAGGTTTTTACTACATATGAACCCTTTTCACATTCTCCCGTGCAACGCGGCTGCTAGTCCTCCTTTCATGCAAAATCTTAAGATTCCACCTTATGTCCAAGGCACCAAAGCCGGCCAAAAATCAATAATCGATAACCAAAACTTGAATTGTACTGCTTCTTACTGGCTATTGCTTCAACTTAGAAGCTTCTTCTGTGTTCTACTATGGTGCTTTTAGAGTCTCCGCATACCGCAGCACGCGACATAGCTTTGCAGACGATAAATGTAACCGTCTAAGAGAGAAAAGCGGCCAATGTGACGATCTGGCTTTAAGTCGATTCGATAACAAATGACGAAAACGGACGGATTTCTCAGGTTTTTACTACATATGAACCCTTTTCACATTCTCCCGTGCAACGCGGCTGCTAGTCCTCCTTTCATGCAAAATCTTAAGGTCCTAGGTCATGTGCAAGCCAGCAAAGCCGGGTAAAAGTCAATAATCGATAACCAAAACTTGAATTGTACTACTTCTTACTGAGTATTGCTTCAACTTAGAAGCTTCTTATGTGTTCTACTATGGTGCTTTTAGTGTTTCCGCATACCGCGGCACGCGACATAGCTTTGCAGACGATAAATGTAACCGTCTCATAGAGAAAAGCGGCCAATGTGACGATCTGGCTTTAAGTTGTTTCGATATTAAATGACGATAACGGACGGATTTCTCAGGTTTTTACTACATATGAACCCTTTTCACATTCTCCCGTGCAACGCGGCTGCTAGTCCTCCTTTCATGCAAAATCTTAAGGTCCTAGGTCATGTCCAAGCCACCAAAGCCGGCTAACGAGTGAATAATCGACAACTAAAACTTGAATTCAACTACTTCTTACTGGCTATTGCTTCAACTTAGAAGCATCTTCTGTGTTCTACTATGGTGCTTTTAGTGTCTTCGCACACCGCAGCACGCGACATAGCTTTGCAGACGATAAATGTAACCGTCTCAGAGAGAAAAGCGGCCAATGTGACGATCTGGCTTTAAGTCGATTCGATAACAAATGACGAAAACGGACGGATTTCTCAGGTTTTTACTACATATGAACACTTTTCACATTCTCCCGTGCAACGCGGCTGCTAGTCCTCCTTTCAAGCAATATCTTAAGATTCCACCTTATGTCCAAGACACCAAAGCCCCCTAAAAATCAATAATCGATAACCAAAACTTGAATTGTACTGCTTCTTACTGGCTATTGCTTCAACTTAGAAGTTCTTCTGTGTTCTACTATGGTGCTTTTAGTGTCTCCGCATACCGCAGCACGCGACATAGCTTTGCAGACGAAAAATGTAACCGTCTCAGAGAGAAAAGCGGCCAATGTGACGATCTGGCTTTAAGTCGATTCGATAACAAATGACGAAAACGGACGGATTTCTCAGGTGTTTACTATATATGAACACTTTTCACATTCTGCCGTTCAACGGGGCTGCTAGTCCTCCTTTCATGCAAAATCCTAAGGTCCTAGGTCATGTCCAAGCCACCAAAGCCGGCTAAAAAGTGAATAATCCACGCCTAAAACTTGAATTGTACTACTTCTTACTGGCTATTACTTCAACTTAGAAGCTTCTTCTGTGTTCTACTATGGTGCTTTTAGTGTCTCCGCATACCGCAGCACGCGACATAGCTTTGCAGACGATAAATGTAACCGTCTCAGAGAGAAAAGCGGCCAATGTGACGATCTGGCTTTAAGTCGATTCGATAACAAATGACGAAAACGGACGGATTTCTCAGGTTTTTACTACATATGAACCCTTTTCACATACTCCCGTGCAACGCAGCTGCTATTCCTCCTTTCATGCAATATCTTAAGGTTCCACCTTATGTCCAAGGCACCAAAGCTGGCTAAAAATCAATAATCGATAACCAAAACTTGAATTGTACTGCTTGTTAAGGCTATTGCTTCAACTTAGAAGCTTCTTCTGTGTTCTACTATGGTGCTTTTAGTGTCTCCGCATACCGCAGCACGCGACATTGCTTTGCAGACGATAAAAGTAACCGTCTCAGAGAGAAAAGCGGCCAATGTGACGATCTGGCTTTAAGTCGAATCGATAACAAATGACGAAAACGGACTCATTTCTCAGGTGTTTACTATATATGATCACTTTTCACATTCTCCCTTGCAACGCGGCTGCTAGTCCTCCTTTCATGCAAAATCTTAAGCTCTTAGGTCATGTCCAAGCCACCAAAGCCGGCTAAAAAGTGAATAATCGACAACTAAAACTCCAATTGTACTACTTCTTACTGGCTATTAGTTCAACTTAGAAGTTCTCCTGTGTTCTACTATGGTGCTTTTAGTGCCTCCGCATACCGCAGCACCCGACATAGCTTTGCACACGATAAATGTAACCGATTCAGAGAGAAGAGCGCCCAATGTGACGATCTGGCTTTAAGTCGATTCGATAAAAAATGACGGAAACGGACGGATATCTCAGGTTTTTACTACATATGAACCCTTTTCACATTCTCCCGTGCAACGCGGCTGCTAGTCCTCCTTTCATGCAAAATCTTAAGGTCCTAGGTCATGTCCAAGCCACCAAAGCCGGCTAACGAGTGAATAATCGACAACTAAAACTTGAATTCAACTACTTCTTACTGGCTATTGCTTCAACTTAGAAGCATCTTCTGTGTTCTACTATGGTGCTTTTAGTGTCTTCGCACACCGCAGCACGCGACATAGCTTTGCAGACGATAAATGTAACCGTCTCAGAGAGAAAAGCGGCCAATGTGACGATCTGGCTTTAAGTCGATTCGATAACAAATGACGAAAACGGACGGATTTCTCAGGTTTTTACTACATATGAACACTTTTCACATTCTCCCGTGCAACGCGGCTGCTAGTCCTCCTTTCAAGCAATATCTTAAGATTCCACCTTATGTCCAAGACACCAAAGCCCCCTAAAAATCAATAATCGATAACCAAAACTTGAATTGTACTGCTTCTTACTGGCTATTGCTTCAACTTAGAAGTTCTTCTGTGTTCTACTATGGTGCTTTTAGTGTCTCCGCATACCGCAGCACGCGACATAGCTTTGCAGACGAAAAATGTAACCGTCTCAGAGAGAAAAGCGGCCAATGTGACGATCTGGCTTTAAGTCGATTCGATAACAAATGACGAAAACGGACGGATTTCTCAGGTGTTTACTATATATGAACACTTTTCACATTCTGCCGTTCAACGGGGCTGCTAGTCCTCCTTTCATGCAAAATCCTAAGGTCCTAGGTCATGTCCAAGCCACCAAAGCCGGCTAAAAAGTGAATAATCCACGCCTAAAACTTGAATTGTACTACTTCTTACTGGCTATTACTTCAACTTAGAAGCTTCTTCTGTGTTCTACTATGGTGCTTTTAGTGTCTCCGCATACCGCAGCACGCGACATTGCTTTGCAGACGATAAAAGTAACCGTCTCAGAGAGAAAAGCGGCCAATGTGACGATCTGGCTTTAAGTCGATTCGATAACAAATGACGAAAACGGACGGATTTCTCAGGTTTTTACTACATATGAACCCTTTTCACATACTCCCGTGCAACGCAGCTGCTATTCCTCCTTTCATGCAATATCTTAAGGTTCCACCTTATGTCCAAGGCACCAAAGCTGGCTAAAAATCAATAATCGATAACCAAAACTTGAATTGTACTGCTTGTTAAGGCTATTGCTTCAACTTAGAAGCTTCTTCTGTGTTCTACTGTGGTGCTTTTAGAGTCTCCGCATACCGCATCACGCGACATAGCTTTGCAGACGATATATGTAACCGTCTCAGAGAGAAAAGCGGCCAATGTGACGATCTGGCTTTAAGTCGATTCGATAACAAATGACGAAAACGGACGGATTTCTCAGGTTTTTACTACATATGAACCCTTTTCACATTCTCCCGTGCAACGCGGCTGCTAGTCCTCCTTTCATGCAAAATCTTAAGGTCCTAGGTCATGTGCAAGCCACCAAAGCCGGGTAAAAGTCAATAATCGATAACCAAAACTTGAATTGTACTGCTTCTTACTGACTATTGCTTCAACTTAGAAGCTTCTTATGTCTTCTACTATGGTGCTTTTAGTGTTTTTGCATACCGCAGCACGCGACATAGCTTTGCAGACTATAAATGTAACCGTCTCAGAGAGAAAAGCGGCCAGTGTGTCGATCTGGCTTTAAGTCGAATCGATAACAAATGACGATAACGGACGGATTTCTCAGGTGTTTTCTATATATGTACACTTTTCACATTCTCCCGTGCAACGCGGCTGCTAGTCCTCCTTTCATGCAAAATCTTAAGGTCCTAAGTCATATCCAAGCCACCAAAGCCGGCTAAAATGTGAATAATCGACAACTATAACTTGAATTGTACTACTTCTTACTGGCTATTGCTTCAACTTAGAAGCTTCTTCTGTGTTCTACTATGGTGCTTTTAGTGTCTCGGCATACCGCACCCAGCGACATAGCTTTGCAGACGATAAATGTAACCGTTTCAGAGAGAAGAGCGGCCAATGTGCGATCTGGCTTTAAGTCGATTCGATAACAAATGACGAAAACGGACGGATTTCTAAGAGTTTTTACTACATATGAATACTTTTCACATTCTCCCGTGCCACGCTGCTGCTAGTTCTCCTCTCATGCAAAATCTTAAGGTCCTAGCTCATGCCCAAAGCACCAAAAAAGGCTAAAAAGTCGATAATCGATAAATTAACGTGAATTGTACTACTTCTTACTGGGTATTACATCAACTTAGAAGCTTCATCTGTGTTCTACTATGGTGCTTCTAGTGATTCCGCATACAGCAGCACGCGACATAGCTTTGCAGACGATAAATGTAACCGTTTCAGAGAGAAGAGCGGCCAATGTGACGATCTTGCTTTACGTCGATTCGATAACAAATGCCGAAAACGGACGGATTTCTCAGGTTTTTACTACATATGAACCCTTTTCATATTCTCCCGTGCAACGCGACTGCTAGTCCTCCTTTCATGCAAAATCTTAAGGTTCCACCTCATGTCCAAGGCACCAAAGCTGGCTAAAAATCAATAATCGATAACCAAAACTTGAATTGTACTGCTTGTTAAGGCTATTGCTTCAACTTAGAAGCTTCTTCTGTGTTCTACTATGGTGCTTTTAGTGTCTCCGCATACCGCAGCACGCGACATTGCTTTGCAGACGATAAAAGTAACCGTCTCAGAGAGAAAAGCGGCCAATGTGACGATCTGGCTTAAAGTCGAATCGATAACAAATGACGAAAACGGACGTATTTCTCAGGTGTCTACTATTTATGAACACTTTTCACATTCTCCCTTGCAACGTGGCTGCTAGTCCTCCTTTCATGCAAAATCTTAAGGTCCTAGGTCATGTCCAAGCCACCAAAGCCGGCTAAAAAGTGAATAATCGTCAACTAAAACTTCAATTGAACTACTTCTTACTGGCTATTAGTTCAACTTAGAAGTTCTTCTGTGTTCTACTATGGTGCTTTTAGTGTCTCCGCATACCGCAGCACGCGACATAGCTTTGCACACGATAAATGTAACCGATTCAGAGAGAAGAGCGGCCAATGTGACGATCTGGCTTAAGTCGATTCGATAACAAATGACGAAAACGGACGGATTTCTGAGGTTTTTACTACATATGAACCCTTTTCATATTCTCCCGTGCAACGCGGCTTCTAGTCCTCCTTTCATGCAAAATCTTAAGGTCCTAGGTCATGTCCAAGCCACCAAATCCGGCTAAAAATCAATAATCGATAACCAAAACTTGAATTGTACTGCTTCTTACTGACTATTTCTTCAACTTAGAAGCTTCTTCTGTGTTCTACTATGGTGCTTTTAGAGTTTCCGCATAGCGCAGCACGCGACATAGCTTTGCAGACGATAAATGTAACCGTCTCATAGAGTAAAGCGGCCAATGTGACGATCTGGCTTTAAGTCGATTCGATAACAAATGACGATAACGGACGGATTTCTCAGGTTTTTACTACATATGAACCCTTTTCACATTCTCCCGTGCAACGCGGCTGCTAGTCCTCCTTTTATGCAAAATCTTAAGGTCCTAGGTCATGTCCAAGCCACCAAAGCCGGCTAAAGAGTGAATAATCGACAACTAAAACTTGAATTGTACTGCTTCTTACTGACTATTGCTTCAACTTAGAAGCTTCTTATATGTTCTACTATGGTGCTTTTAGAGTTTCCGCATACCGCAGCACGCGACATAGCTTTGCAGACTATAAATGTAACCGTCTCAGAGAGAAAAGCGGCCAATGTGACGATCTGGCTTTAAGTCGATTCGATAACAAATGACGAAAACGGACGGATTTCTCAGGTTTTTACTACATATGAAACCTTTTCCCATTCTCCCGTGCAACGCGGCTGCTAGTCCTCCTTTCATGCAAAGTCTTAAGGTTCCACCTCATGTCCAAGGCACCAAAGCCGACTAAAAATCAATAATCGATGACCAAAACTTGAATTGTACTGCTTCTTAATGGCGGTTCCTTCAACTTAGAAGCTTCTTCTGTGTTCTACTATGGTGCTTTTAGAGTCTCCGCATACCGCAGCACGCGACATAGCTTTGCAGACGATAAATGTAACCGTCTCAGAGAGAAAAGCGGCCAATGTGACGATCTGGCTTTAAGTCGATTCGATAACAAATGACGAAAACGGACGGATTTCTCAGGTTTTTACTACATATGAACCCTTTTCACATTCTCCCGTGCAACGCGGCTGCTAGTCCTCCTTTCATGCAAAATCTTAAGGTCCTATGTCGTGTACAAGCCACCAAAGCCGGGTAAAAGTCAATAATCGATAACCAAAACTTGAATTGTACTGCTTCTTACTGACCATTGCTTCAACTTAGAAGCTTCTTATGTCTTCTACTATGGTGCTTTTAGTGTTTCCGCATACCGCAGCACG
The DNA here is from genome assembly GCF_023897955.1 of Schistocerca gregaria. Classification (NCBI taxonomy): domain Eukaryota; kingdom Metazoa; phylum Arthropoda; class Insecta; order Orthoptera; family Acrididae; genus Schistocerca; species Schistocerca gregaria. The sequence goes on along the minus strand of NC_064930.1, from coordinate 156,937,112 downwards.
CGACATAGCTTTGCAGACTATAAATGTAACCGTCTCAGAGAGAAAAGCGGCCAATGTGACGATCTGGCTTTAAGTCGAATCGATAACAAATGACGAAAACAGACGGATTTCTCAGGTGTTTACTATATATGAACACTTTTCACATTCTCCCGTGCAACGGGGCTGCTAGTCCTCCTTTCATGCAAAATCCTAAGGTCCTAGGTCATGGCCAAGCCACCAAAGCCGGCTAAAAAGTGAATAATCGGCAACTAAAACTTCAATTGTACTACTTCTTACTGGCTATTACTTCAACTTAGAAGCTTCTTCTGTGTTCTACTATGGTGCTTTTAGTGTCTCCGTATGGCGCAGCACGCGACATAGCTTTGCACACGATAAATGTAACCGTTTCAGAGAGAAGAGCGGCCAATGTGACGATCTGGCTTTACGTCGATTCGATAACAAATGCCGAAAACGGACGGATTTCTCAGGTTTTTACTACATATGTACCCTTTTCATATTCTCCCGTGCAACGCGGCTGCTAGTCCACCTTTCATGCAAAATCTTAAGGTCCTAGGTCATGTCCAAGCCACCAAAGCCGGCTAAAAGTCAATAATCGATAACCAAAACTTTAATTGGACTGCTTTTTACTGGCTATTGCTTCAACTTAGAAGTTCTTCTGTGTTCTACTATGGTGCTTTTAGTGTCTCCGCATACCCCAGCACGCGACATAGCTTTGCAGACGATAAATGTAACCGTCTCAGAGATAAAAGCGGCCAATGTGACGATCTGGCTTCAAGTCGATTCGATAACAAATGACGAAAACGGACGGATTTCTCAGGTTTTTGCTAAATATGAAAACTTTTTACATTCTCCCGTGCAACGCGGCTGCTAGTCCTCCTTTCATGCTAAATCTTAAGGTCCTAGGTCATGTCCTAGCCACCAAAGCCGGCTAAAAAGTGAACAATCTACAACTAAAACTTGAATTGTACTACCTCTTACTGGCTATTACTTCAACTTAGAAGCTTCTTCTGTGTTCTACTATGGTGCTTTTAGAGTCTCCGCATACCGCATCACGCGACATAGCTTTGCAGACGATATATGTAACCGTCTCAGAGAGAAAAGCGGCCAATGTGACGATCTGGCTTTAAGTCGATTCGATAACAAATGACGATAACGGACGGATTTCTCAGGTTTTTACTACATATGAACCCTTTTCACATACTCCCGTGCAACGCGGCTGCTAGTCCTCCTTTCATGCAAAATCTTAAGGTCCTAGGTCATGTCCAAGCCGCCGAAGCCGGCTAAAGAGTGAATAATCGACAACTAAAACTTGAATTCTACTACATCTTACTGGCTATTGCCTCAACTTAGAAGCTTCTTCTGTGTTCTACTATGGTGCATTTAGTGTCTCAGCATACCGCAGCACGCGACATCGCTTTGCAGACGATAAATGTAACCGATTCAGAGAGAAGAGCGGCCAATGTGACGATCTGGCTTTAAGTCGATTCGATAAAAAATGACGGAAACGGACGGATTTCTGAGGTTTTTACTACATATGAACCCTTTTCACATTCTCCCGTGCAACGCGGCTGCTAGTCCTCCTATAATGCAAAATCTTAAGATTCCACCTTATGTCCAAGGCACCAAAGACGGCCAAAGTTCAATAATCGATAACCAAAACTTGAATTGGACTGCTTCTTACTGGCTATTGGTTCAACTTAGAAGCTTCTTCTGTGTTCTACTATGGTGCTTTTAGTGTCTCCGCATACCGCAGCACGCGACATAGCTTTGCAGACGATAAATGTAACCGACTCAGAGAGAAGAGCGGCCAATGTGACGATCTGGCTTTAAGTCGTTTCGATAACAAATGACGAAAACGGACGGATATCTCAGGTTTTTACTACATATGAACCCTTTTCACATTCTCCCGTGCAACGCGGCTGCTAGTCCTCCTTTCATGCTAAATCTTAGGGTCCTAGGTCATGTCCTAGCCACCAAAGCCGGCTAAAAAGTGAACAATCTACAACTAAAACTTGAATTGTACTACCTCTTACTGGCTATTACTTCAACTTAGAAGCTTCTTCTGTGTTCTACTATGGTGCTTTTAGTGTCTCCGCATACCGCAGCACGCGACATAGCTTTGCAGACGAAAAATGTAACCGTCTCAGAGAGAAAAGCGGCCAATGTGACGATCTGGCTTTAAGTCGATTCGATAACAAATGACGAAAACGGACGGATTTCTCAGGTGTTTACTATATATGAACACTTTTCACATTCTCCCGTGCAACGCGGCTGCTAGTCCTCCTTTCATGCAAAATCTTAAGGTCCTAGGTCATGTCCAAGCCACCAAAGCCGGCTAAAAAGTGAACAATCTACAACCAAAACGTGAATTGGAATGCTTCTTACTGGCTATTGCTTCAACTTAGAAGCTTCTTCTGTGTTCTACTATGGTGCTTTTAGTGTCTCCGCAGCACGCGACATAGCTATGCAGACGATAAATGTAACCGTCTCAGAGAGAAAAGCGGCCAATGTGACGATCTGGCTTTAAGTCGATTCGATAACAAATGACGAAAACGGACGGATTTCTCAGGTTTTTACTACATAAGAACTTTTTTCACATTCTCCCGTGCAACGCGGCTGCTAGTCCTCCTTTCATGCAAAATCTTAAGGTTCCACCTCATGTCCAAGGCACCAAAGCCGTCTAAAAATCAATAATCGATAACCAAAACTTGAATTGTACTGCTTCTTACTGGCAATTGCTTCAACTTAGAAGCTTCTTCTGTGTTCTACTATGATGCTTTTAGAATCTCCGCATACCGCAGCACGCGACATAGCTTTGCAGACGATAAATGTTACCGTCTCAGAGAGAAAAGCGACCAATGTGACGATCTAGCTGTATGTCGATTCGATAACAAATGACGAAAACGGACTGAGTTCTCAGGTTTTTACTACATATGAACACTTTTCACATTCTCCCGTGCAACGGGGCTGCTTGTCCTATTTTCAGGCAAAATCTCAAGGTACTAGGTCATGTCCAAGCCTCCAAAGCCGGCTAAAAAGTGAACACTCGACAACTAAAACTTGAATTGTACTACTTCTTACTGGCTATTACTTCAACTTAGAAGCTTCTTCTGTGTTCCACTATGGTGCATTTAGTGTCTCTGCATACCGCAGCATTCGACATAGCTTTGCAGACGATAAATGTAACCGTCTCATAGAGAAAAGCGGCCAATGGGACGATCTGGCTTTAAGTCGATTCGATAACAAATGACGAAAACGGACGGATTTCTCAGGTTTTTACTACATATAAACCCTTTTCACATACTCCCGTGCAACGCGGCTGCTAGTCCTCCTTTCATGCAAAATCTTAAGGTCCTAGGTCGTGTCCAAGCCACTAAAGCCGGCTAAAGAGTGAATAATCGAACACTAAAACTTGAATTGTACTACTTCTTGCTGGCTATTGCTTGAACTTAGAAGCTTCTTCTGTGTTCTACTATTGTGCTTTTAGTGTCTCCGCATACCGCAGCACGCGACATAGCTTTGCAGACGATAAATGTAACCGATTCAGAGAGAAGAGCGGCCAATGTGACGATCTGGCTGTAAGTCGATTCGATAACAAATGTCGAAAACGGACGGATTTCTCAGGTTTTTACTACATATGAACCCTTTTTACATTCTCCCGTGCAACGCGGCTGCTAGTCCTCCTTTCATGCAAAATCTTAAGGTCCTATGTCATATGCAAGCCACCAAAGAGGGGTAAAAGTCAATAATCGATAACCAAAACTTGAAATGTACTGCTTATTACTGGCTATTGCTTCAACTTAGAAGTTTCTTCTGTGTTCTACTATGGTGCTTTTAGAGTCTCCGCATACCGCAGCACGCGACATAGCTTTGCAGACGATAAATGTAACCGTCTCAGAGAGAAAAGCGGCCAATGTGACGATCTGGCTTTGATTCGATAACATATGACGAAAACGGACGGATTTCTCAGGTTTTTACTACATATGAACACATTTCACATTCTCCCGTGCAACGCGGCTGCTAGTCATCCTTTCATGCAAAATCTTAAGGTCCTAGGTCATGTCCAAGCCACCAAAGCCGGCTAAAAAGTGAATAATCGACAACTAAAAATTGAATTGTACTACTTCTTACTGGCTATTACATCAACTTAGAAGCTTCTTCTGTGTTCTACTATGGTGCTTTTAGTGTCTCTGCATACCGCAGCCGGCGACATAGCTTTGCAGACGATAAATGTAACCGTCTCATAGAGAAAAGCGGCCAAAGTGACGATCTGGCTTTAAGTTGATTCGATAACAAATTACGGTAACGGACGGATTTCTCAGGTTTTTACTACATATGAACCCTTTACACATTCTCCCGGGCAACGCGGCTGCTAGTCCTCCTTTCATGCAAAATGTTAAGGTCCTAGGTCATGTCCAAGCCACCAAAGCCGGCTAAAGAGTGAATATTCGACAACTAAAACTTGAATTGAACTACTTCTTACTGGCTATTGCTTCAACTTAGAAGTTTCTTCTGTGTTCTACTATGGTGCTTTTAGTGTCTCCGCATACCGCAGCACGCGACATAGCTTTGCAGACGATAAATGCAACCGATTCAGAGAGAAGAGCGGCCAATGTGACGATCTGGCTTTAAGTCGATTCGATAACAAATGACGAAAACGGACGGATTTCTCAGGTTTTTACTACATATGAACACTTTTCACATTCTCCCGTGCAACGCGGCTGCTAGTCCTCCTTTCATGCAAAATCGTAAGGTCCTAGGTCATGTCCAAGCCACCAAAGCCGGCTAAAAAGTGAACAATCGACAACTAAAACTTGAATTGTACTACTTCTTACTGGCTATTACTTCAACTTAGAAGCTTGTTCTGTATTCCACTATGTTGCTTTTAGAGTCTCTGCATACCGCAGCAGGCGACATAGCTTTGCAGACGATAAATGTAACCCTCTCATAGAGAAAAGCGGCCAATGTGACTATCTGGCTTTAAGTCGATTCGATAACAAATGACGATAACGGGCGGATTTCTCTGGTTTTTACTACATATGAACCCTTTTCACATACTCCCGTGCAACGCGGCTGCTAGTCCTCCTTTCATGCAAAATCTTAAGGTCCTAGGTCATGTCCAAGCCACCAAAGCCGGCTAAAGAGTGAATATTCGACAACTAAAACTTGAATTGAACTACTTCTTACTGGCTATTGCTTCAACTTAGAAGATTCTTCTGTGTTCTACTATGGTGCTTTTAGTTTTTCCGCATACCGCAGCACGCGACATAGCTTTGCAGACGATAAATGCAACCGATTCAGAGAGAAGAGCGGCCAATGTGACGATCTGGCTTTAAGTCGATTCGATAACAAATGACGAAAACGGACGGATTTCTCAGGTTTTTACTACATATGAACCCTTTTTACATTCTCCCGTGCAACGCGGCTGCTAGTCCTCCTATCATGCAAAATCTTAAGATTCCACCTTATGTCTAAGGCACCAAAGACGGCCAAAAATCAATAATCGATAACCAAAACTTGAATTGGACTGCTTCTTACTGGCTATTGCTTCAACTTAGAAGCTTCTTCTGTGTTCTACTATGGTGCTTTTAGTTGTCTCCGCATACCGCAGCACGCGACATAGCTTTGCAGACGATAAATGTAACCGTCTCGGAGAGAAAAGCGGCCAATGTGACGATCTGGCTTTAAGTCGATTCGATAACAAATGACGAAAACGGACGGATTTCTCAGGTTTTTACTACATATGAACACTTTTCACATTCTCCCGTGCAACGCGGCTGCTAGTCCTCCTTTCATGCAAAATCTTAAGGTTCCACCTCATGTCCAAGGCACCAAAGCGGGCTACATATCAATAATCGATAACCAAAACTTGAATTGTACTTCTTCTTACTGGCTATTGCTTCAACTTAGAAGCTTCTTCTGTGTTCTACTATGGTGCTTTTAGTGTTTCCGCATACCGCAGCACGCGACATATCTTTGCAGACGATAAATGTAACCGTCTCAGAGAGAAAAGCGGCCAATGTCACGATCTGGCTTTGAGTCGATTCGATAACGAATGACGAAAACGGACGGATTTCTCAGGTTTTTACTACATATGAACCCTTTTCACATTCTCTCGTGCAACGCGGCTGCTAGTCCTCCTTTCATGCAAAATCTTAAGGTCCTAGGTCATGTGCAAGCCACCAAAGCCGGGTAAAATTCAATAATCGATAACCAAAACTTTAATTGTACTGCTTCTTACTGAAAATTGCCTCAACTTGGAAGCTTCTTATGTCTTCTACTATGGTGCTTTTAGTGTTTCCGCATACCGCAGCTCGCGACATAGCTTTGCAGACTATAAACGTAACCGTCTCAGAGAGAAAAGCGGCCAATGTGACGATCTGGCTTTAAGTCGAATCGATAACAAATGACGAAAACGGACGGATTTCTCAGGTGTTTACTATATATGAACACTTTTCACATTCTCCCGTGCAACGCGGCTGCTAGTCCTCCTTCCATGCAAAATCTTAAGGTCCTAGGTCATGTCCAAGCCACCAAAGCCGGCTAAAAAGTGAATAATCGACAACTAAAAATTGAATTGTACTACTTCTTACTGGCTATTACATCAACTTAGAAGCTTCTTCTGTGTTCTGCCATGGTGCTTTTAGTGTCTCTGCATACCGCAGCAGGCGACATAGCTTTGCAGACGATAAATGTAACCGTCTCATAGAGAAAAGCGGCCAAAGTGACGATCTGGCTTTAAGTAGATTCGATAACAAATGACGATAACGGACGGATTTCTCAGGTTTTTACTACATATGAACCCTTTACACATTCTCCCGTGCAACGCGGCTGCTAGTCCTCCTTTCATGCAAAATGTTAAGGTCCTAGGTCATGTCCAAGCCACCAAAGCCGGCTAAAGAGTGAATATTCGACAACTAAAACTTGAATTCAACTACTTCTTACTGGCTATCGCTTCAACTTAGAAGCTTCTTCTGTGTTCTACTATGGTGCTTTTAGTGTCTCCGCATACCGCAGCACGCGACATAGCTTTGCAGACGATAAATGCAACCGATTCAGAGAGAAGAGCGGCCAATGTGACGATCTGGCTTTAAGTCGATTCGATAACAAATGACGAAAACGGACGGATTTCTCAGGTTTTTACTACATATGAACCCTTTTCACATTCTCCCGTGCAACGCGGCTGCTAGTCTTCCTTTCATGAGAAATCTTAAGATTCCACCTTATGTCCAAGGCACCAAAGCCGGCCAAAAATCAATAATCGATAACCAAAACTTGAATTGGACTGCTTCTTACTGGCTATTGCTTCAACTTAGAAGCTTCTTCTGTGTTCTACTATGGTGCTTTTAGTGTCTCCTCATACCGCAGCACGCGACATAGCTTTGCAGACGAAAAATGTAACCGTCTCAGAGAGAAAAGCGGCTAGTGTGACGATCTGGCTTAAAGTCGATTCGGTAACAAATGACGAAAACGGACGGATTTCTCAGGTTTTTACAACATATGAACACTTTTCACATTCTCGCGTGTTTCGTGGCTGCTAGTTTCCTTTCATGCAAAATCTTAATGTTCCACCTCATGTCCACGTCACCAAAGCCGTGTTAAAATCAATAATCGATAACCAAAACTAGAATTGTACTGCTTCTTACTGACTATTGCTTCAACTTAGAAGTGTCTTCTGTGTTCTACTATGGTGCTTTTAGTGTTTCCGCATACCGCAGCACGCGACATAGCTTTGCACACGATAAATGTAACCGTCTCAGAGAGAAAAGCGGCCAATGTGACGATCTGGCTTTAAGTCGATTCGATAACAAATGACGAAAACGGACAGATTTCTCAGGTTTTTACTACATATGAACACTTTTCACAATCTCCCGTGCAACGCGGCTGCTAGTCCTCCTTTCATGCAAAATCTGAAGGTCCTAGGTTATGTCCAAGCCACCAAAGCCGGCTAAAAAGTGAATAATCGACAACTAAAACTTCAATTGTACTATTTCTTACTGGCTATTACTTCAACTTAGAAGCTTCCTCTGTGTTCTACTATGGTGCTTTTAGTGTCTCCGCATACCGCAGCACGCGACATAGCTTTGCAGACGATAAATGTAACCGATTCAGAAAGAAGCGTGCCCAATGTGACGACCTGGCTTCAAGTCGATTCGGTAACAAATGACGAAAACGGACGGATTTCTCAGGTTTTTACTTCTCTCATTCTCCCGTGCAACGGGACTGCTAGTCCTCCTTTCATGCAAAATCTTAATTTTCCACCTCATGTCCAAGGCACCAAAGCCGTCTAAAAATCAGTAATCGATAATCAAAACGTGAATTGTACTGCTTCTTACTGGCTATTGCTTCAACTTAGAAGATTCTTCTGGGTTCTACTATGGTGCCTTTAGTGTCTCCGCATACTGCAGCACGCGACATAGCTTTGCTGACGATAAATGTAACCGTCTCAGAGAGAATAGTGGCCAATGTGACGATCTGGCTTTAAGTCGATTCGATAACAAATGACGAAAACGGACGGATTTCTCAGGTTTTTACTTCCCTCATTCTCCCGTGCAACGGGACTGCTAGTCCTCCTTTCATGCAAAATCTTAAGGTTCCACCTCATGTCCAAGGCACCAAAGCCGTCTAAAAATCAGTAATCGATAACCAAAACGTGAATTGTACTGCTTCTTACTGGCTATTGCTTCAACTTAGAAGATTCTTCTGGGTTCTACTATGGTGCCTTTAGTGTCTCCGCATACTGCAGCACGCGACATACCTTTGCAGACGAAAAATGTAACCGTCTCAGAGAGAAAAGCGGCCAATGTGACGATCTGGCTCTAAGTCGATTCGATAACAAATGACGAAAACGGACGGATTTCTCAGGTTTTTACTACATAAGAACACTTTTCACATTCTCCCGTGCAACGCGGCTGCTAGTCCTCCTTTCATGCAAATTCTTAATGTTCCACCTCATGTCCAAGGCACCAAAGCCGCCTAAAAATCAATAATCGATAACCAAAACTTGAATTGTACTCCTCCTTACTGGGTATTGCTTCAACTTCGAAGCTTCTTCTGTGTTCTACTATGGTGCTTTTGATGTCTCCGCATTCCGCAGCACGCGACATAGCTGTCCACACAATAAAAGTAACCGTTTCAGAGAGAAGAGCGGCCAATGAGACGATCTGGCTTTAAATCGATTCGATAACAAATGACGAAAACGGACGGATTTCTCAGGTTTTTACTACATATGAACACTTTTCACATTCTCGCGTGCAACGCGGCTGCTAGTTTTCCTTTCATGCAAAATCTTAATGTTCCACCTCATGTCCAAGGCACCAAAGCCGTCTAAAAATCAATAATCGATAACCAAAACGTGAATTGTACTGCTTCTTACTGGCTATTGCTTCAACTTAGAAGCTTCCTCTGTGTTCTACTATGGTGCTTTTATGTCTCCGCATACCGCAGCACGCGACATAGCTTTGCAGACGATAAATGTAACCGTCTCAGAGAGAAAAGCGGCCAATGTGACGATCTGGCTTTAAGTCGATTCGATAACAAATGACGAAAACGGACGGATTTCTCAGGTTTTTACTACATATGAACACTTTTCACATACTCCCGTGCAACGCGGCTGCTAGTCCTCCTTTCATGCAAAATCGCGAGGTCTTAGGTCATGTCCAAGCCACCAAAGCCGGCTAAAAAGTGAATAATCGACAACTAAAACTTCAATTGTACTACTTCTTACTGGCTATTACTTCAACTTAGAAGCTTCTTCTGTGTTCTACTATGGTGCTTTTAGTGTCTCCGCATACCGCAGCACGCGACGTAGCTTTGCAGACGATAAATGTAACCGTCTCAGAGAGAAAAGCGGCCAATGTGACGATCTTGCTTTAAGTCGATTCGATAACAAATGACGAAAACGGACGGATTTCTCAGGTTTTTACTACATATGAACACTTTTCACATTCTCGCGTGCAACGCGGCTGCTAGTTTTCCTTTCATGCAAAATCTTAATGTTCCACCTCATGTCCAAGGCACCAAAGCCGTCTAAAAATCAATAATCGATATCCAAAACGTGAATTGTACTGCTTCTTACTGGCTATTGCTTCAACTTAGAAGCTTCCTCTGTATTCTACTATGGTGCTTTTAGTGTCTCCGCATACCGCAGCACGCGACATAGCTTTGCAGACGATAAATGTAACCGTCTCAGAGAGAAAAGCGGCCAATGTGACGATCTGGCTTTAAGTCGATTCGATAACAAATGACGAAAACGGACGGATTTCTCAGGTTTTTACTACATATGAACACTTTTCACATTCTCCCGTGCAACGCGGCTGCTAGTCCTCCTTTCACGCAAAATCGCGAGGTCTTAGGTCATGTCCAAGCCACCAAAGCCGGCTAAAAAGTGAATAATCGACAACTAAAACTTCAATTGTACTACTTCTTACTGGCTATTACTTCAACTTAGAAGCTTCTTCTGTGTTCTACTATGGTGCTTTTAGTGTCTCCGCATACCGCAGCACGCGACGTAGCTTTGCAGACGATAAATGTAACCGTCTCAGAGAGAAAAGCGGCCAATGTGACGATCTTGCTTTAAGTCGATTCGATAACAAATGACGAAAACGGACGGATTTCTCAGGTTTTTACTACATATGAACCCTTTTTACATTCTCCCGTGCAACGCGGGTGCTAGTCCTCCTTTCATGCAAAATCTTAAGATCATAGGTCATGTCCAAGCCACCAAAGCCGGCTAAAAAGTGTATAATCGACAACTAAAACTTAAATTGTACTACTTCTTACTGGCTATTGCTTCGCCTTAGGAGCATCTTCTGTGTTCTACTATTGTGCTTTTAGTGTCTCCGCATACCACAGCACACGACATAGCTTTGCAGACGATAAATGTAACCGTTTCAGAGAGAAGAGCGGCCAATGTAACGGTCTGGCTTTAAATCGATTCGATAGCAAATGACGAAAACGTGCGAATTTATCAGGTTTTTACTACATATGAACACTTTTCACATTCTCCCGGGCAACGCTGCTGCTAGTCGCCCTTTCATGCAAAATCTTAAGGTCCTAGCCAATGTCCAAGGCACCAAAGTCTTCTAAAAAGTCAACAATCGATAACTAAGACGTGAATTGTACTACTTCTTACTGGCTATTACATCAACATAGAAGCTTCTTCTGTGTTCTACTATGGTGCTTTGTCTCCGCATACTGCAGCACGCGACATAGCTTTGCAGACGATAAATGTAACGGTTTCAGAGCGAAGAGCGGCCAATGTGACGATCTGGCTCGAAGTCGATATGATAACAAATGACGAAAACAGACGGATTTCTCAGGTTTTTACTACATATGAACACTTTTCACATTCTCCCGTGCAACGCGGCTGCTAGTCGCCCTTTCATGCAAAATCTTAAGGTCCTAGCTCATGGCCAAGGCACAAAAGCTGGCAAAAAGGTCAATAATCGATAACTAAAACTTGAATAGTACTACTTCTAACTTACTATTACATTCTCTTAGAAGCTTCTTCTGTGTTCTACTATGGTGCTTTTAGTGTCTCCGCATACCGCAGCACGCGACATAGCTTTACAGACGATAAATGTTACCGTTTCAGAGAGAAGAGCGGCCAATGTAACGGTCTGGCTTTAAATCGATTCGATAGCAAATGACGAAAACGTGGGGATTTATCAGGTTTTTACTACATATGAACACTTTTCACATACTCCCGTGCAACCCGGCTGCTAGTCGCCCTTTCATGCAAAATCTTAAGGTCCTAGCTCATGGCCAAGTCACCAAAGCCGGCAAGAAAGTCAATAATCGATAACTAAAACTTGAATAGTACTACTTCTATCTTACTATTACATTCTCTTAGAAGCTTCTTCTGTGTTCTACTATGATGCTTTAGGGGGCTCCGCATACCGCAGCACGCGACATAGCTTTGCAGACGATAAATGTAACCATTTCAGAGAGAAGAGCGTCCAATGTGACGATCTGGGTTTAAGTCGATTCGATAACAAATGACGAAAACGTACGGATTTCTCAAGTTTTTACTACATATGAAATCTTTTCACATTCTTCCGTGCAACGCGGCTGCTAGACCTTCTATCATGCAAAATCTTAAGATCCTAGGTCATGTCCAAGCCACCAAAGCCGGCTAAATAGTGAATAATCGAAAACAAAAACTTGAATTGTACTACTTCTTACTGGCTATTGCTTCGCCTTAGGAGCTTCTTCTGTGTTCTACTATTGTGCTTTTAGTGTCTCCGCATACCGCAGCACGCGACATAGCTTTGCAGACGATACATGTAACCGTTTCAGAGAGAAGAGCGGCCAATGTGACGATCTGGCTTAAAGTCGATTCGATAACAAATGACGAAAACGGACGGATTTATCTGGTTTGTACTATATATGAACACTTTTCACATTCTCCCGTGCAACGCGGCTGCTAGTCGCCCTTTCATGCAAAATCTTAAGGTCCTAGCTCATGGCCAAAACACCAAAGCCGGCAAAAAAGTCAATAATCGATAACTAAAACTTGAATAGTACTTCTTCTAACTTACTATTACATTCTCTTAGAAGCTTCTTCTGTGTTCTACTATGGTGCTTTTAGTGTCTCCGCATACCGCAGCACGCGACATAGCTTTGCAGACGATAAATGTTACCGTTTAAGAGAGAAGAGCGGCCAATGTAACGGTCTGGCTTTAAATCGATTCGATAGCAAATGACGAAAACGTGCGGATTTATCAGGTTTTCTACTACATATGAACACTTTTCACATTCTCCCGTGGAACGCGGCTGCTAGTCGCCGTTTCATGCAAAATCGTAAAGTCCTAGGTCATGTCCAAGCCACCAAAGCCGGCTAAAAAGTGTATAATCGACAACTAAAACTTAAATTGTACTACTTCTTACTGGCTATTGCTTCGCCTTAGGAGCATCGTCTGTGTTCTACTATTTTGCTTTTAGTGTCTCCGCATACCACAGCACACGACATAGCTTTGCAGACGATAAATGTAACCGTTTCAGAGAGAAGAGCGGCCAATGTAACGGTCTGGCTTTCAATCGATTCGATAGCAAATGACGAAAACGTGCGAATTTATCAGGTTTTTACTACATATGAACACTTTTCACATTCTCCCGGGCAACGCTGCTGCTAGTCGCCCTTTCATGCAAAATCTTAAGGTCCTAGCCAATGTCCAAGGCACCAAAGCCTTCTAAAAAGTCAACAATCGATAACTAAGACGTGAATTGTACTACTTCTTACTGGCTATTACATCAACATAGAAGCTTCTTCTGTGTTCTACTATGGTGCTTTTAGTGTCTCCGCATACTGCAGCACGCGACATAGCTTTGCAGACGATAAATGTAACGGTTTCAGAGCGAAGAGCGGCCAATGTGACGATCTGGCTCGAAGTCGATATGATAACAAATGACGAAAACAGACGGATTTCTCAGGTTTTTACTACATATGAACACTTTTTACATTCTCCCGTGCAACGCGGCTGCTAGTCCTCCTTTCATGCAAAATCTTAAGGTCCTAGGTCATATCCAAGCCACCAAAGCCGGCTAAAAAGTGAATAATCGACAACTAAAACTTGATTTGTACTACATCTTACTGGATATTACTTTAACTTAGAAGCATCTTCTGCGTTCTACTATGGTGCTTTTAGTGTCTCCGCATACCGCAGCACGCGACATAGCTTTGCAGACGATAAATGTAACTGTCTCAGAGAGAAGAGCGGCCTTTGTGACGATCTGGCTCTAAGTCGATATGATAACAAATGACGAAAACAGACGGATTTCTCAGGTTTTTACTACATATGAACACTTTTCACATTCTCCCGTGCACCGCGGCTGCTAGTCGCCCTTTCATGCAAAATCTTAAGGTCCTAGCCAATGTCCAAGGCACCAAAGCCTTCTAAAAAGTCAATAATCGATAAATAAGACGTTAATTGTACTACTTCTTACTGGCTATTACATCAACATAGAAGCTTCTTCTGTGTTCTACTATGGTGCTTTTAGTGTCTCCGCATACCGCAGCACGCGACATAGCTTTGCAGACGATAAATGTAACCGTTTCAGAGCGAAGAGCGGCCAATGTGACGATCTGGCTCTAAGTCGATATGATAACAAATGACGAAAACAGACGGATTTCTCAAGTTTTTACTACATATGAACACTTTTCACATTCTCCCGTGCAACGCGGCAGCTAGTCCTCCTTTCATGCAAAATCTTAAGGTCCTAGGTCATGTCCAAGCCACCAAAGCCGGCTAAAAAGTGAATAATCGACAACTAAAACTTGAATTGTACTACTTCTTACTGGATATTGCTTCAACTTAGAAGCTTCTTCTATGTTCTACTATGGTGCTTTTAGTGTCTCCGCATACCGCAGCACGCGACATAGCTTTGCAGACGATAAATGTAACCGTCTCAGAGAGAAAAGTGTATAATTTGACGATCTGGCTTTAAGTCGATTCGATAACAAATGACGAAAACGGACGTATTTCTCAGGTTTTTACTACATATCAACACATTTCACATTCTCCCTTGCAACGCGGCTGCTAGTCCTCCTTTCATGCAAAATCTTAAGGTCCTAGGTCATGTCCAAGCCACCAAAGCCGGCTAAAAGTGAATAATCGACAACTAAAACTTGAATTGTACTACTTCTTACTGGCTATTGCTTCAGCTTAGAAGCTTCTTCTGTTTTCTACTATGGTGCTTTTAGTGTCTCCGCATACCGCAGCACGCGACATAGCTTTGCAGACGATAAAAGTAACCGTTTCAGAGAGAAGAGCGGCCATTGTGGCGATCTGGTTCTAAGTCGATATGATAACAAATGTCGAAAACAGACGGATTTCTCAGGTTTTTACTACATATGAACACTTTTCACATTCTCCCGTGCAACGCGGCTGCTAGTCCTCCTTCCATGCAAAATCTTAAGGTCCTAGGTCATGTGGAAGCCACTAAACCCGGCTACAAAGTGTATAATCGACAACTAAAACTTAAATTGTACTACTTCTTACTGGCTATTACTTCAACTTAGAAGCTTCTTCTGTGTTCTACTATGGTGCTTTTAGTGTCTCCGCATACCGCAGCACGCGACATAGCTTTGCAGACGATAAATGTAACCGTTTCGGAGAGAAGAGCGGCCAATGTGACGATCTGGCTCTAAGTCGATATGATAACAAATGACGAAAACAGACGGATTTCTCAGGTTTTTACTACATGTGAACACTTTTCACATTCATCCGTGCAACGCGGCTGCTAGTCCTCCTTTCATGCAAAATCTTAAGGCCCTAGGTCATGTCCAAGGCACCAAAGCCGGCTAAAATGTGTACAATCGACAACTAAAACTTAAATTGTACTACTTCTTAGTGCCTATTGCTTCAACTTAGAAGCTTCTTCTGTGTTCTACTATGGTGCTTTTAGTGTCTCCGCATACCGCAGCACGCGACATTGCTTTGCAGACGATAAATGTAACCGTTTCAAAGAGAAGAGCGGCCAATGTGACGATCTGGCTCTAAATCGATCCGATGACAAATGACGAAAACAGACGCATTTCTCAGGTTTTTACTACATATGAACACTTTTCACATTCTCCCGTGCAACGCACCCTCTAGTCCTCCTTTCATGCAAAATCTTAAGGTCCTAGCTCACGTCCAATGCCCCATAGCCCCCTAAAAGTCAATAATCGATAACTTAAACGTGAACTGTACTACTTCTTACTGGCTATTACATAAACTTAGAAGCTTTTTCTGTGTTCTACTATGGTGCTTTTAGTGTCTCGCACATTCCGCAGCACGCGACATAGCTTTGCAGACGATAAATGTAACCGTTTCAGAGAGAAGAGCGGCCAATTTGACGATCTGGCTCTAAGTCGATTCGATAACATATGACGAAAAGAGACGGATTTCTCAGGTTTTTACTACATATGAACACTTTTCACATTCTCCCTTGCAACGTGGCTGCTAAACCTCCTTTCATGCAAAACCTTAAGGTCCTAGGTCATGTCCAGGCCACCAAAGCCGGCTAAAAAGTGAATAATCGACAACTAAAACTTGAATTGTACTACTTCTTACTGGCTATTGCTTCAACTTAGAAGCTTCTTCTGTGTTCTACTATGGTGCTTTTAGTGTCTCCACATACCGCAGCACGCGTCATAGCTTTGCAGACGATAAATGTAACCGTTTCAGAGAGAAGAGCGTCCAATGTGACGTTCTGGCTCTAAGTCGATATGATAACAAATGACGAAAACAGACGGATTTCTCAGGTTTTACTACATATGAACACTTTTCACATTCTCCCGTGCAACGCGGCTGCTAGTCCTCTTTTCATGCAAAATCTTAAGGTCCTAGGTCATGTCCAAGCCACCAAAGCCGGCTAAACAGGGTATAATCGACAACTAAAACTTAAATTGTACTACTTCTTACTGGCTATTACTTCAACTTAGAAGCTTCTTCTGTGTTCTACTATGATGCTTTTAGTGTCTCCGCATACCGCAGCACGCGACATAGCTTTGCAGACACTTCTCACATTCTCCCGTGCAACGCGGGTGCTAGTCCTCCTTCCATGCAAAAACTTAAGTACCTAGGTCGTGTCCAAGCCACCAAAGCCGGCTAAAGAGTGAATAATCGACAACTAAATCTTGAATTGTACTACTTCTTACTGGCTATTGCTTCAACTTGGAAGCTTCTTCTGTGTTCTACTATGGTGCTTTTAGTGTCTCCACATACCGCAGCACGCGACATAGCTTTGCAGACGATAAATGTAACCGTTTCAGAGAGAAGAGCGGCAAATGTGACGAAATGGCTTTAAGTCAATTCGATAACAAATGACGAAAACGGAGTGATTTATCAGGTTTTTACTACATATGAACATTTTTCACATTCTCCCGTGCAGCGCGGCTAATAGTCCTCCATTCATGCAAAATCTTAAGGTCCTAGCTCATGTAAAGGGCACCAAAGCCGGCTAAAAAGTGAATAATCGATAACTAGAATGTGAATTGTATTACTTATTACTGGCTATTACATCAACTTAGAAGCTTCTTCTGTGTTGTACTATGGTGCTTTAAGTGTCTCCGCATACTGCACCTAGCGACATAGCTTTGCAGACGATAAATAACACCGTTTCAGAGGGAAGGGCGGCCAAAGTGACGATCTGGCTTTAAGTCGATTCGATAACAAATGACGAAAACGGCCGGATATCTCATGTTTTTACTACATATGAACACTTTTCACATTCGCCCGTGCAATGCGGCCAATATTCCGCCTTTCATGCAAAATCTTAAGGTCCTAGCTGCTGTACAAAGCACCAAACTCGGCTAAAAATCAATAATCGATAAACAATACTTGAATTGTGCTGCTTCTTACTGGCTATTGCTTCAACTTAGAAGATTTTTCTGTGTTCTACTATGGTGCTTTTAGTGTCTCCGCGTACCGCAGCACGCGACATAGCTTTGCAGACGATAAATGTAACCGTCTCAGAGAGAAGAGCGGCCAATGTGGCGATCTGGCTTTAAGTCGATTCGATAACAAATGACGAAAACGGCCGGATATCTCAGGTTTTTACTACATATGAACACTTTTTACATTCTCCCGTGCAACGCGGCTAATATTCCGCCTTTCATGCGAAATCTTAAGGTCCTAGCTCATGCCCTAGGCCCCAAAAAATTATAAAAAGTCAATAATCGATAACTAAAACATGAATTGTACTGCATCTTACTGGGTATTACATCAACTTATAACCTGCTTTTGTGTTCTACTATGGTGCTTTTAGTGTCTCCGCATACCGCAACACGCGACATAGTTCTGCAGACGATAAATGTTACCGTTTCAGAGAGAAGAGCGGCAAAAGTGACGATCTGGCTTAAAGTCGGTTTGATAACAAATGAGGAAAACGGGCGAATATCTTAGGTTTTTACTACATATCAACACTTTTCACATTCTCCCGTGCAACGCAGCTCCTAGTTATCCTTTCATGCAAAATCGTAAGGTCATATCTCATGTCCAAGGTACCAAAGCCGGCTAAAAAGTCTATAATCGATAACTAAAACTTGAATTGTAATACTTCTTACTGGCTATTACATCAACTTAGAAGTTCTTCTGTGTTCTACTATGGTGCTTTTAGTGACTCCGAATATTGCAGCACGCGTCATAGCTTCGCTGACGATAAATGTAATCGTTTCAGAGAGAAGAGCGGCCAATGTGACCATGTGGCTTTAAGTCGATTCGATAACAAATGACGAAAACGGACGGATTTTTCAGGTTTTTACTACATATGAAACACTTTTCCCATTTTCCCGTGCAACGCGGCTGCTAGTCCTCCTTTCATGCAAAATCTTAAGGTCCTAAGTCATATCCAAGCCACCAAAGCCGGCTAAAATGTGAATAATCGACAACTAAAACTTGAATTGTACTACTTCTTACTGGCTATTGCTTCAACTTAGAAGCTTCTTCTGTGTTCTACTATGGTGCTTTTAGTGTCTCGGCATACCGCACCCAGCGACATAGCTTTCCAGACTATAAATGTAACCGTTTCAGTGAGAAGAGCGACCAATGTGACGATCTGGCTTTAAGTCGATTTGATAACAAATGACGAAATCGAACGGATTTCTAAGGTTTTTACTACAAATGAACACTTAACACATTCTCCCGTGCAACACGGCTGCTAGTGGTCCTTTCATACAAAGTCTTAAGGTCCTAGATCACGTCCAACGCACCCAGGAAGGGTAAAAGGTCAATAATCGATAACTAAAACTTTAATTGTAATGTTTCTTACTGACTATTACATGAACTTAGAAGCTTCTTCTGTGTTCAACTGCGGTGCTTTTAGTGTCTTGCGCATACGGCAGCACGCGACATAGCTTTTCAGACGATAAATGTAACCGTTTCAGACAGAAGAGTGGCCAATGTAACGATTTGGCTTTAAATCGATTTGTTAACAAATGACGAAAATGGACGGATATCTCAGGTTTTACTACACATGAACACTTTTCACATTCTCCCGTGCAACGCAGCTACTAGTCCTCCATTCATGCAAAATCGTAACGTCCTAGCTCATGTCCAAGGTACCAAAGCCGGCTAAAAAGTCAGTAATCGATAACTAAAACTTGCATTGTACTACTTCTTACTGGCTATTATTTCAACTTAGAAGGTTCTTTGTGTTCTACTATGGTGCTTGTAGTGTCTCCGCATACTGCAGCACTCGACACAGCTTTGCAGATGATAAATGTAACTGTTTCAGAGAGAAGAGCGACCAATGTGACGATATGGCTTTAAGTCGATTTGATAAGAAATGACGAAAACGGCCCAATTTCTCAGGTTTTTACTACATATGAACTTTTTTCCCATTCTCCCGTGCAACGCGGCTGCTGGTCCTCATTTCATGCAAAATCTTAAGGTACTACCTCATGCCAATGCACCAAAGAAGGGTAAAAGGTCAATATTCGATAAGTAAAACTTGAATTGTAGTGTTTCTTACTGGCTATTACATCAACTTAGAAGCTTCTTCTGTGTGCTACTATGGTGCTTTTTGTGTCTCCGCATACCACAGCACGTGACATAGCTTTGCAGACGATAAATGTAACCGTTTCAGAGAGAAGAGCGGCTAGTGTGACGATCTGGTTTTAAGTCGAACAGATAACAAATAACGAAAACGGCCGGATTTTTCAGGTTTTTTCTACATATAAACACTTTTCAGATTCTCCTGTGCAACGCGGCTGCTAGACTTCCCATCAAGCAAACTCGTAGGGTTCTAGCTTATGTCCAAGGCACCAAAGGAAGGTAAAAGGTAAATAATCAATAACTAAAACTTAAATTTTACTGTCTCTTACTGGCTATTACGTCAACATAGAAGCTTTTTCTGTGTTCTCCCATGGTGCTTTTAATGTCTGGCCCATACCGCAGCACGCGACATAGCTTTGCAGACGATAAATGTAACCGTTTCAGAGAGAAGAGCGGCCAATGTAACGTCCTTGCTTTAAGTCGATTCGATAACAAATGAAGAAAACTGACGGATTTCTAAGGTTGTTACTACATATGAACACTTTTCACATTGTCTCGAGCAACGCGGCTGCTAATCCTCCTTTCATACAAAATCGTAAGGTCCTAGCTCATGTCCAAGGCACCAAAGAAGGCTAGAAATTCAATAATCGATAGTTAAAACTTGAATTGTACTAAATCTTACTGGCTATTACAAAACCGAATAAAAAGTCAAAAACCGATAACTAAAACTTGAATTGTACCACTTCTTACTGGCTATTACATCAACTTAGAAGCTTCTACTGTGGTGCCTTTAGTGTCTCCGCATACCGCACCCAGCGACATAGCTTTGCAGGCGAAAAATGTAACCGTTTCAGAGGGAAGTGCGGCTAATGTGACGATCTGGGTTTAAGTCGACTCGATAACAAATGACGAAAACGGCCGGAATTTTCAGGTTTTTACTACATATTAACACTTTTCACGTTCCCTCGTGCAACGCGGCTGCTAGTCCTCCTTTCATGCAAAATCTTAAGGTCCTAGATCATGTACAAGGCACCTAAGCCGGCTGAAAAGTGAATAATCGATAACGAAAACTTGAATTGTACTACTTCTTACTGGCTATAACATAAACTTAGAAGCTTCCTCTGTGTTCCACTATGGTGCTTTTAGTGTCTCCGCATACCGCACCCAGCGACATAGCTTTGCAGACGATAAATCTAACCAGTTCAGAGAGAAGAGCGGCCAATGTAACGTCCTTGCCTTAAGTCGATTCGATAACAAATGACGAAAACGGACGGACTTCTCAGTTTGTTACTACATATGAACACTTTTCACATTGTCCCGAGCAACGCGTATGCTACTCCTCCTTTCATACAAAATCGTAAGGTCCTAGCTCATGTCCAAGGCACCAAAAAAGGTTAAAAATTCAATAATCGATAATTAAAACTTGAATTTTAGTACATCTTACTGGCTATTACATAGCAGAATAAAAAGTCAAAAACCAATAACTAAAACTTGATTGTACTACTGCTTACTGGCTGTTACATCAACTTAGAAGGTTCTTCTGTGTTCTACTATGGTGCTTTTAGTGTCTCCGCATACTTTAACACGCGACATAGCTATGCAGACGATAAATGTAACCGTTTCAGAGACAAGTGCTGCCAATGTAACGATCTGGCTTTAAGTCGATTCGATAACAAATGACGAAAACGGAAGGATTTCTCAGGTTTTTACCACGTATGAACACTTTTCACATTCTCCCGTGCAATTCGGCTGCTAGTCCTCCTTTCATGCAAAATCTTAAGGTCCTAGCTCATGACCAAAGCACCAAAGCCGGCTAATAAGTCAATAAACGACAACTAGAACTTTAGTTGTACTACTTCTTACTGGGTATTACATCAACTTAGAAGCTTCTTCTGTGTTCTACTATGGTGCTTTTAGTGTCTCCGCATACCGCACCCAGCGACATAGCTTAGCAGCCGATAAATGTAACCGTTTCAGAGGGAAGTGCGTCCAATAAGACGATCTGGCTTTAAGTCGATTCGATAACAAATGACGAAAACGGACGAATTTCTCAGGTTT
Source organism: Schistocerca gregaria (assembly GCF_023897955.1). Taxonomy (NCBI): domain Eukaryota; kingdom Metazoa; phylum Arthropoda; class Insecta; order Orthoptera; family Acrididae; genus Schistocerca; species Schistocerca gregaria. The sequence continues at coordinate 156,915,573 of NC_064930.1, read as the reverse complement.
TTAATACATATGAACACTTTTCACATTCTCCCGTGCAACGCGGCTAATAGTCCTCCTTTCACGCAAGATCTTAAGGTCCTAGCTCATGTCCAATGAACCAAAGCCGGCTAAATAGTCAATAATCGATAACTAAAACGTGAATTGTACTACTTCTTAATGCCTATTACATAAACGTAGAAGCTTTATCAGTGTTCTACTATGGTGCTTTTACTGTCTCCGCATACAGCATCACGCGACACAGCTTTGCAGACGATAAATGTAACCGTTTCAGAGAGAAGAGCGGCCTACGTGACGATCTTGCTTTAAGTCTATTCGATAACAAATGACGATAACGGACGGATTTCTCAGGTTTTTACTATATATGAACACTTTTCACATTCTCCCGGGCAAAGCGGCTGGTACACTTCGATTCATGCAATATCTTAAGGTAATAGCTCATGTCCAAGGCAACAAAGAAGGGTAAAAGATCAATAATCGATAACGAAAACTTGAATTGTACTGTTTCTTACTGGCAATTACATCAACTTGGAAGTTTCTTCTGTGTTCTACTATGGTGCTTTTAGTGTCTCCGCATACTGGAGCACGCGACATTGCTTTGCAGATGATAAGTGTAACCGTTTCAGAGAGAAGAGCGGCCAATGTAATGTCCTTGCCTTAAGTCGATTCGATAACGAATGACGAAAACGGACGGACTTCTCAGTTTGTTACTACATATGAATTCTTTTCACATTGTCCCGAGCAACACGGCTGCTAATCCTCCTTTCATACAAAATCGTAAGGTCCTAGCTCATGTCCAAGGCACCAAAAAAGGCTAAAAATTCAATAATCGATACTTAAAACTTGAATTGTAATACATCTTACTGGCTATTACATAGCAAAATAAAAAGTCAAAAACCAACAACTAAAACTTGATTGTACTACTGCTTACTGGCTGTTACATCAACTTAGAAGGTTCTTCTGTGTTCTACTATGGTGCTTTTAGTGTCTCCGCATACCTTAGCACGCGACATAGCTATACAGACGATAAATGTAACCGTTTCAGAGACAAGACCTGCCAATGTAACGATCTGGCTTTAAGTCGATTTGATAACAAATGAGGAAAAGGGACGGATATCTCAGGTGTTTATTACATAAGAAAAATATTCAAATTCTCCCATGCAACGCAGCTGCTAGTCGTCCATTTTTGAAATATCTAAGGTCCTAGCTCCTGTCCAAGGTACCAAAGCAGGCTAAAAAGTCAATAATCGATAACTAAAACTTGCATTGTACTACTTATTACTGGCTATTACTTCAAATTAGAATCTTCTTCTGTGTTCTGCTATGGTGCTTTTAGTGTCTCTGCATACCGCATCACGCGACATAGCTTTCCAGACGATAAATGTAACCGTTTCAGAGACAAGTGCTGCCAATGTAACGATCTGGCTTTAAGTCGATTTGATAACAAATGACGAAAAGGGACGGATATCTCAGGTGTTTCCTACATAAGAACAATTTTCACATTCTCCCATGCAATGCGGCTGCTAGTCCTCCTTTCATGCAAAATCTTAAGGTCCTAGAGCATGTACAAGGCACCTAAGCCGGCTGAAAAGTGAATAATCGTTAACGAAAACTTGAATTGTACTACTTCTTACTGGCTATTACATCAACTTAGAAGCTTCTTCTGTGTTCTACTATGGTGCTTTTAGTGTCTCCGCATACCGCACCCAGCGACATAGCTTAGCAGCCGATAAATGTAACCGTTTCAGAGGGAGGACCGGTCAATAAGGCGATCTGGCTGTAAGTCGATTCGATAACAAATGACGAAAACGGACGGATTTCTCAGGTTTTTACCACGTATGAACAGTTTTCACATTCTCCCGTGCAATTCGGCTGCTAGTCCTCCTTTCATGCAAAATCTTAAGGTCCTAGCTCATGACCAAAGCACCAAAGCCGGCTAAAAAGTCAATAATCGATAACTAAAACTTGAATTGCAATGTTTCTTACTGGCTAATACATGAACTTAGAAACTTCTGCTGTGTTGTACTATGGTGCTTTTAGAGTCTCCGCATACCGCAACACTCGACATAGCTTTGCAGACGATAAATGTAACCGTTTCAGAGAGAAGAGCGGGCAATGTGACGAACTGGCTTTAAGTCGATTTGACAACAAATGACGAAAACGGGCGGATTTCTTAGGTTTTTACTACAAATGAGCACTTTTCACAGTCTCCCGTGCAACGCGGCTGCTAGTCCTCCTTTCATGCAAAATCTTAAGGTCCTAGCTTATGCCCAAGGCACGAAAGCCGAATAAAAAGTCAATAATCGATAACTAAAACTTGAATTGTACTACTTCTTACTGTCTATTACAACAACTTAGAAGCTTCTTCTGTGTTCTACTATGGTGCATTTAGTGTCTCCGCATACCGCAGCGCGCGACATAGCTTTGCAGACGATAAATGTAACCGTCTCAGAGAGAAAAGCGGCAAATGTGACGATCTGGCTTTAAGTCGATTCGATAACAAATGACGAAAACGGACGGATTTCTCAGGTTTTTCCAACATATGAACACTTTTCTCATTCTCCCGTGCAACGCGGCTGCTAGTCCTCCTTTCATGCAAAATCTTAAGGTCCTAGGTCATGTCCAAGCCACCAAAGCCGGCTAAAAAGTGAATAATCGACAACTAAAACTTGAATTGTACTACTTCTTACTGGCTATTACTTCAACATAGAAGCTTCTTCTGTGTTGTACTATGGTGCTTTTAGTGTCTCCGCATACCGCAGCACGCGACATAGCTTTGCAGACGATAAATGTAACTGTTTCAGAGAGAAGAGCCACCAATGAGACGATCTGGCTTTAAGTCGATTCGATAACAAATGACGGAAACGGAGGGAATTCTCAGGTTTTTACTATATATGAACATTTTTCACATTCTCCCGTGCAAAGCGGCTGCTACAGTTCCCTTCATGCAAAATCGTAACGTCCTAGCTCATGTCCAAGGTACCAAAGCCGGCTACAAAGTCAGTAATCGATAACTAAAACTTGCATTGTACTACTTACTGGCTATTACTTCAACTTAGAAGCTTCCTCTGTGTTCTACTATGGTGCTTTTTGTGTCTCCGCATACCGCAGCATGAGACATAGCTTTGCAGACGATAAATGTAACCGTTTCAGAGAGAAGAGCGGCCTACGTGACGACCTTGGTTTAAGTCTATTCGATAACAAATGACGATAACGGACGGATTTCTCAAGGTTTTTACTATATATGAACACTTTTCACATTCTCCCGCGCAACGCGGCTGCTAGTGGTCCTTTCATGCAAAGTCTTAAGGTCCTAGATCAAGTCCTACGCAAACAGGAAGGGTAAAAGATCAATAATCGATAACTAAAACTTGAATTGTAATGTTTCTTACTGACTATTACATGAACTTAGAAGCTTCTTCTGAGTTCAACTGTGGTGCTTTTAGTGTCTTGCGCGTACGGCAGCACGCGACATAGCTTTGCAGACGATAAATGTAACCGTTTCAGACAGAAGAGTGGCCAATGTAACGATCTGGCTTTAAGTCTATTTGATAACAAATGAGGAAAAGGGACGGATATCTCAGGTGTTTACTACATAAGAAAAATATTCAAATTCTCCCATGCAACGCAGCTGCTAGTCGTCCATTTTTGCAATATCGTAAGGTCCTAGCTCCTGTCCAAGATACCAAAGCGGGCTAAAAAGTCAATAATCGATAACTAAAACTTGCATTGTACTACTTATTACTGGCTATTACTTCAACTTAGAAGCTTCTTCTGTGTTCTGCTATGGTGCTTTTAGTGTCTCTGCATACCGCAACACTCGACATAGCTTTGCAGACGATAAATGTAACCGTTTCAGAGAGAAGAGCGGGCAATGTGACGAACTGGCTTTAAGTCGATTTGACAACAAATGACGATAACGGGCGGATTTCTTAGGTTTTTACTACAAATGAGCACTTTTCACAGTCTCCCGTGCAACGCGGCTGCTAGTCCTCCTTTCATGCAAAATCTTAAGGTCCTAGCTTATGCCCAAGGCACGAAAGCCGAATAAAAAGTCAATAATCGATAACTAAAACTTGAATTGTACTACTTCTTACTGTCTATTACAACAACTTAGAAGCTTCTTCTGTGTTCTACTATGGTGCATTTAGTGTCTCCGCATACCGCAGCGCGCGACATAGCTTTGCAGACGATAAATGTAACCGTCTCAGAGAGAAAAGCGGCAAATGTGACGATCTGGCTTTAAGTCGATTCGATAACAAATGACGAAAACGGACGGATTTCTCAGGTTTTTCCAACATATGAACACTTTTCTCATTCTCCCGTGCAACGCGGCTGCTAGTCCTCCTTTCATGCAAAATCTTAAGGTCCTAGGTCATGTCCAAGCCACCAAAGCCGGCTAAAAAGTGAATAATCGACAACTAAAACTTGAATTGTACTACTTCTTACTGGCTATTACTTCAACATAGAAGCTTCTTCTGTGTTGTACTATGGTGCTTTTAGTGTCTCCGCATACCGCAGCACGCGACATAGCTTTGCAGACGATAAATGTAACTGTTTCAGAGAGAAGAGCCACCAATGAGACGATCTGGCTTTAAGTCGATTCGATAACAAATGACGGAAACGGAGGGAATTCTCAGGTTTTTACTATATATGAACATTTTTCACATTCTCCCGTGCAAAGCGGCTGCTACAGTTCCCTTCATGCAAAATCGTAACGTCCTAGCTCATGTCCAAGGTACCAAAGCCGGCTAAAAAGTCAGTAATCGATAACTAAAACTTGCATTGTACTACTTACTGGCTATTACTTCAACTTAGAAGCTTCCTCTGTGTTCTACTATGGTGCTTTTTGTGTCTCCGCATACCGCAGCATGAGACATAGCTTTGCAGACGATAAATGTAACCGTTTCAGAGAGAAGAGCGGCCTACGTGACGACCTTGGTTTAAGTCTATTCGATAACAAATGACGATAACGGACGGATTTCTCAGGTTTTTACTATATATGAACACTTTTCACATTCTCCCGCGCAACGCGGCTGCTAGTGGTCCTTTCATGCAAAGTCTTAAGGTCCTAGATCAAGTCCAACGCAAACAGGAAGGGTAAAAGATCAATAATCGATAACTAAAACTTGAATTGTAATGTTTCTTACTGACTATTACATGAACTTAGAAGCTTCTTCTGAGTTCAACTGTGGTGCTTTTAGTGTCTTGCGCGTACGGCAGCACGCGACATAGCTTTGCAGACGATAAATGTAACCGTTTCAGACAGAAGAGTGGCCAATGTAACGATCTGGCTTTAAGTCTATTTGATAACAAATGAGGAAAAGGGACGGATATCTCAGGTGTTTACTACATAAGAAAAATATTCAAATTCTCCCATGCAACGCAGCTGCTAGTCGTCCATTTTTGCAATATCGTAAGGTCCTAGCTCCTGTCCAAGATACCAAAGCGGGCTAAAAAGTCAATAATCGATAACTAAAACTTGCATTGTACTACTTATTACTGGCTATTACTTCAACTTAGAAGCTTCTTCTGTGTTCTGCTATGGTGCTTTTAGTGTCTCTGCATACGGCATCACGCGACATAGCTTTCCTGACTATAAATGTAACCGTTTCAGTGAGAAGAGCGACCAATGTGACGATCTGGCTTTAAGTCGATTTGATAACAAATGACGAAACCGAACGGATTTCTAAGGTTTTTACTACAAATGAAGACTTAACATATTCTCCCGTGCAACGCGGCTGCTAGTGCTCCTTTCATGCAAAGTCTTATGGTCTTAGCTTATGTCCAAGGCACCCAGGAAGGGTAAAAGGTCAATAATCGATAACTAAAACTTGAATTGTAATGTTTCTTACTGGCTATTACATGAACTCAGAAGCTTCTTCTGTGTTCAACTATGGTACTTTTAGTGTCTTGCGCATACCGCAGCACGCGACATAGCCTTTCAGACTATAAATGTAACCGTTTCTGATGGAAGAGCGGATAATGTGACGATCTAACTTTAAGTCGACTCCATAACAAATGACGAAAACGGCAGGATTTCTCAGGTTTTATCTAGATATGAACACTTTCCTCCCGTGCAACGCGGCTGCTAGTCCTCCTTTCATGCAGAATCGTAAGGTCCTAGCTCATGTACAAGGCACCAAAGCCGGCTGAAAAGTGAATAATCGATAACGAAAACTTGATTTGTACTACTTCTTACTGGCTATTACATGAACTTAGAAGCATCTTCTGTGCTCTACTATGGTGCTTTTAGTGTCTCCGCATACCGCAGCACGCGACATAGCTTTCCAGACGATAAATGTAACCGTTTCAGAGACAAGAGCGGCCAATGTGACGAACTGGCTTAAAGTCGATTTGATAACAAATGACGAAAACGGACGGATTTCTCAGGTTTTTACTACAAATGAACACTTTTCACATTGTCCCGAGCATCGCGGCTGCTAATCCTCCTTTCATACAAAATCGTAAGGTCCTACCTCATGTCCAAGGCACCAAAAAGCTAAAAATTCAATAATCGATAATTAAAACTTGAATTGTACAACATCTTACTGGCTATTACATAGCAGAATAAAAAGTCAAAAACCAATAACTAAAACTTGATTGTACTACTGCTTACTGGCTGTTACATCAACTTAGAAGGTTCTTCTGTGTTCTACTATGGTGTTTTTAGTGTCTCCGCATACTTTAGCACGCGACATAGCCATGCAGACGATAAATGTAACCGTTTCAGAGACAAGTGCTGCCAATGTAACGATCTGGCTTTAAGTCGATTTGGTAACAAATGACGAAAAGGGACGGATATCTCAGGTGTTTACTACATAAGAACAATTTTCACATTCTCCCATGCACGCAGCTGCTAGTCGTCCATTCTTGCAATATCGTAAGGTCCTAGCTCATGTCCAAGGTACCAAAGCGGGCTAAAAAGTCAATAATCGATAACTAAAACTTGGATTGTACTACTTCTTACTGGCTATTACTTCAACTTAGAAGCTTCTTCTGTGTTCTGCTATGGTGCTTTTAGTGTCTCCGCATACCGCATCACGCGACATAGCTTTCCAGACAATAAATGTAACCGTTTTAAGAGAAGAGCGACCAATGTGACGATCTGGCTTTAAGTCGATTTGATAACAAATGACGAAAACAAACGGATTTCTAAGGTTTTTACTACAAATGAACACTTAACACATTCTCCCGTGCAACGCGGCTGCTAGTGCTCCTTTCATGCAAAATCGTAAGGTCCTAGCTCATGTACAAGGCACCAATGCCGGCTAAAAAGTGAATAATCGATAACAAAAAACTTGATTTGTACTACTTCTTACTGGCTATTACATGAACTTAGAAGCATCTTCTGTGTTCTACTATGGTGCTTTTAGTGTCTCCGTATACCGCAGCACGCGACATAGCTTTGCAGACGATAAATGTAACCGCTTCAGAGAGAAGAGCGGCCAATGTAACGTCCTTGCTTTAAGTCGATTCAATAACAAATGACGAAAACGGACGGATTTCTCAGGTTGTTACTACATATGAGCACTTTTCACATTGTCCCGAGCAACGCGACTGCTAATCCTCTTTTCATGCAAAATCGTAAGGTCCTAGCTCATATCCAAGGCACCAAGGAAGGCTAAAAATTCAATAATCGATAATTAAAACTTGAATTGTACTACATCTTACTGGCTATTACATAGCCGAATAAAGAGTCAAAAACCAATAACTAAAACTTCAATAGTACTACCTCTTACTGGCTATTACATCAACTTAGAAGCTTCTTCTGTGTTCTAGTGTAGTGCTTCTAGTGTCTCCGCATACCGCAGCGCGCGACATAGCTTTGCAGACGATAAATGTAACCGTTTCAGAGAGAAGAGCGCCCAATGTATCGATATGGCTTTAAGTCGATTCAATAACAAATGGCGAAAACGGACGGATTTCTCAGGTTTTTACTACATATGAACACTTTTCACATTCTCCCGTGCAAGGCGGCTGCTAGACTTAGCTTCATGTAAAATCTTCAGGTCCTAGCTCATGTCCAAGGCACCAAAGAAGGGTAAAAGGTCAATAATCGATAACTAAAACTTGAATTGCACCGTTTGTTACTGGCTATTACATCAACTTAGAAGCTTCTTCTGTGTTCTACTATGGTGCTTTTAGTGTCTCGCGCATACCGCAGCACGCGACATAGCTTTCCAGACGATAAATGTAACCGTTTCAAAGAGAAGAGCGGCCAATGTGACTATCTGGCTATATGTCGGTTCGATAACAAATGACGAAAACGGACGGATTTCTCAGGTTTTTACTACATATGAACACTTTTCACATTCTCTCGTGCAATGCGGCTTCTAGACTTCCCTTCATGCAAAATCCTAAGGTCGTAGCCCATGTCCAAGGCACCAAAGCCGGCTAAAAATCAATAATCGATAACCAAAACTTGAGTTGTACTGCTCCTTAGTGGCTGTTACATCAAATTGAAAGCTTCTTCTGTGTTCTACCATGGTGCTTCCAGTGTCTCCGCATACCGCAGCACGCGACAAAGCTTTGCACATGATATATGTAACCGTTTCAGGTTGAAAACGGCCAATGTGATGATCTGGCATTACGTCGATTCGAAAGCAGATGACGAAAACGGGCGGGTTTCTTAGGTTTTTACTGCACATGAAAACTTTTCACATTCTCCCGTGCAACGTGGTTGCTAGACGTCCCCTCATGCCAAATCTTGAGGTCCTAGCCCATGTCCAAGGCACCAAAGCTGGCTAAAAATTCAATAATCGATAACTAAAACTTGATTTGTACTGCTTCTTACTGGCTATTACACCAAATTAAAAGCTTCTTCTGTGTTCTACTATGGTGGTTTTAGTGTCTCCGCAATCGCAGCACGCTACATAGCATTGCAAACGATAAATGTAACCGTTTCAGAGAGAAAACGGCCAATGTGACGATCTCGCATTACGTGGATTCAAAAGCAGATGTGAAAACGGGCGGATTTGTTAGGTTTTTAGTTCATATGAACACTTTTCACATTCTCTCGTGTAACGTGGCTGCCAGACCTTGTTTAATGCCAAATCTTAAGGTAGTAGGTCATTTTACTGGCAAAGCCGGCTAATAAATCAATAATCGATAACTAAATCCTGAATTGTACTGTTTCCTACGGGCTACTTACATAAACCTAGAAGCTTCTTCTATGTTCTACTGTGTTGCTATTAGTGCCTCCGCATACCGCAGCACACAACATAAGTTTGCAGACGATGAAGGTAACCGCTTCACAGAGAAATTTCAAATTCTGTGTCTGTGTCTATTGCCTGCTCATATTGTTTAATGCAGGTTGCTCTAAATGCCCAGTGGATCTGATTCCCGTGATACCCATTCTAAACAATCTCGGATTGGGAAAGACCAAGCTCAGCTTATACTTATAGTCTGGGAAGTTGACATATCTTAGACAGTAAAATATGATGGTTAAAGATGTCCACTGAGTATTCCCATATACACTGAAGTTAGCTTTGAACAACAAATTATTAATTGGCCACCTACTCTTGACTCAATAGCTACTAAGATCTTTCACTGGTGAAGGAGTTGACGACGTTGTTACGTCCATTAGAGGCTTCTGTAGTTCTCTGAGAATGATGTGATATAATTGTGCCTTGTGATTTTCTGTGGAGTTCCAGAATAAGTTCTACACTGGTGCAGGACATTCATTCCTGCTGTTCTTATTCGAGGCAATCCTGGATTCTGAATCTCAAGCACCAGTGGATTAGAAACAGCAATGCAACCTCTGTCTTCCTGGCTGTCCACTATTTCAAAGTGCTGTGGTTGACAGTATCTTCTCATTGTGCAGTGCTTGTAGATTATTGTAAATGGATAAACTGCAATATTTAGAACATCTCATTCTAAACTTTCTAAAGAACGAGACTTTTCTGTCGCGACCACTTTTTGTGTGAGGTGATAAATACCAGGAATTTTGTTGCATTTTGAGAACCTAATGGTGACATACATTAGTGTCTGTGTAAATTAATGGAACTGGATTTTTTCTGAGGTCGGCAGTTTTCCGAAGGTCGGCGTTTTCCCACGATATCGTCGTTTTTCCCCGAGGCTGGCGGTTTACCCCGAGGTCGGCGTTTTTCCCCCGAGGTCGGCGTTTTACCCCGACGTCGGCGTTTTTCCCTCGACGTCTGCGTTTTTCCCCGAGGTCGGCGTTTTTTCCCTAGGTCTGCGTTTTTGCACCGAGGTCGGATCGGCGATTTTTTCCCCGAGGTCCAGAAATCTACGAATATATTGAAAATCCAAAGTATTTTCATGTATATCGAACTATACTGATATGTCATGTCATCTTGAAACATATATCCGACCACTAGATATCGGTATTTATCGAGATAGCGATATATTTCGATATATCTATTTATTTCGAGAATCGTTTTCTTAGGGGTACAGATTTATTTCGAGACGTCCAGTTTTTTCCCATTATCGATTTATTTCGGTATATTGACTTATTTCGAGGCACACATTATATCGAGATGTCGATTTATTTCGAGATATCTATCTATACTGAGGAGTCCATTTATTTCGAGGTATCGATTGGTTTCGAAGTACACGTTTACGTCGAGTTATCGATTTATTTTGATATACCGACGCAATCGGGTTGTCTATATATTTCGAAGTATCGATATATTTCAATGTATCGGTGTACTTCAGATATCAATTAATATCGAGACATCGATATATTTCAAGGAACCTCTATATCTCAAGTAATCCATAAATTTCTAGATATCGTATTTTTAGAGATATCTTTATATTACGAGGTACCATTATATTTCAAGATATCGATATGTTTCTATACCTCGATTTATCTCGAGAGCTGCTTGAGTTTCGAGATATCGTTCTATATGGTAAGCTGAATGCATCTAGATGTCGATATATTTCGGGATATCGAATCATTTCGATGTAGCAGTCTTTTGGAGGTGTCGATTTATTTCGAAGTTTCGATTTTTCTCATTGTGTCGATTTATTTCGAGGTTGCGATTTATTTCGGGGTGGCCTTTTATTTCTAGATGTTGATTTATTTCGAGGTGTCGATATATTTCGATGTGACGATATATTTCGACGTTACTTGTCGACTGCATCAGCTTAGAACCTATTTCGTACAGAGTGGTGCGACTGCATACCTCAGAAGGCGACATTGATATCCAGACGATGAATGTAAACGTTTCCGAGAGAAAAGCGTCCAATGTGACGAATTGGCACTACGTCATTATGAAAACAAATGACGGAAACGTGAGGTTTCTGCCACTCAAAGTGCTGCCAACTTTCACCCCAACCCCTCCTCACTCTCCCCAGTCGTGGCGATCAGCTGGTGTGATAGAAATGGACACAGGAAAGTAATAACGTTCCATGAAATCCCATTCTAGGGAGGTTCAAGGGTAAATGTTCCAGACGGTTTATTTGCATTAAGACACGCATACTGGACATCTACAATGTCACATCTGCCAGATCGTTTCTATTGTCAGCAGTGGAAAACAAAACAGCGTACTGAAAAAGCCATAGTGAAACGCGGTTTTTGGTAGACGAAATAATAGGAATACTCTAGCCACTGATAATGATGATCTAATGAGAATTCTGGTATTGTTTTGAAAGATGCATTTAAATATGCATTGAACGTAGCTCCAAATTATTTTGAGAATTATAATTGCGGTATGATGAATCTACACTGGAGATTTGGTAATGCAAAACATTTCGATCTGAGAATACTTTACGTGATAGAACGGCATTGACCTTGTGTGTCATTAGGGTAAAGTTAATTTGCCGCCATTAACAAAAAATTTATCCGCCATTAACATAAAATCTATTTTTCAGCGCACTTCAATAAGGACTCACTTCAGATGATTGGACAATTAAAGAGAACTCAAACCGTTATTTTAATAGTATTCGTAGGTCCAATGCAGCATTTACCGTGGACAGTCCCTGAGCCAAGACTGTCAATTTTATGTAGGGAGCACTACTTTAAGAAAGCACTCCGTGTTCAGGCCACAAGTGGCCAATCAGGACCATCCGACCGCCACGTCATTCGCACTGAGGGTGGAGGAGGAGCTGGCTCTCCCACTCGTTGTGGTAGTTTCCTTTGACTTGAGCCGCTACTATTCGGTCGAGTAGTTCCTCAATTGGCATCGCAAGGCTGAGTGCAACCCGAAAAATGGAAACAGCGCATAGCGGATCGGATGGTCACCCATCCAAGTGCCGACCACGCCCGAAAGTGCTAAACTTCAGTGATCTGACGGGAACCGGTGTATCCACTGCGGCAAGGCCGTTGCCCCTCCAACTTTTACATGATATTTTTGATCGTAGATCAGGTCTGATGGCTGGAAAGAATGGACGTTTACCATGTTATGCACATTTATATTTTCACTACGTCGACACAGCTGGTCCAATTTCGACCACAGGTGATGGTAGCCATAATGATGGAGCCAAGCATCCTGTGTACATTAGTTGCACCCATGTGTGTGGGGATCACAGCATTCGTGACATTTAAATTTGTTACTTCTTTGGTACTATATTCGCAATAAATTTTGCAGACAGTATCCGCATATGACGCTGAATGTACCTACAAAATTATATCATTGTACGACACATGTTTCAGGAGATACGTCATAAAAACTCAGGACAAGGCCAGACGCTGCATAGTACGGACGTGGACGCACAGCTGTAAATAAATGCCTGGTCAACACCAAGCTTTTCCGCTAGTCATCTATACAGATAAAAAAATCCCCAATATTGCCCACCAGCGTATTTTTGAAAAACCTTTATTTTGTCATCCATTTTTTTCCTGTAAAAATCGTAAAAGCCGAGCATCATTGTGTTTTTAAAAATCGTTTCCTATTGTCATCTCTTTTTATGTATTTTAAACCATCTATCGCTTGTGTAACCTGTGGCTACAAGTCCATTCCCTTTATGGGGTAATCGAAATAATGAACAACGGAAAAAAGTGTGGGTCAATTTCTTCCTCATTTTTCGGAACTTCTGATAATAGTAAATCGTTGGCCCTTTGAGGGCGTGGTAGGTACATACAAGAGATTAGTGTAAGATTAGAATTTGGGTTAGATACAGTGCCAGGAGGTTTTGTTTCTATCTGGCTAGCTTCAGAGTACTTCACCATCTACTAAGTGATGCGTTTCATTGGGAATGGTGTGTTCTGTGCTAGGTCTACCCTTACTCCACAATGCTGTTCCCTCGATGCTATTAAAACCAGGATGTTATCAAAATATATGCACAGTGGCAGACTGGAGTCTGCAGAAATATTTCCAGTGGTGGGGAGGGGGGAAGGCGCGTCGGGGCTGGAATGCATGATTCTGAAACTGGCACTCTGTGTACAAATCAGCTGGTCAGTTACGAGGTGCATCAAGCTACAAGACCCTAACTGTATAAGCGCTACAACTGGTCAAAGCTAAGGTTTAGCAGTATTGTGGAGAATTCTTATCTGGAAGAGTATGAGTATACTGTAACGAATAAAAACTCTTTACTCCAGATTCCAAGGATGGTTAGGGGCGACGGGTGAAAGTGCCCTTTTGCCAATCCTCCCCTCCCCACCTCCTCCCCTCCCCCTCCCCTTCCCCCTCGCGGACGCCAATGGCTGGCCCGTTCATTTTGAGAACATCAGAGTTGCAGTAACCTTTCTGAGAAACTGTTCTAGATGTCCTTGCGCGTCAATCTTACCACTCAGAACAGCAGTGGGAATGTCGGTTATCGCTGAAACAACTGGTTTTCGGCTCTTATCAGTTTCCCAGCCTCACTTTAACCTAATTGTTAAAGCCCGTCACAATACCAGTTCTTGTAATAACCGATTTTCAGTCTTTTATTTACATTATTTCCTCTAGTAAACGTAGAAATCAAACAAAGATTAAAAAAATTTTACTTTCTCAGTTTATTGATAAATGGAATCAAAACGTCAAATACATTTATGACGACCTGCAGCCGTCCAGAACGAAATTAGAATTATATTAATACCGTCAGCTGCTCACGGGTGTCGATAAATATCAACGGGGACAGGTGACAATGTGTGCACGTCTGGGACTCGAACCGGGATATCCTGCTTACGTGGCAGGCGCTCTGCCCATCTGAGCCACCGAGGGCACAGACGATAGTGTGACTGCAGGTACTATCTCGCGCACGCCTCCCGCGAGACTCACATTCTCACCTTGCATATGCACACACTACATTCGTAGTGTCCTACACCAACACACTCATTACTCGTGGAACACATTCTTACCAAGTCCCGTAGCAGTTCGGGGAATACTTGTGCATCTTCACAGAAGAAGGTCATGGCTGGTATTGCCAGAACCATATACTTATATGGATATGGACATGTCTTCCACGAGGAATGAGTGTGTTGGAGTGGGACTCTACGACTGTAGTGTATGGACATTCAAGGTGAGAATGTGAGTCTCGCAGGAGGCGTGCGCGAGATAGTCCCTGCAGTCGAACCATACACTGTGCCCTCGGTGGCCTAGATGGATAGAGCGTCTGTCATTTTAGCAAGAGATCCCGGGTTCGAGTCCCGATCGCGGCACACATTTTCACTTGTCCACGTTGATATTTATCAACGCCCTTGAGCAACTGACGGTATTAATATAATTCTAATTTCTTTCAATTAAATAGTCCAATAAAACTTTGTCCGATGTTCGCTGCTTCTCTCAAAATATAGCGAGTGCTTCTATACTACAGAAAACTGCCAGTATTATCCTACTGATTTTAGTTTTTAGAACTCTGATCAAAAATTATATTGAAATCGGTTATCACAGCACTATGCGGGCATTACGTATAGTCCAGCGATAAAGAGTGAAAACTGCGGCAGGAGAACTCTCTTTTTCGTTTTAATTTCTCTGTTAAAGGCTAAAAGCAGATAACGGCATACTACGTAGACACAGGCAGCAGATCACGCACTTTCTATTTTTATCCCGAACTATGAATGATTTGTAAAATTTTAACTTTTTTCCTTGTATGATGTCGCAAGTGACCAAATCGACCATTGTGCTTCACTCGTACTGCATATCGTAAAATACTTCCAGGCTTTCAGATGGTGCCATTCTGTGTTACAACTGACGTTCGACAACAGCGAGAAACTGCGTCCATTCTCGCGAACTGCTTGTATAACAGGCACGCACAGTATTGTCTCGGCAATGTTGGACTAATTCATTTGTTGCTCGTTTCTATCAGCAGTGTTATTAAAGCGGCATACATCACTTTACCCATTTTTTCTGTAATAACGCAGTATTTTAGAACTATGGAAATCTTACGAATAAAAATTACTCGTCTTTTTTAAAAAAGGTTTATTTGAAAACTAAAAATTTTACTACGACAGCTGTGGCTAATTGGTATATCTGTTTTTACGTGGTTATCAGGAAAAAATAAAAAGATACTTGTTATAACCGAGAGCAAACAAATACCGAAAGACATCGGTTATTCAGAACTAAAATACCCATGTCGTTATAACTGATCGGTTTTTCTATCTCTAAACTGCAATGTCGCCACAGAAAAGTGTGTCGTTCCATCAATGTCCATAGCAACTTTGAGATATGTAAGTGTTTATGCGCAATATCGGCAAATGGAAACACGAAGTGGTAATAAGCACCTGAGCGATAGAATTTATTTCACAGTCAGAAAAGTCGAGTGAGAGACAAGACTGAATCACTGTAATAGAAATTATATGGAAAGCTGTGTAAAGGAAAATTTCCAGTTCTTTCGTGGATTCCAAAATTGAAGCCAAGTCCGGGACATCAAGGTGACATAGTCTTATACGGATAGTATTCCATGACTAACGTAATTGGCCCACATACTGTACTGGTATACTGATAATATTACACTACTAAGGTAATTTACCTGAAGTAATTTACAAACATGTAACTATAACATTCGCTACTACTCATTACGCTAATTGACCTTCAGCCATTAAGCGCAAGCGCAGATCTCAGTTATGATACGTGCGCCATCCAAAAATTTATCAAGGTGGTAACTCAACACAACTACAAACGATCATTGTGTGCAAAATAAATAGAACACCTCATAAGAAGAACATGACGGGTTTGAATCATTCCCACCGCAAAGGATGAAATATTCAGGCTTGCACATAAGACCACTTGATAACTAACCAGAAATTCAGATTAGTTGTAGCTTCGGTGACAATCGCCTTTTTTACATTTTCCCCGTAAACTAGATAATTATGAAACGTAACAACTACTCTAAAATATCTGCAGCAACGGACTTGCCGCGGAGGTTACATCGGTTCACGTGAGATCACCGAAGTTAAGTGCGTTGTCGGGCGTTGAAGGCAATTGGATGGGTGATCATCCAGTCCGCCATGCGCTCTTGCCATTTTTCGGGGTGCACTAAGCCTCATGATGCCAATCGAGGAGTTACTCGACCCAATAGTAGCGGCTCCGGTCAAAGAAAACCATCATAACGACTGGGAGAAAAGTGTGCTGACCCCCGCCCCTCCTGTTCGCATCCTCCACGGATGATGACACGGCGGTCGGATGGTCCCGTCCCAGCAGGCCACTCGTGGCCTGAAGACGGAGTGCTTACAAAGCAAACTACTCTCCAGTGGATGGTCGTACTACTGAGACCTTGATTCCTGGCATCAATAACAGATGGCAGCACAAGAGGTTGCCTTACGCCTACTGCCGAATTTTGCGATCTGTCGTAAGCCTGCGTAAGCACGTGGGGCCTTCCGTCTTAAGTGCAAGCATATCCATTGCGTTTTCTGCCGCGCGACTTGAGTGGAATGTTTCATTATTTCTGAAATATTATAGAAATGTTTTTCGTTGTATATCCTCACAATCGGTACTGAATTCACTGTAAAATTACTTGCTCACTTTTCGGAACTTCCGTTCATAGTAAATCGATACTATTTGAAGCCGTGGTAGACACGAGTCTAGTGTGCTTCACCTACAGCACCTTCTGTGTCAGTCTCGGTTCCTATGTCGCTGATTTCACAACTAACAGTTCGTTGTCTACTGAGTATACTGTCTGTTGCACGACACTATCCCTCCCACGCTGCTAAATGTAGGTCGTCGGCAAAATATGACTGCAGTGGAACAAGGGCGTCTGCAGAAATTTCCCCAGGAGGTGGTGGTGGCATTGTTAGTGGTGTGTGTGTGTGTGTGTGTGTGTGTGTGTGTGTGTGTGTGTGTGTGTGTGTGTGTGTGTGCGTGTGTGTGTGGAGGCCATTACTATGAAATTCACGCAGTCCAGACCGCCAAGGAAAATAAACCTTGAGATTTGGAAAGGGTGTTGATCTTATACCGCTTATGCTGCATATTTCGAAATTCCACCTCTAAGGGGGATACACAGGAAATGAAAGGATTTTTGAAACATGTAGCTATTAAGGTAATTTTGAAGCTTGGCAGACGAAAACTTGTATCTGGTTTCTAGGTCAGAAATAAAGAAATATGTGTTCCAGTATTATTGGGAATTTAACCTCTATGAGGTGAAATAGTGGATGAACATTTTATTTTGAGATAAAAAATTATGGAAGAACTATGGAAGTATTTTTAAGGCTACATCTACGAAAATTGGTATTTGACTTCAAGGTTACAAATAAGAAAATACGTATTTTCGTGTTTTTGGAAGTTCAACCTCTAAGGGGATGAAATAGAGTGAGCTGGTGCGTTTCTGGCGCCAGTTTCCATCGATCGTTGTTTCGATCTTTGAGTCGCGGTCCAGAGGACACTGCTCCCTAAGCGACTGTAGTAGTTCCCTGTGCGGCCCAACATCGGGCTTACCGCGCTTACACTGGACACAGTTGCCAACAAATCGCCTGCCATCACCATATAGGTTGGGCCAAAACATGTGTTCCCGAACTCGGTTCAAGGACTTGTAGAACCCCAAATGATCCCCTACCGCCGAATAGTGGAAATATCTGAGTGCCATGCTAACTCGTTCCTGTGGAATACAGACCTTCCCTTCACCACGGTTGTCTTCCCCTTTACACAAGACCCCCCCCCCACCCCCCGAAGACCTCGCCATCCGCCAACTGCTGCCGAATCGGTCCCCACCCGGGGTCCTCAACCTGTTTGCCGGCTAAGTCGCAGAAGAAGCCGGGTGTCTCGGAGAGAAGGAAATTCTCCCCAAGATCCGGCTCCACGTGGCCCTTGCCTTCCCTAGACTCTACCGCGAACATACGGCTGAGAGCGTCGCCAATTCATTGTCTCTTCCACTAATATGCCGAACCTGGAGATAAGTCTTGTCATCTTAACTTCGGTATGATTTTTAGCGATCTTATTAATCAAAGTTTAAGGGCTGGCACTGGCCAAGTAACTCACGGAGGCTCATTGGTTTCAGTCCAGTTGTATTGCTCACCTGTTCTCCAGATAAGGTTGTGTAGTTTATGTCTCAGAGAAGTGTCTGCCCTTGATGTGTGTTTTGTTAGAGATAATTGGCAGCGGTCGACGCTAACATACTGCGAGCAGAGCACCACGGCGGCAGAGAGATATTTAAGGCCATGTCCTCTCCTTTACATCCTGGGTTATGTTGTCACTTTTGCGTGATTCCATCTTTCCGGTGCTGAACTATAGCATCCAAAGTTCAATTGCATTGCCAAGTTGAGTATATTTCTATGTCATTCTCTGCCTCGTGGATCTCTTGTATTGATTAGAATCCTTAGTCTGCTAGCGTCTATCGCCAATTCACGCGAAATATTGAAGCAACCTTATTTTAAGGGTATTGTCATATAGTCATGTTCTAGTTGTAATCATTCTAAGAATATTGTTGATTAATCAACTGAGTAAGTAAATTTGAAGGTCCGTTTGGTCAAAATTAAAGGACCCCCTTAATTGTTTTACTCATTTTTATACAGTTTTGTTTAGGAAAGTTGGCTAGCCGAACGTTAAATATCTGTATTCTTACGCTTAATCTGTTTCTCCCCTGATTGCAAGTAGTGAGAGTTCTGCTATGAATTTTATGGACATTTGTGCTATTTTAGTAAAGCTTTACCTAAGTATATTTACATAGTCATATTCAAATTTCAAGTTTTACGGGTCTCGTTCCACTTATTTATTATTTGTCCAACTGATCTGGCCTTGTAAGGCAGTCTCCTCTATTATTGTGATTGTGATTTTATAATGCTTTTGATTGTAATAAAATATGTAGCAACTACAACGGATTACTATTGTGATTTTGGTGTGTCACTACCATACCCCATTTCATAGAGGATGAAATGTTTCATGAAATATATGAAAACCTGTTTTTGATACATTCAACCATTAAGAGGGGTGGAATATAGGATGTAATGTTTTATGAAAGTATTTCAGTGCGAAAGAATTTTTAAAGCGAAATCTATGAAAATTGTGTTATTGAAAAATACGTGTTTCACTGTTTTTGGAACTACAACCTCCAAGAAGGTGCAATAGGAGCACAGGTTTCACTGACCCATAGCCTTCCAGCCCAACCTGCAAAGTATATGGACTTGAAATTTGATGAAGGTGTAAATCTTACGCTGAAAGCATCATTTAAGAAGAGATTGTTCGAAATTTCACTCCTAAGGGGGTGAAATATGGGTTGAAAGTTTTTTTTAATATATGTCCCTATGTCCCTATTGAAGCTATAACTACAAAACTACGAAAATTGATATTTGGTGTCTCAGTCAGAAACAAAAAAGAAACAAGTTTTTAGCATTTTCCGAAATTCTTCCATTGGGGGATAAAATAATTAGTGAAGGTTTTTTGAAAATAAATAATTATTAAAGAACTACTGAAGCATTTCTATAGCTACATCTATGAAAATAGGTATTTGACATCTCGGTTGGATGTAAAATAAATGTGTTTCGTTGCTTTTGGAAATTTAACTCACTAACAGAGTGAAATAGGGGATGAAATGTTTTATGAAATATTTCACTATGAAAGAATTTTTAGAATTAAATGGATGAAGATTTGAATTTGGCTCCTCGGCTCTAAATAGAAGAATATGTGTTTAATTGTTTTTGAAAACCCAACCCCTAAAGGGTGTGAGATGTTTCAGAAAATGGTTCATTATGAAAGGATTGCTAAATATATCTGACAATTCGTATTCGGCTAATGTGTTACAATTTTTAAAAACTACGTGTTTTTCTGGTTTTGGAACTTCGAGCATAAGGGATGAAAATTTTAATGAAATATTTATTGCGTTATATTAAAATATTTTAAATCTGCATCTATGAAAACCGGTATTTCACTTCTCAATTAGATATAAAGAAATATGCGTTAGGGGATGAAAGACTCTACGGAGATATCACCACAAGAATACAAACGGCTTGATTAACAAAAACCTTGGACTCCAGCTGTCAGCATTGCTTTTTGATCATTCAGTAAAAGACCATGCTTCAACGGTGCTAAGTTTAGAAAGTTTAGAAAGTGTTGCAGTTTATAAAAGACATAAAAAAACGATTAAAGAAAAAAATTCTTTGCAGACCATGAACGGTCTACGCAAGTAGAGAAGCGGATGATAAGCTAGCTCTTTATGCAAATGAGTTGGTCAGTGTACGTTCCGAGACATGTCATGCAGCAGGAACGGAATCCTATAGTTGCTACGATTGGCTAAAGGAAAAGTTTTGCAGAATCACTCGAAATCACTTCTGCAAGTGGCTAAGAATCTCGTAATGAATAAAAATTCTGTACTGAGAATTCCAAGGTGGGAGATGCAAGATTCCTCCCTCCCCCTTCCCCCTCCTCACAATGCTATCCTTCTTTACCTACAGCAAAAAATAAATAAATTAATTAATAAACAAAACTAGAGAAATTTCTACTGTGAAACTATTTGCATACAAGAGAACGGCCCTTGAAATTTAACTCTTCAAAGTTTTAAGCCCTGCTCATTCCGGATATTGATTAGAAAGTGTTAATCCACAGGTGAAACCTGAGTATATAATCCCTGTGACATTTGATCAACGGTGTTCCATAAGGACAGGTTCTCATTCAAAACGTTCGAAAATTCAATTTCTTTGTAGTTGCATTTTTTAAAGGTGTACTTGTCTAGACTGCTTGGAACGGAAAGGTTTTTTTTTTAATCCGTGCTTTACACAAGTTTCTACAGTCCATTGTTTGAAGCAGTGTCACGGCTGCCATGAGCCGCGCGGGGTACCCGCCATGTCTCCAACGCCTTGTCACGGTTCGCGCGGCTCCCCCCGTTGGAGGTTCGAGTCCTCCCTCGGGCATGGTTGTGTGTGTGTGTTGTCCTTAGCATAAGTTACTGTAAGTAGTGTGTAAACATAGGGACTGATGGTTCAAATGGTTCTGAGCACTTTGGGACTTAACATCTGAGGTCATCAGTTTCCTAGAACTTAGAACGACTTAAACCCAACTAAATTAAGGACATCACACACATCCATGCTCGAGGCAGGATTTGAACCTGCGACCGTAGCGGGCGCGTGGCTCCCGACTGAAGCTTCTACAACCGCTCGGCCACATCGGCCGGTCTGTCATGTATTCTAGAAGAGCTGCACGGTCGTCGGTGGCGCCTGTTCTTTCAAGAAGAGTTACTATCTTCATATCTATGGTTAAACGTTACCCAGCCATTGACCTTCGTCTGTGCGAATGCGCACAGGTTGCCGGAACTCACCTTAGTGTGAGCCAGTAATGAGTGGATGGACAAATACCTATTAAGTACATTACGTAATCGGATTGTGGACGTTTGAGGATGTGAGTCTCACGGGAAGCGTGCGAGGGATAAATTCCTGCAGTCCTGATGTTCATTTGTGCCCTCGATGGCTCAGATGGATTGGGCGTCTGCCATGTAAGCAGGAGATCTTGGGTTCGAGTCCCAGTAGGGGCACACTTTTCAGCTGTCCCCATCGAAGTATATCAACAACACCTGTTGGCAGCTGAGGGTTTCAATTAATTATCAGTTGTGAAGGTGATTTGATGAACCCTTTGCCAGGAACTTTAATGTGTTTTGCTGGGTATCCATATAGATGTAGATGATAACTCGTCCCGTGTCGCACGTGCTCAAAATGATTCATACTGCAGAATGCATGCAAACATACTCACCGAAAATACGGACGAATATCAAGTGCCGGCTGCCGAGTGCTGCATATCCAGCTTAGACAGATCGGCTTTTCATCTACATCTACATGACTACATCTACATGACTACTCTGCAATTCACATTTAAGTGCTTGGCAGAGGGTTCATCGAACCACAATCATACTATCCCTCTACTATTCCACTCCCGAACAGCGAGCGGGAAAAACGAACACCTAAACCTTTCTGTTCGAGCTCTGATTTCTCTTATTTTATTTTGATGATCATTCCTACCTATGTAGGTTGGGCTCAACAAAATATTTTCGCATTCGGAACAGAAAGTTGGTGACTGAAATTTCGTAAAAAGGTCTCGCCGCGACGAAAAACGTCTATGCTGTAATGACTTCCATCCCAACTCGTGTATCATATCTGCCACACTCTCTCCCCTATAACGCGATAATACAAAACGAGCTGCCCTTCTTTGCACCCTCTCGATGTCCTCCGTCAATCCCACCTGGTAAGGATCCCACACCGCGCAGCAATATTCTAACAGAGGACGAACGAGTGTAGTGTAAGCTGTCTCTTTAGTGGACTTGTTGCATCTTCTAAGTGTCCTGCCAATGAAACGCAACCTTTGGCTCGCCTTCCCGACAATATTATCTATGTGGTCCTTCCAACTGAAGTTGTTTGTAATTTTAACACCCAGGTACTTAGTTGAATTGACTGCCTTGAGAATTGTACTATTTATCGAGTAATCGAATTCCAACGGATTTCTTTTGGAACTCATGTGGATCATCTCACACTTTTCGTTATTTAGCGTCAACTGCCACCTGACACACCATACAGCAATCTTTTCTAAATCGCTTTGCAGCTGATACTGGTCTTCGGATGACCTTACTAGACGGTAAATTACAGCATCATCTGCGAACAACCTAAGAGAACTGCTCAGATTGTCACCCAGGTCATTTATATAGATCAGGAACAGTAGAGGTCCCAGGACGCTTCCCTGGGGAACACCTGATATCACTTCAGTTTTACTCGATGACTTGCCGTCTATTACTGCGAACTGCGACCTTCCTGCCAAGAAGAACAGGAAGTTGCTGTCTAGGAACAATCAGAGGTAGAGGAAGGGTTGATAAATACTCCTTGAATTGCAGACTAAACGTAAATAACGAAAATACATTTTTGGTAAAAATTTGTCAAAAATACTCGTTTGCCCTCCGTATTGGATTAGCTGTTTTGAATATTGAAAATCTGACTTCAGATTCGTTTTCAGCGACATTAAGAATATATATGTAACACTCAGTTCATGCAAATCGAAGTAATAATATAACTAAATGTTTTCCCTAAACTTTGAACACTTTTTTTTCGAGTAACGATTTTCTCAGAACGGCATGCAGTATAAATTAAAAGTGGTTCGATCTCTTAACTTCTACCTCTGACCCCTAAAAGTAAACACTTTTCTTAGGAACTTATAGCTATAATATGACATTTGTTAATATTAACTAATTTTTGTGTAGGCATAAGGAGTGAAACAAACCCCCCAAAATCGAACTCAAAGTTCGAATTAGCACTGTATCGTTAAATTTAAGGTTGTTTCATTGCGGTTAGGTATGCGCTCCCATAAATTTTATGTATTATCGACTGATGTTATCCATTTTCAATTTCAAAGAAATAATGTAGTATCAACTGATGTTACCCATTTTTGAATTCAGGTAACATCTCAGGTGCCACACTGCACGCACTCTACGTACTCCAGTCTCGCAGGCCCTTGATCAAATCATAATTACGGGCGCCATTTTTTATTGAAAATCTAAAATTAAGCTCATAGTATTATCACTCGTAATTCCCAAACAGATCCTTCGAATGTATTTTCATTGTCTCAAAAAAAATTTCAAATGTACCCTTTTTTGCTCATTTGTATGAGAACCTGGCCGTAACGCCGGAATATAGTCACGAGATTTTTTTTCAGAGATGCTGTACGTTCGCGAGAAGACTTTCGTTCTGCGCGTGTCGAAGGACATTCCTCAGATATTACTGTGTGTGTGCTACTCAGTCGTGCCATTTAAGTGTACATCTTTGCATAGTTTTCCTTTCACGATGTAAACAGTGTTCCGCTCAGTTGCTAACTGGCCAGTGAGTGGTTCCGAAGGTATCGGATGTGCGGTGCGTTCGGTCTGCTAGGACAACAGCAGACTAGCGTGGTGCGATGGCAGAAGCAGACACTGAGGGAGCTAGCTGCTGGGACGCCAGCGAACAATTTATGCCAAGTAAGACGAAGAGGACTATTCTAAAATTACTAGCCGTCTCAAAAGTGTTTACCATTGGTAAATCTTGCTGTTGAGTCTGACAAAACTGGCAGTTGGGCCTAGAGATACATTAGAGAGAGATACAGGAAATCCCCCCACCCCCCTCAATGAATTTTTGGTTGTGATGACAGGCCGATTGGTAGTGTAGCCCGAGATCTAAGTTAGGTTGGAAGGTGGTAATTTGATTGAGAGTTGTTTACGCCAACGATTATGAATGCCGACTAAACGTTGTGCGAGCAGATTGCCCTGTAGCGTAGCCTAGTGTTTCCGCCCGCGCCACATTTAACACACATTCTCTAACTGTGTACAAAAGTCTCACAACAGCAACGATAACTACGTTTCTTGTGGGGGGAGGGTAGAGTCCACTATGTAACTTTCACTGCAAATTTTAGTAACCGCCGAAACTAACCGAAATAGAAGCGTAATTTTAACTATATTTCCTTTTGTGGGAAAATAATGGTTCTCCTCTTTCGGCAGCAACTGTAATATGTAGGCGACTTATTAGTTTTTTTTAAAACTATGAATCATGATTTCAATAGACGCAGTGCTTTTTTTACGTTACTTGATTTGTGGTCTATAGTAAACAATGCAACGAATTGGTAAATTCTTTGAAGTTTGACGTGTGTTACATAGACGACGTCTGCAATGTTCGTAAAGCCAAGTTTGCATATATTCTGTGTCTGTTTTTTTGGCCATGTACTGTATAATTAAGGGGAGGAGGATTATGTTCAAGGAGCAGTGTATTAGCAGTCTATGGAGAAATTGAGAATTTGGATCTAACGAACGGCATGCTCGGGCAGTTCGTGCTATTCTGTTGACCACTGTGTAATTGGGACACAGTGATTATGGCCTCTCCCTAGTAACCAGGGGACTCGGGTGCTAATCCTGGTATGGCACAAATTTTCAACAGTGCCCATTGACTAAAGTCTGTGCCCATTGTCAGCTAATGTCATTGTTTCGGTGTTAAATTGTATTTTGTTTACGATACGTAGTTTAGCTTTTTCATGGATAACAGCTTTGAAAAGCGTATAGGTTATATTGATATTCTCTCGTCGTTAGTCCAAGGCAACTATAGCGATTTATAAACACAGCTGTAGTTCGTATTAAGCCTACATACGTAATTGTGTCCTGTTTTTCTTTACCAAGAATTACTTCGTAAGTAATTCCCCTGTAGTGGTATTTTGTTTTAGTATTTTGTTTAAATATTTATAGACTGCAGGCTTGGATGAAATATGAAACACATGTCCGAAGTTCTTGTTGATTCTGCAGATACTGTTTCATCCGTACTAGGGGCCAAAACATTTCATCTAATACAGAAGGACACAATTTGTCTCGAGATTTAGCAATTTTTCGTAATAGTTGCCTTGCTTCGATATATTTTTCTCTAATTCTTGTTTGGATTTAATCTTAAAACACACTAACTCTTCCACCAGTTATTCGATATGTGGTTTCATACCTTTCGTAGCCTAGAGTTCCTAAACGGTCGATAATATTAATAATTTCCTTTCTCAATTTTATTTTCTGTAAAATCTCCTGTTTATGGTTATTGCTAACGTGTTTCACGTTCTCACTTTTATTATTTTTATTTTTCTAGTTTTGTGACTGGTAGCCAAATGTTCTTTGAATCTGGTTTTTAATTCTGAAATAGTAACAGATGAAGGTCAAGAGAAGATTGCGATATATTTGAGGAGAGTGGCTTGGAGATTTTCTATAATAGACGTACACAGGTCATGGGGATCCTTACCTATATAAATTTACTTCGAGTGTGATGTAGCCCATTCTCTTGTCATGATCTCGGCCGTATCGTAGCACATTGTCTCGGTTAGGTTGGAGATTTCTGTTGAGAGTTGCCGAAGTCAACGAAAGTGATTACAAAGTAAAGACTGTGCTAACAGAACGATCTGTAGCGTAGTCCAACACGTTCTTTCTGTCCTTTTAAAGCCTCTTTTAATTGAAAATAACTAAAGCTGCAAGATACAATCACAAAAACTGTGTTACGTAATAGAGTAATCCCAGACTATTGTTGTGTAAGTTGTGTGCGTACAGTATTTTTTTTTGTCAGTGAATATACATTTTTTTACTCATTTGCTGGGTTTCAGTTTTCCCCTTTAACGGCAAAAAACCTTTTCCTGTGAAGGGCCCATTAGCTTGTCGGTTATATTTGTGACTTTCTCGACGGTCAGTAATTTCGTGATAGTCCATCCACCGGCGTCATTGTTAACATCGAATATAGATTTAAGTATTAGGAAGGCTAATATGAAGCTAATGCATGAGTAGGTCTAACAATTAATAAAAATAGAAATGTGGGTAAGATACTACAAACAGCATAGTGAACGCATTGTTGTGGCCAAGATAGCCACGAATCCCACGCCTACCAAAGTCGTAAAAGTAGTCCGCAGATGATTATGAAACTGATGGAATGTGTGATGAGATAAAAGAAATCATTCAGATAGTGATGGGAGATGAAAATGTAATATTAATGGGTGACTGGAATTCGACAGTAGGAAATGGAAGAAAAGGAAACGTAGTAGGTGAATATGGAATGGGGGTAAAAAATGAAAGAGGAAGCCGCCTGGTAGGTTTTTTCCCAGAGCATAACTTAATCATAGCTAACACTTGGTTCAAAAATCATAAAAGACCTGGAGATACTGCAATATTTCATATAGATTATATAATGGTAAGACAGAGATTTAGGAACCAGATTTTAAATTGTATGACATTTCCAGGGGCAAATGTGGTCTCTGATCACAGTATATTGATTATGAACTGTAGATAAAAACTGAAGAAACTGGAAAAAGGTGGGAATTTAAGGAGATGGGACCCGAAAGAACTGACAGAATCAGAAGTTGTACAGTGTTTCAGGAAGAGCATTAGGGAACGATCTACAGGAATGGGGGAAAGTAATACAGTGTGATGGGGGATCTGAGTGGTGTACTGTCAAGGGGAGGGGGTTCCTCAGGGATCAGTGTTGGGGCCGCTCCTGTTCCTTATTTATATAAAAGATATGCCCTCAAGTATTACGGGTAACTCAAAAATATTTCTGTTTGCTGATGACACTAGCTTGGTAGTAAAGGATGTTGTGTGCAACATTGACTCCGTTTCAAGTAGTGCAGTACATGACCTCAGTCAATGGCTTATAGAAAATAAACTAACGTTAAATCACAGTAAGATTCAGTTTTTACAGTTTCTAACACACAATTCAACAAAACCTGACGTTTTAATCTCACAGCATGGGCATATGATTAGTGATACTAAACGGTTCAAATTCCTAGGTGTTCAAATAAATAGTAAGGTGTTGTGGAAAGCCCACGTTCAGGATCTTGCTCAAAGACTTAATACTGCCATTTTCACTATTCGAACGGTACCGAAAGTGAGTGATACTTCGACAAGTAAAATAGTCTACTTTGCCTATTTCCATTCACTTATGTCATATGGTATTATGTTTTTGGGTAACTCTTCCCATTCTAGAAGGATATTTTTGGCTCAGAAACTGGAGGTTCGGGCAAAAAGTGGTGTGAGTTCACGAACCACTTGTCGACCTCTGTTCAGGGAGTCTGGGTATTTTGACCTTGGCCTCTCAATATGTATATTCCTTATTGTCGTTTCTTGTTACCAATATTAGTTTATTTCCAACAATAAGCAGCTTTCACTCGGTTAATACTCGGCAGAAGTCAAACTCCCATTTGGTTCGGACTTCCTTAATTCTTGTGCAAAAATGTGTGCAGTATACTGCTGCATCCATTTTCAATAAGCTGCCACTCGAATTCAAAAATCTTTGCAGTAATCCACGCGCTTTCAAATCGAAACTGGAGTGTTTCCTCATGGAACACTCCTTTTATCCTGTCAAGGAGTTAATTGAAAAATTAAGCTGATTCTCATTGTACTGCTGATAGCGTTTGCTTAAACTTATGGACTGATTTTCTCTCAGGTTCATGAACATGTATTTTTATCTGTTATTACTTTTATGTTGTAAGTTCATGTGTCGCCCTAACCGCCGTCTGCTTCACGTCTGCTGTTCAGCGAGCTACCTTAATTTAAGTATTAACTGTATTTTTCTTACTTGTCACTTCTTCTTCCGTGTGTTTTTGCTTTTAGGAAGCTTTAATTGTCGAGTGCTAGTAATAGAGTTAAATAGATTTCGTGTTTGTTTTGAATACAGTCAGAGAGAGTCCTTGTAGTCAGCCATAGTGCCAGTAATGCTAGTGTTTGTTTTGAATACAGTCCAGAGACAGGTAGTACTATTTTCATTGTTTTCTACAAGAAGTCGTTAGCAATCACAGTTTAGTCAGTAATCAGCCACCTTTAGTGAATTAGCAGTCTACTTAAAAGTTGAAACTTCCTGGCAGATTAAAACTGTGTGCCCGACCGAGACTCGAACTCGGGACCTTTGCCTTTCGCGGGCAAGTGCTCTACCAACTGAGCTACCGAAGCACGACTCACCTCCGGTACTCACAGCTTTACTTCTGCCAGTATCCGTCTCCTACCTTCCAAACTTTACAGAAGCTCTTCTGCGAAACGTGCAGAACTAGCACTCCTGAAAGAAAGGATACTGCGGAGACATGGCTTAGCCACAGCCTGGGGGATGTTTCCAGAATGAGATTTTCACTCTGCAGCGGAGTGTGCGCTGATATGAAACTTCCTGGCAGATTAAAACTGTGTGCCCGACCGAGACTCGAACTCGGGACCTTTGCCTTTCGCGGGCAAGTGCTCTACCAACTGAGCTACCGAAGCACGACTCACGTCCGGTACTCACAGCTTTACTTCTGCCAGTATCCGTCTCCTACCTTCCAAACTTTACAGAAGCTCTTCTGCGAAACGTGCACAACTAGCACTCCTGAAAGAAAGGATACTGCGGAGACATGGCTTAGCCACAGCCTGGGGGATGTTTCCAGAATGAGATTTTCACTCTGCAGCGGAGTGTGCGCTGATATGAAACTTCCTGGCAGATTAAAACTGTGTGCCCGACCGAGACTCGAACTCGGGACCTTTGCCTTTCGCGGGCAAGTGCTCTACCAACTGAGCTACCGAAGCACGACTCACCTCCGGTACTCACAGCTTTACTTCTGCCAGTATCCGTCTCCTACCTTCCAAACTTTACAGAAGCTCTTCTGCGAAACGTGCAGAACTAGCACTCCTGAAAGAAAGGATACTGCGGAGACATGGCTTCGCCACAGCCTGGGGGATGTTTCCAGAATGAGATTTTCACTCTGCAGCGGAGTGTGCGCTGATATGAAACTTCCTGGCAGATTAAAACTGTGTGCCCGACCGAGACTCGAACTCGGGACCTTTGCCTTTCGCGGGCAAGTGCTCTACCAACTGAGCTACCGAAGCACGACTCACGTCCGGTACTCACAGCTTTACTTCTGCCAGTATCCGTCTCCTTCCTTCCAAACTTTACAGAAGCTCTTCTGCGAATCGTGCAGAACTAGCACTCCTGAAAGAAAGGATACTGCGGAGACATGGCTTAGCCACAGCCTGGGGGATGTTTCCAGAATGAGATTTTCACTCTGCAGCGGAGTGTGCGCTGATATGAAACTTCCTGGCAGATTAAAACTGTGTGCCCGACCGAGACTCGAACTCGGGACCTTTGCCTTTCGCGGGCAAGTGCTCTACCAACTGAGCTACCGAAGCACGACTCACGTCCGGTACTCACAGCTTTACTTCTGCCAGTATCCGTCTCCTACCTTCCAAACTTTACAGAAGCTCTTCTGCGAAACGTGCAGAACTAGCACTCCTGAAAGAAAGGATACTGCGGAGACATGGCTTAGCCACAGTCTGGGGGATGTTTCCAGAATGAGATTTTCACTCTGCAGCGGAGTGTGCGCTGATATGAAACTTCCTGGCAGATTAAAACTGTGTGCCCGACCACTTGCCCGCGAAAGGCAAAGGTCCCGAGTTCGAGTCTCGGTCGGGCACACAGTTTTAATCTGCCAGGAAGTTTCATATCAGCGCACACTCCGCTGCAGAGTGAAAATCTCATTCTGGAAACATCCCCCAGGCTGTGGCGAAGCCATGTCTCCGCAGTATCCTTTCTTTCAGGAGTGCTAGTTCTGCACGTTTCGCAGAAGAGCTTCTGTAAAGTTTGGAAGGTAGGAGACGGATACTGGCAGAAGTAAAGCTGTGAGTACCGGACGTGAGTCGTGCTTCGGTAGCTCAGTTGGTAGAGCACTTGCCCGCGAAAGGCAAAGGTCCCGAGTTCGAGTCTCGGTCGGGCACACAGTTTTAATCTGCCAGGAAGTTTCATATCAGCGCACACTCCGCTGCAGAGTGAAAATCTCATTCTGGAAACATCCCCCAGGCTGTGGCTAAGCCATGTCTCCGCAGTATCCTTTCTTTCAGGAGTGCTAGTTCTGCACGTTTCGCAGAAGAGCTTCTGTAAAGTTTGGAAGGTAGGAGACGGATACTGGCAGAAGTAAAGCTGTGAGTACCGGACGTGAGTCGTGCTTCGGTAGCTCAGTTGGTAGAGCACTTGCCCGAGAAAGGCAAAGGTCCCGAGTTCGAGTCTCGGTCGGGCACACAGTTTTAATCTGCCAGGAAGTTTCATATCAGCGCACACTCCGCTGCAGAGTGAAAATCTCATTCTGGATACTTAAAAGTTGATTAAGTCTCTTCGGTAAATTGATTCCTTAGGATGGATAGGATGTGTGACTGCTGTGTACGGACGCTGGCCACTCTTCGCGAACAGCTGAGCGTGTTGATGGCCGCGGTCAGCCATCTTCAGGCTGCTGCCTCGGAGTGTAGCGGCAGTGGGGAGTCTGGTGCGTCGCATGGTGTACCTCAGGTGTTAGATGCTTCACCCACTGTCCCTGCTGTCGAGACATCTTCGCGGGTACCGGGCACAGTTGGGCCAATGTGGAGGCTGGCCGTGTGGCATCGCCCGCTCTGCCTGTGAATGGACATGTGGCTGCTCCTTCAGCAAGGTCCGAGCAGGCACACGGGGGGAGGAGTTTATTAGTTATTGGGAGCTCCAACGTTAGGCTGGTGATGGAGCCCCTTAGGGAAATAGCGGAAAGGTCGGGGAAGAAGGCCAGTGTTCACTCTGTCTGCTTGCCGGGGGGTCTCATTCGAGATGTGGAGGGGGCCCTACTGGCGGCGATAGAGAGCACTGGGTGCACCCGACTGCAAATTGTTGCTGATGTCGGCACCAATGACTCCTGCCGTCTGGGTTCAGAGGTCATCCTCATTTCGTACAGGCGGTTGGCGGATTTTATGAAGGCAGAAAGCCTCGCTCGCGGGGTGGAATCAGAGCTAACTATTTGTAGTATCGTTCCCAGAACCGATCGCGGTCCTCTGGTTTGGAGCCGAGTGGAAGGCTTAAACCAGAGGCTCAGAAGATTCTTCGGAGAGCTGGGGTGCAAATTTCTCGACCTCCGCAATAGGGTGCAGAAATGTAGGGTCCCCCTGAATAGGTCAGGCATGCACTACACGCCGGAAGCGGCTACGAGGGTAGCGGAGTACGTGTGGAGTGCACATGGGGTATTTTTTAGGTTAGAGAATTCCCTCCCTAGACCCGACAAGACGCCTCCTGAGACGCGGCAAGGCAGGAGTAGGCAAAATGCAACAGGGAATAACAATATTAATGTGCTAATAGTAAACTGACTACGAGACAAGAAAAAATGTATTCATAGGTGAAAGCTCAAAGCTACGGGTAAAATGTCCCTAGGCTTATCGTCTCAAAGAAGAGATGGCACAGAGAAACAAGTGGGCATGTCTTACATAGCAAGCAGCCATTTAAACCGACATTTAGGACCTTCAAATAAGTATTTGGACTAAAATACTTTCATATTCGCACTAAGTGTAAATAAAACTGGTACAATCACCAATAAACAAAATTATTTTCATTGTTTTCGGGGTTCCTTTTGCCTTTCGGAATAAATATATTGCGAATCAGTAGTTAACATGCCTGGTTCCCCAAACAGGAGACGACTAGAAACTTCCGAAATGTGGTGGTGTAGAAGAATGCTAAAAAAGCTTTGATCGAATAGCTGAAGGGGAGATACGAAATCAGATTAGGGAGCAGAGAAATTAATGGCACAAATTGACAAAAAGAAGCGATCGTGGGTAAATGTCATATTTCGATTCCACCCATCCACTGTGACCCATGACGTTCTGCATGACGTTGATTAGTTGCATTTCGAAGGATACCAGTGGCCTTATTAAATGTTAACTGTGATTGCCTTCGTTTCTAGAACAATTTATAATGTTCGTTAACTATGATTTTTTTTCGGAATATATCGTGATGAACTCTGGGAGGAACCACTGAACACAGCTTAAATTGTCGTTGAAGAAACGAGTAGTGATTGTATTTTTATCTTTCTTATCCGACACGTTGGGGTATCCAAGGTATAATGGGGTACACAGTTGAAAACTTTGATTAAATGTACAAAATTGATAAATAAGAGAGCTACAAATTTTTATATGAACACATTATGATGTATTAATCAGAAAAATACAAGAACATTGCCATAAAATAAAACAACAATATTTTCTGACTCAAAAACAGAAATTTATATCATTTGCACGCGGTAGAATGGGGTGGTAAATACAAGTGATTACAAAAACGTATAAAATTATCGGAAATGCAGAAAATATTGGCTTGCTCGGAATTTTTTTTAGTTCAAAGTGAGTATTAATGTCAAACTACAGTTTTCATGTATCGTATCCTTTTCTTGAGGCTGTTTACAAAATTCACACACGGGGAGACACTCATCATCTTCGCTATCTATTCCTGCACAAGAATCGTGTGTCCATTTTTTGCACGTGGAACAAGCTACCCAACCTCCAACTGATTTTGAATATAACCCACCACAATATACACATTGACAGTCAGAACTTTCCTCGTAATCACTCTCGTTAGTATTGTATTCTCTCTCCTTTTTTCCATTTACCTTCAGATTCTTTCTCTCTTTTTTGAGTTCTTAACTTTATTCTCTTTCGCAAAAAGTTTTCTGTTTGCTCTTTCTTCTTTGTCAAAGTTCTTTTTTCTGTTTCTCCCATTAATGACTTTTAACTCTTTTTTTGTACGGCGAATCAGTTAAAACAACGTTCTTCCCCATTTTCAGTCTCGCTCTTTTCTTGCTTTCGTTAACTTTTGACAAGAAAATCAGAATCTCAGGTGAAATATGAAATGAGGAGGTTGTGTTGTCAGTTGTCATCCAAGAGCACCCAACATTAGAACAATTAGCCCCAATAACTTTGTTATTCTTAGGCGGCAGTTCATTGTAACAAATAGCTGAAACCTCGTCCGCTTGATTATCCAGCCCGTTTGAGTCGTCTTTTTCAGCTGGTGTGCTAGGTGGAGGCAATTACAATTGTTCAGATATAATAACCCCTTTATCTGACGGCCTATCACGTCCGCTGTCAGTTGTGTGTGCCGGGAGGAAGTGTGCGTCGTGAATATGGATGGGTCCGTGGGCCATATTGCAGTAGCTTCGAAACCTTTAATAGCGGTTTTCATTTTTGCGCTTTAGACGAAAGCTGAACCAAAAAGCGTTGAAATTTGAAAGACAGTTACGACTTTCCCTGCGTGGCTTCGCAGCCATTTTCGAAGCTGATCACTATAACGAGGATTTATAAAACAAACATCAAGCGGCTGAAGTCTGTGAGAGCAATGTGGTGGTGAAGAAACGCCACTCTCCCTCGCGTTGTCCATAACGTCATTGTTCGTGGTATGAGCTGAGTGGCCATCTGATATAAGGAGAACTGGGACGTGCTTTGATGCCTTAGAAAATACCACAAATTGTGGAAACCATACAAAGAATGACTCTGTGGCCATCCATGCGGTGCTGTGGACCTCAGCGCAACCTCCTGCTGCCAGTCCTAACTCAAATTCTTTCTGCTTCTTCTTTCGTGGAAAAATAATCGTAGGAGGAATGTCAGCTCCGCTTGCTGAAGTACTAATGAGGCTGGTTGCAGTTTCGCCCCTTTTTGCAGAGGTTAGCGATCGCACTGGACGGTTCCCTTTGCAAGCTGCGATGTTCGATTGGTTTTTAGCATTAACCGAGACGCCTGTTCCATCACAATTAGTTATTTGAGAAGTCATTAGTTTGTGATTGTCAGTTACATTTGTTAGCAACGAAAAAAACCTATCGACAGCTACTTTGTTAAAATCAATGATTCTTGTACTAGATTTTGCTTCGGGCTTGCGAACAAATCCGAATTTGCTTCTTCATTGTTTCATGATGTAATAAAGATTTCTATTTGTTTTGCTCGAAATTTTCGAAAAGGTATCTGGGGAACGTGCAAAAATTGAAATGGCAAAACTGTGCACCTGCCGAAATACGAGTGCGTATACTCATTTGAAAAAATGTTCCTAAACTGCTTCTGATACGCTAGAGGTTACCGCACAGTAAACAGCAATTGTAGTTGACCGTTTGCCTGCACCGTATAGAGTACGGCCAATAAAATATTTTTGTAGGGAGGACACATCATCTCATCCTGAATGAAGAGTTCATCTATACGTGTAAATGTAACCACTTGTGCCAGAGGGAGTGTGTTGGTAGCCTTACTGTTCATGTTGTATATTAACATTACAGATAATATAAGTAAGCTCACATATTTCGAAAATGATGCAGATATCGACATAGAGGTAACAAAGTCCGTGTGAAGCGATATACACATACAGGGGATAATAAAAATGTGACCACCTATACTTGCATCTACATGGATACTCTGCAAATCACATTTAAGTGCCTGGCAGATTGTTCATCGAACCACCTTCACAAGTCTCTATTATTCCAATCTCGCATAGCACCCGGAAAGAATGATCACCTGTGTCTTTCCATACGAGCTCTGACTTCCCTTATTTTATCGTTGTGGTCGTTTCTCCCTACGTAGGTCGGTGTCAACAAAATATTTTCGCATTCGGAGGAAAAAGTTGGTGATTGGAATTTCGTGAGAAGATTCCGTCGCAAAGAAAAACGCTTTTCTTTTAATGATGTCCAGCCAAAATCCTGTATCATTTGTGTGACACACTCTCTCATATTTCGCGATAATAGGAGGACGTGCTGCCTTTCATTGGACTTTTTAGATCTACCTCGTCAGTCCTATCTTGTAAGGATCCCACATTTCCCAGCAGTATTCTAAAAGAGGACGGACAAGCGTAGTGTAGGCAGTGTCCTTTCTAGGTCTGTTACGTTTTCTAAGTGTTGTGCCAATAAAACGCAGTCTTTGGTTAGCCTTAACCGCAACATTTTCTATGTGTTCTTTCCAATTTAAGTTGTTCGTTATTGTATAATAATAATGGCGTTTGACGAGGGCCTCCCATCGGGTAGACCGTTCGCCTGGTGCAAGTCTTTCGATTTGACGCCACTTCGGCGACTTGCGCGTCGATGGGGATGAAATGATGATTAGTACAACACAACACCCAGTCCCTGGGCGGAGAAAATCTCCGACCCAGCCGGGAATCGAAGGAATCTTAGGATTGACAGTCTGTCGTGCTGACCACTCAGCTACCGGGGGCGGACGTTAGTTATTGTAATACCTTGTTATTTAGTTGACTTTACGGCTTTTAGATTAGACTGCAACTTCTCTCATAGTGATTAGTCCATTCTGCTTCACCAGCAATATTGCGGGATCAGTAACGACCTGATTTGTTGATATTGCGGGCGTACCTTAACTGGCTTCTGTCTTCATTGATTAGCGGCTACCTTTGAAATGGTTGTACCACTCCTTTAGCCCTGCAGTACCCATTACTTTGTCCACAAACACACGATGGTTTCAACTTGAGAATCGCCAAGCTTGGAGCCAAATGTGATGTAAAGACGTCATTTTGCTCAGAATACTAAATCCAACGTGTACGACTTGCAAGTGTTCCGAAGTAGTGGAGAAAATCAGGTATGTGTGCTAAATATGCCTGAAAACATGAGCCCATGCGCGCCCTGATACCATTGTTGATTTCAACAATTAAAAAAGGTCGGATATTTTTTGAACAGCTCATGTATATAAGCCATCGCCAGTGATGTCGAAAGAGCAAGATACCCCTAACTACGCCAGTTGATTAGGTAGTTCGAATGGAGCGGTCTATTGTCTGACGTATCTCCGTAACAGCTCCGAACCGAATACCCCAAAGTTCGACAAATGGTTCAAATGGCTCTGAGCACTATGGGTCTTAACATCTATGGTCATCAGTCTCCTAGAACTTAGAACTACGTAAACCTAACTAACCTAAGGACATCACACAACACCCAGCCATCACGAGGCAGACAAAATCCCTGACCCCGCCGTGAATCGAACCCGGGAACCCAGACGCGGAAAGCGAGAACGCTACCTTCACGTCAGGAATCAAGCTGAGCTCAGAAGGGCGCAAGTCCGGGTCTGTCTCAGGCCGATACTGATCTTCGGCCTGACGTGGCTGCTTGTCCTGTTCCAGGTGTTGCCCCTCAGTCTGCAAGATCCGAGCAGTCGCAGAGGGTGGTCTTACTGGTAGTTGGGAGCTCCAACGTCAGGCGCGTAATGGGGCAGAGAGGGGAAGAGAGGGGAAGAAAACCAATGTGCAATCCGTGTGCATACCGGGGTGAGTCATTCCAGATGTGAAAAAGGGTCCTTCCGGATGCCATGAAGGGTACAGGTTGCACCCATTTGCAGGTGGTCGCTCATGTCGGCACCAATGATGTGTGTCGCTATGGATCGGAGGAAACCCTCCCTGGCTATCTGATTTGGTGAAGACTGCCAGTCTCGCTAGCCGGATGAAAGCAGAGCTCACCGCTCACCATCTGTAGCATCGTCGACAGGACTGACTGCGGGCCTTTGGTAAAGAGCTGAGTAAAGGGTCTGAATCAGAGGCTGAGATTGTTCTGCGACCGTGTGGGCTGCAGATTCCTCGACTTGAGCCATAGGGTGGTGGGGTTTCGGGTTCCGCTGGATAGGTCAGGAGTCCACTACACGCAACAAGCGGCTACACGGGTAGCAGGGGTTGTGTGGCGTGAGCTGGGCGGTTTTTTAGGTTAGATGGCATTGGGCAAGTACAGAAAGGGCGGCAGCTTCAACGAGTTCGGGGCAAAGCAGGACATGCGGGGACCAAGCAGCAATCGGTATTGTAATGGTAAACTGTCGAAGCTGCGTTGGTAAAGTACCGGAACTTCAAGCGCTGATAGAAAGTACCGAAGCTGAAATCGTTATAGGTACAGAAAGCTGGCTGAAACCAGAGAGAAATTCTGCCGAAATTTTTACAAAGGTACAGACAGGTAGAAATGATAGATTGCATGCAACCGGTGGTGGAGAGTTAGTCGCTGTTAGTAGAAGTTTATCCTGTAGTTAAGTAGAAGTGGATAGTTCCTGTGAATTATTATGGGTGGAGGTTACACGCAACAGCCGAGCTAGGTTAATAATTGGCTCCTTTTACTGACCTCCCGACCCAGCTGCATTAGTGGCAGAACAACTGAGAGAAAATTTGGAATACATTTCAAATCAATTTTCTCAGCATGTTATAGTCTTAGGTAGAGATTTCAATTTACCAGATATAGACTGGGACACTCAGATGTTTAGGATGGGTCGTAGGGACAGAGCGTCGAGTGACAATATACTGAGTGCGCTATCCGAAAATTACCTCAGGCAATTAAACAGAGAACCGACTCGTGGAGATAACATCTTGGACCTACTGATAACAAACAGACCCGAACTTTTCGACTCTGTATGTGCAGAACAGGGATTAGTGATCATAAGGCTGTTGCAACATCCCTGAATATGGAAGTTAATAGGAATATAAAAAGAGGGAGGAAGGCTTACGTGTTTAGCAAGGGTAATAGAAGGCAGATTTCAGTCTACCTAACAGATCAAAACGAAAATTTCTGTTCTGACACTGACAATGTTCAGTATTTATGGAAAAAGTTCAAGGCAATCGTAAAATGCGTTTTATACAGGTACGTGTAGAGTAAAACTGTGAGGGACGGGATAAACCCACCGTGGTTCAACAACAAAGTTAGGAAACTACTGCGAAAGCAAAGACAGCTTCACTCCAAGTATAAACGCAGCCAAAACCTCTCAGACAAACAGAAGCTAAACGATGTCAAACTTAGCGTAAGGAGGGCTATGCGTGAAGCGTTCAGTGAATTCGAAAGTAAAATTCTATGTACCGACTTGACAGAATATCCTAGAAAGTTCTGGTCTCACGTTAAATCAGTTAGTGGTTGGAAACAGCATGTCCAGACACTCCGGGGTGATGATGGCATTGAAACAGAGGATGACAGGCGTAAAGCTGAAATACTAAACACATTTTTCCAAAGATGTTTCATAGAGGAAGACCGCACTGCAGTTCTTTCTCTAAATCCTAGCACAAACGAGAAAATGGCTGACATCGAAATAAGTGTCCAAGGAGTAGAAAAGCAACTGGAATCACTCAACAGAGGAAAGTCCACTGAACCTGACGGGGTACCAATTCGATTCTACACAGTACGCGAAAGAACTTGCCCTCCCTTTTAACAGCCGTGTACCGCAAGTCTCTAGGGGAACGGAAGGCTCCAAATGATTGGAAAAGAGCACAGGTAGTCCGAGTCTTCAAGAAGGGTCGTAGAGCAGAGGCGCAAAACTATAGACCTATATCTCTGACGTCGATCTGTTGTAGAATTTTAGAACATGTTTTTTGCTCGAGTATCATGTAGTTTTTGGAAACCCAGAATCTACTCTGTAGGAATCAACATGGATTCCGGAAACATCCATCGTGTGAGACCCAACTCACTTTATTTGTTCATGAGACCCAGAAAATATTAGATACAGGCTCCCAGGTAGATGCTATTTTTCTCGACTTCCGGAAGGCGTTCGATACAGTTCCGCACTGTCGCCTGATAAATAAAGTAAGAGCCCACGGAATATCAGATCAGCTCTCTGGTTGGATTGAAGAGTTTTAACAAACAGAACACAGCATGTTGTTATCACTGGAGAGACGTCTACAGACGTTAAAATAATCTCTGGCGTGCCACAGGGGAGTGTTATGGGACCATTACTTTTCACAATATATATAAATGAGGTAGTAGATAGTGTCGGAAGTTCCATGCGGTTTTTCGCGGATGATTCTGTAGCATACACAGAAGTTGCAGCATTAGAAAATTGTAGCGAAATGCCGGAAGATCTGCAGCGGATAGGCCATTGGTGCAGGGAGTGGAAACTGACCCTTAACATATACAAATGTAATGTATTGCGAATACATAGAAAGAAGGATCCTTTATTGTATGATTATATGATAGCGGATCAAACACTGGTAGCAGTTACTTCTGTAAAATATCTCAGAGTATGCGTGCGGAACGATTTGAAGTGGAATGATCATATAAAATTAACTGTTGGTAAGGCGCGTACCACGTTGAGATCCATTGGGAGAGTCCTTAGAAACTGTAGTTCATCAACAAAGGAGGTGGCTTAAAAAACACTCGTTCGACCTATACTTGAGTATTGCTCATCAGTGTGGGATCCGTACCAGATCGGGTTTGCGGAGGAGATAGAGAAGATTCAAAGAAGAGCGGCGCGTTTCGTCACAGGGTTATTTGGTAACCGTGATAGCGTTACGGAGATGTTTGACAAACTCAAGTGCCAGACTCTGCAAGAGAGCCGCTCTTCATCGCGGTGTAGCTTGCTCGCCAGATTTCGAGAGGGTGCGTTTCTGGATGAGGTATCGAATATATTGCTTCCCCCTACTTATACCTCCCGAGGAGTTCACGAATGTAAAATTAGAGAGATTAGAGAGCGCACGGAGGCTTTCAGACAGTCTTTCCTCCCGCGAACCATACGCGACTGGAACAGGAAAGGGAGGTAATGACAGTGGCACGTAAAGTGCCTTCCGCCACACACCTTTGGGTGGCTTGCGGAGTATAAATATAGATGTAGATGAGTGTGGTGCGTGATGCGGCGCTCCCCATCCCTATATACCGATCAAATCAGTCACAACTTGAACCGAGCGTGCCCGAACATTGTCCTACAAAATGATGGCCGCCTCCTGCAGAAACCGACGCCGCTTCTTTCTCTCAGTTGCTTTTCTACTTTGTAACACAGTCTGTTTCGTTTTAGAGTCCAAACAGCTTAACAGATATTGTTCAAATTTGTCATGGAGACAGTTTGAACCCTTAGAAAGAACATAGCCCACTTTAAAAAGCAAGAAATTTTTTTTTGCATCAGTGAACGTAAACTACATTAAAACTTACTTATTTTGGTTGTATAACTTAAGAATTCTATAATGTATAAGTACTTCAGTAGTCGCCGCGCGGGATAGTCTCTCAAACGAAATTGCTCCCACGTCCGAGGCCTTTGAATATCACGTCTTCCATTCCGCTTGTAGTTCAGAATATTTTGGGGAAGTCTGGGACGTAGCATTCTCACCAGTCTTCACGATATTTTTGAATTTTTTAGTTTCTTTTGAAAATACTTAATTTTTCTCTAGTAACTTCATTCCTAATCATTTCTTGTTGTGCAGCTCTTCGAATTTCGTAGGAACCTCATCTCTGCCGTGTGATTTTTTTTGCTTTTTTTTTAACCATGTTTTCGCTTTCATAGCATAATACAGGAACCGCGACCACGTTATAGAATTTCGGGACAATCTTTTTGTACTTTATTGCCCAATATTCAGATAATAGTGTCACAGACAGCTTAGAATTTGTGTAATTTATTTTAAGTATCAGAGTAAAAATCAGATTTTACAGCGTAGCCTAAATGAAAGATTAAGAGACCAGTTCTAAAGCAGGATTATCCAAAACTAGTTTTAAACTGACTGAGTATTTTCCTCGGAGTGCACTTATTTTCGTTTTATTACTAGAAATTTTAAAGTTGTATTCATTGCATATTTCGTTCAGGTGGTACATAGATCTTTGGAGGTCATTTCGTGAACTTGAATCATGTCATCTACAAACAGAAGCACAATCAGGTATTTCTCATTCGTTATCCCAATTCCTTTGTCTTGTCGTAGTTCCTGCTTTCATTTATGAAGAACGAAGTCAATGTATATACTAAAAATGCTGACTCAATCTGCTCATTTAAATGTATTCCGAACGAGCTGCCGCAGTGGTTATTCCATGGTATGATGATGATGATGATGATGTTTGGTTTTTGGGGCGCTTAACTGCACGGTTATCAGCGCCTGTACAAAGCCCCAACCTTTACACAGTCCAGTTTCGCCACCTTCACGGATGATGATGAAATGATGACACCACAGACACCTACTTCCCGGGCGGAGAAAGCAACCCAGCCGTGAATCGAACCCGGAATCCCACCACCAGCAACGCTAGCTTCTACACGACGAGCTGTCAACTAGTACACTAGACTCGCATTCGGGAGGATGACGTTTAAATCCGCATCCGGCCATCCTGATACGTTTTCCGTAACTTTCCTGAATCGCT
This sequence comes from Schistocerca gregaria, assembly GCF_023897955.1. Taxonomy (NCBI): domain Eukaryota; kingdom Metazoa; phylum Arthropoda; class Insecta; order Orthoptera; family Acrididae; genus Schistocerca; species Schistocerca gregaria. The sequence continues at coordinate 156,873,988 of NC_064930.1, read as the reverse complement.
CCAAGCAAATGCTGGGATGGTTCCTTTTAAAGGGAACGGCGGACTTCTTTTACCCTTCCCTGACGCAGTGCCAACTCCTGCTCCGTTTCTAATGACCTCAACATCGATGGCCCCCTGTGGGTTCGGGGGTAAGAATAGGCCCACGGTATTCCTGCCTGTCGTAAGAGGCGACTAAAAGGAGTCTCAAACGTTTCGGCCTTATGTGATGGTCCCCTACCGGGTTTGACCTCCATCTTCTAAATTCTTCCGAAGAGCGAGCTGATTGGGGAAGGGCGCCTTACAAGGTGCAACGTGTCCATCGCTCATTACCATCTCTAGCTTGGTTGGTCGTCGTCGCATAGCTGTCCCGCCCACTCACCATCTCTAGGGCGTGGCTTTGTTCTTGGGTGCGGTTTTTGCAGTCTGCTCTGCTGTGTCGCTTTATGCGCCAATGACGATCATGGGCTACATTTCGCCTGAAATCCAGCATGGTAGCCAGTCCGTTGTGGTGGGGCCGCCATGTACCCTGTCGGTTGTAGCCCCCTGACAACACAGGGATCGCTCTACTGATGCCTGCGCCGTTAACTCCCCGCGTATGCCAAGGAGTAGATGCCTGTCTCCTTGGGGCATCGGGACTCCCGGCAATGGCCATCCCGCCAGGTGGTCGTTGCTGAGGCTGGGTGGCGCCCGTGGGGAGGGCCCTTGGTCGGAGTAGGTGGCATCAGGGCGGATGACCCGCGATGAAGCGTGGTACATCATCTCTTGCTGGCGGCCGGCCGCCAGCAGTCTCTAAGCGTTCTCGGCCTCAATACAACGCTCAGGCATATGATCCACAATCGTTCCCCTCCCTGGCCACACCATGGGAGGAACGAAAGGCTACGGTTGGCAGCGAACCTTATTCACCTCGCTATTTAGTCTGTACACGAGTCGATGGGGAATCGTTTATGGCGACCAAGCCTCAGTTTTTTGTCGAGCACTTGGAGGACAAGTTTGGGGAGGTGGAGGGCTTGTCCAAAATGCGCTCTGGGGCAGTATTGATCAAAACGGCATCCTCTGCACAGTCACGGCGGTTACTCGCTTGTGACAAGTTGGGGGATGTTTCCGTCACGATCACACCCCATAAGAGTCTCAACATGGTCCAGGGCATTATATTCCATAGGGACCTACTCTTGCAGTCAGACGACGAGCTACGCGCCAATTTAGAACGGCGGGGTGTTCACTTCGTCCGGCGCGTCCATCGGGGTCCGAGGGATAATCAGGTAGCCACCGGTGCCTTCATCTTGGCCTTCGAGGGTGACGTCCTACCCGAAAAGGTCAAGGTGATGGTCTACCGATGTGATGTGAAGCCCTATATCCCTCCCCCGATGAGGTGTTTCAAATGCTGGAAGTTCGGCCACATGTCATCTCGGTGTACTTCCAGCATGACATGCAGAGATTGTGGACGCCCTTCACATCCTAATACTGCATGTGCGCCGCCTCCCATATGTGTGAACTGTGGCGAACACCATTCCCCTTGCTCGCCAGACTGCAAGGTCCTACTGAAAGAACGAAGGATCATGGAATATAAGGCCCTGGACCGCATGACCTATACTGAGGCTAAGCGGAAATACGAGAGGCTACATCCTGTGGCTCTGACCAGCTCCTATGCCACCGCTGCCAAAACAGTAGTTTTGTCATCTGCTGCACCGATTCCACTGAACACTCTGAGCCGGAATACTACACCTGCCCCCTTGATGGTGGGGGGCACTTCCCCATCTGTTGCTCCTGCACCATCTACCTCAGGAGCAACGACCCCCCAACCATCGGGGACACAAGTCCCCAACTCTAAGCCGGAGAAGCGTCCGACTTCTTCGGCGACTCTCTCTCGCAAGGGATCCCTCGGGTCCCTCCCTTCCCAGGTTTCCACCTCTGGGAAGGGTGACCTCAGCCAATGGCTGAAAAGCAGGCCAGCGGCTGGTCGCAGGGCTTCCCGCTCCTCCTCCGTCCCGGAGACTGACTCGGTGGAGCCCTCCCAGCTAGTAAAGCCCAAGGAGCAGAGAGAGAAGACGAAGAAGAAGAAGGCCTCTAAGGCCAAGGAACGCGCGGTGGCATCCACCCCACCGCTCCATACAGGCTCTGCGTCTGGGGATGAGGTGGAGATCCTGGCGTCCGCTGAGGACCTGGATCTCGCCATACCCTCAGACGCCAAGGACGCCGATTGTACTGGTCCTCGATCGGTGACAGCAGGTGACCCAGTGACGTGATCTGCCTCCTCGGTCCCTTCACGCCTATTTCGCCCATGGACAAAGTGATTCTCCAGTGGAACTGCAGCGGTTTTTTCCACCACCTTGCTGAGCTCCGCCAACTCGTCAGCAGTCACCCTTTCTTCTGCATTGCCCTCCAGGAAACGTGGTTTCCGGCAATGCGGACCCCTGCCCTACGAGGGTATCGGGGTTATTATAAGAACCGGGCAGCTTATGAGAGGGTGTCTGGTGGAGTCTGCGTCTACGTCCTTAACTCTATCTACAGCGAGTGTGTGCCTCTTCATACACCCTTAGAGGCTGTCGCTGTAAGGATGTGGACGCCTCAGCCTATTACTGTCTGCAGTTTGTACCTTCCGCCGGATGGTGATGTCTCTCGTCATGTGTTGGCTGCATTGATAGGACAACTGCCGCCTCCCTTTGTGTTGCTGGGCGACTTTAACGCCCATAACCCCTTGTGGGGTAGCGCCGCGATTACTGGCCGGGGCAGAGATGTCGAGACTCTTCTGTCACAGCTTGACCTCTGCCTTTTAAACACGGGAGAGGCGACCCACTTTAGTGCGGTCCATGGCTCGTTTTCGGCCATTGACCTTTCTATTTGCAGCCCCGGACTTTCACCACCCATCCACTGGAGGGTCCATGACGACTTATGTGGTAGTGACCATTTCCCCATCTTTCTGTCACTGCCACAGCGTCACTCTTCTGAACGCCCCTCCAGATGGGCTCTGAATAAGGCTGATTGGGACTTATTTACATCTGTCGCAGTGATCGCACCTCCTTCCACTGATCCGATTGATGCGGTGGTTCAGTCGGTCACCACCAGCATCGTTTCTGCGGCGGCATCTGCGATTCCCTGTACATCCGGGTCACCTCGGCGGAGGACTGTGCCGTGGTGGTCGCCCGAGATCGCAGAGGCGATTCGAGATCGCCGGCGGGCTCTTCAGCGCCATAAGCGGCACCCGTCGTTGGAGACCCTCATTGCTTTTAAACAGTTCCGCGCCCGAGCCCGACGCCTTATTCGCCAACGGAAGCAGGAGTGTTGGGAACGTTATGCTTCCACCATTGGCGTCCGTACCTCTGCATCGCAGGTTTGGGCCCAGATTCGGCGACTCCAAGGCTATCGGCCACCTGTCTCTGTCCCTGGGCTTTCGCTGAATGGAGCAGTGTGCACCGACTCCGACACGATTGCGGACCGGTTAGCAGAGCATTTTGCTCAGTGTTCCGCGTCAACGAACTACCCATTGGCCTTCCGCTCCCGGAAAGAGCGGTTGGAAAGTCGGAGGCTTTCCTTTCACACGCGCCACGCGGAGTCGTACAATGCTCCTTTCAGCGAATGGGAATTCCAGAGCGCACTTTCTGCTTGCCCTGATACGGCTCCTGGACCAGACCGCATTCACAGCCAGATGCTGAAACACCTCTCAGTGCCTTGCCAGCGACGCCTCCTAGATCTTTTCAATCGCGTCTGGGTCGAGGGTGTTTTCCCGTCTCAATGGCGGGAAAGCATAGTCCTCCCCGTATTGAAACCTGGCAAGAACCCGCTGGAGGTGGACAGCTATCGCCCCATAAGCCTCACCAACGTTCCTTGCAAGTTGCTGGAACGTATGGTGAGCCGGAGGTTGAGTTGGCTCCTCGAGTCTCAGGGCCTTCTGGCTCCGTCTCAGGGTGGGTTCCGTAAAGGCCGCTCTGCCGTCGATAATCTGGTCTCCCTGGAGTCTGCCATCCGTACAGCCTTTGCACGCCGCCAACATCTGGTTGCCGTCTTCTTCGACATGCGGAAGGCATACGATACGACTTGGCGCCATCACATCCTGGCCACACTTCATGGGTGGGGCCTTAGGGGCCCGCTCCCGATTTTTATTCAGAATTTTCTTTCGTATCGTTCCTTCCGCGTGCAAGTAGCTGCGTCGCATAGTTCCTCCCGGGTCCAGGAGAACGGGGTCCCACAGGGGTCTGTCCTCAGTGTGTCCCTGTTTTTAATTGCCATCAATGGGCTCCTTGAGGCGGTGGGGTCGTCCGTCGAGGCTTCTTTATATGCGGACGACTTCTGCCTATATTACAGCTCCAGTGGCATCGCCGCTGCTGAACGGCAGCTGCAAGGTGCCATCCGCAAGGCGCAGTCATGGGCTGTAGCGCACGGCTTCCAGTTTTCGGCCGCGAAGACCTGCGTTATGCATTTCTGCCGGCGTCGCACGGTTCACCCTGAGCCACGCCTTTACCTTGATGGTGAACCTCTTGCTGTGGTCGCGACGCATCGGTTCTTGGGACTGGTGTTCGATACCCGGTTGACTTGGCTGCCCCATATTAGGCAGCTGAAGCAAACATGCTGGCGGCACTTAAACGCTCTCCGTTGCTTAAGCCACACCAGGTGGGGTGCCGACCGGTCCACCCTCCTCCACCTATATCAAGCGCTGATCCAGTCCCGCCTTGATTATGGGTGTGTGGCGTACGGTTCTGCCTCGCCTTCAGCATTGCGATTGCTGGATCCCATACACCACTGCAGGATCCGCCTCGCCACGGGGCGTTCCGGACAAGCCCCGTCGACAGCATACTTGTGGAGGCTGGTGTCCCTCCATTGCGGTTCCGGCGTGACCGCCTTCTGGCCGCCTATGCCGCGCACGTTTATAGCATGCCAGGGCATCCAAACTACCGTCTCCTGTTCCCGCGCTCGATCGTCCATGTTCCAGACAGGCGGCCCCGGTCAGGGTGTCCCATTGCGGTTCGCCTCCGGGACCTTCTCCGTGGCCTTGACTTTTTTCCTCTGCCGCCTGTTTTCCGGGCCAATCTCCGTCTGCCCCCGTGGAGTGTGCCCCGACCGTGCCTTCGGCTCGACTTGGCACAGGGTCCGAAGGTCTCAGTGCCTCCGGAGGCCCTCCGCCGCCGCTTTCTTTCCATCCTGGCCGAGTTTCCGAACGCGGTGGTGGCCTACACCGACGGTTCGGTGGTCTCTGGTCACACTGGTTACGCTCTCACTCTACGGGATTATTGTGAGCAACGGTCATTGGCAGCTGGCTCCAGTGTATACACTGCCGAGTTGGTTGCCATCTATCGTGCCCTAGAGTTTCTCCGCTCCCGCTCAGGTGAGTCCTTTGTCATCTGTAGTGACTCCCTGAGCGGTTTACGAGCTCTTGACCAGTGTTTCCCTCGTTCCCGTCTGGTGATGGCCATCCAGGAGTCCCTCCATACTCTCGTCCGTTGCGGCCGCTCTGTCACCTTTGTTTGGTCCCCGGGTCACGTCGGCATCCCGGGTAACGAGTGGGTTGACGAACTGGCGAAACAGGCGGTCAGTTCCCCGGCCATGGAGATCGGTCTTTTAGAGAGTGACGTCCGATCCGTATTGCGGCAGAAGGTCCTTGCTGCTTGGCGTGATGAGTGGCGCACCCTGCCCTCTCCCAACAAACTTCGGGCAGTCAAGGAGACAACCAGTGTGTGGCGCTCCTCCATGCGGGGGTCTCGCAAGGACGCTGTCGTCCTCTGCCGGCTCCGCATAGGACATACCCGGCTCACGCACGCGTATCTCTTGTGCCGTGACGACCCGCCTCTCTGTCGCTGCGGATTGGCCCTGACCGTGGTACACGTCTTACTAGACTGCCCACTTTTAACTGCCCTCAGGCAGACGTTCGCGCTGCCTGATACACTCCCTGCTCTTTTAACCGATGACTCTACTATGGCTGACTTAGTTCTCCGTTTTATTCGAGCAGGGGGTTTTTATCATTCAATATGAGAGTCCCTTTTCATTTTTTTTTTAGTGTCGACTGTGGCTTTTGGCCTGGGGTTTTAGTTTGTGGTGTTTTAATGTGTCCCTTGGTTGTTGGCCTTTCCAGTTTTATTTTCATGGTCGGCCAATGACCGTCGCACTCTGTGTGTCTTTTAATCTCTTTTCTCTGGTCTTCGTCTATGTCTTTCTTGTACTGTGTCGTCCCTTGTCGTCTCCGTTATGTGTTTATTGCTTGTTGGACTTTTCTTCGTGTATTATTATGGTCGTGGAACAAGGGACCGATGACCTAAGTAGTCTGGTCCCTTTAACCCCCCACAAACCAACCTCAACATCGATGGCACATTAAATGCAATCCTCCTTCCGTCCTTCATTTAAAGGCATAGGTTTACGCAATAAGTCGGGCGTTAAAAGTTAAAAACTGCGTACTCGTCTAAGGCAGCACAATTTCATGGCGCGCAAATTATCGAGAATATATTCACCGAGCATTTGTGAAAGGCAGCACGTGGCGACTTCCAACAAACTTCACACATAATTTCGAAACTTGGCGAAACTTTTTTTCCCCTCTGACATCCCTGACATAATGATGAAAGGAAAAAGACTTTGATCACTTCTACATTTTCGCTGTTCGTGTAGTAAGGTGTCAGCATCAGGCTTGATGTTTCACTTTATTACTTCTTTACTACTCACTTTATTCGCAACACATTTGTCACAGTATCCACATACGTCGCCGAATGTACCTGAAAATTATAGAATTGTACAACACCTAGTTCAGTAAATAAATATTGAGACGTTTTCGAAAAACTAGCTTCTCTTACAACAGAGCGTCTTCAACTGCAAAGGGTTATGTTTCTTCAGGTCAAGATTTTAACACATTAACTCATACGGAATGTGAACGAACTTCTGAAGGTGTTTTACAAGTGGGACTTCCAGCTTTCAGACAGCAATTTGGAGGGGAGAAGGGGGCGGTGGTTACGCGGTCTATTTGGAACTTCAGTGTTTTCGCAAATGATGCTGTTGCCTGTAATAAAGTTCTGTTTGAAAGAAGTCACGCCCTCATAAGATTTCAGTGTAGTGCAAAGCATGACAACTTAGTTTAAATGTTCCCGAAATGTAAAATTGTTCGGTTCACAAAACGATATAACCTTATCCTACGAGTATAGTGCAGCGAGTCAAATTCGCTATCGCTCAACCCACATGAATACCTGGGTGTAAAAATTTCTAGAGATTTGAAATGGAACCGTCACATAGTCGCAGTCTTAGGGAAATACGGTGGCTGGCTGCAATTCGTTGGTAGAATTCTAGGAAAATACAATCAGTGTACAAAAGAAATTGCTTACAAATCACGCTTGTGACCCATCCCCCAATATTGCTCGAGATTCTTGGATCCTAATCAGATACAACTGCCAGGCGATACTGAATGTATACAGAGAAGGGCGGCACGAATGGTCACAGGTTTTTTGACGCGTTGGAGAATGTCACACAGTTTCTGATCAAATTGAACAGGCAGGCGCTTGGAAAGAAACGTAAAATATCCAGAGAAAGTCTACTTGGAATATTTCCGGAGGAATTCTTAACTGTTGAATATAGGCGAATGGTAGTCAATGGAGGGAATGACTGCGAATGCTCGTTCGATTTTCGTTCTCTTCCGTAGGCTGCGATGCAAACCAATCCTGATAATATTCCCGGTGTGAGATGTAGTTGGCAGCTCTGTAAATGCTGACCGGTGAGTCGCTTAAAGCCCAGGTGAAATTAATCTCGGAGGGACACATCACGCTCTCAACCGACTAAGCATATCCCCTAAGGATCGCCTAGAGCCTGTGACTAGTGCATTGAATGTAAATACGGAAAACCGCAAAAACTCACTTTTTGAACTATTTGTAATTCCATTAACTAGTTTTGTAACCTTTACAGACTCATCTTCAAATGTGGCACACAGAATTTCCGTCTCTCTGACGTGGAGACAGAGCGACAGTTACATGGCGACATGTGTCGGAAAACCAGTTATTCTACTTACTGACTAACGGACAGTTCATGGTAGACACAGACTATCCCGTGGAAGAGCAAAGTATCGCGAGGAGACCTAATTAGAAAGTTTCTAGAACTGACGTTACATGATGAAAGTAGGAATGGAATATACTGAAACCACCTACGTATTGTAACTGTAGGAAGCGTGAAGACCGGAAGAGACTAAGCACAGCACGCACAGAGGCTTTTAAGCAGCCACAGTTCGCACGCTCCATACGTCAGTGGAGTGGGAATAAGTCCTAATAACTGGTATACTGGCAAGTTCCATCTGTCACGCAATTCACGGTCGTTTATAGACTACAAATTATAAGCTGCCTATGTTTTGTTTAAATTTGGATTACAAGAAAATGGGCGTTTTGCAAAATGTCCTACATAAGTCTCCTCTTCATCAACACCACCACCATGAGTGTTCTGCCCTAGGGCAGGTCTTCACATGTAGCTCTCCATGCAGTCCCATCATTTGTTACCCTCTTGTTTTCTCACAACTATTTTCTGTTCTTACGCTGTCCACCACCTGGTATGTTCTGCGTCTTCTTCTTCTTCTTCTTCTTCTTCTTGCATTCACCATTTCCTTCATACCATCAATAAACAATCTCTTCTCATTCAGTGTCCATGCCAATTGTGTTTGCTCATCTTGCTACCTTTAAAATTTCTCTCTGTTCTCCCACTCAACACCACCTCATTTCTCACTGTGCCTGCCTATTTTATCCCCTATCAATGCACCCACATAAAAGCCTCCTGTTATGAAACGTCTCGTTGGCAATTGCTATACGTATTTTCACCTCCTTATTACTTCCAATGTCGTCCATAATAGCACGTCGCAGTTATCTAAAAACACTAAATTGTTGTGTATCTTCCTGCCTAACGTTATAGTTGTTCTTGCTTTTCTTGCACCTATCACCGGACATTTTGCGATTTTCTTATTATTTCTCATTCCAATTTACTCACGCCTCTTGTTCAATTCTTTTAACATTTCAGTCATACTTCTTTCGCTCTCTGCCAATAACACCACATGATCCGCGAGTCTAATACATTCTGCTCTCCTAACAACAACCCGCTCCCGTCTATGTCGTTTCAAACGTTTTTGAATGACATGCTCCAAATATATTTACACTCTAAGGAGAATAAACGTATCCATGAGGACTTACCCCAGCGCGATGGAAATCGATACACGTGATGTTCATTCATGCCCAATAGTATCCGAACGACCTGAATTGAATTTCACCTGATTCACATGCAACCCACATAGCGCAACTGTCTAGCAGGTCTCCTTATCGCTCCTTGGTACAGTCGTTTGACTATTGAAAGTGGTTCCAACAAGTCACCACGAGAAAAAACTGTTCTGTATCGCAATAACTCAAGATGCAAAGTAATACCACGATACTACAAATATCACGGAACACCTTCTCACAGATAAGACTGCCCTTAAGGCTTGTAGCTCACATTTATTACAATAAATGACATACCTGACATTTTACCACTCTCATTATTACGTCAGATAGGTAATACACGTAGTAAATTCGTCGTATTCATGATTTCCTCTTCAATGTAACATACCGTACTTATCATTGAACACAAAATGAGTTTAAAAATTGAAGTTATTCACGGGCAACCAGTTGAGAATATGTATGAACTTCAAATGACACGACGAACCGTCTCGTTTTGCATATGGATTCAAACCCAGGTCATGCAGACTAAGCAAAGATTTCGTGCCTGACGGAAACTAACAGTCACTCCTGATTAGGCATACAGAGAGTGATATACCTCGATTTTAGAGAGAGCCAGTTTGCAAATACCAACTTTAAATTACATAGCGCAAGCATTTTTGCCGGACGCGAATTCCTACCAGGCACCTATTGCTCCTGTTAACGAACGACGAGAGATGTTGAATCTTGGTTCTTAACAAGTAATTTACTTGAATTGCCGTGAGGTAAGGCTTTGTACTGGGCAGGGATTCGAACTCTGAACTTAATCGGATAGATATCGACGCACAATCAACTGTGACATTTCGGATTTTCTCGGCAGTAGCTAGATGTTTTAACTGAAATGACGAGACGAAACATAATTTTTTTTCCTTCGAAAGACTCCAACCCGGCATCTATCGCTGTTATATTCTGCAGAAAACGAACGTTAAATATGGGTTGGTTGCACCAGCAGCGACATGTGAGCGTGTTTGAACTAGAAATAATATGACGAAGAGTTCAGTGCTCACTGGGAATACAGCTCCACACATCATATCGCTTTTGACTACACACAAAGATACGTCAGCTTCCGAATTTTTGTCCAGCTCGGACTAACATCTTGAACTTACAGTGATCTCGCAAATAGTCCTGTGTCTCACTGGGTGTCAAAACGTCACATATCGTTAGTGTTGACAACGAATGAAAATACATTAAACATTAAAATAATTATCCACCAGCAGATAGGTGTTCTCATGCTAGAGCTTGATAATACATAATGAAATCTATAGTGCCGGGCCAGGATTCGAACCCATTCACGCGCAGTATGTGGAGATGTTGAGGAATCTGCAGTTCTGAACAAACAACAAATTGTAGCCGTGCTGTATTCTCACGAAGGGATCAAATTCAGCCTTAAGTACGGTCTACGTTGCATTCTCAGTTCAGAACCGATTTTATCGACATACAGAAGCTCAGATAAAATATGGACTAAATGTCCTGTGAGCCTACATATCGTTTGTTTCGTCACTAGAAATAAATAACAAGTATAAGAAAGGTTTCTACGTGTCGCCGCTCCAGTCTTTATTGTGATTCATCCTAACGTCTACTTTGTAGAAAAGGAATATCATTTTTCATGTTAATTTCAGACCACAATGTCATTATATCTTCTTCACTTGGTGTAGCCAGAAGAGAATGGAATCTGTCTCTCCCTATCTAAAATCATTGACAGAAGTTGGAATCGAACCCAGTCCATAGATATACAAGCATATTATAAGTATGTGGCTCATTTTTCTATCGTAACGCCGTTGCACCTCTCCGGATGAGAATTGACACACAGGCTTCCTGTAGTAATTTGCAGCAGGTTCAGTAAATTCATGTACTTGGTTGACCGAATCACAATGAACTAGCTGCCTCGACTACCCAGTGCATACATTCGACTTTATTTTGTAATCACCGAAATAAAATCACGTACCTGCCACCTACACAGAACAGCCAACAGTGTAGGATGCACAAATTTGAAAAGGAAGTGTTTCTTTCCACTTGAGCTACTGTATTGCGCCATCTCTTTGTTGAAAACGTCGTGCAGTGCAAATGTCGCATTTCATAAGTAAAGTTTTGTATTCCTAGAAACCCAAAATTTGCTTGTGAGCGGCGGGAAGAGGAGTTACCTGTTGTGCAGCATTGTAAGTTTTCACCAATGCACTATGAGCCGAAAGTATTTTTTTGCGATTTCCTTATCGATGTTTTATCTGACTGCTTGTAGCTCTTTCACAGAAGGGATAAAAACGTTACAGTCAGTGAGACTGGAAGTGCGAACCATAACAGATGCTATTTCTCAGGCCAGCGCATTACCATAGAGCTGGCGTAGAAGTACGTGTCTTAGCTTACTCTTACGAGTTCGATAATGTCTAGCACTCGTAAACCGCTATTTAAAGGACGAGATTAGTTGCGATTTCCACGTGCAACGACTTTCCTGGGCTGAAAACCGTAAATTTACAAACTTTTGTTACACCTAACGTGATAATAAATCAGATTATTTAATGGAAATGACAGGTAAAATCAAGTGAACTTTGAGGATAAATTCCGTGCGCACCAGGAAGGAACTCGTCGATCACATAGTTGCCAAACATACGTTGCCTTGTTGTAAAATCTCAGTTACAGTACCAGCAGAAAGAAGACGAACCGATGTGATCGTACAGCGGTCTGGGAAGTGACCATAGCTGGTGTCTCCAAGTCGCGGTTGCTACGGCCTGGAATACGTAATGCGTCTGATTCGCATTTCTGTAACTAGGTTTAGGGACTGGAGCGTGGTTACTAATAATACTCCGAACTGACTGAAAACTAAGCATCATATATCAGTAACTCTCACAGTTGCTTTTATATTTATTTCGTAAGTGTACTAAAAACTAAGAAGCTCATTCAGAAACGTTTTGATGCCTCGCCGATAGTCGAGCAAAACAAACAAATAGAGAAAAAAAGAATGTGTGTGTGTATGATAGAGAGAGAGAGAGAGAGAGAGAGAGAGAGAGAGAGAGAGAGAGAGAGATCAAAAAGAATGAGAGAGAGTAAGAAATTGTTGTAAAGAAATTGAATCATGGTATGTAAAGAAACCTTTCATTAAAATGACATGTTACACATCATTACGAAATATCGTATTCATGATCTATGAAACAAGAATTGATCTAATGTAATCTAATCATATCATATTGATGGCTATCCATGAAGAGTCATAAATTACCGAAATTTTTGCCAATACCAGTAATGAAATCTAAACTTGAAAATAAAAGACGACAATTTTTGTAATAAACCGGGACTCCTAACAAGACCCTTTCGTCCCTCTTAACTAACCACGAAAGATGTCTGATATACCTCCATGCTCAAGTAACAAAGTGCGCATGCATTTAAAGATTAAGTGCATGATGTGAAGTTATATGACGGAGATACGAACCCAACACGTAATCGTATTGTTAGTTAAGTAAAATCAAATGTTACGTATCGGTTTTTCTTACCAGCTGCTAGGTGTTTGGATCTAAACTAAAGATACAAACTTTAGTACCTAAGCGACAATCTAACTGCACGCCTACCGTGCATCCACAAATATAGCTTAAATATCAGTTGCTTACTCACCAACGGTAAGGTGTGTGCGTGTTTGACAAGAAATAATGACACCTATTGCGATTGTTGGCAACACATGAATAGACATTAAAAGCGCACGTTGGTTTTCACTAGCGGGACGGTGTGCACGTTATAGGGCTTGAACTGAAACTATGAATATTTTTGTATTGGATCAGGATTCGGACCCACATACTTACCTTTGGAGGAGACCTAGAGAAGGTTGCAGTCTTGCGAAAAGGAACGAAATGGTTGAACTATAATGTTCCGAGAGATTCAGATCCTCGAAAGAGGAGAAACGAATTCGAATCACAGTCCAGCACCAAATTTTACAACGTCTCTAGTTCAATCAATTACAAGTAAAATAAGAGCCCCATCCTTTAAATGGCTATCGGTTCATAAAATAAAATAAAATTTTCTAATGTAAGTAAGTTTACTGGCGACTGTATTTCTGTTTACGATGACTTCCGCTATGTCATTTCCCAACGTAACCTGGCTCTGCCCAGTTGGTAATGATGGAACGTGATTTGTATTGCGAATTCTGGATTATAACGTGTTTCTTTTGAGGTTACCAGACGCAAAGTAAATCTGTTTGTGCTTCTTAAAAGTAAATGTCTGAACCCACGCATTGCTCCTGTGATAGTTCCACCAGGCCATTGTGCCCACATTTCCCAGCCCCAGGAGTGAGCTGCAACGGATGATGTGCTGAGCTTACAAAAGTAGTCACGGTGGATAAAACGCGAGTCTATTAAATGTTTAAGTAGAAACAAGCTTCTGACGCGGAGATTATGCTATTCTCATGTCAGCAGGATGTAAAGACCCTTGTAGGCATCATAGGCTCGATGTGAAGCCATTTTGAAATGTTCAAAAATTCAGATATTTTCTTATTTCGTGAAGATCCACTGGGAAGTGTGAAGTTACCGGATAATTGGATTATTACCGTCATTATTACTATCATTTTCTTCATGCCGCTGCTGGAACACTGTACTTGAATATCAGTTCGTGCCTTTTGGTCACTATACAAGTAGTTTCACAAGAAGAGGTTCTTTCTCTGTCTACAGAATTCTTTTCATGTTAATATCAAACATCAGCAATTACTCATAGATTTCATTAAAACTAAAGTAATCGATGAAGACGTTACTTGATAACAAAAACGCTCTGCCTTTCTTCTATTACTTGCGCCTAGAAATGGCTGTCGAGTACTGCCAAACCAAAAGCCAAGAGATCTTACTGCCTGCCGATATACGTCGCTGTCAATTTTTCCATATGATTTGGTTGACGTGACCTGTTTCAAGTTGTGTATGACAGAGAATGTTTTAGAAAATCAATTGTTTTCCTTTGCAATAAAGAAAAAGATTTTCATTCTAAGCTATCCAAGTTCAAAATTTTTGGAATATTAGTTCCAGTTTAATATTCGCTTCTATAATGTAGGAAAGTATTTCGCACTTGCAAAACTCGGATCCGGCCCATTGACCTTACACTCAGCCGCCGGCCATAAATTCTGTCTCAGAGTGACACCAGATTAAGTAACCTAATATAGCGAAGATTATTTGCCAGTGCTCTCTCTCACCAGAAAATACGCAGTTCACTCGCTAATTGGGCTCCATTAGTACACTGTAACAGTAATTTCTGTGTGTCTGCAATGCATTCGGATTGTAGAATTTAGCGGTGCTCTCTCTCCCACTTCTGTATACAATATGACTGACCTAAACGGGCCCTTTATCGTTACAGGCCCTGAGCAGTGCTACATCATACTGACAACAGTAATGTTCTTATACTGACAATCTGACTGGTCGTTTTACCTGATTTTGTAATCATTTAAATAAGACAACATGACCTTCCAGTGGGAGACATTTCGTTCTCCCTTTTCCTTCTGTGACATTTTTCCGTAATCTATTTGCCTTCCAATCAGCGAAATGCGGTAGAGTACGGCCGGTAAACGATTTACAAATCACGATTTAGTCCCGTTAAGACGATTTCTTCAAACATTGTCGTTGCTAAAGGAATTTACTTTCGTCTTAAATCGTCTCAAGCAGCAACGTTCACAGACATCCCAAATACGTAAAAGCTCATTATCCTGGTACGAAGTTTGTAAAACAAACTTACCACAGTTTGTGTCAGGTTGATCTTTTCGTCTGATAGCTCAGCCTAAGTATCACAAGTAGTGTCCCTGTAGCTTTGGGAATCATTGGTTAATAACGAGTTTAACACCAGTGGGTATAGTATTGCTAAATATTCAAATTAATTATCAACCTAAGTCTGAGTTCATCCGCAGACTGTAGCGAATTTATAATACTGAAGCTAGACTTTGCATCCTTGTCCTCCTTGAGTGGGCATTGGAAGGCGTTTGCACACACGAACACAACACTATGAATACTTCGAACGCCATAGTTAACGTTGCTCTCATAAACTACTTTTGTTTTCTTAATTCTTCTAGGTGTTCAGGGTGCAATATGTGTTGTAGATACAGCCTTAGAGCAAAACATTGACCGCCGAGCCGTCCACATAAGGTGGACAACACAGTCGTGCTCCTCTCAGGATCCTGTGTCCGGCAGTATGCTCGATCAGCAACATTGTAGACTGCGGCACTTCCCAGAGGAAGTCTTGAGTTCAGTCTTAGTACATTATTCTTGACTAAGGCCGTAGTCTTGAGGTAAAACGCGAGACTAGCTAATATGACGTCTGGCGACCGGAAGCAGACAACGACAAAATTTTTATCGCCCCTTTGCTCTCGGTGCTGAACCTATGCTTGTAATTCAAGCGAATCTACAATATATTTCGCTTCGTGTCACACTGGTAATAATAGTTTGGTTCAACAATGTCTTAGCGAAAGATTTCTTTACCGAGCATCTGCCTCTGAACACCGCATGCGTCTGAGTTCTCTGGGACCCGTTTGCTGCCTACCGGCGGGGGCTGAGGCACTGCGCTGCCTTCTGCCGACAACATCTGCTCCACTCCACACTCTCAACCATGTAAAATGCTTTAATGTTGTTGAGTAGTGACCCATAAAATCTGCCTACGATTTGTGTTTCACTCTTCATAGCAAAGGAGGCACAAAACCGTTTTTATTTGATGATTACTTTATTACATTAGAATGCAGTACATCAATGTGACGCAGAATTAATTTCATTGTTTCTGATCCAGTGCGCTATAATTAAAGCGTCACATTCTGTTCCTTTCCTTGCACAGGAGATTCTTCAAATAATTTATTATTGTCATGGATTCATATGTGTTACTCAAGGCACAGGGAGTAAATGCAATGTAATGTGTTTGGTTTCTTTCTTAGATTTTCTATGGTAAATGGATGCAAAAGATTGCGTCAATACCTATGAGAACCTGCTCTATAGCTACTAAGGCAAACTGCTTGTTTTGAGGTCCATAAATTAATTAATGGAGAAGTGAACGCTGTTCACAAATGATATTTAGAATATTCAATTGGATTTAAGGCGAAAAAATTGCCCATATTTGAAGCTACCCAGAGAAAAAGTAAGTTGCTAGAGACACTGTCAGCACATGTCTGCAGGGAAGTTTAGCATAGAGTAATCAAGAGGCTCATTTCCTTCATACTTATCACCCTGGCATGTGAGTCTTAAGTGAAGAACAATATTGAAATTCGTATCGTTGATGGTCGATTCGAATTTCTTCAGAGACGCTGGTATTGCGAAGCAGCTTGGAAGTCAGAACGCCATGATCTATGACGATTAACACAACTTACTGAGTCGAGCTACCAAGAAGATTTGATGTGTAAAGGTTTTCTTCCGATTTCGATACAGAATTTTTTCTGGAAATTCGCAGCTCCTTAAAAAAAAAGCTCGCACACGATGGTCCCTACCTCAGTTGGAACTGACGACTGATTGAGCCGTTCTGACACGAGACATGGGCGGTACCACCGGGTTACAGACACACTGCTACCTTTGCACCACTCTCATCATGGTATTGGTCGCTCAGCCTCATAACGCATCGTGAAAGATAATAAAAGTTGCCACTTATGTGAAGAATAGCATTTCTTTAGCCAAAAAATTGAATTTTCTGCCTCAGTATCTTAGTTTACGTAAGGATTATACAGCATGAGCCATTCAAATGGAAAGGTAATATCAAGTAAATTTAGTGAGCCAATTCAGTACCATAGGCGGAAGTGATTGCACTGTCACAGTGTTGCCTAATGTTTGTGACGGTGTTGCCAAATCTCAGGTGTGCTAGGAACAGCTGTGTAGCGGTATGCGTGGAGAATCCCCTGCTCGTGTCTTACGGGGATATGGAGAGGAACTGCAGGGTTTGGTTAGGATGCAGCGTTTTCTCCTAGCAGTTGTGTCAAACATTAAGGTGTATAATCTTCCCTCACGATTACAGTTTCCTACAAAATATATACAAATAAAACACTTACCTTGTTTCTTTCCGACAAAAGATTATTTCAGTACGATAAAAAGTTTTTGGAAATCTCTTATGCCCACCTGTCACCAAAGTAAGATAAACACTTTGCACCTCGAAATCGATTGCATGTATGTGCAGTCTTGTGATGCTTAAATAACGCTCAAAGGACATTTAGTCCATATTTTATCTGAGCTTCTGTATGTCGATAAAATCGGTTCTGATCTGGGAATGCAACTTAGACCGTACTTAACGCTCAATTTGATCCCTTCGTGAGAATACAGCACGGCTACAATTTGTTGTTTGTTCAGAACTGCAGATTCCTCAACATCTCCACATACTGCGCGTGAATGGGTTCGAATCCTGGCCCGGCACTATAGATTTCATTATGTATTATCAAGCTCTAGCATGAGAACACCTATCTGCTGGTGGATAATTATTTTAATGTTTAATGTATTTTCATTCGTTGTCAACACTAACGATATGTGACGTTTTTGACACCCAGTGAGACACAGGACTATTTGCGAGATCACTGTAAGTTCAAGATGTTAGTCCGAGCTGGACAAAAATTCGGAAGCTGACGTATTTTTGTGTGTAGTCAAAAGCGATATGATGTGTGGAGCTGTATTCCCAGTGAGCACTGAACTCTTCGTCATATTATTTCTAGTTCAAACACGCTCACATGTCGCTGCTGGTGCAACCAACCCATATTTAACGTTCGTTTTCTGCAGAATATAACAGCGATAGATGCCGGGTTGGAGTCTTTCGAAGGAAAAAAAAATATGTTTCGTCTCGTCATTTCAGTTAAAACATCTAGCTACTGCCGAGAAAATCCGAAATGTCACAGTCGATTGTGCGTCGATATCTATCCGATTAAGTTCTGAGTTCGAATCCCTGCCCAGTACAAAGCCTTACCTCACGGCAATTCAAGTAAGTTACTTGTCAAGAACCAAGATTCAACATCTCTCGTCGTTCGTTAACAGGAGCAATAGGTGCTTGGTAGGAATTCGCGTCCGGCAAAAATG
Source organism: Schistocerca gregaria (assembly GCF_023897955.1). NCBI lineage: Eukaryota > Metazoa > Arthropoda > Insecta > Orthoptera > Acrididae > Schistocerca > Schistocerca gregaria. The sequence goes on along the minus strand of NC_064930.1, from coordinate 156,855,846 downwards.
CTTGCGCTATGTAATTTAAAGTTGGTATTTGCAAACTGGCTCTCTCTAAAATCGAGGTATATCACTCTCTGTATGCCTAATCAGGAGTGACTGTTAGTTTCCGTCAGGCACGAAATCTTTGCTTAGTCTGCATGACCTGGGTTTGAATCCATATGCAAAACGAGACGGTTCGTCGTGTCATTTGAAGTTCATACATATTCTCAACTGGTTGCCCGTGAATAACTTTAATTTTTAATCTCATTTTGTGTTCAATGATAAGTACGGTATGTTACATTGAAGAGGAAATCATGAATACGACGAATTTACTACGTGTATTACCTATCTGACGTAATAATGAGAGTGGTAAAATGTCAGGTATGTCATTTATTGTAATAAATGTGAGCTACAAGCCTTAAGGGCAGTCTTATCTGTGAGAAGGTGTTCCGTGATATTTGTAGTATCGTGGTATTACTTTACATCTTGAGTTATTGCGATACAGAACAGTGTTTTCTTGTGGTGATTTGTTGGAACCATTTTCAATAGTCAAACGACTGTACCAAGGAGCGATAAGGGGACCTGCTAGACAGTTGCGTTATGTGGGTTGCATGTGAATCAGGCGAAATTCAATTCGTTCGTTAGGATAGTTTTGAGCATGACTGTACGTGTAGGGGCAAATGAATGATTAGAGTTGAAGAAAAACTGGATGATTAATTCAAGACAAAGAGCTTCACAAATTGATAAGTCGATAACGTGTTGGGCCACCTCTGGTCTTTCCTCGGGCAGTTACTAGGCTTGGCATTCACTGATAAAGTTAGTGGATACCCTTCTGACGGATATCGTACCAAATTCAGTTCAGTTGGTTCGTTACATCCTCAAAATCGCGACCTGCTTTAAAGAACCTGCCCATTGTGCTCCAGATGTTTAAAATTGGTGAGAGATATGGCGATCTTGCTGTGCAATGTATTGCCTTGCGTGTACAAACACGTAGATACGATATCCGTGTGTGGTGCGTAAATTGTCGGTAGGCACCTCACTTAGTGTCCCGAGCAGAGTTCAAGCCGCCATTAAGACAAAGGGTGGACGCACTGCATATTAATGTCCACTAACAGGTGTCTGTACACTCACTGATAGGATAGTGTATTTCGAAATGTTAGCAGAGGCCAGAAGTTGGAGCATTTGGTCTTCCTCTTAAAGCTTAAGTGGGGAGAGTCGTAGAATCTCTATAAAGAGACACCTCTGGCAACACTAGTTGAAAGTGGCCTTCAAACTAGTCGTCAGAGCTGCCGTAGCCGAGACGCCCCCTGGGTAAACGCTACGGACTTCTGCAGTCGCGCCTCGCGATCTGTCACGAATTATGGAATGTATTCGCAGATACCAATTGTAATACAACGGCTATACAGTTTGCAGGAAACGTACAGGATGTTCTGAAATTCCCATCACTACCTGCTACAACTTGTAGAGGGGACTGAGTACATAATACTCATATTTTAAATTGTAACCTGTCTCCCGAGACGTACCGTATACTAGAACCACTTGAAAACATGTTGGTAACGATGTCACTTTGACAAGTAATTTGTTACATTGAGGAGCCAAAGAAATATCGTTTATGGTCCCCGCGAGCACGCAGAAGTGCCTCAACACGCCGTGGCATGGACTCTGCTGATGGCTGAAGTCGCGCTGCAGGGAACTGACACTATGAAACCTGCAGAGCTGCCCATAAATCCGTAACAGTAAGAGGGAGCAGAGATCTCTTCTGATCAACACGTTGCAAGGCATTCCAGATATGCTAGTTAATGCTATAAAATTTACTAGAAACGTACAGTATGTTTGGGGAGTTTGGTGGCCAGCGAAAGTGTTTAGGCTCGGAAGAGTGTTTCTGCAGCGACCATGTAGCAATTGTGGTTGTGTGGGCCGCTCCTTTGTCCTGCTGGAATTACCCACTTCCGTCGGAATCCACAATGGACACGAATGGATGCAGGTGATCAGACAGGATGTATCTAGACGTATCAGGGATCCCACATCACTCCGAATGCGCACGCTCTACAACGTCACAGAGCCTTCACCAGATTGAACAGTCCGCAGTTGACATGCGGGGTCCATGGAGTCATGATGTTGTCTTCATACCCATACACGTCCATACTGTATATACATTTTGAAATGAGACACGTCCAACCAGGGATTATGTTTCGAGTCATCAACAGTCCAATGTTCGTACCGATGGGCCCAAATGAGGCGTAAAGCTTTGTGCTGTGCAGTCAGCAAGGGTACACGAGTGGGCCTTCGGCTCTGAAAGCCCATGTAGATGATGTTTCCATGAATGGTTCGCATGCTGATACTTGTTGATGGTCAAGCATTGAAATTTTCAGTTATTTTCGGAAGGGTTGCACTTTCGCCACTCTGAACGATTCTCTTCAGATTCCATTCTTGCAGGATTTTTTTTTCTGGCCGCAGAGATGTTGGAGATTTTTTGTTTTACTGGATTGCTGATATTCACGGTGCCCTCGTGAAATGGTCGTACAGGAAAATCCCCACTTCATCGCTACCTCGTAGATGCTGTGTCCCATCGGCCTTGCGCCCAGTATAAAACCACGTTCAAAGTCATTTAAATCTTGATAACCTGCCATTGTAGCAGCAGTAACCGATCTAACAACTACGGTAGACACACGTCTTACATAGGCGTTGCCGGCGGCAGCACCATATTAAGCCTGTTTACATATCTCTCTGTTTGAATACGCATTATTATAATAATTTCTTTGGCATTTCAGTGTAGATGTGACCGAGTACATCTATTGTTCTACAGTTTCACTCTTTAATAACCAAAGAATCAAAAAAATCGGTCTTCAGAGACACTGGTTTTACAGGAGGGCGTTTTCCAATTTGAAATTACAATGATATTATTTCCTTCAGCTGCTGAGAGGCGTTGATAGATATCAACGAAGACAGGTGAAAATGTGTGCCCCGACCGGAACTTGAACCAGGGATCTCCTGATTACATGGCAGTCGCTCTATCCATCTGAGCCACCGACGGCACAGAGGATAGTGAGACTACAGGGACTGTCTCTCGCACGCCTCCCGCAAGACCCACATTCTCACCTTTGTATGTCCACACACTACATTCGTAGCGTCCTTTCGCACATGTCCGGAAGAACAGACACAATATCCATATAAATATATTTTCCAATTCGCATGCGCTGCGTCTCCACGGAGCACCACAGACGCACCTGCTGACGGTGAAGGCACCCTTACTCGAAGACGTTGTGCAATGGTAACGAAAAGCGTGTGGGGAGGAGTCAGACGTTGTGGACAACGATCTTGATAAAGGCGACCAGCAGCTCTTCCAGTACTGAGCGCTTTGGCCACACAGAATACTTGTGTCGGTGTATTCGGCAAAAGTTTGCTCAGAAATGTTGCTCTAACACTCACAGACACATGAACGAGACTCGATCCAGGTCAGAGAGGAGACAGCCGTCAAATGACATCATAGGATCAGACGTAAGTAACCCCCCCCCCCCCCTCCAGTGATTATAACCCTGTTGCATACCACATTAGCGAAGGTGTATTTATACGGCTGTATCACGGATATACCTTTCCATACATGGGCTCCTCTTCAAAATATCGTCACTCAGTTCCCTAGAAGTTTTTAACGGGAATTTTGCAACATCCTGTATCTCTCCACTAACTATACAGTTCTTTCCAGAATTAGATCCCTCTGCAGTGGAGTGTGCGCCGATATGTAACTTCCCGGCAGATTAAAACTCTGTGCGGGACCGAGACTCGAACTCGGGACCTTTGCCTTTCGTGGGCGAGTGCTCTACCATCTGAGCTACCCAAACACGACTCACGCCCCGTCTAAACAGCTTTACTTCTGCAGTACCCCGTCTCCTACCTACAGCTGTTGTACGACATTCGAAATATACGGATGTATTTCAGAATTTCGGCGTAATGCAACTTCGCAGAAACATGGCTGAATTTTCCTGTATATTGTTATCATTAAAACCAATCACCGTCTCAGTACCTAATACTTTTTGATATGGAGACAATTTTCATCATTTCAAGCACTATTAAAGTTGGTAGGTGTAGGAAAAAAATACCAGTACCATACTGAAAATATCGGTGAGAAGCGATAGAATTCCTACAAACAACTTGGAGAAAATCATTTTGGGTTCTAAGCCATGTCATTATAAAACAGTGAAACAACTAAAATAACTACATTCCGACCATCGTTTGAACGATCCTCTTCAGAGCGAATAAATGCCACGAAATTTCAAATCAGCAGCAGCGAAATGAAAGGTCGATTTGGAAACAGTTTCTATTTCTTCTTTCTTATCTTCGATTAATTTCCCAAATATCTCGTTCGTTTCGTATGTTGCTTTCATTATACAAGGTGTTTCACATTTCTAGAGCTTGCAATTTTTCCTAGTAACTCATGCATGCAAACGTCATCTAACGAGGCTACAGAGCATCAAAATACAAGCGCCAGCTCCGGCAAATGTATGTAAGTAGAGTGTGATGCCGTGATCATGTATCAATTTGATCATGTATCATGATCCAGAAACGAATGAGTCGAAAGTTACATACCTCTGACGGCGGAATACAAGTACTGGTACTGTTGTTGCTAACTTTCAAAGCTGGTAGTATGGATCAAAGTAAGAAAAAATGTCCGGTAAACATGGGCTACAAAATGCATACCTGAGGAGCTATGAGCACTTGTTCAGCCGTGGAGATATGTTTTATGCTAGCGAAGATGAACAAGTCCTCACAGCTCTTAAGGTATGCATTTTACAGCCCATGTGTACTGGACATTCGGTCCATACTACCACCTCTGAAAGTTTCCTGCCCTACATCTCAGCTACATCACTACCGGTAGATCCTGTCACAAGTAACAGGAATGTCTTCTCTTCCAATTTTCCGTTATAGGGACATAACCTCAAATTTATAGATTTATCCATCTCCATCATCATAGAAAATTGGTAACATCTTCATTGAATCTTTCTGTGTACACATATTTTACAGACTCCAGCGCCTGTAACTTCGATACCCTGTAGCGTCGCTGGATGACGTTTCCAGACATCGATTCCTATGTAAAACTTCATCTGGTAGGTCCCCTCTACAGACGCGATAAGTGTGTAGCACGACGTGTGAAACATTCTGTATGCAAAGTGAATAACATGGGTGGATGGACTAGAACCGAAGCCCCCCCCCCCCCTCCCATTATCTCTCTCTCTCTCTCTCTCTCTCTCTCTCTCTCTCTCTCTCTCTCATTCTCTCACTTTCATTCTCTCACTCTCTCTTCTCAACTATCAACTGCCAGCTTTCCTTTATGTCTTTTAAGTCTTAAAACTGCTGTCTGATTTCTGGCAGAGCTCTAGATAACATGCCGCTCACTTTATTTTATCGCTGGTTACATCATCTTAAATTCAAACTATATATTTTGCTCAAAATTGTCAGAAGTTATTTTGTAACATCTATAGATGTTATAAATATGGGTTGAATTTCTTCAACCGATCTCTAGCGGCTAGTGTGTTCTCTCAAAATCGATTTTCCTCTAGCTCGTCTCCTCTAATTCCTGTGTAAATATTTTGGATCAGTATTTTCAGCAAGGACGTATGAAAGTGATGGTTCGATAGTATCCTCACTTATCACTATTTGCCTTATTTGGTGTTGGTGTTATTTTTTTCGTTTAGTCTGAAAATTTAGCAGTCACGTCAGTTAGCATAGATGTTGAGGAGTGAAGCAGCAAACGTCGACAGAGTGAGTCCTCACCGGTGCTGATAGAGCCTTCTGGTGGCGAAGCCCTGCACTACAGACAACTGAGTGTGTGAGGAACTAGTAGCGACATATAGCAGCGAAGTGATGAACAGCAAAATGGCCGCGAAAATCGAGTGACTTAAATGTCTAGTTGCTGTTTATTTCTTCCTTTACACTATTATTACAAAACAGATTACGGCATCACTGCTCGGTTTGTCTGTTACCCTATTTTTGTGTATTTCACACATTACAAAATAATTCTGTTCTGGTAACATATAATGCAAACTACTTCTCGAGCGACATTAATGTACGCAGCATGTTACATTCATCATTCCCTCTTCGTAATTTAGTATTACTAATAGTTTTGTCCACACTTTTAAGCATTAAAAATGGATATGTGGCTCGGAACAGGACTACTGTTACATTAAATGTTAACAACATAATCGCACGGTGTAGTGAGTTAAAGATTATTGAACAGCAACGAGAACTGTAAGTAAGTTTATGCAATGCAACGTTAGTGATATAATAGTACAACAGTAATAGGCGTTTGTCAGCCCTTTTTTTCTATTTTACAGTTTCACTCATTACTGATGGCAAATGCCTTGCAGAGAACGTAATATTCTGCATCTTCGGTACGGCCTTTACAATCTCTTTCATTGAACTGCACTTAACATGGAGAGGTAGTAATACAATTTTTTCTCTGATCTACAAGATACTTTTACAAAAAGTAGAGGCAGAGAGGTAGTCATGTAACTATTAATCGAAATATTATATGAACTATATGGGCGTGTTAGTAAAATCACCAAGAAATTCCTCTTATTAATTTTAAGTGTTATCTGTTTGATTCAGCATTCAGCTCACATAAAACCACGAGAAATATCGTTTTTATAAAAAAAAACAGTTTATGTCTTTAGTGACCTGTGTAATATCAAACATCTCATTTTGACACTAGAATAATTTGAGAAAAAAAAGGCCTGTTTTAGTTTTTGAAAATGCAATAAGTGAAAACAATGTATTTTAAAAGGTATTGTCAATTGTTACGAAACGATTTATTATACAGAATTTATAAATCGCATAGTAAATCATGATACTGAAAAGAACACCTTGTTGGCTTGTGACACAATACTTTGCATTTTCTTATGACTTTGACATAATTACTGCCTTTTCAGCACTGAGAATGAGTAAAATACATTATGTACTATATGAATCAGTATGATAAACTTTTTTCGAATATTCATTGTTAACTACAAGAAAATGGCAGATGTTTGGGTATTTACCTCAGAAGTATTCAGCACACGAAGGATAACAAAAATCATTTTTTTGGTAAGGTTTTTGTTTGATAGTTTCCTACAAATATTACTGATACCATAGTGAGATATATTAAGTACCTTAAAATATATGTAGATGTGGTCTGGTGAAGAAAGTGTGTAAATTAAATTTTAAAATGCTTGCACCAGCATAATCAGGTTTAGTTTGTAGTGTGGGAGTGAGCTCCACGTGGGACCCGAAGCACGGACCCCACGGGGGTGCCCGGCATGCGCCACATGCCAAGGCAGAGGTGGAGGCTAGTGTTCGGAAGTCTGAAAATTCCAGCGCCGGCCGGGGATTGAACCCCGGCCCGGCTGGGGCGAATAGCCCCAGCCGAGGCGCTGGAACGTTCCAGACCCCCTTACCACTAGACCACCGGTGACCCCGGCGGTTTCTTGCTCCATAGTCCAGCTAGTGGTCGTAGAGCACTTCCTGTTGTCCTCCGTGTTTACACCGAGGCAGCAGTGGCGTGGTGTAACAGGAAGTGTTTACTTGCGTCCGCTGGATGTCCACTTAGTGTACGACTTATTTACCCGGCTGACGTTCGTGTCGCTATAATCTCCTTAGTTGCGTTACAATTATATGCAGGGACTGAAAATCTGCCTATGCAGTTGCACGCAGTCGCATCTCACTATTTGAACCTCTGTAATTCGATCGTGTTGTCAAGACCCATGTCAGAACTGTTTATCGAAGAAAGCTCATGTGTTCGGTACATTTCATAAACGGAAGCGACTGGGATAACACACAGCCCGTAAACGTTTTGTAATGAAGTGTCAGCCGGTACGTAATACTCGATATCTGGAGTTGTTTTATCGGTTATTAAGATAATCGTTTCACCCCTATACACTTAAAAAAATTCCCGTGTTTTCTCAATAAAGCATAAGCACAGTACATAAATCCCTCGCGAAAATGACATCGGAGAAGTACAAGTGTTCGAGTGCCACAGAAAACAAGTGGGTCCTTGAAGGTGTGGAACGGAGAGCAGAACTAAAATAAGATGTAACGTTTCGGGATTCCCTCATAGTCGCGTAGACACTCCAGAAGCAGGAAGATCCGTTTGATGACGTCTCTTGAGGAGTGAGGAAAAAATTCACTCTCAAATAAATACTGTACAAGATGCCTCGCCGCCTCTTGAAGGGTGTCATGGGATTCTGCAGCCGTGGACTCGGCGACCCGTGAGCCAACGCGGTGTTTCTGACCACATACATTTTAGCTGCGGGTTCTCCGACGTGCAAAGGAAGCCGCGACAATGGGGAGGCTCTGCGTGCCGTTTTGTAATAAGAACGCCTCTCCACATTTTATCGTAGGAATGATATAAATTTTAAACTTCTTAGATCCACCGAGTCATTATGTATTCTTAAAATATCTTTAACTCTTTTTCAACACATATGTATCTTTTACCTCTTTCACTGAAGAAGCTGAACAACAGATTTTTTTTCAATTTCAGGTATTGGTTTTATTGCATTCTCCTTTAGCGTATTGATCAGAAATTGTAGGTTAAGATACCTTTGCCTTATTGAGTATCGTCTGCTATGCCAAACTTCGACAGCATTCATGGTCCTGTGCATCGAATTGATGACGGTAGATAGCTGACCGAAATCACTTTGAAATAAATTCTCTGAACGCAGATAACTTTGATACAGTAGTGTTAGGTATCGAGGTATTATCTAACGCAACTGAAGCCAACCTAAGAGTGAATTTATTTCGAAATATTTCGGTCGACTGTCTGTCTTCACCAATTCCACATTTCAGGTTGTGTACTAGCATTTTCCATCTATTGACTGATTAAATAGTCTACGCCACTGGGCACTTGCTACGCTGTTACTCTCCATGCTTCATCAAGGCAGTCCGGTGGAAGATGGACTCTACAGCACACGTGCGGCAAGACAAACGAACTACTTCTTCATCCCTGTATTGCTCCACTAATCTCAGTTCTTGTATGTCTTCCACAGGCATTGCTTGAAATGAAAATTACAACTGGAAAATAAATGTCTCGGATAACACTGTTTTCATAGCTTAATTTGCAGCCATTTCGAAGTAAAGCAATGCAGTTTTAAATGACAACCAAGTTATGACATTTCTCGGTTGAGAAAAAATATTTCACAATTATTTTGACTTTCCTCTGGTAAAAAAGCTAGTCTTCCGTGCTTCAGGTATCGACAAGTTGTTTCGAACACCTCTGAAATGTCCGTCCATAAGAAGAGCTTTATTTTCAAACATTTTCTCCCCTTCTTCTTAACTGATCACCAGGATTCATTTGTCAGGAACAGGGTTATTATGTCTCCTTAAAAACTTCAGTCACTTTCAAAATATCTTCGTGCTGCCGAATCCCTGAACTACTGCCGTCTTTCTCATAATTCGTTATACTTGCGACGTAATCTAAACCTTTATCTCGCAAATCTTGAAATTGCTCTTTAAACCCTCCGAAAAAAGGCACTGTCTACTCACCGCAGACTGTTTCCCAGCAGTTATGCATTCGTTTCTCAATCTACACATCTGTTTCGTCAGGTTGGGCGAGAAACTTACTGTTGAGCCGTGATTCTACCATTTACAATTTTTAAACTGCCGCTGCTCCTATTCCGTTCGGAGTTCCTGTACAGGCAATTCGTATAATTACCACATTTCCGGTGCTCCTGGCACCGCTTACCATCCTTTCCCCTTTCTGTTTCCTTTTCCTTTCCTTTTTCTAACCACACGCTCCAGTCACATTAACGTGACCACCGCCTGTGTCCGACGCTAATGTGTAGGGTATGCGTAACGCGGAAACTCAGCCACTTATGTGACATCCAAAAGGACGTGATCATTGCCTTTCGGGCCACAGGTGGATGCATTTTCGAAACGGCAGAGTTCGTAAAATGTTGGCGTGTTGCCATATTTAAAGCACTCCGCGCATGGCGCTGTCGAGAGCCGACGCTGAGGCCGTTGTGGTGCCCAACGGTCCACAGAGGACAGGAGTTAAAGGAGACCGCAGGTGAATAACGTGCAACTGCTGAGCAACTGACCATGCACGTGAACCGAAGAGCCTACCGACAGTGTCTCCTCTAAGACCACTCAGCGAAAAATGCTATGTGTAGGTCTCCACAGCAGACTCCTGGTCCACACACCTATGCTGACTGCTGTTCGTCCGCGACGAAGGCTGGAATTTTCACGCCAGTTCTGCGACTGGGCGTCCACTGAACGGTGACCTGCGGGCTTTCCAAGTGACAGACAGACGTTGGCGTGTAGGGCGCGATTCACCTGAAAGTGAACACCCTGCAACAGTCGGTGGCAGGGTTAGGACAGGAGGAAGGATCGTTACGATCTCACAAACGTTATCGTGACACTCCCGTCGTTCTGGAAGGCACAGTGGATGAGCAGAAATATCGGTCGGAACCGTTGCCACACCTACATCGAGTCTTTTTTCCCTCGGAATCTACCAGCAGAACAACTAAATCTGTGACACAGCTTGCAGTGGGAAAAGCACCAGGATGAGTTTGCTGTACTCCGTCGACCACCAGGCTTCCCGGACTTAACGGAATCGAGAATATGTGGGACCACCTCGATGAAGCTCTTCGTATCCTGGGTCCTCAATCGAAAAACGTAGCGCAGCTAACTAAGGCACCGACGTCGGCATGGCTCAGTACCTCACTGACTCCTGCGCGTTTCTCAGTTGTCCGCGCTTCCCGTTAATCGTATCCCCCTACAGTGACTCAATGACGACACTCTCCCGTACACGACAGCATCATCAACAGCCGCAGACTACTGTTCACTCTGCCTGTCACCTCATTTATGTCTATACAGTATAACAGCTGTCTGTTACACTTCCTGGGACACTCCTGACGATACCCTTGTGTCTGATCAACGCTCGCTGTCGAGAACGTACTGGTATCTGTTGTAGACTTTAAGCCGCTCTCATATCTGGGAACCGACTCCGTATGCTCATACGAGGCCCTTGGTTAACAGTGTGCAGTGGAGCACCGTGCCAAAGGCTTTTCTCAAATATAGGAGAGTGCAATGTGCTTGGGACCCTTCATCCGTGGTTCGCAGTATATAATGTGCGAAAAGGGCAAGCTGCGTTTCACACGAGCTTTCTAAAACCGTGCTGATTTCTGGACGTAAGCTTTTCGGTGTCTAGGAAATTTATTGTAATCATATTCAGAATACGTTCTAGGATTCTGCAGAAAATCGATGTCTGTAATTTTGCACATCCTTTCTTTTACTCCTCTTGTACACGAGTGTCACCTGCGATTGTTTAAACTGCCTTAGGTTGGACCCATTACAGGTGTAATATTCAGAAGGCAAATGTATATTGATCTCGTTATATACGGCTGCAACTTGCGCTTTTGCCAGTCCTTTGCGAAATACTGCTGGGCAAGAGAAAGGCGATAAATGCGAATGAAGTAAGTAAAACTGAAATTGTTTTAACTTCTTCGCTGTCGCCGAATCCTTTCCAAGCGATGCGTCCTTGAGCGGGTCAAACAGGTAGCAATAAATGCTCTACAAGTAGGGTGACTTTTGAAGTTTTTCTTACCAGTCAAGTACAATGCAGACAGCTTCCATTCTCCATAATATCAGCAATATGAAAATGAAAATTCACGAAAGTCAAATCTGGACTGTAGCGATAATGACGCAGAGTCTCCCAACCCATTACTGTTTCTTTTCCCTTCCAGTGGTTTCTTGGATCAGCTGCGCTATGTTTGGGCGAGCGTTGTTGTGTAATAGTATCACGTCTTTTCTTTGACATTGGCGACCCTTTCCTCTCGTTTTCGGCTTTACTTTGCTCATCACTATGTGTGAGTGGTCAGCGCTGCATCCTGTACGCTGATCTTCCAAATAATCACCAAAATACAACTACTTTGGCATCCAAATGATGGCCAGCATCACTTTCCTCGCTGAAGCTCTAGTTTGAATTCCTTTCGGACAGGTGAACTAGTGTGCTTCCATTTCACTCCTTGTCTTTTCGAGTCGGGTTCCCCATTTTGAACGAAAGTTTAATCACACGTTAAAATCTCGTTCGAAAAATGTTCACCTTCACGTTCATAGCACTCTTTGTTTCCTTGTGTTGTGTGAATTCTCTCGGGACCCACGTTGGACTTGTTTCGCTGTACTTGAGCATGTCAATGACGACGTTATGGACTGTGCCACTACCTGTTGCAGCTATTTTGCTATTCAGTTCTACTGCAACACGTCGGCCATCAGGAGTAATGTCGTGAGAGCCGGCTTTAAGCGAAGGAGGAGACAGTTCAATTGGCCGGCCACGGTGTTTTTTATTAGTCACTGAAGTTAGATGGTTTTTGAACTGTCCTACGTATTTATCAAAAATTTCCGTCGTTCGCACAGCTTCGACCATACTGAAAAAACGTTAGAGAAAATATTTCGGCCGTTTTCCGTCTTCTGAAAGGGAAAACGCATCGTTGAACGTTGCTCAGTTAATGTGGAAACTTCAACCGGACACGCCATTCTCAATTGCAACATTAAGGTTATAAATAAATCAATTATTTTTTGTCAGCCGCTCTTAGCTCATCACAGTCATGCCATCCTAAAGTCATGAAACTACAGAAATTCTTCCTACGGACTATTCGACTTCATTAATTTGCTTTGCAGGGGACACTCACGAAGGAGTATGCGCTTAGTATTTAGTCGGTCATTTCTAGTTGATGAGAAAGTTAAAACAAACAAGTAGCAAACCATTGCTCATTTATTTAGGAACAACATTTATCAGATACAGCTGAGTAACGTTTAACCCAAACCTTAAATGTCATATATATGACACTGCTCGTAGCTGCATCATCTGGCAAGAGTACGCATTAACACCAATAACAAGAAAATGCACCATGACCTTCGTAAACTGTGCATTCTTCATGCCACTGTTGGGAGCAGACATCACACTCAATACAGTCTTCCGTGACAGACTCGTTTTAGTCTTCGCCACACCTTGGGCAGTTCAAAACATGAAGTTGGAATAATAGACAATTGTGAAGGTGATTCGATAAACCCTATGCCTGGCACTTAGATATGATTTGCACAATATCCATGTGGGTGTAGATCCCTCCTTGGATTGTGCCCTGGTTGTTGCTGAAGATGATGGAGCAGTTTAATCCAGATTAGCCACAGAGATTCTACGTTGTTCGTTACTGATATTTTGTCCCTCCTTGGTTTACTTTGTTTTCCTAACAATGCATTTTTGTACGTAGACTCAAACAGAATTCCGGATGTTTTTGCAGCTTGCTTTAGATGTTCGAAAACCTAAAATTGTGCAGTTCACAAAACGAAAAATCATAGTATCCTATGACTACAGCATCAATAACTCTCATTTTCAATCGGTCAGCTCACACAAATACCTCGGTGTAACACATTGTAAGGATACGGAATGGAAGCAGGACTGAATAAAACTCAAGACGCGTTCATACGATTTCTACACCTAGATAAGCGTTCGACAATGTAAAATGGTGCAAGATCGAAGTTGTGAAGAAAATAGCTCTAGGCAGAGACGGGTATATATTAGTACAAGACCCAAGAGGAAATAAGAGTGGAAGACCAAGAACGAAGTGCAAGGATTAAAAAGAGAGTAAGACTTTGATATAGTTATTCGCCTATACTGTTCAATGTTTGCATCAAAGAAGCAATGAAGAAAATAAGAGAGAGGTTCAAGATTCGCACTGAAATACGGGTTGAAAGGATACCAGTGACAATGTTTGCTGATAATATTATCGTTGTCAGTGAAAGTGAATTACTACAGGATCTGATGAATGAAATATACAATATAATGAGTGTAGAATTTGGGGTCAGAGTAAATCAAAGACAATAGTGATGAGATGAAGCATAAACGGGAAAAGCGAGAGTCTTAACATTGGTGATAACGAAGTAAGAAATGGAACCATCACATCGTGTCAGTCAAAGATAAAGGTGGTGGCGAACTGTAATTTATTGATAGAATTAAAGAGCAATATAATCAGTGCACAAAGATGATCTTTTTTGAACTATTGGTGCGACCCATACTCTAATATTGCTCCGTGGTGTGGGACCTGTCCCATATACGAGTAGCAGGGGATATTGAACTGTTCACAATAAAGTCAGCACAGGTTTGTTTGGTTCACAGGAGAATGTAACAGAGATGCTGAAGAAATTGGGAGATGCCTGAAGATACACATAAGCTATCCCGAGAAAGCTTACTTGCCAAATTTCTAGAACATACCGTAAATTTTGAATATACGAGGTGTGTTAAAAAAAAATTGGGAACGTTCGTAATTTCGCGCCAATGGCGTGTTGGGGCGAAATGCAGTTGACATCCCTGCACGCGCGTGTGCTTAATGTGTAACTGCGGGAAGTTTCACTGTTGTATGTCTGTTAGCTTATTGTTCAGTGCTGTATTGACTAGAACGTTGTGTCGCACAGTTGGCGAACTTCGAGAGGGTATAGTTAGAGGAGCAATGCGCCTGCAATAAATTTTGCGTGAAACTCAAGAAAACCGCCGCTCGGGGTAGCTGCGCAGTCTAGGGGCCTTGCCACGGTTCGTGTGGCTCCCCTCTGTCGGAGGTTAGAGTCCTCCCTCGGCGTGGGTGTGTGTAAGTGGTGCAAGCCTAGGGACTGATGACATCAGCAGTTGGTCCCATAGGAACATAAGAGCTAAACTCAAGAACACCTCTACAGAGACACCCCAAATGATGCAGGAAGCCTACGGTGATGAGTGCTTAAGCCGCACTCCGTGTTACGGATGGTTCACACGGTTTAAAAACGGCCGGACGGAAGCTAAAGACGACGCTCGTCCTCCGACTTCTGCCAGCAACGCTTGTGTCAGGAACGTCAACGATGCTGTGCGTGCTGAACGAAGACTGACTGTCCGAGAGATTGCAGAAGAATGTAACATTGCAGTTGGATCGTGAAATCCTAATACAGCATCTTGGAATGTATCGTGTTGCCGCCAAGTTCGTGCCACGGCTCACGAGTTAAGAGCAGAAAGACCTCCACCTCCCAATCTGAGAAGAGCCTTAGGATCACCCAAATGAGAACGAGATGTTCCTTAAGAAAATTATAACTGGTGATGAGACGTGGGTCTGCAGTTATGACGTTGACATGAAGGTTCAATCTTCACAATGTGTAGGGAAATGTTCTGAACGATCAACATATAAAATAGCTTGTCAGGTCAGCTTGGCCCTTGCAGACATTTATTTTCAAAGTTGAAAACCAAGTTGAGAGGACGAAGATTTGTAACGATAGACGCACGGTCCAGCGAAAGGTGAACCAAGTCTGCTCCCAGAAGTGGAAACGGTTTATCAGTCGTGGGGGTGATCATATACAAATATGTGAAGGTATGCGTAGAAAATTTTTGTGGACAAAGTTCCGGAATTTTTTAAACAGACCTCTTAGACGAAAGGTAATGAATACAGGCAAGTGGTCTGCAAATGTTCGTACGCTTGAGTTCGCTTCCATTCGCTGCTGTGGGAACTGGGCTTAATAATAATATTCCCTGTGTGAGATGTAATTGGCAAACTATGTAAACGCTGAGCTGTGCGCCGCTTACAGCCCACGCGAAATTATTCTCGGAGGGACACATCATTATCCCCTTCGTGCCTAAAGTTGCTTCGGCCAAACTCAAACTCAATTGCCAGGCCGATAGCTCGTTATCCTACTGCTCTGCAAGTAACACTTGGTCTGAAACCATCTGTACGGTTATGTAGGTTAAGACACTGCAGCCACTCAAAATGGTGGCTCCACGTTTGCGAGTAACTGACGAGAAAAGAAATTCTGAATTTTGTGTGACACTCCGTAGCATTAAGAAAGCTGAGTGACGTTAGTTGGTTGTGAGGTGTAATGGAAAGGATAATAGCTTCACATGTTGTGTTCGGATACCAAGATTTAAAAGCCTGAAGTCTTATATTTCAGAAGCAAGGAGCGTAACAATCAAGTGATTTATGAACAGTAAGTGCACACATTTTTGCTCGGTTGATTTTAATTGAGGTTGCAACGTGCAGATCAAGCAAGTACCGTACTGTAGAGTGGTTGAGCAAGAGAAGCGTTTGGAACAAGTGTTTATCCTTATTTTGGATAGTTAGCTTTCTTATCTGAGAAGTAATTGTGGCTAGCCCTTGAAATGCATCACGAATTCCTTCGTCATTCAGTCTAATATCACCTTCCCCCCTACACAATACCCTCCACCTCTCATGATTTTAAAAATGAAAGTGTTCCTAGAAAAGTTGATCACTGTACAGTTTATTTATGTGCCAAAGTTAGTGATAATGTGGGGGAGGGGGAGGGAAGGCCACAGACCTCAGGGACGGGGGGGGGGGGGGGGACAGGGGGTACTGGCAAATGTCTGATGGCACTCAGGAGCAACGGCCTAAGAAAGGCTGGGAACCACTGTTCAACTGCCTGTGAATGTATACTGAACATAAATGTGGAAAACTGACACAACTCCCTTTTTGAATTTTTTTTAATTCGAGTTAACTAGTTTTGGAACCGTTTGAGGGACATCTGAAAATGTGGCGCACAGAATTCGCGTCTTTATTTCTTTAGATCGAATCTGGGTACTGGCTCTTTGACAATAAGACAGAGCACTCTTTAATGTATCGCCACGAGCGGCAGTTAAACGGCGACATGTATCGCGAAACCAAAACACCTACTTACCGTGGCAGCGTGAGCACTATTGCAGTTAATATCCATCTAGCAACTTGCGTTTTAGTTGTCTGTTGGCCACTGGTCAATCTCTTTCCATTGTAAATATAAATACGAATTGTCACCATATATCACAAGCATAACGTTTACCACAGATGTACCTTACAAAGATCTTCACTTAAAAATACAGCATACTTTGCTCGGAAACAATTTTTTTGATTTTTGTGCTTATAACACGACGGCGTGCTGAGAACATAATGACTCGGTCTGTTTTATTTGAAGTCAGTAACATTCTACATCTTTACTATGGATATCTGCAGCCCTCTGCTTCGTACCGCGTTAGATAGCGGTGTGTGACGTGACTACGTTGGGAGTGAGAAAGAGCTCACAACACTAAAAGCACGAATTCGAAGACTTCGTCCGCATGTGGAGCACTCTCTCCTTGAGCACGGCAGTGCCAAACTACACACGATCGCTGCCGCATCTGCAGCAAGCCGACGTCCTTGGTTCACTGCCGTCGATCATCCTACACACAGTCTCGATTTTCGTCTATGTGCAAAACTAAGAAAACCTTCGAGCACTTCAATTATTTCAAGCGGTGCAAGCAGAGGTAAGGTTGTGGCTCTGTTAACATAGTCAAACAATATACTGTGACGGTGTCAACAAAATAGTATCTAGTTGGGGAAATTGTGCTGGTTCCGAGGGTGAGTGTGTTGAAAACCAAATTTATTGACGTGAAGAATACCGATGCAGAATGTTCATGAAGTTTGTTTTATTTAAAAATCTTTGTGACTTTTCACTCAAAACATGTCAACATTACTTTTCTGTACGTCCTCGTACAATGGATGTCTCAAAAAATACGTACATGGATCAAAATAAGTGTTAACATGAATGCTTTTAACAGCACTAGGTTCAAAAAATTTTAACTGTATGCCAATTGCAGATTAATTTTAATGGCAGCTAGCGCGATTATATGAGTGGACTATTAGATTTAATGGTGAGCATTTATCTAATTTTTAAACATTCTCTGCCTTGTCATTCTTCCTCTCTAAAGTGCCTCGTCTTCCAGTAACACTGTCGATCGATAGCATGATCTGTTGTCCGTCCATGGTTTTTCAGACCATTGATTCAGTGCTGAACCCAAACTGCTGGTCTGAGTTATTTATCCTGGATAATCCTGTGCGTCGTGTGTCACGTATGCCATTAATCTTTCAAAGAAATGGGACTTAACATCTGAGGTCGTCAGTCCCTTAGAACTTAGGTTTAAGTAGTTCTAACTAACCTAAGGACATCACACACAGACACACACACACACACACACACACACACACACACACACACACGCCCGTAGCGGTCGCGCGGTTCGAGACTGAAGTGCCTAGAACAGCTCGTCCACAATGGCCGGCCATTAATGTTTCATTGAATTATTAATTTCAACAAGTTTTATTTATTGTTGCGGAATTGCGCTACCAAAACAATCGAGTTTTGCTATGTGGATGCTGTTGAGAATTTCTGAATTTTCGTACCGCCATATTTTTGACTATATCTTTCGATGGTGTTGTTGTTGTCTTCAGTCCTGAGACTGGTGTGATGCAGCTCTCCATGCTACTCTATCCTGTGAAAGCTGCTTCATCTCCCAGTACCTACTGCAACCTACATCCTTCTGAATCTGCTAAGTGTATTCATCTCTTGGTCTCCCTCTACGATTTTTACCCTGCACGCTGCCCTCCAATGCTAAATTTGTGATCCCTTGATGCCTCCAAACATGTCCTACCAACCGATCCCTTCTTCTAGTCAAGTTGTGTCACAAACTTCTCTTCTCTCCAATCCTATTCAATACCTCCTCATTAGTTACGTGATCTACCCATCTAATCTTCAGCATTCTTCTGTAGCATCACATTTCGAAAGCGTCTATTCTCTTCTTGTCCAAACTAGTTATCGTCCATGTTTCACTTTCATACATGGCTACACTCCAAACAAATACTCGGAGAAACGACTTCCTGATACATAAATCTATATTCGATATTAACAAATTTCTCTTCTTCAGAAACGCTTTCCTTGCCATTGTCAGTCTACATTTTATATCCTCTCTACTTCGACCATCATCAGTTATTTTACTTCCTAAATAGCAAAACTCCTTTACTACTTTAAGTGTCTCATTTCCTAATCTAATCCCCTCAGCATCACCCGATTTAATTTGACTACATTCCATTATCCTCGTTTTGCTTTATTTGATGTTCATCTTATATCCTCTTTTCAAGACACTGTCCATTCCGTTCAACTGCTCTTCCAAGTCCTTTGCCGTCTCTGACAGAATTACTACTTCATCGGCGAACCTCAAAGTTTTTACTTCTTCTCCATGAATTTTAATACCTACTCCAAATTTTTCTTTTGTTTCCTCCACTGTTTGCTCAATATACAGATTGAATAACATCGGGAGAGGCTACAACCCTGTCTCACTCCTTTTCCAACCACTGCTTCCCTTTCATGCCCCTCGACTCTAATAATTGCCATCTGGTTTCTGTACAAATTGTAAATATCCTTTCGCTCCCTGTATTTTACCCCTCTGTCGATGGTATCCTTAATATTTTTCGATACGATCGCATTTCAAATGCTTAATACAGTCCATGACTCAGCTCCATAGAGTAGGACACCGAACATGTAACATCGAAGTAGTCGAGTGCGAATCCTAATGACTGCTCTGAAGGTTCTCAGCAGTCGCCGCGGACTAAATGACTGCAGGGGACTCGATGCATTGGCCATAAGTTTTCTAGTAATTCTGGAGATTTTCCTTTGGACTAAGTATGAAGTCGTTCCTTGTTGCTTAGATCGTGCAGGTTTCAGACCGATTGTGTTAGTATTGCTACACTACTAAGTGTGTATCCACCACCATATCAGGGTATATAATGAAACGGCGGCCCTCTTTCGTCATGCCTTACAAGGAGATATCTCCAGCGGTAGGATCGACTTTTTGAACCATCTATACGGTTATGTAGGTTAAGCACCCAAGTATCGCACACTGCAGCCATTCATCCTGGTGAGTCGACGTTAGCGAGGAAGTGACGAGAAAAGAAATTCGGAATTTTGTGTGAGACTCGATAGTATGAAGAAAGCCGAATGACATAAGTTGGTTATGAGGATAATTGAAAGGATACTAGCTTCACATGCATGAGGTTGTGGGTTCGAATCTCACCAGAGAAATAAATCTATTTTAGGTCTTTATCGAAGTGACATTGATAATCATATTCCTTCAACTGATGTAAATATATATATATTTTTTTAGTTCCACTCCTGGGTCACGTGATTCAATGGTGATATGAACTTCTTCATTTGGTCTAGTTTTTCTTCTTATCATCCCTTCTCCACTGGAAATATTTGTTTGTGAACTTTTAATTATCTTCATGTATCAATTCCGATTTAATGTCTCCTGTTTTTATTACCCTGTATTTTCGTCTACGTTATTGTGTACATTACATCGATTTCTCACTTTGCTTGAATTTTATTTTACTTAGAAAACATTCTCTCATTTATGTCCTCATCTACACTATAATTTCCATAGTGCACAAAGATTTTATGTTATGTTTTAAATATTTGTATGTCGATTACCATGCAAAAAAGGCACGTCTCCCAAAGAAAAACGTTTTTCACATTAATGCACAGTCAATATAAATAGATTATTTCGTCTTTTGTTTTTTAATTAATTTATCGGAGTTTTGAAGTAATTCAATAGTCAACAGATAGGTATAATAAATTACACATTCACAAAAATTCCGATTGGAAGAAGAATGACATAAAGAAAAATTAAAGTAATGGAAAAGTTCATACGGTGACTAAAACGATGTGACAAAAGAATAGAACGAAAGAAATTACATTTAAACCAATAAATAGAGTACAAATAAACATCAAAGTCATTTCGATAAAGATTTTAAAAAAATTTACTGCACCTGACGAGGCATGGTTAAGCTTCTATCGTAACCATTATGACACGTAACCAGACTGTGGAATACGACTTCCTTCACGCTATGTAGCACCAGGCAAAATTTTGAAATCTTTTCCGTCAGTTACTTTCAATCCGAGGGCCACCTGGATGCAGGGATCTTAAGTTGCACTACGGCTTATTTGGATTCAAAAAGTCGATCCCACCGCTGGGGGCTCTCCTTGTTAGTTTTAAAAGTAACAAACGGCACATTTTGAAATAACAGTAATATCGCAGTCCAGTAGCGCCGGACCCTGCAAACTTGAAAGACAACTCCAGCAAAGGCAAAGAAAATTTTACTGTAGCAAGTAAATTACTGTAGGCAACTGAACAACAACGAAATAATAACAATAATAGGTTCGCAGGAGAGCTTCTGTAAAGTTTGGAAGGTAGGAGACGAGGCACTGGTAAAGCTGTGAGGACAGGGCGTGAGTCGTGCTGGAGTGGCTCAGTTGGTAGAGCACTTGCCCGCGAAAGGCAAGGGTCCCGAGTTCGAGTCTCGGTGCGGCACCCATTTTCAATCTGCCAGGAAGTTTCAATAATAATAATAATAGATCCAGTCATATTAATATGACCAACTCCTATTTTCGAGGTCAACGTGTAATAACCCATAGACTCCAGGAGATAGCATTAGTAGGTGATGAATGGGGGTGGGGGGAGGAGGCTGGAAACAGTGAAGTCGTTGTCATAATGCATAAAAGGGGCGATTTATGTGACGTCCAACAGGGCATAATCGTTGGCTTTCTTCCCAAGGGTGGAAGCATTTCCGAAACGGCAAAATCTGTAATCTTTTCACATGCCACTGTATGTAAAGTAAACCGTGAGTGGCAAAATCTCGGTATTCTAATCCGGCTCCAAGGCAAGTGTGTTGGACTACGGGCAGTAGGCGACACAGGTGAACGATAGCTGCAGATGTGTGTGCTGGCGAGAAGACGTGCAACTTTTGTGCAGCTGACAGCCCAGGCGAACCGAGGGCTGCCACCAATGTTTCCTCAACAACTTATGGGCTTCCGCAGTGGGCACCTGGTCCCTGCACCCACGCTGACTGATCTTCATTGGCGTTGAAAGCTTGCATTTGCACGCCGGTACCACAACTGAAAGTCCACTGAGTGCTACAGGTGGCCTCTCCATATTCATCACATTTTGTGCTCCATCGGACAGATTGAAAGCAAACGCCCTGCAACCCTGAGGGAGTGTTATGGTGTGGGCAATGTTTTAGTGGCACTCCCTGGGTGATCTCGTTGTTCTGAAAGGCACAATGGATCAACCCTAGTACGCACCTATCCTTGGGGACCATATCCAGCCCTAGATGCACGTGCAACATAGCTCGCAGTGTATGTGCGTGGTTCTGAAAGCTCTAGGATGAATTTACCGTACTGCCCTCACCACCAAATTTTCCGCCTTTAAACCCAATCGAGAATCTGAAAGGTCACCTCGATCGAGTAGTTTGTGCCACGGATCCTCAATCGATAGAATTCTATCGCAGCATGACAAGTACTGGTGTCGGAATGGCTTCTTATGACTGTCGTTACATCATTGACTCTATTCCTGTGCGTCTCGTGCTGCAGAAGGTGTTTATTCGGTATTTTAACACGTGGTCAGATTACTGCGACTGGACAGTGTAATAATACTAATAAATTTCGCGTATTTCAGCGCCCTCGTTTAAGTCTTTCAATTGGACGGCACTTTGAAGACATGCTTATCATTAACGTACTCCAGTTGTCCAACCGGGGAAAGGGAATCGGCAGTTTAACGTGGAATCCGCACCACATGTTGTTTCTACCGACTCCTCATATCATTGAGAGGTGAAGGCTGTATTAAAAGCAGACAGAAAAATTTATTTGTTCATCTGGGATTCGATCCCGAGATTCTCGATTTGCAGGCACGCGCTGTGCCGGTAGACCACCAGGTCCAACAGTTACGAGACGGTAATCGAACTGTATTGGCAGAGTATTTCGTCGTATTTTGCGTCACGTAAATGTGCTGTGGTGTAAGCCAAAGTACATTCACGCTAAGGGCATCAGTTCCGATCCCAGAAAAATGTGCAGCCAGAGCAGTATTGTAAGTAAAAATCAAACTCTTCCATTTTTCTTACCGAATTGCTATACATCTAGAAAACAAACCAAAATTGTGAAAACATTTCATACAAGATTACTGACAAATTTTTATGAGTAAAAATAAACGGGTATGGTAATATACATGGAGGTGAATGAAAAGTAGTGGCAGTTTGGCTATAATTCATGTCAGTCTTCTTTGACTAAAATACACTTGATCACATTTCCGTCTCGCGTCTCGATCACTTTCCACACCCACATGAAAGATGTCATACACTGTCAGTGCATCCATCTGTGATGATGTCTCGCTAGGACCGCCATATGGTGCCTTATCATTTGCTGTAAGACGTGCCACGAAATACTTCGTTCATTTGGGTGATCAGGCCATAATTGGGGGGACTCTACCGGATGAATACGGTGGATGTCCCAGTATGTCCCGCTGCCACGTATGCGGTGCTCCTGCACAGGGCTCGTCGTTTGGCGTCGTGTAAGTTGGTAGAATGCAGCGCTGGAAGGAAAGATTGTTGCGCGCTCCGACCACGTGCCCTTCCAGTCTGCACCCAAGCACCTTTTTCGTGTTTCCCAAACATACTATTTAGGCACTCGAGCTAGCCTCTCCAACTCAGAGAGAGTACACACTGCAACTGACTCAAACACGACTTGTGCTGATGACTTTACTACTTCAGCCCACCATCTGTCAGCAACAGAAAGTGTGCGTACCGAATGACTCACATCCGTCATGTTATGGCATTGTGCTACCACTTTTTATCCAACACATGCAAAGACGCATGTGTGACTACTTGTTGTCTCCCATCTTGGTAGTGGCCTAATTATTGTGAGGTTTTGAAGTGCATTATCTATACGTGGTGTATCAAAAACAATCATCCGACCTGGGCCGTCTATATTTCTGGAACTAAGAAACATATACAATGAATACAATGAATTTTGTCCTTTGATGTACGAAAACTAAAAAAGTTATTTTCATCCTTTTCATTGGTGTTCAATATGCATCGTTGAGATGCACGGAACATGTCAATGCGGTGTTCAAATTGTACCAACACTGCAGCAAGCATGTCTGGAGTTACAGTTTCCACAGGTGCTGTTATGCGATGTCTCAGTTCATTTATTGCTGTTGGTAATGTAGGTACATAAAGAGTCTCTTACAAAACCATACATATATAATCACATATAGTCGGGTGCGGTGACCTTGGAGTCTAGTAGTCTAGGGGTGAGTGATTTAGTCCAGTGTGAACGATCCATCGTTCAGCAATCGTTTGATTTAGAAATTCCCACACTTCCAGATGCCACTGTCGCGGTGCCCCATCGCATTGGAAAATGAAGTCGTTCATGTGGGAAGAGAAAGTTTTCAGGCATATCGAGATATATGCTTACTGTAACAGTGTTTCCGGCAAAGAAATATGAATCATACACATTTTCCCTCTAAACTGTACAAAATACATTAAATTTAGGAGAGTCTATTTTATGTTGTACACCTTCATGTGGTTGTCCCGTACCTCATATTGTCACATTATGACAGTTCACTTCTCTGTGTAAATGGAGTGTTGCCTCGTCACTAAACACTGACTGTGGGAGAAAACGGCCATCCTCCACCTTGACAAGAGTGAAATTATGGAACTTCACACGATGTTATCGCCCTCACGAACAGCTCGCATTAGCTGAATTTAATATTGTTTGATGCATAAACGTCGACGCAGAGACGCCAGACGGACATCGGGGACGTGCTGAGCTCTCGAGCTGCACGGCGAACGGATTTCTGCGAACCCCTCGTGAAACTGTGGCGGATGCGTTTGACGTCTGTGTCAGGCATTCGGGGACGGCCCGGCGATTCGCCTTTCCGCAAACCTTCTCTTTCTCTTAATCGTTGATGCCATCATCTAATGCTCTGTGCTGTAGGAGGATCATCATCGTACCTTGTACGAAAGTCACGTCGAACACTTATTACTGCCCACACTGCGCAAAGTGCAGAACACAAAACGCTTCCTGTCGCCGCGACACCATTTTTACTAGGACTGAAATGGTCGGACAGTGCTGCTGCCAAGCGGTAACCATGTAAAGCCGTAGGGTTTGCTCTTTCCAGCAGTACGCTATTCACGTACATATGTCGAATAACATAATAGTTACTTTTTTTAAAAAAATCGGTTGATCCTTTTTGATACACCCTGCATATTTACACTCTAAACAGTACCACCAATAAATTATCCCAGAGTGAAGGAAATTGTTAGATGTGATGTACGTGTAAAGGCAAACAAATGATAACAATTGCTGTTAAATTGGGTGACTCATTCAGGAGAAAGTCATAACGCGTTGGTCCACCTCTGGCCCTTAAGGAAGCAGCTATTCGACTTGATTTTCATTGATAAAGTTGGTGGATGTCCTCCTGACGGATGTCGTACCATATTCAGTTCAATTGATTTGTTACATCGTCAAAATCTCGACCTGGTTGCAAGGAGAATCCCATATAGCTCCAAAATTGGGGAGAGAGGTGGAGATCTTGTTGGCCAGTGTACTGTCACGTACGTACACACAGATGAAACTCTCAACATGTGTGATGCATAAAATATCGTCTACACTGAAAGCGTTCCCAGCAGAGGTTAACCCCTCGTAATGGTAAAAGGTGGTCATACCGCATATTGAAGTCCACTACCAGATGTCTGGATACTTTTGATCGGATAGTGTATTTCAGAATGTTAGCAGTGGCCAGAATTTGGGACATTCGGCTTTGAGCTTAAAGCTGGTGCGAGGCTGTTCAAGATACCTCTAAAAATAGAGACATCTGGCAGCATTAGAGTGAAATGTCCATCAAAGAAGCTGTGTTGCGCTCTCTACCTACAGTTGTTCTCGTGGGCGTCAGAGCCCCCGTACGCAAGAGGCCCCCTGGGTTTTATACTGCGGACACGGTAGTCGCGCCTTGTGAGCTCTCAGAAATTATGAAATGTATTCGAAATTTCTATTATGGTGGAACAACAACTGTACAATATACCGGAAACATGCACGATGTTCCGAAATTTCCGTTACAAACTCCTAGTGTAGATGGGGAATGAGTACACAATACTCGTATTCTGAATTGGAACCCATCTCCTGTAACGCACCGTTTCCTCGCTACAGCCGTCGGAAAACATGTTAGTAACGCGACCACTTGTACAAGTAAGTCATTAGCTGTGACCCAGTACATCGATAGTTCCACAATTCCACTCACTGAAAGGAAACTTGATAAGTTTTCAGAAACACTCTTCTTTACAATACGGCCTTTTGAAACTTAGGTGCGCTGCGTCTCTTTGTAGCACTGCAGTCACCCCTGCTGACGGTGAACGCACCATTATCTCAAAGTCGTTGCGCAGTTGTGGCGAAAAGCGTATGCCGTGAAGTTGGACGCTGCTGAGAACGAGCTTGATAAAGGCGACGAACTTCGCCATACAGTAGGATCATATCGGTGTATTCGGCAAAAGTGCACTCCGCAATATTTCTCTAATACTGAGAGACACTTGAGTGACGCACGAACCTTGTCAGAGTGGCAGGGCTGACCGTGAATGACATCCGACGTAAGCATCTTCCCCCACCCCTTCCGCCATCCCACGATGGCTACCCTGTTGCATACCCACCTAGCAAACATGTATTCAAACGGCTGTAGCACGGAAAGTATACGTTTCCGTACGGGGGTTCAAATTAAAAATATTGTCGCTTAGTTCTCTCTAAAAGTGCTAGAATTTCGGAAAACTCTGTATCTGTCCAGTAAACCGTACAGCTGGTGTCGTACCACATTCGAAATATCCGATTATATTTCAGGATTTGGGTGTTATGGCATTTTGCAGAAACATTACTGAATTTTGCTGTATATTGTTATCATTAAAGTGAACTACCGTTTCTGTCTCCATACCATAAATCATAAGTACCATTTATATCGTTTCAAGCACTATTCAGCTGCTAGGTTTTAGGAAAAAATAATTGTATCATTCTCAAAATATCGGACAGAAGCGATATAGTTCCTACAAAGAACGCTAGCGAAGATGAACAAGTGCTCATGGTTCCTGATGTATGCATTTAACAGCCTATGTGTACTGCACATTGTTTTCTTCTCTCGTTCCGTACCACCACACCTGAAAGTTTCCTGTCCTACATCTTAGCAACAACGATAACGGTACATACTGAGGTAACAGAAAGGTTCTCTGTTATAATTTTCCGGTACAAGGACATAATCTCAAATTTATGCATTTTTCCATCTGCATCATCTTAGAAAGGTTGTAACATCTTCGTGGGATCCCTCTATTTTTGTAGGCACCGGTATCTATAACTTTGACGCTCTGTAGCGTCGCTGGATGACGTTTTCAGAAGTAGATTCCTATGTAAAACTTCATCAGTTACGTCCCCTGAACAGCCCTGAGTAGTGTTAAGCATGATTTGTGAAACACCCTGTATAAAGAATGAATAACATCAGGGAATGGACTAGAATCCTGTCTCACTCACTTGTCACGTATTTCCTTTCTTTCATGTCCTTCAACTCGTACAGCTGCTGTCTCGTTTCTGGTGGAGTTCTAAGTAATGCTTCGCTCGCTATATTTTATTCCTGGTTGCATCTTAAATTCAAACTGTATATTCTGGTCAACATCGTCAAAAGTTTTTTCTGTATCGAAAGATGTTATAAATATAGGTGCTGTTCCCTCCAAATTGATTTTCCTCTAAATCAGCTTCTGTAAGGTGCTCCATTCCTCTGCAAATAGTTTGTATCAGTATTTTCAGCTAGGAGTTATCATAGTGGTGGTTTGAAAATATTCGCACTGACCACGAGTTGCCTTATTTGGTATTGGTGCTATTACGCTTCTCGTTTAGTGTGAGGATTTAGCGGGTATTTCAGCCGGCGTACTCGTTCAGGAATGAAGCAGCAAATCCCGGCAGAGTGAGTCGTCGCCAGGTCCGCTAGAGCCCACTGGTAGCCAAGCCCTGCGCTACAGACAACTGACTGTGTGAGGGACCAGTAGCGACACCTAGCAGCGATGTGGTGAAAAGGAAATAGTATTGCTAAAAGTTTTATCCACGCCTTTTAGCAGTTAGAATGGAGATATGGCACGGAATTTAATAGAAAAAGAAAACAGCTATAGTAGCAGTCTCTCTCTCGCAATGCAACAATAGTACAACAACAATAGACCAACTGAATCTGTAGAGGTAGTAATAAAATTTATTTTCTGACCTGCAAGATACTTTCATATAAAGCTGAGCCTGAGAGGATGTCAGCTAACTACCGTCAGAAATATAATATGAAACATGTAGACCTGTCAGAAAAATCGTCAAGAAATTCGTTTTTTAAATGTTAAATGTTATCTGTTTAATTTAACATTCAGCTCACATAAAACCAGGATAATTATCCTCTTTCATACAAAGAAAGAGAGTACCTCATTAGTGACCTGTGTCATATCATAATCTCATTTTGACTCTTGAATAATTAAAAAAAATTGATATAATATTTTGCATTTCTTTTGACATTGAAAGAATTTATCCTGTTCCTGCACTGAGAATGTACTAAGTAAATATCTAATATATGTATCAGTATTATAGCCAAATTTATTTTTCTAATTACTGATTATTAAATACCAAAACAGCTTCCAATTTCTTGTAGTTATCTTAGCAGCATTTAGAACAAAAACGAAAATAAAACGTATTAGTTTTTTTTAGTAAGGATATTATTTCATTTTTGTAATCCTACAAATGTTCATGATACTATGCTGTTTCTTTTGACAGTGAGATATAATATGTAGAAAGTACCTGGAAAATATATGCAGATGCGGTCTGGTGAAGAAAGTGTGCGTATTAAAATTTAAAATAAGTGATTGCAGCAGCATAATGAGGTATATTTTATATTGTGGGAGTGATCTCCACGTGGGATCCGAAGCACGGACCCCACGGGGGTGCCCGGCATGCGCCACATGCCAGGGCAGAGGTGGAGGCTAGTGTTCGGAAGTCTGAAAATTCCAGCGCCGGCCGGGGATTGAACCCCGGCCCGGCTGGGGCGAATAGCCCCAGCCGAGGCGCTGGAACGTTCCAGACCCCCTTACCACTAGACCACCGGGGACCCCGGCCGTTTCCTGCTCCATAGTCCAGCTAGTGGTCTTAGAGCACTTCCTGTTGTCTGGTAGTCCTGTCACACTTCCTGTTGTCGGCTGTGTTTACATCGGACGCTGAGTGGCATAGTGTAGCCGGCAACATTAGAACGCTGTGAGGGGGAAGTGTTTACCTCCGACTAGTAGCTGTCCCCCCTACCCAGGTGAAGTAGCTTTACAGTTACCGAAGACATTTGAAATCAGCCTTTGCGACTGTATGCAGTCGACGGTTGTTAATCGTTTGTTTCAACCTGTTCCCAAATGCCTCGAGAAAACCGAAGCAACTTCTTCACTAATCGAGGCGACTGTCATATCAAAACGACCCGCAGACATTCTATAATTAAAAGTCAACGCCTAGCTTACACCAGATAATTCTGTCTGTTTCATCAGTTGTTTTAACAGTGCACGAAATACCACAGCATATTATTAATCCGTTGCAAATAAATTTCTGTGTGTGCAGTTCAGGTCTGCGCCGTAGATTTTTCGTGAAAACGTCGGGATAAAATCGTAACATGTGTTTCATATTAATATGAAATTAAGTTATCAATATCTTTATTACAGTGGTCACACTCACAATTTTGGACTTTTCAGTGGCTGGGGTACGATATAGCCTTTGAGTACGTTATCGCGTTGCGCAATTTCTTCCTTTTTTTCCGACTCTGAGGGAGCTGTCGCCTTCTCTCAGCGCTGCCCTTTTTAGGCTTTTCTCGCGTTTTCTGTAATTTAGAGCATATTTACAAGTCCTGAGACGAACTCTCCCTTTGTGTCGTAGGTTTAAACTCAATATAGATTTTCGTTTATATTCCGGCGAATATTTTTATTTTCTGTTACTCCTAGCGGCGCTCCCTAAGCTGTTCATCGCAATGACTCACGAATGAGAATCCTAGCTTACAGCTCCACCAGTTTACAACTTTACACAAAGATGATTCCTAACAATGACCCGCATATGCCAACACAGGCAATAAGCGACAACCACGTGGACTTAACCTTTGTTTGCGCACTGTCGGTCTCGTAATTAATAGTGATTCAAATCTGACGCCATTTTGTCATATAAGAAACTCCGACCAAGGAGAAACTAGACGTTTTCACGTCAGAATACCTTCCAGGAAGTTTTCGACTTTCGTAAAGCAGAAACGAGTTTCGACGCTGTGGAATGCTTCGAGAAGTAGTAGGTGACGAATTGTTTCGGGATTCCACTATCCATGCTGCAAACGATCATCGAGCAGAAAGATAATGTTGCTGATAATTGTTAAAAGGCGGGAGCAAGCAGACCGGCGAGGCGAGTTCCCGCCTCTTGCTGAAAGCTTATGGAATTGGCTTACTCAGTGCAGGGTAGCAAGGGTATTTGTCGGAGGTTATAGCTTAACGGAACGCTAAATCATTAACGGTTAGTCTGGGAACCGAAGTCACAGATACAAATAAGAAGTGACACGCTAAATCCAAAGACATAAGGTGGTTTATAAGAAATTTAGTTCACAAAATGCATCCATTCGTAACAGTTTGTTCAGTATTGAAAAATGAATGAAGCTGAATTTATGTATTTTTGAAGATTTGTGCGTGCCTTCCGTTTCAAATACAAAAGGACATAACATGTAAGAAAACTGGGAATACAATAGAAAAAAAGTCGAAATTTTATTTAGATTTTTCCTGATTCCATCTGGAATAAAGGAGAGTTAAATAGAATTAATTGTTCTAACTTTTTCTTACATCCTTCGAATTGTGCAGACTCGATTGTAACTGGCCCTTGGGCTTCGAATTTTCTAGAGTCTGCATTAATGTCTGGAAAGTAAAAATAAATCTCCTCGTGCTACTATCCACTTTTCAGCGGATGCTGATTTGGTTGTCCTTCTTAGTATATCAATATGATTCTAGAGTCGTAATCCACGTACGCAACGCTGTTACGGTATAAACGTAGGTTTATTTTTACCAAAGTTGCGTAAGAATGCGCTTTTGCTATGCATCCCCACTCCTTAAATCCGCCATCAGGAAAAAGAAAGTGAATACCCTTTCCTTTGTTTTTCACCCTTCATCGATGACAAGTGATAATGACTTGGCAGCAGAGACCTGTTTAGCTTGAGTGAGTGCTTAAACGAAAGGCATGGATGAATAAAAATACAAAAGAGATATATACGTAACGTCACGTAACCATGAAGAAAAGCAGACTTGGTTTATTTTACCATATCAGTTAATTCTTTTAAAACATCGTAAGTAGAATTACCAATTTCGGTCGCTTTCTACATCTAGGAACGTTCTTTATAATAGATAAGTCTCTGATATTCACTTACAGCATTGTTGTGTCTTTTCCCCTTGCATTTGTGAATTGTCTTCTCAGACTGCAGATTTCTGAGCAGCACTGGTGCCATTAGCCTAAATTTATGTTGGTCTACAGCGCTGAGGTTGATCCCTCACCTGTGGTCGACTGAGAGATCATTCCAAAGCCTGACAGGCAGCGAACGACTTTGCGAGGGGCCGATCGTAGGGCCTCCAGAGGAAGCTTCTTGGAACGCAATTTCTGGGCGTTCACAGAAGGTGAGTTTGCTGGTAGTTCGGAACTCCAATAATAGGCGAGTAATTGGGCCCCCTTAATAACATGGCTGCCAAGGAGGGGAAGGACGGCAGTGTGCACAAGGTGGGGGAGTCATTCCTGATTTGCAAAGAGTGTTCCGGATGCCATGAAGAGTACAGGGCGCAGCCAACAGCATGTGGTGGCCCCAGTCGGTGCCAATGGCGTGTGTCGCTTTGGATTGGTTTTGTTTAGCGGATATGGTTAAGCGAGTTTAAGGCGGAGCTCACAATCTGCACCATCATCGACAGAACTGACTGTGGTCCTTCGGTGCAGAGCCAAATGAAAGGTATGAACCATAGGCTCGGGTGGTTATCTTACTGTGTAGGCCTCAGAGTCCTTGACTTGTGCCATAGGGTAGTGGGTTTCTGGATTCCGCTTAATAGGTCAGGAGTCCACTACACGGGTAGTGGGGGCGGCTGGGGTGCATTTTTAGGTTAGAGGGTCTCAGGAAAACATAGAAATGGCGTCTGTCTAAAAGGGGGCAGGTAACACACAGTAAGGTGGTTGTAGAAGCGATTGGTGTTGTAAATTATCGTAGCTGTGTTGGGAAAGAACCTGAGCTCCAGGCCCTAATAGAAAGCACTAAAGCTCAAACAGTTATAGGTACGGAAACCTGGCTAAAGCCGGAAATATGTTAAGCCGAAATTTTTTCAAACGACCTAACAACGTTCAGAAGGGATAGATTAAACATAGTTGGTGCTGGAGTATTTATTGCTGTCAGAAGTAGTTTACCTTGTAGTGAAACTGAAGTAGATAGTTCCTGCGAAATAGTTGGGTAGAGGCTGTACTTGTCAATCGGACTAAACTGGATCGTTTTACCGACCCCCGAGTGAGAGGATATAGTTGCTGAACAGTTCAAAGAAAACGTGAGTCTCATTTCAAATGGTACCCCACTCACACAATTATAGTCGGTGGTGATTTCAATGTATCCTCGATATGCTGGAAAATTTACACGTTTAAAGCCGGCGGCAGGCTTAAAACGTCACCTGAAATAGTACTGAATGCTTTCTAAAAAAAGTATTTTGAACTATTAGTTCGTGAGCCCACTCGAAGCATAAATGGTTACGAAAGCGTACTTGACCTCATAGCAGCAAATATTCCTGGATGAATAGGTAGTATCATGACGAATACAGGGATTAGCGACCACAAGTCAGTTGCCTGTACACTGAATACTGTAACACCTACAACCATCAAAAAGAAACTTAAAGTACATCTGTTTAAAAAAAGGTGACAATGCTCTTAACGATTTTTAAGGAAACAGCCTCCACTCCTTCCGATCTGATCATGTAAGCGTAGAAAAGATGTGGAATGATTTCAGAGAAATAGTATCGATTGCAATTGAGAGATATATATACCACATCAATTAATAAGTGATGGTACTGATCCCCCATGGACAAAACGGGTGAAATCGCTGTTGCAGAAGTAACGAAAAAGCATGCCAAATCTAAAAGAATCCAAAATCCGCAAGACTGGCAATGTTTTGCAGAAGTTCTAAATATAGCGGTTACTACAGTGCGAGATGCTCTTGATAATTTCCGCAACAAAACTCTGTTTCGAAATCTGGCGAAAAACCCAGAGATTCTGTTCATGCATAGAGTACACCAGTGTCAAGACGCAATCAGTACCTTCACTGCGCGAAAGTAACGGTGGAGTCACTGATGACAGTGTCACTAATGTAGAGTTAAGAAACGTGGTTTTCCGAAACTCCTTCAGCAAAGAATACGAAGTAAGCATTCCCGAAGCCCAGTCAACAGAAAGTGCCAAAATGAGAAGCATATATCCTCGGTGTAGCAAAGCACCTTAAATCACTTATTAAAGGCAAGGTTTCCGTTCCAGATTGTATACCAGTCAAGTTCCTCTGAGTGTGCTGATACAATAGCTCCATGTTTAGTAATTATATACAACCACTCACAGAAAGATCCGTACCTAAAGACTGAAAAATTGCTCAGGTGATACCAATTTCTTAAAGTACTGCCTTTTGTGATGTTTAACAATATTGTTGGCAAGCGTACTTGTTATACAAATGGGCACGGCATAGGCTTACGGTCGTAAAATATATTTCAGCGTTAAACTGGAAATAGTTGTAGGATTTAATTTCTTGTTCATTAGGTTTTTGTGTTGGAGAAGATTCTCATCAGTAATTTTAATAGTCTCAAAAATGTGAATGTTAGCAAGTAAATTAACTACGTTAAGGGATATGAAATTACCATCATCAGGAATGGAAAAGTTTTTAATTTTAGCTGTTAGTTAAAGGGAATTTTTTGACAGTGTAGTTTTCTTCAAAGACATAATACTCTTTAAATGGTGTATGAGATTTTTTGCCGATTTCATAGAAGCGCCGTCTGTATAGTTAACACTGTGGACAGGAAGCGAAGGCGGCGTGCAGTCGGAGGCGATACTGGGTTCGTAGCGGTGGGCACCAATTGTCGGCTACGACGGGACTGCCCGGGAGGCACACTCACACTCACATTCGAGTGGCCGCACGTGACACGGTGGATGCAGCAGAAGGTCCATAGCAGCAGTGACCCTGTCGCGGATGCGTGCACCACCTGTTCTAGTGTCTCGTGTACACGAAGGACCTCTGCGGACCGAGCTGCAACTTTCTTAGCTCGCTGGACTGTGCAGTTACTGATTTACAGGGGTTATGCTCTATGCAGCCTGCCTGGCAGAGGTGTGTTGCAGGGTGGCATCAGAGCCTGACGGCTTCCGCGACTGGACAAATGAACTGGCGATAAAAAAAAAATCATAGCAACAAACGAACAAAAAGTCATGTAGAGTAATGAAATTTCGGGAATACGTCTGTCTATGTAGGATATTTAAGTAATTAACATTGCAGCATCACAGGGCAACGTAAGCGCGAAATAAGCCGTTGCAAAAGTGACATGCTGGTAAGTTAATAACAGATGTAACGATCAGAATGTTGAATGCAAGCATTGAAACGGGCACGCATTGTGTTGTAATGGTTTGCGATGTCAGTTTTGTGTCGCAAATGCCGGTGGTTTGGGGGTCAGTGAAATGCATGCTACTGGGCGCCTTGGCTCGGGGCTGTCCCTGAAGTAATCGATTTTTATTTCGTTATGTCGTCGACTGCTGTTCGAATTGCTACTGCAGAAGAAATGTGATGTGCCAGAGACGTACGCCAGACACGACTGCCTTCCCTCTTGGTAGCGCCACGTGACCGGTCGGAGCTCGAGCTTTTTGCGACCGTACATTCTCGCGGTCACCGCTGCCAGTATACAGTGCTACATTTCTGCCAAGTCTCCTGCGAAATCGCTGGAGGAACATCCAGCTTCTCGTGGCCCTATTACACGACCTCGTTCAAACTCATTAAGATGATCGTAATGGCGTCTCTGTCTCCTCAAAGGCATTCTTGGCTAAGATCAAACCACCACGTCCAATCTAGAAGGTAACTAACGCTCACAACCGCCACGGCGTGTATTTACAGCAGACCTGATCTGCACCCTCACAGTGCCCCTACTAACACCATTCTTATGCGACTGGCGCGAAATTTAAATCGACACTATTTTTCAATTGTAGAAACACGCCTACCAACTTTCGTTTATCTCTCACAACTGCTTGTGGTGTTGCGATTTTTTCCGTCGCTGTATGTTCAAGAATTCTGCAGCAAATGGATGTTAACGATATTGGACTGTAATTTTGCAGGTCCGTCCTATTACTGTTCTAATACACTACTGGCCATTAAAATAGCTACAGATGATAAACGGGTATTCATTGGACAAATATATTATACTAGAACTGACATGTCGTTACATTTTCACGCAATTTGGGTCCATAGATCCAGAGAAATCAGTACCCAGAACAACCACCCCTGACCGTAATAACGGCCTTGATACGCCTGGGCATTGAGTCAAACAGAGCTTGGATGGCGTGTACAGGTACAGCTGCCCATGCAGCTTCAACACGATACCACAGCTCATCAAAAGTAGTGACTGGAGTATTGTGACGAGCCCGTTGCTCGGCTACCATTGACCAGGCCTTTTCAGTTGGTGAGAGATCTGGAGAATGTGCTGGCCAGGGCATCAGTCGAAAATTTTCTGTATCCAGAAAGGCCAGTAACATGTGGTCTTGCATTATCCTGCTGAAATGAAGGGTAGAGCCACGGGTCGTAGCACATCTGCAATGTAACGTCCACTGTTCAAAGTGCCGCCAATGCGGACAAGAGGTGACCGAGACGTGTAACCAATGGCTCCCCATACCGTCACGCGGGGTGATACAGCAGTATGGCGATGACGAATACACACTTTCGTGATGTTGTAAACAGAACCTGCATTCATCCGAAAAAATAGCGTTTTGCCATTCGTGCACCCAGGTTCGTCGTTGAGTACACCATCGCAGGCGCTCTTGTCTGTGATGCAGCGTCAAGAGTAACAGAGCTCATAGTCCATGCTGCTGCAAACGTCGTCAAACTGTTCGTGCAGATGGTTGTTGTTTTGGAAACGTCCCCACCTGTTGACTCAGGGATCGAGACGTGGCTGCACGGTCCGTTACAGCCATGCGGATAAGATGCCTGTCACCTAGACTGCTAGTGATACGAGGTCGTTGGCATCCTGCACGGCATTCCATATTCTGCTAACAGTCATTGGATCTCGACCAATGCGAGCAGCAATGTCGCGCTCCGATAAACCGCAATCGCGATAGGCTAGAATCCGACATTTATCAAAGTCGGAAACGTGATGGCACGCATTTCTCCTCCTTACACGAGGCATGACAACAACGTTTCACCAGACAACGCCGGTCAACTGCTGTTTGTGTATGAGAAATCGGTTGAAAACTTTCCTCATGCCAGCACGTTGTAGTTGTCGCCAGTGTTGTGTGAATGCTCTGGAAAGCTAATTATTTGCTTATCACAGCATCTTCTTCCTGTCGGTTATATTTCGCGCATGTAGCAGGTCATCTTCGTAGTTTAGCAATCTTAATGGCCAATAGTGTACATAGGAGTCACTTTTATCCAGTCATTTGGGACTTTGCGTTATGCGAGAGATTCACGATAAATGTAATCTAAGTAAGGGGCCAATGCCGTAGAGTACTGTTTGTGAAACCGAATCGGTATTCGGAAAGGACCTGGCGACTTATTTGCTTCCAAATGTTCCAGCTGCTTCTCTAGGCTAGGAATGTCCATTACCGTGCTGTCGACACGAGAGTTTAACGACTGCGTGTATCTACGATTCTGCTGCGTGAAATATTCCTAAAACATGAAATTTAAAACTTGAGCATTCCTTTTGTTGTTTTCTACTAGCACACCAGGCTGAAGCTTCGCTCCCCACTCAGCGGTTTTACGCAGGACCAGAATAGTCTCGCGATCTCTTCAAGATAATTTGTTGAGGTATGACGGTGGCAGCTTTATGCTCGAGCATCGATCTTTCCACAGAAGCACGAATCTCTACTAACCTTGAATTGTTGTTAGCGTGCTCTCTGTTGAACTGAGAGTGCAACAGTCTCTGCTTCATCATCATTTTCCGCAATGTATCTTCTCCATCCTTCATTCGCTTACTAGGCACATAGTTTTCCACAGCACGATTTAGAATATGTTTAAACTTGGCTTATAATTACTCTACACCCATCATACTGGAACTAAATAATGTCCATTCACTGTTTGAGATTCTAACAACCGCTTTTCTGCTCAACTACTCTCCTAGCTTTCTTGATTGATTTAATAACTTAAGTAACCATCGTCGCTACGGCGACGTCATTATCACTAACGCCTGTCTCTGTAGTGACACCCTCGGTGAGTCCAGGCATCTTTGTAGCTACATGCTCTAAAATACTTACATCAAAAAAAGTTTAGCATCACTTCCATTGGTTCTGGAAACTATTCCAATTTTTTGTACAGAGATCGATATAAACATCGTTTCCGCCCTTTTTATTGCTCATAAAAATGGCACATGGCATGTTGTACCACCGTATAGCGAGACCTTCAGAGTCGGTTGCCCAGATTGGTGTACACACCGGAACCTGTAATACCCACTACCACGTCCTCTTGAATTAATGCACGCCTGTATTCGTCGTGGAATACTATCCACAAGTTCATCAAGGCAGATTGTCCCATTCCTAAAGCTGATTCGGCGTAGATCACTCAGTGTGGTTGGAGGGTCACGTCGGCCATAAACAGCCCTCTTCATTCTGTCCCAGGTATGTTCGATAGGGTACATGTCTGGAGAAAAATGGTTCAAATGGCTCTGAGCACTATGAACATTGACTTACGAGGTCATGAGTCGCCTAGAACTTAGAACTAATTAAACCTAACTAGCCTAAGGACATCACACACATCCATGCCCATGGCAGCATTCGAACCTGAGACCGTAGCTGTCGCCCTGCTCCAGACTGTAGCGCCTAGAACCGCTCTGCCACTCCGGCCGGCACATGTCTGGAGAATATGCTGGCCACACTAGTCGGGCGATGTCGTTATCCTGAAGGAAGTCAGCCACAAGATGTGCACGATGGGGCCGCGAATTGTCGTCCATGAAGACGAATGCCTTGGCAATATACTGTATACTGCCGATCTCGTTGCACTAAAAACGAAATTTAAAAAGCGGTCGGAGGATGGCATTCACGTATTGTACAGCCGTTGCGGCGCCTTCCATGACCACGAGAGAGTACATCGGTCCCACATAATGGCACCCCAAAACAGCAGGGAACCTCTATGTTGCTGCACTCGCTCGACAGTGTATTTAAAGCTTTCAGCCTGACCGGGTTGCCTCCAAGCACGTCTCCGACGATTGTCTGGTTGAAGGTACATATGAGACTCATCGGTGCAGAGAACGTGATGCCAATGCTGAGAGGTCCATCCGGCATGTTGTTGGGCCCATCGGTACCGCGCTGCACTGTGTCGTAGTTGCGAAGATGCATCTCGCCACGGACGTCGGGAGTGAAGACGTGCATCGTGCAGGTTACTGTGCACTGTTTGAGTCTTAACACGACGTCCTGTGGCTGCACGAAAGGCATTATTCAACATGTTGGCTTTGCTGTCGGGGTACCTCCGAGCCATAATCCGCAGGCAGCGGTCATCGATTGCCGTAGTCGCCCCCGGGCATCCTGAGCGAGACATGTCATCGACATCGCTTTCGTTTACTCCGACTCGCCTTGACACTTCACTTGTTGAGAGCCCTTCCTGGCACAAACGAACAATGCGGACCGCTGTATTGACGGTGTAGGCACGGTTGAACTACAGACAACACGAGCCGTGTACCTCCTTCGTGGTGGAATGACTGGAACGGATCGGCTGTCGGACCCCGTCTGTCTAATAGGCGCTGCTCATACACGGTTGCTCACATCTGTGGTCGGGCTTAGTGACATCTTTAAAAAGTCAAAGGGACTGTGTATCTGATACGATATCCACAGCCAAAGTTTATCTTCCCGAGTTCTGGTAACCGGGGTCACGCAATTTTTTTTTATGTGTGTATTTCCATTGTA
Organism: Schistocerca gregaria; assembly: GCF_023897955.1. Classification (NCBI taxonomy): domain Eukaryota; kingdom Metazoa; phylum Arthropoda; class Insecta; order Orthoptera; family Acrididae; genus Schistocerca; species Schistocerca gregaria. Next base: position 156,817,083 of record NC_064930.1, on the reverse strand, counting down.
TGTGCTCTCTCGAACTAGGTGCTCAAGACAGTTTTCGAAAAAACATGTTCAACAGTACTCTGCAAGGCTACTTATGTGGAAACCTTGTAATGAATCCATCGGTGTCCTTGTCTATGCTCGGAACTAATACTGCACGATTTGGGTACTTCCGCACTACTGGGCGTAGACTTTCTTTGAATAACTCTGTCTCGACGGAATCGGGAGGCCGTTAATAACATCCAACAATTACCTTCTTTTCACCTAAACCTGTTGTGCGTTACCAGATAACTTCACAGCCACACTGAAATCCGACTTGAGTAGAAACAACATTTTTGTCACCCTCGGTAAACGCTTCCCCATCAGTGGCGTTTAACATGTCTTTTCGTTACACGTTCCACGAATCGCTAAACATTTCAGAGCTTTATACTTGGAGTTTCAGACAGCTCTCGGTCCCGAGAATAATTTGTGTGTGACGAATTTCAGAGAGGGCAGTAAAGGCGAAATATTAGGAATATGCGATGTCTGTTCTTTGTGACATGTTTGAATAAACGGACAGCACGCTTTCATATAACTGATTCGCCTCTACGAGCAATGAATCAGGTAGCAGCGGACCCCGGGTTCGAGTTCCAGGGTTGCATACATTTTTTCTCATTGCCGCTGATTCCGCGCAAGGTCTCAGTGCAGCTTACCTTAATAGTTCCTTCCGTTTCCTTTCTCCTCGCTTCAGTCTACATGAAAAGGCAAAATAGCCGGCGGCGAAGATGAGCCGGAAGACACAGATGACCTCCTTATACAGGTTGCACGAGAAATATTAGGCATTGACATAGGTAAGGTAGACACTGGGTGGTACGTGGATTATAAGGTGCTTCGAAATCTCATCCAATAATTGTCAAATTTGTCTCACACCGAAAAAGGACGCAGATCTTCAGCCACGAGAAAAAATAGTTAGCAAGGGCAGGGCTTACTATAAGACAAGATCTTACACTCCTATAAACTGAAATAAGAACACCGTGAATTCATTGTCCCAGGAAGGGGAAACTTTATTGACACATTCCTGGGCTCAGATACATCACATGATCACACTGACAGAACCACAGGCACCAGAGCATGCACAATGTCGGCACTAGTACAGTGTATATCCACCTTTCGCAGCAATGCAGGCTGCTATTCTCCCATGGAGACGATCGTAGAGATGCTGGATGTAGTCCTGTGGAACGGCTTGCCATGCCATTTCCACCTGGCGCCTCAGTTGGACCAGCTGGACGTGCAGACTGCGTGAGACGACGCTTCATCCAGTCCCAAACATGCTCAATGGGGGACAGATCCAGAGATCTTGCTGGCCAGGGTACTTGATTTACACCTTCTAGAGCACGTTGGGTGGCACGGGATACATGCGGACGTGCATTGTCCTGTTGGAACAGCAAGTTCCCTTGCCGGTCTAGGAATGGTAGAACGATGGGTTCGATGACGGTTTGGATGTACCATGCACTAGTCAGTGTCCCCTCGACGATCACCAGAGGTGTACGGCGAGTGTAGGAGATCGCTCCCCACACCATGATGCTGGGTGTTGGCCCTGTGTGCCTCGGTCGTATGCAGACCTGATTATGGCGCTCACCTGCACGGCGCCAAACACGCATACGACCATCATTGGCACCAAGGCAGAAGCGACTCTCATCGCTGAAGACGACACGTCTCCATTCGTCCCTCCATTCACGCCTGTCGCGACACCACTGGAGGCGGGCTGCACGATGTTGGGGCGTGAGCGGAAGACGGCCTAACGGTGTGCGGGACCGTAGCCCAGCTTCATGGAGACGGTTGCGAATGGTCCTCGCCGATACCCAAGGAGCAACAGTGTCCCTAATTTGCTGGGAAGTGGCGGTGCGGTCCCCTACGGCACTACGTAGGATCCTACGGTCTTGGAGTGCATCCGTGCGTCGCTGCGGTCCGGTCCCAGGTCGACGGGCACGTGCTCCTTCCGCCGACCACTGGCGACAACATCGATGTACTGTGGAGAACTCACGCCCCACGTGTTGAGCAATTTGGCGGTACGTCCACCCAGCCTCCCACATGCCCACTACACGCCCTCGCTCAAAGTCCGTCAACTGCACATACGGTTCACGTCCACGCTATCGCGGCATGCTACCAGTGTTAAAGACTGCGATGGAGCTCCGTATCCCACGGCAAACTGACTGACACTGAAGGCGGCGGTGCACAAATGCTGCGCAGCTAGCGCCATTCGATGGCCAACACCGCGGTTCCTGGTGTGTCCACTGTGCCGTGCGTGTCATCATTGCTTGTGCAGCCCTCTCGCTGTGTCCGGAGCAAGTATGGTGGGTCTGACACACCGGTGTCAATGTGTTTTTTTTTCCATTTCCAGGAGTGTACAAAGGACCATCTAAGGATTTAAAACAGCGCCACACCCCATTTCGGCCTTCAGAATGTATGTACTCTGGGCGGCAGCATAATTAAGACCGCCGCCCCCCCCCCCCCCCCTGAAAAGAATGCATTTAGAAACGTGTCAGAACTGAACAGCATTAAGAGAAACTATGCGAGCCAAAGCGAAAACCTAGCACCTCTCACCTTAATTTAATACTAATCTTTTGCAACATCTCTCCTTCTCTGAATGCTATCTTGAAATTGCATCTACTCTCCAACTATCTCTGTTTCTGTGCCTTTACCTATTGTTCTTGTAACTGTAACTCCGTAATTATCTTCCTGCTAGTGTCTTCGACTGTTACCGTTAACTGTAGCATTACTTGATCTGAAACTATTTGCCTGAAATTCTTTACATTGTATGCTATTGTTATTTTCCTGGTTACCTTACTCGCTCACCTACTCGGTTTAAACTGCCGAGAGAAATATCGCAATCACTATTATTGTAGTAATTCCTAACTTGTTGGCATTCTTCGTTAATTTTATAGCGAACTGCTTTTCGTCCCCTGACACATCGTATCTTTTCTCGACGGCACCCCTTCACAACGAATACTCTCCGCTCCTCTCTACTCCGTACTGTAACTGGGTTTTCTCTGTTTGCGATGGTCATCTGTCAGGATGAGCACTACTGCAAAGGGCATTTGATTCTAAAGCATTATGTCAGGGTGAAAAACACTAAATAAATTACTTTTTCTCTCTTAACAACATTTTTGCAGGGTGGGTTCATCCTTGGCTCAGGTATGAGGTAGAATGAAACAGCAGTTTTACATAAGATAACTTTTATTGAAAGTTTTGTACAAGGGTTTCTGGCTGGGATACTGGCAACTGTGTCGTTTGCGAAGCCTTCTGCTTGCGTGAGCGGCGGCGTCTGATTACGCACGGCGGTGTGTATCTCGTGTCGCCGTTTCGCCCAGTTGACTGGAGACGGGCATCGCGAGGTGGTCCGTTTAATTATTGAGGAAGAAGTCGTGAATCGGACGGTGACGACTCGGATGTGACTGCTGATGTGCGCTGTCTCCTTCCCGTCCTCACGAGTCACTCGGGTACATAAAAATCTGGCCTCAAATACCTTCTGTCTTCTGGCGCCGAGGCTGCTGCTTGCTATTCCATTACAGCGGCGGACTCGGTGCTTCTGTGTACGATGTAGTTTCTTCCTGCATGACGGTCTTGAGCACCGACTGTACCGGAACTGAACTGAAAGCTACTCCTGTCGGGCCCACTGCGTCTCGCGTACTTATTCACTTCACTGGAGGTGAACAACATCACTGTCGTTGCCTCTTCTGTCACGTCGAAAAGCTTCGCGAAGAATCTTCTTAACGTCGGTCATTGGCTCTCGGAATGTAGGCGAGGGCCTTTGATCACGTGTGACAATTGAGAAACACGTGAGCCGGACGGGCGATGCCCTGACGGCTGAATCGACAGCTTCTGCTTACGTGGGGGAGGACGATAGCTTCTCCTGAATGTGCTGACTTCGCGGTCATTGCCTCTTCTGCTCTGCCCATTGTTTGCCAGAGTGTAACTCTTCTAAGCTAAACGAAGTTTCTCATTAATTTTAAATTTCTACTTCACTTTGATTTCACTAATTTATTTCCCTATCTTAAGTACCACTCAACAGTATTTGCGCCGATCTCCGTGCACTGTTTTAGGAAAGTGTAATGCCGTCACTACACGGACGGTGTTGTGAACGTCAGTCTTGAGCGTGCCAAGTTGAAAGTGCTGCCGAACGCTCTGACTTGTGCATACAGCATGTGCCTGTCAACGTGGTACACGCGACCGCAGCGGCAGCATCTGGGTCACACATCACCCGGTTGTCCGCCCCGGTAGCTGAGTGGTCAGCGTGACAGACGGGTTCGATTCCTGGCTGGGTTGGAGATTTTCTCTGCTCAGGGACTGGGTGTCGTGTTGTCCTAATCGTCATCATTTCATCTCCAACTACGCGCATGTCACCGAAGTGGCGTCAAGTCGAAAGACCTGCACCAGGTGAGCGGTCGGGAGGCCCTCGTCACACGTTTCTCTCTATCACCCACTTTACAAAATGCATGGGCGTAAAATTCTTAAGCTAGCGCTATTAAAACGCGCCTTTCCTCTCTTGTCCACGTGAGAGTCACGTTGTTCTGCGTATAGTGTCCACGGACATGTTATAAGGCAGAAAGAGAAGCTCCGTAACAAATAGCGCGATTCAAAGTCTTACTTTATATTTGTTCCTATTCAGCAGCAGAATCTTCACAACATGTGAAATAAAAAAAACTTATTTTACACTTTCTTGTTGTATCTTACTGCATGTAGTGCAATCTGTCTTGTAGATTAAACCATTCGAACAAACTCCATCCTCAGATGGAACGTACATATGTAACATCGAATATTAGAGAATATACTTTTATTGCACTGAAAAGAAAGTATCAGATCCTAACAGAAAAAGCGAAGACTAGTAATAAAAATATTCGGATCCACTGAGGCGCAAACAAGAATCACATTACCAGCTACCTCATCATTTCGCTCTACCGACTGTGACTGTCGAATGGCCATACATTGAATCTGACCTACTGAAAGTTTTAATGGTAGATACGTTATTAACTGACACTGAAATATTACAGATTGTATCAACGACAATGCGTTTCTTATGGATCCTCACTGTACCCGTTTACAGTCTGTCCCCACTCTGGCTACCCAGCCACGCCACGGGGCGCCTCCATAGGCTGTCTCACGACGCAGTACCGCCCTGCCGCGGCGCGCGCTTTAAGTCGGCGGCGACGCCGTCTGCATACACGGCCCGGCAGCGTTAATTTTTAGACGAGTGTTTTAGTACCGTAAAGAATACAAAAGACGATAGCTTCTTCCGAAACATAACGCTATAGAGTAAATAATATTAACATATGAACGTAAGTCGGGATTTTACTACAAACATGGAACCGAATGCCTGTTCATGTGAATGTACGTTCCTCTACTTCTACCCCATAAAGCGCAATGAATCTGTAGAATTTAAGAATTATTGTCACTTTGTGTTTCTAGTAAAGGATAGAAGTTTTCTTTGAAGGATTGCGTTGAAACTTAACAGGTCTTGCAACACAATGAGTGTTTAAAAAGTAACAAGAAATTTACAATTTCTTGTGTTGTACTAGTCCGATTTGCACTACATTTTTTGTCACTGCCTTCGTAAACGTACGTGAAAAGTATGTGGACAATGTTATACGCATTGGCTATTTGCTCTATTGTCAGCTGTCAAAAAGGGTACATGTGTTTTGGTAGCATCAACGATTATTTGTTTTGTGTAAAAACAGATTAGAGAATCTTTCTTACATTTTGTTTTAAGAATAAAGAGTATGGAATTTTAAAAAAAGTTAAATATTCCTTTTGGCTAGCCTGTTACGAGTAAAATTGGATTTTTTTGTTTCACGGCAATTTGTAGTTTCCGTAATGTCGGCACTATTTTTAGATTGATGTAAAAGTCCTCCATCGTTTGTGGAAGGATCGATTTTATGAAATTGTCTATGACGACGGGTTTCCTCCCAAAATTACTAGTTTTCCTTCGTGGCGATCCCTGTAAACCACGCGGTTCATTTTTGCGTTCGTTCCTTAGGCGTGGCAGACGTTTGCATAAATTGGAGCCCTTTTCTTGGAACGGGTAACAGTTCTTTTCGTGTCACCTCCTTAACACACGCTGTAACATAACAGACGATCGAACGCTCGTTACATCTACATCTACATCCGTACTCCGCAAGCCACCTGACGGTGTGTGGCGGAGGGTACCTTGAGTATCTCTATCAGTTGTCCCTTCTATTCCAGTCTCGTATTGTTCGTGGAAAGAAGGATTGTCGGTATGCCTCTGTGTGGCCTCTAATCTCTCTGATTTTATCCTCATGTCTCTTCGCGAGACATACGTAGGAGGGAGCAATATACTGCTTGACTCCTCGGTGAAGGTATGTTCTAGAAACTTCAACAGAAGCCCATACAGAGCTACGGAACGTCTCTCCTGCAGAGTCTTCGAGTTTATCTGTCATCTCTGTAACGCTTTCGCGATTACTAAATCGTCCTGTAACGAAGCGCGCGGCTCTCCGTTGGATCTTCTCTATCTCTTCTATCAACCCTATCTGGTGCGGATCCCACACTGCTGAGCAGTATTGAAGCAGTGGGCGAACAAGGGTACTGCAACCTACTTCCTTTGTTGTCGGATTGCATTTCCTTAGGATTCTTCCAATGAATCTCAGTCTGGCATCTGCTTTACCGACGATCAACTTCATATGATCATTCCATTTTAAATCACTCCTAATGCGTTCTCCCAGATGCTGACCTGCTATATTGTAGCTAAATGATAAGGGATCTATCTTTCCATGTATTCGCAGCACATTACACTTGTCCACATTGAGATTCAATTGCCATTCCCTGCACCATGCGTTAATTCGTTGCAGATCCTCCTGCATTTCGGTACAATTTTCCATTGTTACAACCTCTGGATAGACTACAGCGTCATCCGCAAAAAGCCTCAGTGATCTTCCGATGATATCCACAAGGTCATTTATGTATATTGTGAATAGCAACAGTCCTATGACACTCCCCTGCGGCACACCTGAAATCACTCTTACTTCGGAAGACTTCTCTCCATTGAGAATGACATTCTGCGTTCTGTCATGTAGGAACTCTTCAATCCAATCACACAATTGGTCTGATAGTCCGTATGCTCTTACTTTGTTCATTAAACGATTGTGGGGAACTGTATCGAAAGCCTTGCGGAAGTCAAGAAACACGGCATCTACCTGTGAACCCGTGTCTATGCCCTTCTGAGTCTCATGGACGAATAGCGAGAGCTGGGTATCACACGACCGTCTTTTCCGAAACCCGTGCTGATTCCTACAGAGTAGATTTCTAGTCTCCAGAAAAGTCATTATACTCGAACATAATACGTGTTCCAAAATTCTACAACTGATTGACGTTAGAGATATAGGTCTATAGTTCTGCACATTTGTTTGAAGTCCCTTCTTGAAAACGTGGATGACCTGTGCCCTTTTCCAATCGTTCGGAACGCTACACCGCTGCAAGAAGGGGGGCAAGTTCCTTCGCGTACTCTGTGTAAAATCGAACTGGTATCCCATAAGGTCCAGCGGCCTTTCCTCTTTTGAGCGATTTTAATTGTTTCTCTATCCCTCTGCCGTCTCTTGCGACATCTACTATTTTGTCATATGTGCGACAGTGTAGAGAAGGAACTACGGTGCAGTCTTCCTTTGTGAATTAGCCATTTAGTAGTTCGGCCTTCAGTCTGTTTCAGTACCATTTTGGTCACAGAGTGTCTGAACATTTCGTTTTGCTCCACCTACTGCTTTGACATAAGACCAAAATTTCTTACGGTTTTCTGCCAATCAGTACATAGAACTTTACTTTCGAATTCATTGAAAGCCTCTCGCATAGCCCTCCTCACATTACATTTCGCTTCGCGTAATTTTTGTTTGTCTGCAAGGCTTTGGCTATGTTCATGTTTGCTGAGAAGTTCCCTTTGCTTCCGCAGCAGTTTTCAAACTCGGTTGTTGTACCACGGTGGCTCTTTTCCATTTCTTACGATCTTGCTTGGCACATACTCATCTAACACATATTGTACGATGGTTTTGAACTTTGTCCACTGATCCTCAACACTATCTGTACTTGAGACAAAACTTTTGTGTTGAGCCGTCAGGTACTCTGTAATCTGCTTTTTGTCACTTTTGCTAAACAGAAAAATCTTCCTACCTTCTTTAATATTTCTACTTACGGCTGAAATCAGTGATGCAGTAACCGCTTTATGATCGCTGATTCCGTGTTCTGCGTTAACTGTTTCGGGTCTGTTTGTCGCCAGAAGGTCCAATATGTTATCGCCACGAGTCGGTTCTCTGTTTAACTGCTCAAGGTAGTTTTTCAGATAAAGGACTTTAAGAAAATTTCACTGGATTCTTTGTCCCTGCCACCCGTTATAAACGTTTGAGTCTCCCAGTCTAACGGGTGATCAAAAAGTAAGTATAAATTGGAAAATGTGATAAACCATGGAATAATGTAGATTGAGAGGTAAAAATTGAGACACATGCTTGGAATGACATGGGGATTTATTAGAAAAAACAAATTCACAAAATGTCTGACAGATCTCTTATGAGCGCCGTTTGGTGATGATCGTGTGATCAGCCGCCACTTTCGTCACGCTTGGCCTCCTAGGTCCCCAGACCTCAGTCCGTGCTATTATTGGCTTTGGGGTTACCTGAAGTCGCAAGTGTATCGTGATCGAGCGACATCTCTAGGGATGCTGAAAGACAACATCCAACGCCAATGCCTCACCACATACTCCGGACATGCTTTACAGTGCTTTTCACAACATTATTCCTCGATTACAATTACTGTTGAGGAATGATGGTGGACATATTGAGCATTTCCTGTAAAGAACATAATTTTTGCTTTGTCATGCTATTCTGATCTGATGAATCGCCACCTGTCGGACATTTTTTGAGCTTTTGTATTTTTTTCTTTTTTTTTTTTTTTTTTTTTGTTCTAATCAAATCCCATGTCATTCCAAGCATGTGTGTCAATTTGTACCTCCCTATCTACATTATTCCGTGATTTATTCAGTTTTCAAATTTATACTGACTTCTTGGTCACCTGGTGTATCTGGCAAATTAAAATCTCCACCCAGAACTAGAACATGGTGGGGAAATGTACTCCGCAAATAGCTCCTCTTCGTCTTCTGCAATTTTCTTGAAATGCAACGCTGTTATCCAGCACTTCCAGATACCGAAGTATGTCAGTGACTGATGCTGGCAACAAGGATCTCACGAACAGAAACGACGTATTGTACACCACTGCACGCCGATCTACGCCGCTAGACAGGTAATAGGCAACTGATTTTGGGTGCCCCTGTAGGCCAGTGGCAGGGTTCTACCGGAAAAGGCCGCTTCCCCCACCAAAAGCGCTGCTCGCTCTTGAGTTTACAGACAGACTATACATTGAAACCAACACCAACTGAAAGCCAGTATGGTGTATGGCGAGTCTGTACTGAAGAAAGATGGCGTGCATATGGCGTACAAGGCGTTCTTCCATCTCTTTGGTCAATGTTCGAACACACTTTCAGAATATCTGTCTTGCTTGATATTGCGCTGCACGTTTGGAAAGACTCCCCAGCGTGCGTTTTCCATGCTATGACGATATAAACTCGGCATTCTCAAAGCTCTACGTTCGAATGAACAGTCCGGGTGCCGATGGCATAACAGACACGTGCCCTTAGCGCCAGGATTTCACCCAGAACAAGTCCGGCCCAAAGGGCCTCCCCTAAACAGCCGCCAGTTCCGCAAACTGGAAGCTGTATCAAAGTTGTTACCGTATCGTCACAGTCCAACACATGTTAGACTGTGTTGAAATTCAAGTTTTTCTGGATATTAATATAATATGAATGTGCTTGAAGGTCTCTCGGGCATGCAGCTGTAGGCAGTATCTATCTTACCCCTGGTGAGACAAGACTCTACATCCTTACATTTGTCCTCTATCCATCCCTGCTTAGCCATTTTGCACTTCCTGTCGATTTCATTTTTGAGACGTTTGTATTCCTTTTTGCCTGCTTCACTTACTGTATTTTCATATTTTCTCCTTTCTTCAGTTAGATTCAATATCTCTTCTGTTACCCAAGGATTTCTACTAGCCCTCGTCTTTTTACCTACTTGATCCTCTGCTGCCTTCACTATTTCATCTCTGAAAGCTACCCATTCTTCTTCTACTGTATTTCTTTCCCCCATTCCTGTCATTTGTTCCCTTATGGTCTCCTTGAAGCTCTGTACAACCACTGGTTCTTTCAGTTTATCCAGGTCCCATCTCCTTAAATTCCCACCTTTTTGCAGTTTCTACAGGTCATAACCAATAGATTGTGGTCAGAGTCCACATTTGCCCCTGGAAATGTCTTACAATTTAAAATCTGGTTCCTTAATCTCTGCCTTACCATTATATAATCTATCTGATACTAAAAGGTATCTCCAGGGTTCTTCCATGTATACAACCTCCTTTCATGATTCTGAAACCAAGTGTTAGCTACAATGAAGTTGTGCTGTGTGCAAAATTCTACCAGGCAGCTTCCTCTTTCATTTCTTAACCCCAATCCATATTCACCTACTACGTTTCCTTCTCTTCCTTTTCCCACTATCGTGTTCCAGTCACGGCGTAGCGTGCCATCATCATCAGATTACTCCTGTTGACAGACGTCCTATGCCGCCGGGCGGTGTGGTATATATACCTGTCGCCTCTCCCCTCCAACGACTCCGCGTATGGACCGAGGGATGTGCAGGCTGCGGTGGTCTTTCAAATTTCAACGCTTTTTTCATCAAAAGTGCAACAATGCTATTTGCTATTAAAGGTTTGAAAGCTACTGGAGTATGGCCCACGGACCAGTCCGTATTCACCGATGCAGGAAGACAAAACTGACATCGGACTTGAGATGCCGTCAGATAAAGAGGTTATCGTATCTGGAGCTGAACGATTTGAGTTGCCTTCACCTAGCACACCAGGTAAAAAAGACGACTCCAACAGATTGGGTGATCAAGCTGGCAGGTTTCAGCGAATTGTAACTATGAACTGCCTCCCAAGAATGACGAAGTTACTGAGGCTAATTGTTCTAGTCCTGCAACTGCTAGATCGTACATTTATGGATGCACTTAAGACTCACTACAGCGAGAATATTTGGCAGTGGATGCTCCATGAAAGCAAACTTGTTGGATCCTATGATATAGTGTGTTTCTTTGGCAAGGGAAGGATGAAGTAGTGAAGGCAGCAGAGGATCAAATAGGTAAAAAGATGAGGGCTATTAGAAATCCTTGGATAACAGAAGAGATATTGAATTTAATTGATGAAAGGAGAAAATATAAAAATGCAATAAATGAAGCAGCCAACAAGGTACACAGACGTCTCAAAAATGAAATCGACAGGAAGCGCAAAATGGCTAAGCAGGCATGGCTAGAGGACAAATGAAGGATGTAGAAGCTTATCTCACTAGGGGGTCTTTGGCAAAGTTCTTTTCCTCTTTTTTCTTTAATAATGGCTTCTAACTCTTTTTTGTACAGCAAATCAGTTGAAACAATGGTCTTTCCCCTCATCCGTTCTTGGGAATACGAACATCAGGGCAAAATAAGAACCTCCTGCACTCAGCAAACAGATGACCATTACTAGAGACCCACACTCAGCAGCTGTCACAGAACAAATTTGGCGTTTACTCTGCTTGCAGTATCAGTCTGAACTACACTAAGGCCTGTTTTCTCAACGTTCCATACACGATCTTCTGGATATTTATGTTTCCAGAATTCAGCTTATAGCAAGTCGTAGAATGAGTTAACTCTCTCATGCGAAAAGCGTTTTGCTCGAGCATATGATGTTCCAGTTGGCTTTCTAATTGAAAGCTTATCTTGAAGACATCAAAGAAAATGGTCAAGACAAGGCCTTCCAGCAATTTCATTTCTGAAGTTTGTTGCAATTCCATTCCCAACTGCAAGTTGGTAGGCCATTTTTCTAACATCCATACTAGTAAAAGCATAGAATTTGGCCTCCATATAGTGTATGTAAACCACTAGTTCTCTTTCTAGGGCAGCTGGTTTTCTTCCAAACTTTTTAGTTTCAACGTCTGTCAGGTATTAGCCTCATACACATACTGGCACAGAGTTGTTTTTGGGACAGCGCAATGTTTGCTTTTTTAACTCCCATGATTTTTACTACAACAGCATACACTGCCTCTCGCATTTTGTTTTTATCCCACACCTGCCTTTTACGGGTTCATTTAGGTGCCAGATTAGTCCTAGGCATCTGAAAACAGAAATAAAAACATTTTACGGTCTGCTTATAATATGGACCCTGGGGTCCACATTACAGTCACATACACCTTGTAAACTAGTGTAGACAGCTTAAAAATGCAATAATACCATACTTTTAATCTATTTGAAACTGTTGCCAATACTTAGTAGGTTGCATCTAAGTATTAACCAATAATGGTATGTTAATACATCACTAGAGTTCAGCTAAATATTATTAAGATATTAAGGGGGGGGGGGTGCATATTACCACCACTTACTCTACATGGTAATGCAAAGCAGGTGAAACATTTGGATAAAGGTGTACTTGCATTCACGTTGCTTGTAACAGCAAATCTGTTTGACGGGCTCATTGTCATTGTGAAAGAAGAAGTAACAAGTAAAATGAGAACATCCACCATAAGCACGAATCCAGTATTTTGATGAATAAGGACTCAACTAGAAAGGTAGGCAGAGGTTGGAAAGTACCAGCCACAAAATCACTTGAAGTTTACCTTGTGGAAGAAAATATTATCCACTGTAACTCCAAATTAGTGTGCACTGACTGTAAAGTAAGAATTCATAGATATTACTATGCATGTATTGATTACAGCATTAAGTTAAATACGTGCAAGCATATACATAATGTTTATGAAGTAGAGAGTATAGAAGAAAAACCGTTTGAAATTTCTGAATTACCAGATGTACTACTTATGAATGTTGGAGAGGAAAATTCTGAAGCCAGTTTGTTCCTGTGACACAGAGGTACTGGCAGAAATTGTTTCTGGTATTTCAGTTACTGAAGTTTAGCTGGCCAACAAAATGGTAACTTCACTGAAGGCTAGTGTAGGTGCTGTTCATGCCAGTAGTGGCGTCTCTTTCAATAGCCCACAAAGGAGTCACAAGAGAAAACTTGCAGTACAGAGGAGACTGTTTTGAGCAAAGAAAACAAATTCCTCAAGCTGCATACTCATGGCAGTTCCTGATACAGAAGAAACTGTTAACACTTCTGGATGAAGGTTTACACCACATTAGCTAGTGTGTTGATCTCACATTCAGGAACATGATGGCTTTATTCCGTGTCCTGCCATCCAGTTTTATGTTTTCCATTATTTCCCTAGATCAATCAAGGCAAATCCTGGGATGGTTCCTTTGAAAGGCCAAGGCCAAGGCCAAGGCCAATTTTCTCCCCCATCCTTGAAACAGTCAGAGTTTATGCTCTGTCTCTGACGGCCTCACTGTTGACAGAATGTCAGATGTCGATATTCCTTCCTTCTTCACTGGCCTCTGGTGCGGCAGTTCTGCTGACACGTGGGACCACCAGAAACTGCTGCGGCTTGTGCCAGCAGCCTAGAATGCTGGCATCACTGGGTCAGCCCCCTCCCAAGCCGTGCTGGGCAGTGATGACTGTGACTGAGGCTCAGCACACTGCTGGTGATGGCCACACATTTGACAACTGTCCCAACGTGACAACAGAGTGAGTTGCAATCGTCAACTTGTAATATATATTTATTTTTGATCTAGCTAGATGGGTAACACTAGTGCAACTGTTAAACAGATTAAATATTTTCATATTCTAGCAAAGAATACACTAACATCTGATTGTTCACAATCAATTTTCCTGATAATGTAACTCATTTACCAAAAAATAAATTTGGTGAATAAATAATAATTTCAGTATCAGTACAAACACATGCAGTTGGAATTAGGAATGAGTAATTATGAATTAGCAATATAACCCAACTGAAAGCCTTTCAGGTTCCAATTTGCAGTATAATTTTACTTTTAAAAAAAAATCCCCCTTTTTGAAAAGTTATCTGTAACCAAATAACTCATATTCCAGAATTTTCTGTTTTTAGCGGGCCATTATTTCCTAAATTTAAGCATATAATTTTGTAGTTCTAATTTACCAGGGCACAAAAGTGGCTGTTTTTATTTGGAAACAAGTAATAATTTCAAACTTGTCATTAATGCTAGTAACACCCTGACACAGATGCTAAGAGAGCAGATACCAAGTCTCACTGCTTGCCTGCTGGCTGCAGATGTTGATTGATTGTCTGAATGAGGAGAGGAACGAAACAGTGACATCGTTTGTCCCAAGATCCAAAGTGGCAGAGACTGTGGGAGCAGCAAACCAACAGCACAATCTATTTGATGGCGAAGCAAAACAGGCAAATGAAGATGGAACACTGGGGTGGCAGGAAGAGTAATGAACTGGAGGGAGGAAGGGGGAGATCATAAGACACCCCAATGGTGCTATGTGTGACATGGTGCTGGAATCACTGCTAACCCACCCCAGTTCGCACTTCATACCATGACTGCGACACAATGGGGAAAACACCGTGCGGCGGAGGGGGGGGGGGGGGTGATGAAACAGCACAAAATGGAGAGGAAAACCTGACCAGCATGAAAGCAATGATGCAGGCCTTCCAAACTGACGGCCTCCAATTGTGGAAGACAATTCAGGTACTTAAATCCATGGAACAAACCACTTTTATGATGAAAACCAAGGACAGATGTAACTATGTAAGGTTGTATGCTACCATCTGTGATAATGGAGAATGGAAGAGTGTGTTTAGTGCAAAAGGCCAAATGGTAGGGGAGTCTCATAAAATGTGGGGGTTACAGATCATTATGGAGTAAGAGGCTTAGATTCAACCTTGTATGACCAATACGAAGTTCGCAGAGGATGGTAGATCCCCAGTGGGCCATGTGGCAAGAGTCCCCTTATCGCAATAAGTTTATTAGGCAGGGGGTTGGCCTCCAAGAGTCAGCTCAAGGCTGAGCTAAAAGGAATTGGACATGAGGCTGCAAACCCAGCACCAGAGAGGTCACACAAAAGGGGCACACCCTCCAGCCACAGGATCAGCAGTTCATTACCTGGGATACCCACATGAGTGGGAACCCAAAGAAAGTCAACTGAACAACCAGCATGGTCAAGATTGGTAAGGTGGTCTTAGATGTCATAGACCAAGAAGAGGGAGGGAAAACCACTGTCTGATAGCCTCAAGGGCAGTTATCAAGTCTGCACATAACGTGGGTGGGAGAGGACTGTTAAACATACTAAAGAACCTGGTAAATGGCCATTAGCTATGCAGTACACATGCTACATGGGGCAGGTAAGAGATGGTGTTACTTGCCAGCAGAAGGCACATTCCTTGTAATTAGCAGATTTAGAGCCTAGAGCCATTCCATTAAAACACAACAGCAGCCTGAAACTCCCATAAAAGCTGGCAGAACAAACAATGAAACACAGACCCCTCTGAATCTGGGATCAAGGAACTAACCAAGGGGGAGGAGGTTTTTGGAGAGAATGGGGAACAGGACAAAGAGGGAAGATAAAAATCACGGCAAAGGACTGCAAGCTGGAGCCCAACTGTTAAACTCACCTGAATGGTGAGCAATTTCCTGCTGCTAAAGTATAAAATATAAGGAATGTGTGGGGAAAGAGAAGATGGTGATGGCATAGGAAACAAGAAGCTTAGACTGTTGAACCAAAAGGGCAGTGAGTGGGGGACAACCCCAGCTTCAACCAGGAAACAATACGGCTAGTGCAAAAGGTACTGATGATCAGACAGATACCACAATGGTGGACCTGCTCCAAGAGGATCAGTATGGAAGGAGCAACTGAGCCCTAAATTTGGCTACCATGCCCCCCCCCCCCCCCACACACACACACACACAAGTAAATGTCATAAGACGACCCAAGAAATGGAAGTGGTGGACCACAATCAGAAATTGGGTCTCGAGATAGAGCTCCAGTAGGTATCGTACACAATATGGTGACAGAAATGCACCACCCACAATTTAAGAGGGGAAAACTGAAAACTGTGTGAGAAGGTCTATGCAGAAGCATACCACATGGCACCCTGGAACTGTCACTTCACAAAAGCCACCAAGTGTTAAATAACTCAGACACAGAAGTCATCCACATGCAGAGCAGGGGTGACCAACAGTTCCACGGAGGTCACAAGTCCTTTAATAGTGATGAGGAAAAGGATACTTAACACTGAACCCTATGGAATGCCATCCTCCTCAGCAATGGAGTGTCCTCATCCCAGGACTTATGTTCCTTCTTCTCTTTCATAAGTAGAGGAGGACACACGCTAGATGCCAGAGAGGTAAGGGGGGAGAGAGTCTTCTGCTAGTTCTATAAAGAGAGACCAGGCAACCTTGGGGATGCTAGAGCTGACGGTTCCATGGCCAATGTGTACCAGCAGACTCTTGGACTGAGAGGAGGCCCTAATGGCAGCAGACACCAGAGAAGAGGCACTTCTCTGGTGGATGAAAGGAGCAACAGTTGGAGGGGAGGAAGATGTAAGTTCAGGGGAGAGGGAGAGAAGAGTGAGGCATCACTGGGATAAGGTGGGGGAAAGGATGTAACAGAGTCAATAGTAGATTTTTGTAGACACAAGGCAAAGCTGATCGTATACCCCAATATATTCTTTCCTTCTTACAATCCAGCGACAGTTGTGACAATTAATACACGTGGTCAGTAGAACAAAGGCACACCTGGGCATCCTCATTCATTGCATACAGGATTAATACATGTGTACAAATCATAAACACCAAAAACATTTTAGCAGTGGCAGGACATACATCACAGTGCACAGTGATGAGCCATAACCTTGACCTTGTCTTGGGGGTATCCCCTTTAAAGACCAGAATAAAGTGGTCATTATCAGTGTGGTTGTCCTTAGTGCCTTTCTGAATATGATGAACAAAATGAATGCCTTGCCACTCCAGACTGGCCCACGCTTCACCAGTTTGGAAGATGAGGTCTCTATGATAAAGACACCCTGAAGCATATTCAAAGGCTAGTGAGGAGTAATGGTTTGCCAAACTTGTCTTTGATAGTTTCTACCAAAATAATGGGTTCATGGTGGGAAGGTGTCCTTGTCAGTCTTGATGCAGACCAGGTAATGGGGAAAGGATTTGACCCCAAGCAAGCGAGTCTGACCCTCCTCCCATGAGGGGATAGTTGTAAGTTGAAAAGGGGTATCATGAAAAGTCGATCCTGACTAAAGGTCAGCCAAAGACGGCCAGTTTTTTAAGTCTGATACGTTTGATACAAAGTGTAGACCCTAATAGCACCAAAACCAATCAGGGGCTCTCCCCTTGTGCACTACTCAGCCACACCAAGGGCCAATGTCATAGGGGCTGTTGCTGGGAGTTCCAATGCTTCAGAATGACAAGCCACTACTCCTAGGCATACACAGGGAGGTAGCAGCTCGTGTATCAGAACTGTCATCCCTGTTTTCAGAGGACTCCATCAAAAGAGTACATAACACCCCAAGCACACGAAATGACTACTGTGTAACTGTACAGCACAAAAAGGACAATGGCTTCCGGTAAAAAATGGAAGAGGTGGTAAGCCCACATGCCAAAGACTTCATGTATGGTGTTGTTCCACAGCTTGCTCACACCATGGAGACAAAATTTAGAGTAGTTCAATCCCCAAAGAGGGACCAAAATTTCCAAAAAGGGAATTGTAAAGCAAGAGGAATAATACTGTAAGGGGTATCAACAAAAAAAAGATAGCCAGGCCAATGTAAGCAACGGAAAGGATTGAGGACAGGGATGGATGAGCACGGGAAAGTTAATGCAATTTTGAAAAGTAGAAAGGATCCAATTACTAGCAGCCTCATGTGCACAAAATAATTGTGACCCCCTTCCACTGGGGAATGGGGATGGAGCAGATATAGAAACATGATTCTGTGATGTTAAAGATAAACGAATCTTCATATGTGAGTATTACTGGACTTGCTCCAAGTATCCACTGGCCAACATGCAAACATGTAGTACTGAGGCCAGACTGGCCATCGTGACAGCTCTATTTCTCATGCAGTGAAGTAGACAACACTACCCAGTGCTGTTGGCACTGTTGCAGTCGCATGTTGTATTGCCATGCTAGGTGACACGACAACTCACCATAGTGCACACAACTACACACTGCTTACTCTAGAGCCCTGCAAATTAATATTAAACCGACTGAGCATATACAAATTAAGAGATGACTCACAATTCAATAATGTGCATATCAGAGAATCAGTTTCATACCTAGCGTGAAATGAAATGACAGTATGGCATTTCTGGCCGGGATTTCTTATGCAGGAGAAATCGGCTGCATACTGCAAGTCTACATCAGTTGATACTGCTTATTTTTGCATCTAAAGAAATGGTAAAATGGTGATAAGCACAACACAACACCCAACCTCTGAGAGGATAAATTCTCAAATTGGCCAGGAATTGCACCTGGAGCCCCTGCATAGCTGTTGGTCTCTCTATCCGACAGCCACAGTGATGGACAGAGCTGGCCTCCAACACACTCATTTACTGACAGTCCTGTAAGGCATTGTGTATCGGAAGAGGAAAGCAACATTGGGCATATGAATATAGGGATGACTCACAAGGCATTTCAGTATTGTGCTTACACACAATCAGTTGCATATATGGTGTGCTGTTTGGATGCTCTTGCTGCCATGGTATGCCAAAAGCTTATCCCTCACACCCAATGACAGGTCCTGTAAGCAAATAAGTAAACACTAAATCAGAATGCAGGCATTGTGTATTGAAACAGGAAAGTAACATTGAGCATATTTGAATTTATAGACGTCTCACAAGGCATTTCAGTATAGTGCATATTACATAATTAATCTCATACCTGGTGTGCTGTGTGGAATCTCCAGCTACCTTTTTTAATCCAAAAGCTTACCCTTCACGCCCAGTGACAGGCCTTTTAAGTAAACAGGCAGGAAGACAAGATGTCCAGCGAGTGAGATCACAGGTGTTTTCTTCGTCCACTAAAAGAACTTATTTGAGAGGAAATAGTGTCAAATTTAAATTTCCTTTGTTTTGTATATTTGCTGTAGTGTCCATTCTTGTCACAAAACTGAATATTTGCGTCCCCATAGAGATTATTCTTGAAAAAAAACTTTGTGTAATCTGAATTCACGATAATTGTGACATAATGCGAAATTTTGCGTTCCAAAACACAAAAAATTCTATTCAAATTTTCTTGATAGCGGAAAATTCGTTTAAGAAAGGCAGGTACTAGTTTCATCAGTGCCTATTGTTACAATAAAAGTATAATTAAAAGTTTTCCAAATTGTATTTAACTAACACATTTCATATTGTTCACTAGTTAGAGGTCATCTAGGCATAAATTTAAAACCTGACCAAACACTACAGTAAATTCTCTAAAAGCAAAGTAATTACTAATTCACTCTCCTGTCATTGTATCTCTAAATCAGTACAAAAACAACAACAATGGCATGTAAGACTTCCATGTCATTTTTGCATACATATAGCCAATCTCGTGTTCTGGACAAATTTAAAACTTAATAATTCTTTTGAAACTGATCATGAGTGGGAAATGTGGAACCTGTTATAGCATTGTGAGTAGAGGGATTTGTTGCTAACCTTGTAGGAAATAGTTTCACTGGGAGAGGGAGAGGTGGGGGGAGAATCTTGGGAGAACAGAAGAGGCTCTCTCCTGGAACTGCAGAGTATGCAGTAGGAACATTTTGGTTGGGGTACAGGAAAGGAAAATCTGTGCCCTTGGGGCACAGTTGAAGGAAGCAAGGAAGGAACTGATAAGGATCAAGAGAGATAGGGAGGTTGTGAACTGGCAGCTTGTAGGAGGGTAGGAAGAAAGAGAACATGATCTGATGTTTTTGGGGTTGAAGATAAAACTGTGTGTCTACCACTGCCAGAGCCTCTGGTAGAACACGGAGCAAGAAATGTGCAGCACACTTCAACTGAGGCCAAGAAGCTTAGAAATATACAAAATGTTAGGAAGAAGAAAGTGCTGCTGCTAGGTATTAGGCATGGGTGAGTTGTAGGCCCCGAGTTACAGGAATGTTTAGGGGCAACATACCAGGCCACCAGTATGTTCCAGCCAAATGCAGGGCTAAGTCATGTGATAGAGGACTTAAGGTCTTTACAAAAGAAGACCATGTAGTGATAGTGGGTGGGGCAGGAAACAGTTTGCACAGGGATAGGGCACATGACATAGGTGGTGACCTGGGCAAGATAGCTTCCCTGACTTGTGGCACCAACGTACACTTTGTTGAGCTGTTCCGGTGTCACGATTGGCCACACCTTGATGGAGATGTGAGGCGAATCAATTTGGGGTTAGGGATTGCTCTGAGGGAAGCCAACTTTGCTCACGTGCCCGTCGGGACTATCGACAGATGGGGTTTCACTGGGTGTGGCCTATACCTAAACAGGACTGGCAAAGGAAGATTGGTACAGCTGATTTGTGAAAGTATAGGGGGTGGATCTCGGGCCACACATGGTTAAATACCTGTTGTCATCAGTATGAGAAGTAGGTCTTTTTTAGGATAAATCCAGACAACAGGTTCCCCTGCCTAAAGAGTGTCTCCAGCAGTTTGAATTAACAGGGCTTGATATCACCAAGATATTAATAATTTTGTGTTTGTATGGATCTCCCAGAGATAGTGTGGACACTGTTTTTCAATAAATTAACAAAATTTCTATATAAAGTCTCAAGCACAAAGCTCAGCACAATTCTGTATAGGGACATTAAAATCAATATGAATATCATAAATGAATCCAGCAGCACCTTCAAAGTTTTGGCCTCTCCCTATTGGTCAATAGTGCAACAAGGGTTGCTACAATGACTTCATCAGTAATTGACCATGTTGCCACAAATATGGACAGGGAAAAATGTGATGTAGCTGTAAAAGATCTCGGATTATCAGACCATCTCTGTCAAACAACAACAGTAATATGAGACATGAAATCATCCCATAAACTACAAGCCTACAAATGACATCCATTGGAAATGAAAATAAAGGATTTTTCAAAGGAACTAGCAAAAAAAAAAAAAAAACGCTGGGATGAAGTGTATAGGGAAACCAATGTGAATAAGAATCCACATTATTTAAATTGAACTTTGAAAAGGCATTTCCAAAAGTATGCATGTCTGTATCAACGTCACACAAAAGTAGATGGATAACAGCAGGTACTAAGAAGTCCTCCCAAACAATTAAATACCTCACTTCCATGGAAAAAGAGTCACAATGATCCATAGGAAGGTGCTGATAGCTGCTAAAAAGTCGTTTAATGACACAGTATTATATAATGCAGGGAATAAAAGCAAAGCAGTCTGGGATGTTATAAAAACGGGAACAGGGAGAGGCAAAGAAAGACAGACAGAACAACATACTGATAAGGTTATAAATAAGCCACAACACTTATCAAACTATGTAAATGAGCATTTTTCAAGTATGGCAGGGAAGTTACGACAAGAATTCCCCAAAACAAATATAACCCCTGTAAAAAATGTTGCACTAAATACAATGATGTTACTTCAAATCACAGATAATGAAGCCAGTAAAACTGTTGAAAAACTAAAAAGTCAGCAGGCCTATATGAAGTACCAATGTGTGTACTAAAACAATGCACAGAGGTTATACAAGGTCCCTTAACACACATAATAAATGAATCCTGTACACCAGGGACATTTCCACAGCAGTTAAAACAGGCAAGAGTTGTGCCTTTGTTTAAGAAAGGTAATGCAGAAAATTACCAGCTGTCACCATTCTCAAAAATAATAGAAGCAATTATGAAAAACAGATTAATGAATTACCTGAATAAATACAATCTTTTAAGTGAATCACAGTTTTGTTTCTGATGTGGCAAAAATATGGAGTCAGCTGTCGTAGAACGCACAAAAGTTGTACTTGATGCTCTTAATAAAGAAGAGTCTGTCAGAGGGTTCCTTTATGATCTTTCTAAGCCCTTTGATGCAGTCAACCACAGATTCAATTAAATAAATTAGAAGCATTAGGAATAAGAGTGGTTCCTAAGGACTGGTTTTGATCATACCTAGCAGACAAGGTACAAAGAATAGTGATAACACATACTTCAAATAGAGCTTAACATTTAGTAAAACACTTACCCGAACAAATGTAAGCATATTACACACATCCATGCCCGAGGCAGGATTTCAACCTGCGACCGTAGCAGTCATGCGGTTCTGGACTGAACTGCTCGGCCACCACGGCCGGCGAAAAATACATTAATATGGGGTTTCCGCAAGGTATCATATTAGGACCAATAGTATTCCTGATGTACATCAATGACTTTCCCAGTAGTGTTACTCATGGTGAAAAAATTCTTTTCACTGATGACAGCAATATTATAGTCAGTGAGAAAACAAGAGAACTCCTCTAAGAGAAAGCAAATGAAACTCTCAAGGAAGTCTACAATTGATTGATTTTTATTGTTGTAGAGACCTCAGAGGCATTACAAAACAGAGAAACTTCTGGTACAAATTGATATTGCATAGTAAATTTAGCCAATTACAGACTTACTCATATATAGAAGCATGTAAAAACTGATCACAAAGTGTAGTCATACCATATTCTTTGCTTCCCTTGAAAATTCATCCGTTCCATAAATGTTGAGTTCAAGAAGAAATTCTTTTACTTTTTTTTTTTTTTTATTGGAAGATCTCTGATATGTTGGGGCATGGCATAAAAAATTTTTATGGGCTTGTATAAAGAGCACTTTTGTGTTTTCTTATAGTTACATCAGAAAGAAACTAGGTCTTGCTTGTTTCTTGTGTTATAATTATGCCGCATGTCATACTGTTGATACTTCGGATAGTTTTCCTTGGTATAAATATTGACAGCAGGGTCATAATCTGTAATTTTTTAAAGCTTGGTCTACAGTGAGCTCTGGGTGCCAAGCTACATATCAGTCTTATTGTCTTATTTTGTAGTTTGAAGACATTAGCTGCCTTGCTTTGATGTCCCCACAGTAAATGTGACTGTGGTTTCTTTTGCTTTAAGTACTGGCACATTTAGACAAAGACACAGCTTCCTTGGAGAAAATATTCCTTTGCTAATGCTGCTTCCCACCTTTTTGAATCAATTGAGATTCCTAGGAAATCAACATCATTTGAGCTCTGCTCAAGTTCAGTGTTATTATTCCACAATACATACAGGTCTTGATTTTATTTTTTATTTTATTTATTTTTTTGACACAAAGGGAATTAGCTTTACACCAGTTTTCAACTTTGACAGTGCACTGGTCTGCTTAATATTTGACCTTCTGTGCTGTTTCTGCAGTTACACAGACTGCAAGATCATCTGCAAATAAGTAACTCCTAGCTGATGGCCCAACTATGTTACATGATAAGTCATATATATAAATAATAAATAGAATTGGGCCAAGTACAGAACATGCCCACAAGTAAGTAATCTGATTCTGTACCATTAAAAACCACCTTCTGCACTCTATTACTTAGATAAAATCTTATCAATTCCCGAGCACTTTGTGTAAAGCCATAGAATTGCACTTTGTTCAATAAGATTTCATGAGACACAGTGTCAAAAGCTTTTCATAAATCACAGAGTTTATTCTGAACCATGAGCTTGCTTTCTAGTTGCTTCACACACTGTGTTAAAAGAGATAAGGCAGATTTAACAGATCCTAACCCTGATCTGAAGCCAAATTGTCTATCACTGAAGATATAGTTTCCTTCAAAGTATTTTACTATTTAATATAGCTTCTATCACTTTAGACAAGACTGGCACAATTGAAACAGGCCTAAAATTATCACATGTTTGGAGGCTGCCTTTTTTGTGTTTTCGAGTGACTTTACTGCCCTGGGGAACTGAGCCTCCAAAATACATGTATTTACTACATGTGTTATCAATTCTGGCAGCTGAACTGAATCACATTTAACATGGCTGAACTTAAACCACAAACGTCATTACTAAAACTGTTCTTCATTTTCCTCAGTATATAGGTAACATCCTGTGCCTTGACCAATTTAAAGCTAAATGTACTTTCAGGTTTTGTGGTATTTCTCAGGCAGTATTTATGGTCAGTGACTATATTGTAAGTGCCAATCACTTTCTTAGTGAAGGATGTATTTAACTGTGCAGCATTCAGATTGCTGCCTTCAGCCTGTGAAGTCATTTTCCTGTTGCATTGACTGTTAATGATATCTTCATTTTTTCGTACACCTAGCTTCCTTTAAGGCCTGTCTTAATCTTTCCTTTTTCACTGTGAGCATGTCTTTAAATACTTGAGAACCTGTACTTGTATACCATTCATAATATTGATCACACTCCCTCTTGATCTCCAACACCTTTTCACCCTTGACCTTATTTACTCTTAGTGCCTTTTTATTATTTGGTACCTCAATGGGAAATGACATCTTAGCATATACAGAAATAGTAGATATGAGTTCTTCCACCTTTCTACCTATTGCATGTTCTCGATAAACTTGCAACCAATAACTTTTATCAATATTAGACTTAAACATATTTAGATTATCATAATTGACCACACATACACTCTTTCCTGCCATGTGCACTGAGTCAGTGGCCAGATACCCAGGTCTTAATTACGTCCGACTTCAGATGCACTAACTCATTTGATACAAATATATTGTCAATACATGTACCAGTACCTTTATAATGAAGCCTTGTTATTTCAGTGGTTGTAATATAAAGACCAAACAAATTTAATAAATTATTTGCATATGAGTTACAGATGGTGGACAACTGAAAATTCAAATTGAAATCTCCACAGACTGTCAGTATTGCCTCACGTGTTCCAATATTTCTACGGAATCCAAACTGACATTCCCCAAGGTCGGCTTCAACTAGTTTTTCCATTTGTCTGTAAAGAATTCACATTAGTATTTTGCAGCAGTGACTTATTAAACTGATAGTTTGGAAATTTTCTCATCTGTCAACGCTTGCTCTCTTTGGGATTGGAATTATTATACTCTTCTTGAGGTCTGAGGGTATTTCGCCTGTCTCATACATTTTGCTCACCAGATGGTAGAGTTTTGGCAGGACTGGCTCTCCCAAGGCCGTCAGTAGTTCTAATGGTATGTTGTCTACTCCTGGGGCCTTGGTTCGACTCAGGTCTTTCAGTGCTCTGTCAAACTCTTCACACAGTATCATATCTCCCATTTCATTTTCATCTACATTCTCTTCCATTTCCATAATATTGTTCTCAAGTACATCGCCCTTGTATAGACCCTCTATATACTCCTTCCACCTTTCTGCTTTCCCTTCTTTGCTTAGAACTGGGTTTCCATCTGAGCTCTTGATGTTCATACAAGTGGTTCTCTTTTCTTCAAAGGTCTCTCAAATTTTCCTGTAGGCAGTATCTATCTTACCCCTAGTGAGATCAGCCCTTACAGCCTTACATTTGTCCTCTAGCCATCTTGCATTTCCTGTCAATCACATTTTTGAGACGTTTATATTACTTTTTGCCTGCATTTTTATATTTTTTCCTTTCATCAATTAAATTCAGTATTTCTTCTGTTACCCAACAGTTTCTACTAGCCCTCTTCTTTTTACATATTTGATCTTCTGCTGCCTTTACTATTTCATCCCTCAATGCTACCCATTCTCCTTCTACTGTACTTCCTTCCGCCATTGGTGTCAATTGTTCCCTTATGCTCTCCCTGAAACTCTGTACAACCTCTGGTTCTTTCAGTTTATCCAGATCCCATCTCCTTAAATTCCCACCTTTTTGCAGTTATAATCTACAGGTCCTAACCAATAGATTGTGGACAGAGTCCACATCTGCCCCTGGAAATGTCTTACAATGTTTCCTTTCCTCCCTACCGAATTCCATTCACCCATGACTATTAAATTTTCGTCTCCCTTCACCACCTGAATAATTTCTTTTACCTCATCATACATTTTATCAATTTCTTCATCATGTGCAGAGCTAGTTGCCATATAAACTTGTACTACTGTAGTAGCGTTCACTATGCTGTTTGTAGTAGCTTACCCGCATTCCTATTTTCCTATTCATTATTAAACCTACTCCTGCATTACCCCTATTTGATTTTGTGTTGATAACCCTGTATTCAACTCACCAAAAGTCTTGTTCCTCTTGCCACCGAACTTTACTACTTCTCACTATATCTAACTTTAACCTATCCATTTCTCTTTTTAAATTTTCTTACATACCTGCCCGATTAAGGGATCCGACATTACACGCTGCGATCCATAGAATGCCAGTTTTCTTTCTCCTGATAACGACATCCTCGAGTAGGCCCCTCCTGGAGATTATAATGGGGGACTATTTTACCCAAGAAGACACCATCATTTAACCATACAGTAAAGCTGCATGCCCTCAGGAAAAATTATGGCTGTAGTTTCCCCTTGCTTTCAACCGTTCGCAGTACTAGCACAGCAGGGCCATTTTGATTAGTGTTTCAAGGCCAGATCAGTCAATCATCCAGACTGTTGCTCCTGCAACTACTGAAAAGGCTGCTGCCCCTCTTCAGGAACCACACGTTTGTCGGGCCTCTCAACAGATACCCCTCCGTTGTGGTTGCTCCTACAGTACGGCTATGTGTATCGCTGAGGCACGCAAGCCTCCCCACCAATGGCAAGGTCCATGTTTCTTGGGGTGGGGGGGGGGTGTACTTTTCATTAATAATCCAAATTATTTGCATTGAGATTGTTGTGTCTTAACGTATTATTATAATACATTATTTTAGCATCATTATTAATGTTAGTGTTATTATTATTTAGTTTCTGTGTAATATTGTTCCTGGTCATATGTAAGTTAGCGCCTGAAGCATCTAATCTAGTCAGGGTAAATAAGCCATAAATAAATAAGTTTGGGAATTTTGTTGCAAAAACTACAACAGTTAACTGATAAAATTTGTCAAAGTGTCTTCACTCTGAATGCTGTCTGATTTTGTTATCTGTATGTCAACTGCTTTGTGTTCATCAGAGTATCTCAGACTACCATGTAGCCTAAAAACCACCATGTGCACCCCGCAAGTACTTACCTAACTGAGTAGCTGCTTCCTTTGTGTAGTGTACCCTGACCTGTCTAGGAGAGTCCTACAATTATCCACCCAATAATGGTGGTCCAGCCAAGACTGTCAGACTCAACAAAGCCTCTGGCCGAGATTGTCCACTCGGCTCCAGACCTTAGGACCCCAGTCAACTCTGGAAACTGTGCTGCAAATCGTGAGCTGTTCTTGCACTCCATATGAGAGGCCAGCAGCCTCCACCAGTCATCTGAATGAACTGAGGATGACTTCGGAACCCTCGCAAAAGGCACTGTCAGAACTGATGCCACTCCTCGGAGATGACTGCACCCTGCAAGCTCAATAGCCACAGGCAAAGATGCCCCATCTTGGATGAGGCTCCCTGACAGACCTACTGAGTGCATATTGGCTATCTTTCTTGCTGTGAACAATATTTCCCTAATGTGTCCAACACTTGTGAACCCCTCCTCCGGTGAGCTCGCTCAGATGCCGTCGGAGGAGTGACACACAGACGAGTGGGCGTGGCTGGACAGCCAGCCTCCACATGCCTAACCTAGCAGTGTAGTTAGTCGTTCAAGAGAAATGACGACTGACTGTGCTACACACTGCCTGAATTTCCACTTTAAAGTTACAAAAATGTGAGACTTCTTGTATTTAAGAGGTGTAAACTCATGGAATTTAAGCCACATCTGGAACCAGTGTGTAACTCAGCTTTACTTGTTTCTTGTGAAGACGAGATTTAAAAAAGATTGTGCTCTGGGTTGATTTATATTTATTTTTGTCGTTATGAAATTTTGAACTTTATTTACAAGCCAGTCAGTGCCCCATTGTGAATTTACGGAAAAGCTGAATAATACACTAATACTGAGCATTGGCTGAAGTTTAGATATATTAGGAACCTGTGCATACTGTCAGTCTTTTAGAGAGTCTTTGTACATATGGTGGGCTACAAGCACACTTTTATAACAACAGCTTAATAATCATGTATTGTACTCTTCCATAAAAAAAAAAAATGTAAATAACAATCAGTACATTTCAGCCATGACTTGAACCTAAAAAAAAAAAAAAAAAAAAAAATCTATGCGAAGAGGCATCGGACGTCTCAACAGTGATGGTACTGACTGACAACTGTGTCATCCTCAGCTAACCAAATTCACTGGAGGGGAATGGGGTCACCACACCTCTGTCCCGGCCGTTGTCAGTTTTTGGCAATGGCAATGCTACTTCTCAGTTGAGTAGCTCCTCAGTTGGCCTTACAAGGGCTGCGTGCACCCTTATTGAACCTTGCCCACACAGCACAGTACAGAGAGCTTCACTCACAATGTTTCATCGAGATGTGCATCGGTTAAAATCACACGTGGTTTCTTACAGGGCTCAGAATTTTGCTGCCAAGCTGGATAACAGACATGTCTAATCCCACAACCATAGTTTTTTATTACAGTCCTAACGTATTTGACTAAATTGCTCGCTAACAAATGAATACTTCACTTACCAACATTTACAGGCTTTGTGAAAATTGGCTACATCTTTCAACAGAACTTTGCCCACTTCATCATAGCTTGATGTGAGGAGTAAGAATATCGTGGTCAAAATTTTGTGTTTGCTTCCAATAACAGTATGCTATTAATCACTTAACTTAAACCATTTGCTAGTACATTTGTATGTCATCCTGATACCAGGTTCCCACCATATATTTCATTCCCTTGAAAATCAGCTAGCAAATCTCCTTACACTCTATTCGTGCATGGTACGACGTGTGACCAGCTGTCTACTATCCTGAATGGACTCTTCCAAACTGTGACCAACAACCACCTAAACTGACTCGTGTGATGGAATGGGGCATTTACACAACATTTTAAAATATTTCACATTCCAAGCTAAAATGTCAATTGAAACAGGAACTTTCTTTCTGTGGCCATAAAATGATGTAGACCTAACTATGAAGCTATTATAATCGTTACAGGACAAGTTTTCAACACTGTCATACAACATACACAAGTTCTTGTGAGTTCATAGTAGAGGTCCACCTTGAGCCGTGCAATTAATTACGAATGAAGCACGGTATTGATATTAAATGTCTGAGTGATAGTCAGTTTAGAGAGTAATTTAAAACAGATTTGTACATTAGCTGGGAATAAGGGGATCTGGCTGAGCTCGTCTGGAAAGCGGCGGTGAGGGGAAACTTTCACTGTGGCAGCCTGGCCCAGTAAGTGTCTTTGTGATCCCTAATGGCACCACCGTGCGGATGGACAAGAGTCAAGACATTCTGCATTGTTCACTCACACAAATATTTTACGTGTTGGAGTGAGGAGTAATGTTTGTGAAAGATGCAATTGACTGCCAAATGCAGAAAATCTGGCTTTGGGGTGTGTGCCAGAGATTGCTGTCTTACAGGTGAACTCCCAGCTAGGCCTTTTAAATGCCACCAAACACATAACTCTTACAAAAATTTTGTTTAGGGATTTAAGACCTTTGGACAGTGGTTCATCTTGATGTTTTTCAGAGTGACAGAGAGCTAAAAGGAAGCTGCCTCACTGACACGGGAGAGAGATACGAATAGTGAGGCATGACTTTTTCCAAGGGGTATAGCAGAAATGGAAGCAATGGTTGCCAGAGTAAAACATAGCCCAGGGAAGGGGAGTTGTGCTCTCTGAGAAGCATTTTTCCCAGTCAGAGCTTGGAAGATCCACAGCACAGCTAGTAAAATTAAGCACATATAGAAAAATTTGGCAATTTGAGGTTTCTCTCCTCACAGTTGCTATACTGATGTGTAAGGAGACTTGTCAAATATTTGGCCAACCAACACACAGCCACAGAAGAGGTCTGCTGCTACTGAATGGGATCGAGGGAACTTCAAGTCATCTTGTAAATACAATCTCAGAGATTCATTCGGAATATTTGTATTGCAAAGTCGTGAACACTCTGCTTCTAAAATCCACAAAAAGTGTGACAAATTACCTCCAATAACTTATTAGTTTCAGTAGTTCTATTCTGTGCTCATAAACCAACTAATCACAATACATGTTCCACAGTCGTAAAACACTCCTTCCCACCCAAACACACAACCTCTCAAAGCTTCCAGAATGAAATTTTCTCTCTGCAGCAAAGTGTACACAGATTTAAAACTGTGTGCTGTACTGAGACTCTATCTCAGTACCTTTGCCTTCTGTGGGAAAGTGCTCTACCAACTGAGCCACCTAAGCATGACTCATGACCCATCCTCACAGCTTTACTTCCTCCAGTACCTCATCTCCTACCATCCAAACTTCACAGAAGCTGTCCTGCAATGCTGCAGAACTAGCACTCCTGGAAGAAAGGATATAGCAAAGACATGGCTTGTCACAGCGTGGGGGATGTTTACAGAATGAAATTTTCACTCTGCAGTGGAGTGTGTGCTGATGTGAAACTTCCTGGCAGATTAAAACTGAGACTCAAACTCAGATCCTTTAGCAGGCAAGTGCTCTCAAAGCTTGTCACAATTTGGAGCTACCATGTACACAAAGCCATTGCTGCTAATTTTGGCTAACAATAAAAGACAAGCTGCTCCATTACACTCAGTCCAATACATTATTGATAGAGTAGTTTGTATTAGGAAACCTGCAATAAAGTTCTATGCATGCACACGGATTAGCATTTTACTTAAGTGTCAGTGTGCACCATTTTCCCAAAACTGCAAAAAAGATAATAATGTATCATGTAATAAAATATACTGTAGCCTGTTTGATGCTTCAGTCCATTTGTCACAAGCAACTGGAGTTGAGTAAAATAGTGTTAATAGCAGACTAAGTGTGAAATGGTATATTGAAACTTACTTAACATACTTGTAGACAGAGTATCAGGGACACAGATTATTAATAACAACTTTTTCATTTATGGTCTTGTGCTGGTATGAACTACCAATTTTCTTTTGGTTCCAGCTGTATGGAATTGAATTCTCACAAGCTTTTTGTTGAGTACTCGTAAACCGATGTCAGATGGTAGCTGACTCTCATACCAAACACGACCTCATCCACAGCCTTGTTGCCAGCACTATCATGAAGATGGCTGCAGTATAATTGGATAAATAAGATGATCTACTCACCACACTGGTGGCAGCAGAAACTATATGTAAAGGATATAGAAATGTGGAAGCTTTCAGAGCCAATGGCTCTTCCTTCTAGCAGAAGATTGAGAGTTACGGAAAAGTTGCCCAAAACCATAGGTCAGAGGAGACTTACCAGACAGGATGAGAAGGAAAGACTGATCCTTGGTGCCTGCGCTGGATGAGATTTGAAAACCTGAGAGCTTAACAATGGAAGATGCGGTAATCAGCAAGACACAATTTACTGGAAAAAAAAGTCATTTGGAGTCAATATGAGCTGAAAGCTAACTGCATTGTACATGATAGGCATATATGGGGAGGGGGAAGATGGTGGAGATGTGTGTGTGTGTGTGGGGGGGACAGACGGGCTGCAAAGAGAAGGAATAGTTACTGAGAACACTATGATGCAATTTAACTTTTTTTTACATACAATACTTTATTTATTACTTTTGGACATATAAATACAGACTGATTATTGGCTCCAGTGTCCACGGTTGTTGAATAAGTCAGTTTGCAGTCTGCTTGTTTCTATTAAATCATTGTCCACCCACGTTAGCTGAGTGGTGAGTGTGACATACTGTCGATCTTAAGGGCCCGCATTTGATCCCCAGCTGGATAAGAGATTTTCTCCACTCAGGGACTGGGTGTTGTGTTGTCCAGATAATCACCTATTCATCCCCATCCAAGCACAATTTGCCAAAGTGATGTGAAATTAATTAGTTTGTTTATTTTCATTCATTTTAGCAAAACATCTGTCTGTCTCTAATTCGATTGTCTTGGCCATGGTTTCTAAATCTGCCTCTACTTGTGTGACACGCCTTGTGATGTCACTTTCCTACTTTTGTCATCATGTGCTACTTAAAGGTTTGACATTGATTTCATTATGTTTTGCTAAAACTGTTAGTTTTCAAAACTAGGTGGCCATTTGAGTGATCCTTTTGTTCAAGTCAGTACCAATTTTGGTTAATTTAGCATCATTACTGTCAAGTTTTTTCTTTATTTCCTGAAATTTTTCCGTAAACAGTTTCTCATTGTTCTGTAAACTTGTATTCATCTGCTGAAATTGTTGCATGACTGCACTGATAAATTGTGAGAAATTTACTGTTTGAACATTATCTGCCCCCGGTAAATCGTGAGAATTTACTGCTTGTGACTCACTTTCCATATCTTGCAACTCTATGTTACTGTCGGTTCCTACGGCTAGATTATTTAGGTTCTGTATTTCATTTACTGTTTCACTTGTTTGAGCAAGTGTAATTTAATTCTATGCTGCTTCATAGGATACGGAACTTGCAGTAGGCAAACTGTTTATGTTATCCATTCTATGAGACATGACCGTATCAATAGCAAAAAGTAATAAGATTTTTTTTTAAACTCGTCTCTACAATGTTTAGCTTGTATGTAATGTTATTCAAACAATGCATAGAGTTGATCTATTATTGACAATGTCTCTACACGCCATGTTGTCTCCACTGAGCTGTGTATCGGCCATTTTGCAGTAATTGTTGTCGTACTTTGAAAAAAACAAAAAATATACACTCAGCAGTAAAAATCACTTTTTAACTTTAGCAAAACTTCACTATATATCGTGAGTTCATGAAAGATTGTGCCAACAAACAGCCCAAGATGCTATGGGGCAATGTATCACAGGATGGCATTTGGCACCTTTATGTGTCAGAATATACACCTGCATTGCCATCAGAGAGTGGTATGCATTACAGCGATGTCACATCGTGTGACAAAAATGACCATTTCCTTGAGGGTGTTGCAGTTTCTTCTTTCAGCAGAGTAAATGGTATGCATTTCATTGTAACCTTTCTAGTTTAGTAAATAAATCACCTTCCTTGACAAGGATCTCAATATTTGCTTATTTTCTGTTTATATACTGCAGGTCAAAATTATTCGATCACCTATGAAAAAAGCTGTGCACTTTATTTTAATAGACAACTACACTCTTCAAACTAAATAGGCTAACAATACAAATATTTTCTCTCTCTCTGTCATTAAGTACCCTTCGTGCTAAGAACAGCTGCGCAGACTGTTGGCATTATGGAGATAATATTTTTGCAGAGATTACAGTCCCATGCATCTGTAATCCACAGATTTTCAACATTAGATGACCTCAGTTCTCTGATCGCCCTGCCGTGTTCATCCCAGTGGGTGAGGTGGAGCAGTGGTTAGCACACTGGACTCACATTCAGGAGGACAACGGTTCAAACCCATGTCCAGCCATCTTGATTTAGGTTTTCTGTTATATCACTAAATCGCTTCAGGCAAATGCCGTGATGGTTCTTGTGAAAGGGCAGAGTCGACTTCCCTAATCCAAGCTTGTGCTCCGTCTCTAATAACCTTGTTTTCAGTGGGACATTAGTGTTTAATCTCCCTCCCTCAAGTTCATCCCGTAAGTATTCGATGGGATTTAAGTGAGGTGGCTGACTTCACCAGACCATACTCTTCAGTTTCCCAAATTTCTTTCCTCTATTGACTTACTATTGGCACAATTTAGAAGTCTGTCTGAGATCATTGTCTTGCTGCAGATCAACCCACAACTAGTATGCCTCTTGGCAGATTGAACTGAATTGTTGATCAGTACTGACTTCATATGTTCTCCACAATGTCAATGAGTAAACATTCAGTGAAGGCTTACAAATTTAAAACTCGATTAATCCTTGGACCATTGCTGCGCTCTCCAGTTTTTACATTGCTGTGCCCATTGCAATCAGTTCAACTTCTCTCTATCCATCCATTTAAGTCATGGTCACACAAATGGCATTGCTCTGTTGAGACAAAGGTTGGAGCTTCTCACATATTGTTTACTTTATTATTAATTTTAGGTGCAGGAGGAGTCCTCACATTTACTCTGTACACATAGGAACTAATCTTTGCTTTACGGTGTTACTCAGGGTCTTCCAGATTGTCAAACACTTGAGCTGGCACCAGAGCAATGTATACACTACTGTAAGCTTGGTTAGGCCAAATTTTGTTCCTATAGCCTTTGTGATGCAGAGCTACAATTACAGCACTTTTTTCAATTCCGACCTCCTCCTTCCATCTTATTAGGATGCAATACAGCATGAACTTGAACAAGTATAGAAACTCACTTCTAGGTACACACAGTGTACAAAGGCAGCAAAAGAAATGAGACCTATTTAAATGGAACCCTCTTAGGTAAAGGCCACCAGTGTTGTGGAGACTCACCAGCACCTCTCTGGGTGAAGAATGAGCTTAGTTTTTGCATGTTTTACTATCAAAACAGGTTTATGGTGCAATACTCAAAGTTAAATCCCTGTTTTAACGCAAATCAATAGCTGCGACTGAAAACTTTTCTTCACTTTAGCATCTAAAATTCGCAGACAATGTGTGTGATCATCTGGACCACAGCCCTTGTACACCCAAAAAGATCAAAATGCATCTGACAGCAAGCCATCCGAGTCATTGGCACATCTCGAGGGCCAAAGTAGCATGTAAGTGGTTTTATAGTGATCCCAACATAAACTGCTTCTAAACCTCAGAAATTGAATTGTGTGATTGCAATTCAACCTTTGTAAGAGATTAGAATGCATGCCACTTACTACTAGCACAGACATTCTGCTATTTTAAGTGTTCTCTCTGTCAAGGTAACTGTAACTGAATTGGCAGAGAAGTGACTAAACACAGGAATGATATTGAGTTGCTACAACAAAATCAGGGATCTTCTCTTTATAACAGTATCTAATTTTGTAATATGTTTCTGCTGTTGAATCGTGTTCCATCTGTGTATTACAGTGCCTATGTAGCACCAAAATGTTCCATCTTCAAAATTTGAATTCAGAATATTTTCATGTGCTTTTGGAAGGTGTGAAATGTCACAACTCGTATCCCTAGAAGTGTTGGTATTATAATTGCCAGCTCAGAGACATGGTTATTCATTACAAATGATGGGGGAAAAAGCCTCCAATTGAATAGAAAGCTGAAATATAAATGAGTAAGTGAACGTAGAATTGCTCATTGGATTACACTGTGTCTATTATTGTTATATTTCCAATTCTTAATTTTCTGCATTCAGTTACAGTTATCATTGTACAGCTTGCTACATTGAAGCATGGAAATCACCCCAAGACAGTTAAGATCACAGGGAACATGGGATTAGTGTCTTAACTGAAATGATTCCAAGCAAGCTACCCTGGGATTTGATTAATACTCAACAGTGTGTACTGCCGGGAGTATCTGACAAATTGTGCAGGGTCAGAAACACAAACATTTTACAGAAAAAGTACAAGATGTGGTGAACATTTTGTGTACAGTCTGGTATATTGAACTGCTATGGGTGAAACAGAGTACTGCACAAAGTAGAGGTGCTAGTTCTTGGAGTGCATTTACAGTAACCAGGATGAAATGTTTGTGGCTTTGCTTGCCTGTGTGAGAAGGACTGTTGCTAAAGAAAATATAATACATATATTGACTGAATTATAAAGGTAACTAATGATAATGGTGTTTCAGACATTCCAGACTACATCTTGGGTACAGTTACAAGAAATGTCAGGTGCTGTGAAAAATGGTATTGGCTGCTAAACATTTAAATGTAATGCTGTGGTAATTTAGGATCAAGAAAGTGCCTTGAAAAAAATGTTTGTCTCCTTTTTCGTATATTTTTTTAAGTTGAAGTGACTGTAAATCATGTGGCAATAGCTGAAACAAATCTAAATAATTTTTAAGGTTCATATAGAAGATAACATGTTTAATAAACAATGCTGTTTTTAACAATAGTATAGTGAATACTATGCCTTATCTTACGAG
Organism: Schistocerca gregaria; assembly: GCF_023897955.1. Lineage (NCBI taxonomy): Eukaryota > Metazoa > Arthropoda > Insecta > Orthoptera > Acrididae > Schistocerca > Schistocerca gregaria. Next base: position 156,781,250 of record NC_064930.1, on the reverse strand, counting down.
AACATTAGAATAATATTTAAATACCTAAATGTGGGAGTTGTTATAGCCAGTAGTGTCTGCAACACATCAAACAGAGCTTTTCGTTAGCTACCATTGTACATTTCAGCACCATGTTAACAAGCCTGCCACTCCTATCATACCTTTATATAGGGTGTACATAAAGTCCAGGAACACTTTCAAGTAATTATTGCACAGATATCATACATATTGCAATTTGAAGCAAACCTGTAAAAATCTTCCAAACAAACAGGGCACTGCTACATCATGTGGTAGAGGCAGTACACACACCAGATCTGTAATGTGTCCCCACAGAAAAAAAGTCACACGGAGTGAGATGTGGTGATTGGGGAACCATTTAGTGAAACACCTGTCCTCTTCTGTAGCAAGGCCGATCCATCGATGCAGCAGCTCTGTGTTCACACACCCACAAACTTCACGATGAAAATGGGTTGGAGCTCCATCCTGCTGAAAGATGAATGAAGGGTCCAGTTGCATTTGAGGTATCAGCCATTGCTGCAAGACATCAAAGTAGGAATATCCAGTAACAGTGCTCTCAGTGAAGAAGAATTGCCTGTGCTGTTTTTGGTATGACAAGGCACAAAAAAAAACATTCACTTCTGGGGACTCATGCTCAAATTCAATGCATTCGTGTGGATGCTTTGTACCCCCAGATATGACAATTATGCCTGTTCACTTTCCCATTAGTGTGAAAAATGGCTTCCCTGGTAAATATTATGTAATCAAAGCCATTACCATCCTCATTCAGTTTTTGCAACTCTGAACAAAACTCAAAATGCTTGTCTTTGTCATCATCATTGAGTTCCTGCACTAGCTCCAGTTTGAATGATTTCATTGACACCTTCTGTAGCAGGACTTTCCACTATGTCATTGGAGCTATTTTGAGATCATGGGATGCATGACGCACAGATTTTCTCGGACTCCTTATAGATGTCTCTCGTATGCACTCCTCATTCACTTCACTCACACTTTGGTAGAAAATCCGAAGAAATTCTGGTCGTATGTAAAGTACACAAGCGGCAAGACGCAGTCATACCTTCGCTGCGCAGTGCCAATGGTACTGTTATCGACGACTGTGCCGCTAAAGCGGAGTTATTGAACGCAGTTTTCCGAAATTCCTTCGCCAGGGAAGACAAATGGAATATTCCAAATTTGAAACACGAACATCTGCTAGAATGAGTTTCTTAGAAGTAGATACCTTAGGGGTTGCGAAGCAACTCAAATCGCTTGATACGGGCAAGTCTTCAGGTCCAGATTGTATACTGATTAGGTTCCTTTCAGATTACACTGATACTATAGCTCCCTACTTAGCACTCATATAAAACCGCTCGCTCACCGATAGATCTGTACCTACAGATTGGAAAATTGCGCAGGTCGCACCAGTGTTCAAGAAGGGTAGTAGGAGTAATCCATTTAACTACAGACCTATATCATTGACGTCGGTTGCAGTAGGGTTTTGGAGCATATACTGTGTTCAAACATTATGAATCACCTCGAAGGGAACGATCTATTGACACGTAATCAGCATGGCTTCAGAAAACATTGCTCTTGTGCAACACAGCTAGCTCTGTATTCGCACGAAGTAATGGCCGCTACAGACAGTGGATCTCAAGTTGATTCCGGAAAGCTTTTGACACCGTTCCTCATAAGCGACTTCTAATCAAGCTGCGGAGCTATGGGGTGTCGTCTCAGTTGTGCGACTGGATTCGTGATTTCCTGTCAGGAAGGTCGCAGTTCATAGTAATAGACGGCAAATCATCGAGTAAAACTGAAGTGATATTAGGTGTTCCCCAGGGAAGCGTCCTGGGACCTCTGCTGTTCCTGATCTATATAAATGACCTGGGTGACAATCTGAGCAGTTCTCCTAGACTGTTCGCAGATGATGCTGTAATTTACCATCTAGTAAGGTCATCCGAAGACCAGTATCAGTTGCAAAGCGATTTAGAAAAGATTGCTGTATGGTGTGTCAGGTGGCAGTTGACGCTAAATAACGAAAAGTGTGAGACGATCCACATGAGTTCCAAAATAAATCCGTTGGAATTCGATTACTCAATAAATACTACAATTCAACTAAGTACCTGGGTGTTAAAATTACGAACAACTTCAGTTGGAAGGACCACATAGATAATATTGTCAGGAAGGCGAGCCAAAGGTTGCGTTTCATTGGCAGGACACTTAGTAGATGCAACAAGTCCACTAAAGAGGCAGCTTACACTACACTCGTTCGTCCTCTGTTAGAATATTGCTGCGCGGTGTGGGATCCTTGCCAGGTGGGATTGACGGAGGACATCGAGGGGGTGCAAAAAAGGGCAGCTCGTTTTGCATTATCGCGTTGTAGGGGAGAGAGTGTGGCAGATATGATACACGAGTTGGGATGGAAGTCATTACAGCATAGACGTTTTTCGGCGCGGCGAGACCTTTTTACCAAATTTCAGTCACCAACTTTCTCTTCCGAATGCGAAAATATTTTGTTGAGCCCAACCTACATAGGTAGGAATGATCATCAAAACAAAATAAGAGAAATCAGAGCTCGAACAGAAAGGTTTAGGTGTTCGTTTTTCCCGCTCGCTGTTCGGGAGTGGAATAGTAGAGAGATAGTATGATTGTGGTTCGATGAACCCTCTGCCAAGCACTTAAATGTGAATTGCAGAGTAGTCATGTAGATGTAGATGGGACGTCTGCTTCTCTTTCCCGGGCACAAGCAACCCATCGTAACAAATTTGTTGTGCCAGTGGTAAATGGCCTTCCTTGTTGGTGGCTCCTTACCACACTAGTTTTTTGTTGGACGCCAACACACAGAAAGCTCACTCCACACCACGTTTGTGACTATCCGCAAGTTACGAAACTACACTGTGGTGGTATACATTAAAAAAAAACTTTCAGTGTGTCTTTGAAATGACACATGTATGATAGCTGCACACTGTTTGATTCTTGTGCAATAAATAATTGAAAGTGTTCCTGGACTGTATGTACGCCTCATATTTTTTGATACATGGCAAAATCATGATATTCTCAACATTAGAAATGTTCATAATGTAACCATATGCATAAATTAATTTGCAAATGAATGTAAAATGACACATTCCTCATCATTATGATCCATAGAACATGTATCCTACTAACTAACTCGGATTAGATGACTGATGCATCACTATTAAATCATTTGCCTGTATTCTCTCCGTCGCCGAAAAGGGTATTATTAAGGGAGATAAGACTATTAGTTTGTTCTTTCAGTTGTCACTTGAAACTGAAAATAACATTGATATGAATGATCATCAAAACGAAAAGATACTTTATGGTTCCATGGACCTTTACAAGTCTCAACCAACTATGCAGTATACATGTAGACTGAAGAGATGAATGAAAATTTGAACCCAGATCCTCTGCTCACTGGGCAGATGCACGAACCACTACACCACCCTGGCACAGTGGCTCTGCACTGTTTGCCCCAGCATGCCTCCCTCCTCAGTCCACTTATTCCCCCAAAACACAAAGAGCACCACAGAGGTTGTCAAACTGTCATGGAATAGCACCTCAGTTTTGAATGAAATGGAACAATATAGTTTCATTTAATGAAAGCAGCTATACCTGGGTCTCAGGCAGGACCTCCTGTTTAGTTTGATTCTGAGGTACTATTCCAATACTGATGGACATGTTCCACACCCAGGAGGATACCCTCTTTTGTTGGTCTGTGGAATAAATAATTAATGTATCTAGTCTGAGAGCCCCTCCTCTTGTGGCAGTTTATTGTATGTCACTGGAGCAACAAGGCATTGTGACTAAAAAGGACACACCATTCCCATTTTCTGGAATGGTTGCAAGGCAAATGCACGCCTATATTATGGGTAACAATCTGTTGAAGCATTAAAGAACACAGTTAACATTTCTTAATTGTGACACTCTTTGTAGACCAGAATTGTCTTCTCTAGGTCTCAACATGAATTTGCTGAAGGGTAATTGTCTGCAACTTTATCAGTAAAGGCAAAATAGATCTCTTAATTCACCTCAAAAGCACGGAGCAATAAATGAAATATTCGAAACTGTCATTCATTGGTTCTCAATAAATGGTCTAACACCCCATTTACAAAGAAAAGGCATCTTGTACAAAACTGAATAAGGAAAGACAAATCATCACTAATAATGAAGCATTACAGAAAAGAAATATGTGAAGGCTGATTGTTAAAATTACTTGGGGGTACATAGTGATGAGAACAAGAATTATAAAACTGAGTGCAGCAACATTTGCTATAAATGTGATTGCCATAAGTGTCAATGACAGCACTAGAAAATTTGACTTCCTTCTTTCATTGATGTCATATTTAGAAAGGGGGCCTCTGCTCCCTCCCACTACACACACTCACAAATACACAGTGCCTATCCTCAAACTTCACATAGATAAAGAAATTAGGTAGCCTCGCAACACATACACTCTTACAAAGTTTGTTTTGAAGGATCAGCACAATTTGAAAATAATACTAGCATTCATAAATACAATACTAGGAGGAAAACAGTGGGACTTAATCTTGTTGTAGCACAGAAAGAAGCATATCATGCAGCCATAAAAATATTTGACCACCTCCCTTTAATTAACAAGGTGCTGGCTGATAATGAAAGTTGACAAGTGCTATTCCATAGATGAATTTCTGAGAAGGAAACAACAGGTTACCCACGAGCACTGATGTGCTGCTTCCTGGACTTGGGTAGGTGCGCCGGCCCCGGACTGAATCAGCCCAGCAGGTTAACAACGAGGGACGGCATGCCTGAATGTGGTTTTTAGGCAGTTTTCCATATCCCACATGGTAAATACGGGGCTGGTCCCCATGTACCACCTCAGTTACACAACTTACAGACATCTGAAAAACATTCGCACTATTTCATGGCTTACACTAGACGCAGAGAGCTAGGGTACATTACTTCTGTTCTGGGGGGTACATGATGGTGACACAAAGGGCATCTGGCAACAACTCTCTGTGACACTAACATTGCCAACTCTATAGTAACAGGGTCAACCCCGTGTTGAAGCGGGGCAAAGGCCCAAGCAAATGATGAGAAGGTGACATCCAAAAATGAACATATCTACTAAATGCAATTTATCACAGTCAACATGAAACTTATTTTGGGCATACATAAGAAGGAAAATAGCATACTGCAGTGTGAATGCCTTTTACTTTTAGGCCAAAAGGCAGTTCATATCTGTAAATCAAATCAAGAATGAAAATATTCATTACATGAACCATGAGCGATTTTCAAAACCAAAAATCTTCTTCTTTCTTTCAAAATAACTTACCTCTTACTGTATAATGCTTGTTATAACATATTTTTATAGTGTAGTATGTGATACCATAGAAAAAACTGTACTTCACAATGATTTGAAATGTTTCAGATCACCATGCCAGAATAAAATGACGTAACTGTGGCATTAACTACCTTTAGAAGTATTCTTTGACGTAAGTGTTACATGCAAACCAGAATAATTTTCTTAACAGTCACAGGCAACATGGAAATATCATCGGTGATGGTTGTGTTCCAACTTAGGTACTAGTGATTTCGGCAGGCTTCTTAAAAAATAGTTTACTGTAAACCATCAACATCTTTTTTTCCTATTATCTTAGACTGGATGGCTGAAAAGTACTTTTGCTTTTGTCCAAGGAAAGGGTTTTGTAGTGGTTCATCTGCTCTTTTACATCTAGTTGGGAATTTGTCTCAACATGAGTATGAGTGTTTCCCATCGCTTTGTACTTGTGTATGGAAGTGCATTTTATTTCACACATTTAATGTGAAATCCCTATCTAAGGACCTACAAGATGTACATTGGCGAGCAAGGTTTCTTAGCTGAGTCACTGATTGTAGATCTCATTGTATTCCTCTTTTGTTACAATTGTTGGCCTTTTTCTTAGAAGTTTTCCTATTCTATCAAAAGTGGAGTCAGTGCATAAGTAACTGTGTCCTTTTAATAATAGTAATTATTAGTGCTATGCAACATATTATGAGGGAACACAGAAGCACAAACAGTTGCTCTGCATTAGAGAAACAGTGTGACTGGAATGGAAATCACTCGACTGGATGTAATGGATTAGTTATCCTTCACACAAAATGTGTATGTGGACACACATGTATTTTCCTAGGCTTGTATCTCGGCAAATGTTTGATTTCACTTAAATTGTATGATTATCTAGGTTCTGCCTATCCTGTTTGTTTTGTTCCATTCTGTGTCTCATTTATTTTAAATTCCTGACATGCTTGCTTTTGCATGTAAGCTCCTCATATAAAATTTTGTTGAGGATTAAGACAGCAACAAAGTTCAGTACATAGTCATGCTGTGCAATGGGAACCCCAGAAAAGCAGACGATAAAAGCTCTCAGGTTACAATTGCCTTCCTCAACTTCCAGAAAACACTTGGTGGGGGGGCAGGGTGCATGGTAAATGCTTGCTATGCCCTCATAATTCTTTATGCTACTTTTGATTTTTGGGTCATGACAAATGTTGACCATCTTGATGAGATCAGTCTCATTGACTGGGTGCACATTTGTCAAACATGGATTTCATGAGCTGGGGACTTGTTAACACGAACAGTCGATTACTACTCTAAGCTCTGGACATGCTTTTGCCTACCATCCAATGACACAGTAATGGAACACTGTACGTCATAGTGCATGGGATTTTGATCTTATTGGCTGAACTGTGAACATTGTAGGAGAAAAATAATTTTGAAAATGCACCGTTTGTCAATAAGGGTTGAGGGGAGTGAAACAATCATTACTGAGTAACTGCTATGGAATATGCTGTACTGGGGCAAGCAGGGTTCTGTTTGGGTGGGCCCCAAATAGGCTTGTGATTATCTCACTGTATAAATTTCCAGAGAGTTATTGGTTGACCCTACCACCCCATCAGCAAACAAACATTTAACAGTAAAAATGTGATAGTAACACAGTATCAGGAGAATTATTAAAGAATGTTGCACTAGTTACAGAACACAGATTTGAACCGTTGCCTCGTGACTCACATTCATGTGTGTATCTTCTTCTGCTTCTACACAATGAGCACTGATCCAAAGGAATTGCTGAAGAAATGGTCTTGGATGGTTATTGATTCATTCAAGAGACATGCTTGAGGTACAGGGGCTTCTGAAATTAAGTTACACAACAGGCACGGCACCCTTTCAGAAGAGTGGGCATGTTACCGATTTCCTGAGAGACAATTCTGCTGCAGTACGGACAACAGGTTCATCACATTGTGGGAGTGAAATGGCACTCCAAAGTTGAGGTACAAGGAACAGTAAGTTTCTTGTTAGCCAAACATATAAATTGCACACAAATTCGCCATGAAATTCTTGCAGTGTATGGTGCAATGCAATGTAGCATCCAGTCGTAGTGAAACAGTGCCAACAATTTGATGAAGACCATTCAGTCTTTCCAGCAAGCTCAGTGGATATCTGACAGGAAAGAGATTTTCCATCAAAGAGGAAATTCACACAGCAGTCCTCAAATGGTTCCATGACTGAGGCGCACATTTATATTTTCAAGAAACTGAATAGTTTGTGCGATGTTACAATTGTTGTTTACAGGTTTTAGTGACTGTAGTGAAAAGTAGTATCTGCATCACTTTGAATTGTATTGCAGCATACAGTAAAAGTTACTCAGTCTGCCACAGTAACGGGTAACTTTCTTTCTGAAGTCTCATACTTTCCTGCTGCTTTCACACCTTTCTTTGACAATCATCAGATGTCAGGTTACTCCTGGATGCATCAGTGAATGGAATCCTACTCTGCTGACTGAGTATCCATTCTGTGTTTTCCCGTACCCAACTCCACAGACGAATGCTTTGGGGGAGGGATGCTAGTGCTATCTGAGGCCACATTGATAATGTGGAGACTTGGATTCTGTCTTGACCATAGTTGCCTGATATCCCAGATATCTGGTTGGAAACCCAACTCCCAACTGTACTTTGTTGGGATAGATAAAATTCCTGGTTACATAAAAATGGACAACATTATATAAAATGATGTGGTCTTCACTTCAAATTGCTCATTACCAATTTCTAATGAGGGGCAGTCTTGTATGAGTTACTGACTTAAACTCCTCCTTTTATTAACAGCGCTAAGTGGCCATTGTTTTCGAGTAGTGCATCAGCGGTCAATCGTGACAGTGCTTTTTAATTCTCTGCTGAAAAAATTGAATAGGGTTGGGCAGTTTCCTTCCCCTGTGGCAGCCTTAGTCGTCATGATGATCTTATCAAAACATTCGAAAGAGAAATTGTGACGAAGGAAGCTGGGATAATTTTTATTTCCCCCTTGCTTTGCCATATGCCTCCTTCAAATTTGTTTCTTCACTTTCAACTAATTACCATTAACATATGTGAATTGTAATCTGCATTTTCATAAAAGAGAAAGGCAGCCCCCTCAGGTTGAATTTTGTCTGTGTAATTGATTTTCTAATTTATATTGAGTATTCCTAGTTAGTATCTTTTATTATAGGGCAAAATCAGTCATTTTTATGTAACTTTAATTCTGATGTTGACTTATAAATGGGAAGTTGTGCACTGGCCATACATAACTGTGTATTATTGGGAGGATGTGAAAAGTGAAAGTAGAAGACTGTGCATCTGTCGGCTACATCATTTACAGTAGACAGTACTGCACATCCAACCCCTATGTTTTCAGCCAGTATGTAGACACCGAGGACAACAAAGGAACAAAGTAGGCAAACCACAACAAAATGGCAGTTTACTTGCAGCACAGTCTAAACTATGTTGAAAAATGATTTGACTTTGAAGAAAGTGTCTACAGGACTTTCAAACCATTTTCACTGACAGTGAAACAGACCTCATTTTCAGAATATCTAGAAGTTATTTCTTGTAGATGGGGATTTGATGTTTGAAGAATATGTGCAGTTAAAGAACTTTCTCAAGGATGAAGAGAAGAACTTTTCAAGCTGAAATCTGATTAGTGGAAGGAATTTTTTTTCATTGTTATGAAAACTATGACAACTTTTCCGTTTTGTTTCAGATGATGGTGAACACTTGGTGAGCTGAGAGGAACCTTTTCCCAGCAGCAACATTAGAAGCTGAAATAATAATAATAATAATGAAGATGGTTTAGTGATTTAGATGTCTCCAGTTTTATTGAGGAAGAAGAGAAGATTCTATGAAGGAGATTGAAAAGTGAGCAAAAATCTCAATAAGGTAAAAAAAAAACATTGAATTGTTGCCTGTGTGTGTTTAGTCTTGGTTTTTAAAAAATATCCTGATTTAGTTCAGAAAAAACTTGGTGACTGGGCTGTACTAATACAGCTGCCTTCTAAATGGGCAGTGCACAGCTCTTTTGCATTTTCTTGTGGGTGCCTATGAGCCACAACTCTTATGCTCTAAACAGGTTGTTGACTCCAGGCTACCTCTGGAAGATGGTTTGTCTCACAGTAGCGGTTCTTTGTTTGAATGATGTCACTGTGGTGTATGACAAATTGACAGGCAACTTACCATGCTGCTATACACTCACAATGCAGATAAGCCTGAAATGATCCTTCAGAGCATGTTTACAGACAACACAGTTGAAGATTTTAATGAATCTGTCTCACAGAGATTTCTGTTCAATAGTAGATTATGATAAATATTCTGGCCAACAAAGTATCTGATTCCATTAAATTTTCAGCTATGTTTTTTCAATAATTGCAAATCTGCTGTTCAAAAATTGAAGCCTTTTGGATTGATATTTTGTTTGAAATTTCATTCTGTTTCTTTGATGTTTGAGATTATAAATATCATGTGTTTCACATTTTCAAATTATTTGGTTATGAAAATGCCTCATAGCACTTCTGTATCAAATTGAAACTGTTATAATTTTTCATAACCACTAGAACAGTTCCTGAAGTTAATATTGTAAAAATGTACCTTTGATGCTTTGCACCCGTGAGTTGAGTTGTGCTATCGTTGTTAACTTTCTCAATAGTTTTAGTGAGGTTACTGAATGAGAGTAGTTGTGTTGGGCCAGCCTTGGACTTGATGTCACATGGAACCAAGTGCAGTTTTATCTGTTGGACTGAGTAATGTGAACCCAGTGTATTTCATGAACTGTAATTTGCTTTTATACTTCTGCATCTTTGAAATAAGTGACTCTTTTTAGCCAGTTGCCAAAGCTTTAGAAATGTGGTGTTAGTTGTTGATTACATTTGGAGAATTGGGCTTAGCAAAAGCTACAATGTTGTTTCATCAGCAAGTCAAGATATTAACTGAAACTATATGACCTAGAGCCCACATGAATTGTACTTCTAAATATATTTGGATGGTGAGCTGAGCACAAAATACTTCAAATCTTGTCGATGATTGTTGATACTGTTTTCTAGGTTATGCAACAAATGTCATTGGAACTCTATCCTACAGTGTCATATCCCAACAAGACAGTTCTGACAAACAAATGTTACATCGTTTCAATATTTTCTTGTTGTTTGGAGTGAGTAACGGGACTCTTATAAGACACAGGAAGAGAGAAGAAATAAAGCTCTTGATATCAGAGGCAGGAAGGGTCTTGGAAGATAAGTTGAATGGAATGGAAGGAATAAAAATCAGAAATTTTTGACATTCCTACCTGGAATTCCCGTTGGTTGTTTTAAAAATGCTAAAATTCCACCAACCGACATATTGCCCCCTGCCAGTGGTGTGGTGTGATCTGATGTGATGCAACATGGAGGGGCAGCTGGTCAGCACACCTCTCTCCTGGGTATTTTTTTACTGTGGAACCACAACTACTTGGTCAAGCAGCTCCTCACAAGACTGACTGCATTTTGTACCAGTCACCCCCCACCCCCCCCCTCCCTCCCACCCAAGGAAAAATAGCTGGCAGTTAGTCGAATGGCACAGCTAAGGAGGCAGACAGTGGAATGGATAGTGTGTTAAAGAGCAGTTGTAAGATGAACGTAAGACAAGAATAATGGAATGTAGTCAAGTTCAATCAGGAGATGCGGAATGAATAACGAGGGATGATCAGCGAGTTTGCATTTGAAAGCTGTACGAGGAGGGGTCAAAAAGCTTCTACCCTAACAAATAAAGAGTGAAAGAAATTTCATAGTATCAATTTATTTGTATATATAATACCTGTGTACACTAATACACTTGGAGGCTGCTCAGATAACTTCTGCAAACCATTCAAGTAAAAGATCTTTGATTTCAATTGCAACAAAGCATCAGTCACTGCATCATCATCATCATCATCCTTTGAGGTATTTTTTTTCGGTTTGGGAAAAGGAAAAAGTCTGACACAGTCAGATCTGGAGAATATGGCAGGTGACACTTTGACACGTTCCACATCATTACAAAAGAATCGTGTTCATGATCCATGGAACAACTAATATAACTAACTAACTAGAATGGGAAGTTTTTCATTGTCCATTATACGAGGTTTGTCCGGAAAATACGTATAAAGGTTGAATAATGTCTTTATGTTACAGGTTGCAGTCACCATCAGGTGAGACTACTGCTGTAATCAATCAAATCAATGCTCAGTTCGAGTCAGAGCACTCTGCGTGAAGGTGGGAGTGTGCAGCAGCAGCTTGTGTTCTTAAAGACCGTGGATTGACAGAATGATTGCTGACGAGCTGTCAACCCTCAAAACAATTGTTCACAAAAACTTGAAATGGAGAAATTGTACCGAAGCTCTTGACACCAGAACAGAAAGCAAAGAGGGTTGAGTGCTGTAAGGATTGGTTGGAAGCAGAGGAACGAGGGTACTTTCTCAACCGAGTCATCACTGGAGACGTGTCCTGGTTTTAGAAATTCGATGTGGAGCTCGAAGCAAGGTATGGAAACTAGCAGGAGAACCGAGAACAAAAGAGTCGCGAAAATCAAGGTCCAATGTGATGACAGTGTTGATTCTTGGAGCATTGTTCACAAGGAATTTGTCCCTCCCAGCCAGAGATAGAACGGAAATTTTTACGTTGAAGTTCTGACACATCTCGGAGCTCTTGTGGCAAGAGTTCGACCAGAGTTGGATCCTTCATCACAAGAATGCGCCCGCACACATGTCGCTCGTTGTGTTTTTGGCCCGAAGCTCAATCACCACCGGATTTAGTCCCGTGTCAGTTCTTCATGTTCCCAAAAATGCGTAATGGTGTGGCATTGGGAGATGTGGAAACGACATGGCAACTAAACAACATCACAACTGAAGACTTTCAGCAATGTTATCAACAGTGGAAATGGCGTTGGCAGAAGTGTATCACGTCTCAGGGTGAGCACTTTGAAGGAGACCATATTGTAATACCTGAATAATTGTAAAATAAAGTTATTATGCAACTTTTATATGTATTTTTCGGACAAACCTCGCAGATTAGGAAATGAGACACTGAAGATAATAGAAGTGTTTTGTTATTTGGGTAACAAAATAATTGATTTTGGCTGACACAGAGAGGATATAAAATGCAGGCTGGACTGTATATCTGAGAAAGAGGAATATGTTAGGAGTGGATGTAAATGTTACGGAGTCTTTTCTGGAGGTATCTGTGTGAAGTGTAGCCTTGCTCCGAAACGAGATGTGAACAACAAGCAGTTGAAGCTAGAAAAGGATGGTATCTTTTGAAATGTGTTTCTAGGAAGAAATTTTGATGATTACGTGGATAAAACATAAGGTAAACTCTGTCCATCGGTACTGGCCGACCACCGTGTCATCGTTTACCAATGACGTCCAGCACACCACTATCCTGTCTGTGTCAGTTTTCTTGTCCTCGAGTTCCTCAGTTGGCATCACAAGGGTGAATGTACACTTTCCCAATCCTCTCACCCAGAAAAATCCCTGGCAGTACAGGGAATCTAAACCTGCGTCCTCGCCATGATAGGCAGCAGCAGTGAATACTAAGTTACAGAGGTAGTCAATAAGTGGATAGATGACTACTACTGGCACTCGACACCCTCTGCACTGCACCTAGAGGTGGCTAATGGAATAATTATGCAGTTGCAAATCAAATTACCAGGGACATAGTATTGAAAGAAATTTTCAGCACAACATGAGTAAAAGAAGGAACTGGTTGATAAGACATACCCTGATGCATCGAGGAATCATCAATTTGGTATTGGTGGGATTTGAGTGAGAGGAGGAAAAGCTGTTGAAGGGGAAATACAGTAAGCAGGTTCAAATAGATGTAGGCTTGCATAGAGAGCTGCATCAAACCAGTCTTTGGACTGAAGACCACAACAACAAAAACAGTTGGCTGTGTGTAGGAATTTTCTGTGGTCAGGAAAGCAATGAGAAATGATTTTCTGATTAAGAAAAGTGCAAACACTATACATCAATGTGGTGTAAAATGTTTCTTGAGCTGTTTATGAAGCCAGAGAAATCTTATATTAGTTCTTTTGGCATGAAAAACCTGTACACGATGATTAAACTACACCTACCCATGGGTTTTATGCAACTTGCAATGCCTACAAATGTCATGGGCAAGATTTTCATTTCTCTCACCCACTACATGCAAATTACTAGTCCTACATAAAAAAAATGAACAGGATCTTTTTGTGGGAAATTTAATGTAGTCATTTCTTTTTGGGAGGGGAGGGGAGGGGATACATTTTTGCTAGAAGCCATAGTTTTTGTTAAATAATTCAAAAAGTACAAGACAGGCATTCAAATGCCTTTTTTCTTGAATGTCACAGAAAGTGTGGTGTCCAACAAAGTACAAAATGTAATGTAGTTAATTTTGATACAAAAAGGTTCTCTTCATTGTTTTTGCAGGACTAACAGTGTGCATGTAGGGAGGAGAGGAGAGAAGATTAAAATCATGGGTGTGGTTCTTGAAGATGTTGCAGGTTCCATAAAACTTTATGGCAGGGGCAGCTGAATAACCCTGGGTATGATCCAGAAGATTCCACCACATGGCTGCTGACAGAAAATAGGTGGTTCATATTGGCTTTGCGTATCCCCATTACGTGACTGCTGTAAAGAAGAGGATGTGGGGTGTTCTCTGTCAACTTTTACACCCACATTGGTATGCCAAGAATGTAAGTACCATTGTGGGAAAGGACTCATGAAAACATTTCTTCAGACCGTAACAGCCACCACTGTTCAGACATTTGTCATAGCAGTAATCCAACTTTTCTATGCCCTTTTCATAGAAAGATAATACCAGTTAAGACCTCCAATACTGATCACACTTGCTTACATCATCATAGGTGTTCAAGCACCTTCATCCTGACTGATGATGAAGTAAAAGTGGTAGTCCGGAGATGTGAGATCAGCACTGATTGGCAGGTGGTCTCACTGTTCCCAACTGAATTGTTTAGTAAGGTTTTCAGTGCCACCAGCAGAAATGAAGCATCATAATGATTCGATTGAGAGTTTTGCATCTTTTGTTTTGAATAGTGTGATGGAGTTCTCTCGGTGTTTTCCAGTATCATACCGCTTTCATGGTTTCAGCTCTCAGAAGGAACTCAACAAGCAGAATGCCTTGTTGGTCGTAGAATCCATTTGACCTGACTTTTTGCACTTGCAACTTCATTATGATTTCTTTTTTGGGGGTGGTGGAGGATTGTCGGACTGTCAGTTCCTTCACTCCATAGATTGTTGATTTTATTTTGGAGTGTCATGAAGACCCCAAGTTTCATCACCAGTCACGATTCTATTTAAGAACTCATCTTCCTTATCACTGTATTCAGTGCTGAAATGTCAAAACTCTGCCAAGGTACATAATTTTGTAAGCATTTTTCAAACGAAATTCACAAAAATTTAAGCAATTTATGACTGAGTCATGCAAAACAGTTTTTGAAATACATTCTTATTGTGAACCATGTGTTTTCTCACCCATATCATCAGGGACAACAGAAGGCTGCCCAACACATGCTTCGTCATGAGTGTTTCTTCAACTGTCTCATCCACTTTCTCACCGTAAATGTCTACAAGTTGATGAATTTCAGCTGGCTTAATGTTCTGTGTGTTGGAACTAAACATAACAGAGCACACGTCACAGTCACTGGGCTCAGGGGTTGTCCTAAAGATTTTGACTGATCACTAACAAATATAAATACCACAAAATTGAGCTGCAGTGACAAGACAATGAACCAGAGAAATGTGTGAACCTACAACACAAGTGCTGCAGTGGCAGTAGAATGATTTGGCAATTACTTTCAGGATGCACCTCATACTTAGGACTTCAATGGAAGTGCCTGTCACCTTTTAATGTAAATTTTTGCTTATGATGGAAACTATGTTTAAGCAGTGTGTGTGTGTGTGGCAAGGGGGGGTAATTAACAGTTGAACTATCTTTGTTTTGTTTATCTCTCTCTAGTCATGACAGGTAATGTGAATCAAGGACAAAGGTACTTTCTGAGTTACCTTAGTCAAGCTCCAACCCTTCTGTCCTGTACAGCTACTTGCTTTTATCCTGAGGTTGTTACTCTCTGGTCAGCAGGTGCTCCTAAAAAAATTGCATACATTGTGTACAAAAATCTACATTCACAAAGAATTTGTGGGGTCAGAGATGTCAGTAATGCTCAAGATATGGTGTGACTATTGGTATAGGGGCAATTCAGAAAATATCGCCTGTCTACATTATGGCACAACTGGAATATGCTTGCTCAAATAGTGACAATGCATTCAGCTGAACTGGTAACCAGTGCTTCATATACCAACTTCGTCTCCCCCTATAAAAAAAGAAATTTAGAGGCAGTCACATAAAAAAAAGCTTCTTTTCCTCTCCTAAACACTCGAAAATTGTGTGTATGTAGTTTGTTTTCATATACAGGGTGTATTAAAAGAGCTGTCACCATTACCTACACTGCTTGCATGGTGTTAATTTGCACACAGATTTCTGGTTGTTCCACTGGAAAGCTTACCAAGACATTTACAGCATAAAACCGATACCTGCTTGTATTTTAAAAAATGTACACAGCTCTGTAGAATTACCATGACTTTCATGCAGTACAACATTTTTAACCTCTGGGATTTGCTACGAAGTAATTACTCGATGCCATACGAAAAAACGAAACAGCCTCACTGCTAATATTTCTCACATACGTAATAGGTGATGGGAACAATGGAACCAACAAAATTAAGAAGACCATTAGCATTTTTTTTTTTTTTAAATTCATCTATCTTTTACAGTAAATTTCAGCCATAAATGTTTCGTAGGCACATTACAACATTAACAAACACTGCATTATAAATATAATTTGGGACTTCAGTGTGCAACTATATACATGACCATTTTTATTACTTAAGGGTTAATTTTATCAACTTACAGAAACAGTTAGGTTAAGAAACATTTAATCATGCCGATGGTCACCTGTTATCTCCCTGCAGTCTGTCACTGCTACATAGTGTTGAACCATAAGCTAGGTGGAAGACTCACTGGACGAAAAATTGTTATAACTACCCACATACATTGGTGAAAAGCAGTTCTGCTGGTCTCAAAATACTTTATTGTGCGCTTCTGTTCCAAATGACAACTTCACAGCTACAGTAATTTCACCAATAAGGTGGGCTACAAATAGGTTGTAATATTCTGACCTGAGTAGCTCTTCAGCAAATAGAGCTACATAATATGTGCTACTGTTTTTACATGACCACTAATGATAGTCATGTTTACAATAGAAACAATAATTAGGCCCAATACATTTAAAATTGTATGCCTACAGCCAGAATTTACTACTTGTTGAAAATGAAAATTCATCAAAATACTTGCAGTACACACTGAAATACCGTGCTGCAATAAAGCTAAATCTCCTAACCAAAGGCAGTTGTACATTGTTGTGGGGACCTAGAATAGCTAGTAAATGTAACTAAATAATATCTGTATTCATTTGAGTTTGTTTCACCAAGATCCAGATTATGTTGTCACTTATGTCCCCTTGTTCTCACATTAACCTATTAGTTTTCAATTTTTGCCAATTGATACAAGACAGACTTATAACTCCTTCATGTTCACTGTTATTGGCAATAACTTTATTAGCTCTGATGACAATACAAAACTCGATAAACAAGTCAATGCAATCTGTGCCAGCACTTACCTCTTTCAAATTTTGTTTACATTCAGTGCTATTCATTTTGTTCTAAGGCTTGTGTTTAGTATAAATAACCAATGGTGCATCTGTAAGCCATACCAGTTCCAATATTAAAACTGCCTCAATTTGATCCCATAGATTGCCACTTTACTGATGTGCCATTTAATAAATTAAGAAGAGCATCTCTCTTGAAATATTTACAAACTGAATACTGCTGAACAAGACGTACGTACATTTTCACACAGGTATACAATTGAAAACGTTGACAGATGCTCCAAAAATTTCTTTTGCAACCTGAATACTGAAACATGTTCTAGGAACTACTTTAAAATGTTAAAATTCTACACTGGAAGACACTCTGTTTCATTTTTATATTACTGCAGAAGGGCAGGAGCAAGGTAAGGTACTTTCAGGTTCCAGTACTGACCATGGTCTTACTGTCATCCAGTTAGAAACATTCACACAATGTTAGTCACAGCAGAAGCACTTCCACTACAATGGTTGTGACAAGTATGCTCCTAAACCCTATTGTTCTCATTTACTTTTTTGTGGTTTACATTGTTCGCTGATAAACAATGGCATCCTAGCAGACACTGTAGAAATAAACTTCTTTGGACCAAATACATGTTAAATGTTTATTAGTATTTCTGTCACAACAATAGAAGGTAAGTAAGGTTGCTCCACACCGAAATTATAAAATTTTTTACTGCCAACAACACTTGTTCTGCTCCAAAATCAAACTAAATTTTCAGGTCTTCTGTGTGGTCTGCAAGTTCCTTTATGTTGGGAGCATACGTTTTACTTAATAGACAAGTTTTATAAGAAAAAACTAAAAGGAAATGGAATGAGAAATTAGAATGTGTGAGAATCACTCTAATTAGGCCAGTGGCTATATAATCTTGGTGGTGCACGGAACTGGGTTCTCAAGGCTGAGAAGAGACAGAGAAATGAAGTGAGCTGTTTATGTTCCTTTGAAAGATCTACTGACACTAGGAATGATTATGTATGCCAATCAAGGACTATTTAAGACCATGACAGTTGGTCCTCTTCACTAGGGGTGCGAGAGAACAAACCACCTCTTCACCACAGAAGAAAGGGAAAAATATTGTGAACTGCTATGCCAGATAGACAAATGTGTAAATTCATCAACTGAACACATAACAGGTATTGACTAGTAATAAGTTTTGCCAAAGCCAGTTGTCATTGGTTAGGTCAATACATGCCTAAGATGTCATTTTTCATGAGTAACACTGTGTGAACAAAGAACAGCTCTCAAGCATACTAAACATCAATGACCCACTGCCAGCTGGAATAACAAAGTTTCTTTATGGACCACATTTTGATCACTTGGCAGAAGCAATCTCTAGTTTATAGTGGGCTGTAATGATATCAAGCATAATATCTCACATCACCTCATAACTTTGGCATTCTGCTGTTTTTAGGGCAGTGCTTAACATATCAAAGAAGTTCGCCAAGATATGGCACCGTTTTTTTATAATACCTGCCACTCTGCTTGTGTCATGTTAATGGAAACTGACAATCATAGCACCCACAATGGTTCAATTTTCACTTTCACAAAAAGAAAACCAGACTGTCTGTGGGTTTGGTGTTCAGCAGGGGGCAAAACCTTGTTTGTGGTCTGGCTGCAAGACTCAAAAGCATTCTAATGCCCGTGCTTACATCACTGGGTTTTGAGGTCCTGAAAAAAACACACACACACACTTAAATCACTAGAAACTGCTGTCAGGTAGAACCACTGTACTCAATAACAACCAGAATCATTTCTATAAGTATCGCATATGAGTGCAGCTTATGGAAACTATATGGACATGAGTTCAAAATCCCTTTCTTATCTGCAGGAATTTACACTAGATTATCACACAACAGCTGTAGGGACCTAGAATAAGTTAATTCATTGAGAATACGAGAAATTGCGACACTCTCATTTCATTATTTTCAACAGAACAACCAAAGGAAATAGAAAATCTAGCTGAAGAAATTAATAAATTACACCACAAAATTCAATTCACTTCATGTCACTGTAGGAATGAAACATTAACAAAGCTTTTTATATAAAATTCTGAAATTTCCAGGAAGCCAACAATTACCAGGGTTACCATCCATATCAATATAAAAATGTGTTCTTCAGAAGAATGTTTAATCACATGCGTAAAGGTCCAATGGATACAAGTTAAAGATAAAAAGAAACACAAATTGTAAAATCAGCTGCCTCCAGTTATGAATACATTCCTGCTGTAATACATAAATTAAACCAACCAGTTTCTGGACAACCACCCACAAACAGGAAGACCATCTTTGTAATAATCTGACCTTCCTCAAGGAAGATTTCATGCCAACCTCTTCAAGTTGTATGACATGAAAATAAGCTTCTTCACAAGCAACACAATACTGAAAGCACTAAGCAAGAATATCACAAGTCAGGTATGTCCAAACTTTGGCAATAAACAAACTGGTAGAAGCACAGGGATGCACTCCGTCTTAACATCCAGAACAAATCCAACTTTGCAGAATGAGTTACTGGGCAAGAATTGTGGCAAACAGTGTAGGAAAGAAATCTGACTTTCTTGAAGGAACTGAAATATCTTTCAACACAGATACAGCACCAGTCTACTTGCTCAATGACAAATCTTGCCTTCACAACTATGAAGACTTTCTATTTCAAAAATAATTAAATAAAAAAAACCTGCCCCCCTATCTCTCTTTACATCTTACCTACATTGATATCACTATAAATAATCTTGAATGATATATCTAAGCCTTCTACTCTTGTTTTTAAAAGTAAACTTCATCTACATAGCAAGAGCTGCAAATATTGGAACTTAACTCTATTATTGGGCATTCATGTTCAGTTTTGATTAAAGTATTTACCCACACACTTTTATTGTCTCTGAGCAAAGTATGTTATATCTTCATAACACGCATCAGTTGTACAGTGCTGGCTAAGTTTAGTAATCGATTGTGCCTCATGGGCATGACTATTGTCTGAAGTAGTGATGGAAGGAATTGACACTGTGAATGCTGCATAGAGGGCTATGTGAGTATCTTTTCTGAGCAGCACATTGCAAATCATACCAGATAAGCTCAATGTTCAAATCTGGGGAGTTTAGTGGCCAGTGGAAGTGTTTAAATTTAGAAGAGTGTTCCAGGAGCCACTTTGTAGCAATTCTGGACCTGCCAACTGTATCATTGTCCTGCTGGAATTGACCGAGTCCATCGGAATTCCCAATGGACAGGATGCTTATGTATGTGTCACCTTTCAGGGTCATACCTACCCATATACTCCAACTGCATGCCTCCTACATCATTACAGAGCCTCCACCAGCTACAACTGTCCCCTACTGACATGCAGTGTCCATAGATTCAGGAGGTTGTCTCCATGCCTGTACGTGTCCAACTGCACGACACAGTTTGAAATGAGACTTGTCCGACAAGGCAATACATTTCCACTCATCAACAGTCAAATATTGGTGTTGATGGACCCAGGTGAGGCATAAAAATTGGTGTCGTTCAGTCATCAAGGGTACACAAGTGGACCTTCAGCTATGAAAGTTCATATCGTTGATGGTTCACACTCTGACACTTGTCCATGGCCCAACATTGAAATATGCAGCAATTTGCAGAAGGGTTGCACTTCTTCACTTTGAATGATTCTCTTCAGTTGTTGGTCCTGTTTTTGCAGGATCTTTCTTCGGCTGCAACGATGTCGGAGATCTTATGTTTTACTAGATTCCGGATATTCACTGAATGCTCATGAAAATAACCACTTCATTCTTACGTTGGAGATGCTTTGTCCCATTGCTCATATGCCAACTATAACACCACATTCAAATTCACGTAAATCTTGATAAGCTGCCATTGTAGCAGCACTAAGCAATCTAGCATCTGTGCCAGAAAAATGTTATCTTATATAGGCATTGCCGACTGCAGTGCCATAATCTGTATGTTTACAAATCCCTGTATTTGAATACGTATGCCAAAGCCAGTTTTGTTGGCAATTCAGAGTATATACATATCCTGTGAGAAGATAATGATATGTTAAAAAATCCACATACTGTGATGGAAGAGGTCCATGGTATTCTGGGACCATTTTATCCTCAGAAAAAAAACCTCTTACCTTGATATGCTCAGGCTGTTACTATGACTGGCTGACTCCCGAGACACAGTCTTTTTCCAGCAATATTGTGCACTGTGGCAGATGTTGCGGAACAGGTGTTACGAGGTATGCTGAAATGGCAGGGGTGGTCCTATTCCCTGGTGTTCTAGGCCAACAGGTATTGGAAACTTGGGCTTGTTTCTATGAGCATATACCAAGGACAGAGTCTAACAAGCAGCTGTCAACCACATCAAAAATTAAATGAACAAAATCATTACTGTCCTTGCCACAGGTGATGCAGATATAATGTGCTGAATGTGGATCGATCCTGATAACAGACTGGAAATTGTGCCCACTACCACTGGTGCACACATGTTGAAATTGATTAAACTGCATAAAACTTTGTGACAATACCTTAGGTCTAATTTGTTTGCATGCTGTTACACAACATAAGTGTTCTGTAACTTTTGAGACACTCTGTTTATCCTCTGCCCATTGCAGGTTAAAAACCTTATTGTGCTGTCAGAGTCCTTGATATGTTCTCAGAAAGAGGCTAAACCACCACACATTTCAAGTCACCTGCTGTCCAGATTATGTGGTGTTTGCTCCACTGACAACATATACATTTTTATGCCTCAATAGTCTTCTGCAAGGGTCCCACTGCATGCAACTTGCCATCACAATATTTGGTTGAAAACTAGTAGACATGGGTCTGCAGTGATTCCTGTTGTGTTTGAGACTGACTGTCAATGGCAACTTACAATGTTCATCTCGATGACTAACTACGAGTTAGGATCTTAATTTGGCCACATTGTGTGGTACAACATTCCTTGTAGACAAGCATTTGGGAGAGAATAATCCCATATGAGGAGGATTGAGGAAAGAGCATGTAAAAGGCACATTATAAAATATGTGATGAGGGGAGGCAAATAACGTGGAGTAGCATCTATCGACCCACTTCACTGAGTGGTCAGCATATCTGACTGCCATGCAGTTCATTTCCAGTCATGTCGCACCTTCTCTCTGCTCAGGGAGTGGGTGATATGTTGTCCTTATTATTGATTCATCATCGCCAGCATGAAAGTCACCCACCGTGGTGTCAACAGAAAAGACCTGCAACTTGTCAGCCAAATTTACCCAGCAAGTGACTCCCAGGTATCAATGTCCATATGACCACTTCATTCCACCTAGAGCATTAGAAAGGGAAACGTACTAAAGAGGAACAGTGACCAAATATGCTAAATGTGTTGGGCTATAAACAAACAAGGATACTATTTCAAAATTTAAAAGCTTTTGTCTACCTTGGTCACCAAAGTCTGAACATTATGGCTTTTCCTTAGAAACATACAGTGATCAGAAGTGCAAAGTAGCAACCGAAAAGATATCTTATCAGTGTACTATCAGATATGAGGCTCCTCTGAAATTGTCTATGGAGGTTTTTTACTTTCTCCTACATAAAGGGTGAGATGAACTCCACTGATAAAATTCAGGTGGTGGTTCAAAGGTGTTTTATGAGTATTTTGGTACAATGGACCTTGGTCTCCTGTGGCTCACTGCAAAGTAATAATGTAATTATGATTTATTTAGTTTGTTACCTTCATTTCTTCTGAAAATACACGTTAATGTGACTACCCGTCAAGACCTCGAATAACCTCTTTTTGCAGTGCACACCGTTGCGAGACATGCAGGAAGAGATTCATGGAAATGATCATATGGCATTAATGACTGGCAGACCCCATCCAGGCTCGATCAGTTGCCTACTGCAATTCTTTTCATTTTATGCTGCTTTTGAGACATGCTTGTTCATGACAAGAACAACACAATGCCCACTTTCCAAGGACACAAAAATCCCTTATCAAACTGGGCTCCCCCACGTGGCTGTGAGGTTCTGTATTAACAGGGGTGTGGAGCCATTACGATTTCATTGCCAAGTCCAGGTGTTCTACGTTTCTCATGTGAGGATCCACGGACAATACACCCTGGCAGGGGAGTTCCCACAGATTCTCAGTTGGTTTAAATCCGAGGACTTTGGTGGTTAGAGGCATGTGATAAACTCGTCCTGTTGCTGTTTGAACCACACATGTACCCTGCGAGCTGTGTTGCATTGTACTGCTGGTAAATGTCACTATGCTGAATAAAAACAAACTGTGTGTGCGGGTGGACACGGCCCTCGAGGACAGACGGATACATCTGTTAATCCTTTGTGCCTCTCAGAATATCATCACCACCCAGGGAATGCCACAGACTCCCTCCCCTGTCGTGCCCCATTCTGACAGTTGTTGCAGTGTGTTTTGCTTTCAGACATTTAACAATGTGCATTCCAATAGCCATCTGTCATTTGAAATGCCTCTCAGTTCATCTGGGTGGTCAGTTGTTTAACAGATGCACGTCTCTGCAGCTGACATTCACCCCTGTCATCTGTGGCCCACGACTACACCACAGTATCCTCGGCACCAATTCTGAATAGCGCCATTTTGCTGAGCTTAGTATACTTTAACCACACTGACATGCAAACAGTTTACAGACTTAGTCATTCCCAAATGCTTCCACCCTTTCCCCAAAAGCCAATGACAGTGCACATTTTGTCTCCTCCTTATAGTGACAACTGCACTGTTTTCTGTGGCTCCCAACATGCTTTGTATACCCTTCACTGCTAGTGGTTACTGCATGTCGATTTTGATTGCTGGCAGTGGTCACATTAATATTATGGACCAGACCCTGTATCTACACAATAAAGAAAAAAAACCAGTGTAGCATATCAACTGTATTTTGTCAAAAAATATGCAAGTTTTTTTCACAGAAATGGAAAATTTCTAAATTCGTTCCCCTGTTGAAAAAGAGTGATAATCTTGAAACAGAAAACTGCAGACCTGTCTCACTTCTCCCAACTTTCTCTAAGGTTTTGGCGATACTAATCAAATATAGAGTGACACATTATCTTAATTATGGAATCTGATAAACAGTAATCAGCATGGATTTCTAGCTGGGAGTAGTACCGAAACAGCTGTACTGGAAGAAACCCAAAAGAAATAATTAGTAAATTGGGAGAGGGAAAAAGTGTTGTCAGGATAAATCTAGAGCTGTCAAAAGCCTTTGACACTGTTGACCACAGCATACTTTTGGAAAAGCTTGAAGCTATAGGTATCAGAGGACCGGAACAAAAAGTGGCTTGAGTAGTATCTGGAAAAGAGGATGACGGTGGTTGGAATTACAGCACCAAAAGAAGTGTATTAGGCCCCTTGCTGTTCCCCATTTACATTAATTATATTCATGTGCCAGAGAGAAAAGCTAGAATCAAGTTGTTTTGCTGAAGATACTAGTTTAATTGTTTGTTTTATGAAGCAGTCATTGCACACTATTGTGGACCATGTCCTACAAGATACACAAAAATGGCTCAGTGCAAACAAGCTAACACTGAATGCAAAAAAAAAAAAAAAAAAACTAATTATGTGCAATATGGAAGAATAAGTGAACATGACGACCTACATCTCACTATGGAGGGAGCAAAATTCCTGGGTATGCACATTGATGAGAAGGTAAACTGGAAGGACCATGTGGTGAGCTTAGCACTAAAACCCAATTCGGCATGTTTTGTACTTGGAATAATTTCAAGAGTTTGTAGTAATGACTGTACCAGATTAGTATATTTTGGCTATTTACAGTCAATTGAGGCCTATGGGATAGTATCCTTGAGGAAAAACAAATTGTTGTTTAAATGAGATTTTCAAATTACAAAAACACCCTATTCAGATAATGACCCAGAGCCCACATCAAACACGTCGTAGGCCCCTTTTTAAAGCATTGGAAATTTTTGCAATTCCATCATTATACATTCTGAAATGTCTGTCGGTGTTCAAACAAAATCACGACAAAATGAAAAACCAATACAGATTACCATACACGGCAATGTAAAGATCTCCACTTACAGGCTGTAATAAGGGACCCAAAGTGAGAAACATGTATGTAAACAAGGCATCAAACTTTTTAATGCACTACCAAAACATATCAAAGAGCTGGAAAATTAGGATAAATTTAAAACTGTTATAAAGAACCACATGCTTGACAAATGCTATTACAGCATAAGTGAATAGCTGTGCGCAAATGTATAAGGATTTAATTTCATGTGATGAACGAAATTTCATCAATGAATATGTCTGGCAAGCCCATAAGAAGATCAATAACCACATGCTTAACAAATGTCACTACAGTATAAGTGAATAGCTCTGCTCAACTGTACAAAAATATATGATGTGACAAATGAAATCACAACATCAAGGAATAGGTCTGTAAAGCACATAATTTCTTGTGTCATAAAAACAGTTATTTGTTGTATATTGTATTAAAAATGAGATAAATTAATATGAATACAGCACAAATTTGATCATTGGGATTTTGTGGTCTTAAGTCCTGATACTGGTTTGATGCAGCTCTCCATGCTACTCTATCCTGTGCAAGCTGCTTCATCTCCTAGTACCTACTGCAACCTACATCCTGCTGAATCTGTTTACTGTATTCATCTCTTGGTCTTCCTCTACGTTTTTACCTTCCCTGCAGCCCTCCAATACTAAATTGGTGATGTCTGAGAACATGTCCTACCAACCGATCCCTTCTTCTACTCAAGTTGTGCCACAAACTCGCCTACTCCCGAATCGTATCCAATACCTCTTCATTAGTTATATGATCTACCCATCTAATCTTCAGCATTCTTCTGTAGCACCACATTTCGAAACCTTCTATTCTCTTATTGTCCATGTTTCACTTCCATACCAGGCTACACTCCATACAAATACTTTCAGAAACGACTTCCTGACACATAAATCTATACTCGATGTGAACAAATTTCTCTTCTTCAGAAACGCTTTCCTTGCCATTGCCAGTCTACATTTTATATCCTCTCTACTTCTCATCAGTTATTTTGCTCCCCAAATAGCAAAACTCATTTACTACTTTAAGTGTCTCATTTCCTAATATAATTCCCTCAGTATCACCTGACTTAATTCGACTACATTCCATTATCCTTGTTTTGCTTTTGTTGATGTTCACCTTATATCCTCCTTTCAAGACACTATTCATTCCGTTCAACTGCTCTTCCAGGTCCTTTGCTGTCTCTGACAGAATTACCACGTCACTGGTGAACCTCAAAGTTTTTATTTCTTCTCCGTGGATTTTAATACCTACTCCGAACTTTTCTTTTGTTTCTATTACTGCTTGCACAATATACAGATTGAATAACATCGGGGAGAGGCTACAACCCTGTCTCATTCCCTTCCCAACCACTGCTTCCCTTTCATGTCCCTTGACTCTTATAACTGCCATCTTGTTTCTGTACAAACTGTAAATAGCCTTTCGCTCACTGTATTTTACCCCTGCCACCTTTAGAATTTGAAAGAGAGTATTCCAGTCAACATTGTCAAAAGATTTCTCTAAGTCTACAAATGTTAGAAACGTAGGTTTGCCTTTCCTTAATCTACTTTATAAGGTAAGTCGTAGGGTCAGTATTGCCTCATGTGTTCCAATATTTCTACAGAATCCAAACTGATCTTCCCCGAGGTTGGCTTCTACCATTTTTTCCATTCATCTGTAAAGAATTTGCGTTAGTACTTTGCAGCTGTGACTTATTAAACTTATAGTTTGGTAATTTTCTCATCTGTCAACGCTTGCTCTCTTTGGGATTGGAATTATTATACTCTTCTTGAGGTCTGAGGGTATTTCGCCTGTCTCATACAACTTGCTCACCAGATGGTAGAGGTTTGTCAGGACTGGCTCTCCCAAGGCTGTCAGTAGTTCTAATGGAAGGTTTTCGACTCAGGTCTTTCACTGCTCTATCAAACTCTTCATGCAGTATCATATCTCCCATTTCATCTTCATCTACATCCTCTTCCATTTCCACAATATTGTCCTCAAGTACATCACCCTTGTATAGACCCTCTATATACTCCTTCCAACTTTCAGCTTTCCCTTCTTTGCTTAGAACTGAGTTTCCATCTGAGCTCTTGATATTCATACAAGTGGTTCTCTTTAATTTTCCTGTAGGCAGTATCTATATTACCTCTGGTGAGACAAGCCTCTACATCCTTACATTTGTCCTTTACCCATCCCTGCTTAGCCATTTTGCACGTCCTGTCGTTCTCATTTTTGAGACATTTGTATACCCTTTTGCCTACTTCATTTACTGCATTTTTATATTTTCTCCTTTCATCAGTTAGGTTCAATATCTCTTCTGTTACCCAAGGATTTCTAGCAGCCCTCATCTTTTTTCCTACTTTATCCTCTGCTGCCTTCACTACTTCGTTCCTCAAAGCTACCCATTCTTCTTCTACTGTATTACTTCCACCCATTCCTGTCATTTGTTCCCTTATGGTCTCCTTGAAGCTCTGTACAACCACTGGTTCTTTCAGTTTATCCAGGTCCCATCTCCTTAAATTCCCACCTTTTTGCAGTTTCTTCAGTTTTAATCTACAGGTCATAACCAATAGATTGTGTCCAGAGTCCACATTTGCCCCTGGAAATGTCTTACAATTTAAAACCTGTTTTCTAAATCTCTGTCTTACCATTATATAATTTGAAATATTGCAGTATCTCCAGGTCTCTTCCACATATACAACCTTCTTTCATGATTCTTGAACCCAGTGTTAATCATAGCTAAGTTATGATCTGTGCAAAATTCTACCAGATGGCTTCCTCTTTCATTTCTTCCCCCCCAATCCATATTCACCTACCACGTTTCCTTATTTCCATTTTCGTACTACCGAATTGCAGTCACCAATGACTATTAAATTTTCGTCTCCTTTCACTATCTCAATAATTTCTTTTACTTCATCAAACATTTCTTCGTCATCTGCAGAGCTAGTTGGCATATAAAGTTCTACTACTGTGGTAGGCGTGGGCTTCGTGTCTATCTTGGCCACAATAATGCGTTTACTATGCTGTTTGTAGTAGCTTACCCACACTCCTATTTTTTTATTCATTATTTAACCTACTCCTGGTTACCCCTAATTGATTTTGTGTTTATAACCCTGTAGTCACCTGACCAAAAGTCTTGTTCCTCCTGCCACCGAACTTCACCAATTCCCACTATATCTTACTTTAACTTATCCATTTCCCTTTTTAAATTTTCTAACCTACCTGCCCGATTAAGGGATATGAAATTCCACGCTCCGTTCCGTAGAACGTCAGTTTTCTTTCTCCTGATAACGACATCCTACTGAGTAGAGCTCGCCCAGAGATCCGAATGGGGGATTATTTTACCCCCGAAATGTTTTACCGAAGTGGACGCCATCTCATTTAACCATACAGTAAATGTGCATGCCCTCGGGAAAAATTTCTACCATAGTTTCCCCTCGCTTTCAGCCATTCGCAGTACCAGCACAGCAGGGCCGTTTCGGTTCGTGTTACAAGGCCAGATCAGTCAATCATCCATAATGTTGCCCTGCAACTACTAAAAAGGATGCTGCCCCTCTTTAGGAACCACACGTTTGTCTGGCCTCTCAACAGATACTCCTCCGTTTTGGTTGCCCTATGGTACGTCTATCTGTATCACTGAGGCAAGCAAGCCTCCCCACCAACGGCAAGGTCCATGGTTCAATGGGATGATGATAAATAAAAGTTGCGAGTGGATGAGTGTGTTATGCATTGCAAGGCAAAACACAGCCAACTGGGCACGGTATAGCAAGAGCCAACGCTGCAGCACACTACTGGAACAGAAACCTTTCATCATTTTCCACTATGGAAGTGTTTAGAGAACGTGAGCTTAAGTCCTAAACGAACATAGTGTGGATGTGTAAGCCCTCAGCCTTCGTGCACTAAATTCTTCTCATCTCAGTACCACAGCCATCGCCATCGCCATCGGCGTAACCGTGGAATGCAGTAAGGGGTTGGCTGTTCGACCACAAGAAGCGGCAGCCTGCCCTTGAGTTACAAGGGGCTAGCGGAAATTCGCGGGGATAGTCAGCTGCACTGTTTTGCTGCTTTACCTACAACTCAGACTATTGTGGTCGTGACATTTCTTATACCTATTAAGTGTTGCAACAATGTATTTGTATGATTTCAGCTGTTACAACTGCGACTCTTTGGCATCACGGTAATAGGGTACGGTATTTTTTCGCCTGTTTAACTGCACAGTTTTATTTTTCGCTATCGATTTGCTGTAGTACCTTAGAACATATTCTGAGGTCAAACAGAACGACCTCAACGCGAGCCAGCATGAATTTTGAGAATATAGATCATGCGAAACCCAATTCACTTAAAAAGCACAGTTGTCCTGGTGAGTGAAATGCGTTTCGGAAATCAGTAAACACCGTTTTCCCCTGTCTGCCTTGATCTCTGGTATTCAGACTGTCGTTCGAGTCGGGTTGCACGTAGTCGATGTTTTCGGAATCCATGCTGCTTAGCAGGGGGGAGCTCATTCAGTCTGAGGTAACTCGTTACGCCTGAGTTCAGAATTATAAATTTTCTGCTTGACCAAGATTTCGTGCCACCGTGAAGACCAGCCTAGACTTCAGGGTGGCTCTAATGCCACTCTTGATTCCTTGTGGATGGCTTGGAAGTTAATGCTGATAATCTCTGAGAACTGTACACAGTCGTATGCGTGAATACAAGGTGCGCTGATAAAAAGTAAAACATTTATTAACAGTCGGCTGCTACTTGGATAATCAGCACGTGATTACCGACGCAAAAGGTAACACAGAGTTTGACAGTAGGAGTACAAAAAATATCTCGTGACCAAAGACGTAAGCGTAGTTATGGCGATTAGCTTCTTAAAAGTTTACACAAGTACAGATGGAAATTGTGCTCGAATATGTGATACAAATAAAGCAATATACTGATGTGAGTTGGGCGTTTTACTGCTCTGTAACTGGCAACAGGATCGCGTTTACGTGTATGTTATCTGGGCATCACAACCAATTAAAATAAATCCCCCCCCCCCCCCCCCCCACATAAGTATAAAAAGGCAAATGTCGGGCATGGTAGTCTAGCGATAATGAGCGTGCAGGAACAGTAGAAGTCGTGAGTTCGAATCTCGGTGCCTTTCTTTTTTTGTATTTTTAAGTGCAGTGTGGCATGTTTTTGGCTAAATATACCACTTAATCTTTTACCCTTGTTTTCGTCTGTCTGTTGCAGATCCTTTGCTTCAGGAACGGGGAGATGTATCAAGTTGAAATTTTTTTCACATACTGAGGTCGTGTTCCCTTCACGGTGTAAAATATACAGACCTAGAGGGCACTTTCTGTTGACCTACACTAATGAAAATTAGCAAGGAGCAAGGTTTTACAGTACACGTAAAGGAAAAATCCGAAAACTGGGAATTTGTTATTATATCACACGGAAATTGTTATCCAACATCGAACTTCAAATTACAACATCAGTAGTTCTGCGTTCATGTTGACTGGTTCCCAATACTAAACGTCAAATATCGCGCAAGGAATGGCAGTATTGTGTTTCGGAATGTAGCCGTCATCAGATATCCATATGCGATTACTGCATCTGCATATGTCGTTCAAAGTTGCATGTGAAGCAGAACAGACACAGTTAGCCTCAATGCAGAACTTCTAATTACTCTAATAACAGTAATACTTAAATATCTGCAACATTTCGCGGTCCTGTCACCAACTGTATAAACATTAATTTTAATAATGAACAGTCTCAGTTGCACCGTTTATCTAGAATTTACCTGTGTTTCAGTCGGGATAACCCAACCTTCTTCACAATAACAGTATCTACTGTCTGTCCATAGTGGACATCGCCAAGTTAATACTACTAATTCATAAACTATCGCCAGACTGTAAAACTTATCTGGCACTGCATCGGCCCCACTTCGCGACCGCGATACGGCAGCCACGAGTGCTGTACTGGATCTCCACTATGAACACACAGTAAACATTGTTATTCTGAAGAAGGTTGAGTTATCCCTACTGAAACCTGGGTAAATTCTAGGTAAGCGATGCAACAGAGGCTGTTCATTATTAAAATAATAATACTGGTCGCCTGCTTCCTGCATGACTTTGTCACATTTATACTATTAAAATGAAAACATTCTCGAAAATCTTTTAATCCGTGGGATCGGTATCTTGCCAGGATCAATGTCGATAACGGGTGAAAATAGTCGAGATTCTCTATTCCCGGAACGTATGAACTGTCTACGTACATAATTAAGTTTGTATAACATCCTCAGCGAGCGAGTCCATTTTTTGTATATTATGCAATGTACCTTTTTTCTCTTTTGAAAATGTGTCTTAATGACGTGTAAGATTTTGCAGTTCATGGATGACTGACATGCAATGATTCAAACCCATTACATTCTTATGCCTTGTCTTAAATAACAATGCTGCAATGAGACTGAAAAATGAAACCTATTACAGGGTTGCCACAACTTTCGCCCAAGTGAAAGACCTAAATTGAAAAAAAAAAAAAGTAATGACCTCTGTGTTTCTGAACGTGTGAACAAAAATCTTAAGTACTAACATCAAAATGTTGTGTAATGAACTGCTTGTAGATGGAGAAAGGAAGCCCAATGGTAGATATGTTTAATTAAGATCACTGATTTTATTTTCATAAAGCGAAACCCATTTGGTGACGGAAATATGCATTTTCTTGGAGTTGCGAGACACATTCCTGAAAGCAGTGATGGTATTTAAAATAATCTCAGAAAAAAGTAGGCCTCTCGAAATAAATGTACAAGGTGGGCAAGAGGTGTGTCAACCAACTCTGTAGGTGACTGCTAATAAAATTATGCTTCTATGTTCGTAATTGTCGGTTATTACTCACTGAGTTATGTCTATTATCTACAGGTATTGTGTGATTTTTTTTTCTTTCAATAAATACATGACTTCATAGTGTACAAACTGCCTGCGATTGCCACAATT
Source organism: Schistocerca gregaria (assembly GCF_023897955.1). Lineage (NCBI taxonomy): Eukaryota > Metazoa > Arthropoda > Insecta > Orthoptera > Acrididae > Schistocerca > Schistocerca gregaria. Next base: position 156,749,285 of record NC_064930.1, on the reverse strand, counting down.
TTTTTTTCTTATCGTCCATTCTTTCAAATATATAAACTACTTTCGAAGTGCCAAAATATACTATAATAAATAAATTTTGTATCAAACGCCGCACTGTACAATATACTTGCTGTGAGACAGTCACGATTCCCGAAATACATCGCCTGGGGCCGAGGAGGGGCACCACAGTCCTAGGTCCATGGTAGTACCCGCACATTAGTGGCAAACTATGGGCTTTGGATCGGCAGGCCCGATCCGTTACAGAGACCCACAGAAATGGCCTGCAATTTTTGCCCGCCACGAAAGTCCATTCATGTGACCAGCCATTCACATGTCACAGTCACCACGTCGATGAAATGATACCGCGGCGATAACACACGCAACGGGTAACTCGAGCAAATACTCTGAGCGTAGTCAGCAACTCACCGTAAGGATGATCGCTCAGGCACATAGAAAAGACCATCAAACTCTATAACTAAATTTCTGGCTGCAGCCTTTGTCAGAAAACGAAAGTTGTTGTGACTTTTTTTTACCGCCAGTTCATTTGTCCAGTTGCGGAAGCTGTCAGGCGCTGACGCCACGCTGCAACACACCACTGCCAGGCGGGCTGCATCGAGCACAGCCCCTGTAAATCAGCAAATGCACAGTCCAGCGAGCTAAGAAAGTTGCAACTCGGTCTGCAGAGGTCCTTCGTGCATACGAGACACTAGAACAGGTGGTGCACACAACCGCGACAGTATCAGTGCTGCTGCGGACCTTTCGCTGCATCCACTGTGACTCGTGCGGCCACTGGAGTGTAAGTGTGCCTCCCGGGCAGTCCTGTCGTAGCCGACAATTGGTGCCCAGCATCGCCTCCGACTGCACGCCGCCTTCGCTTCCTGTCCACAGTGTTAACTATACAGACGGCGCTTCTACGAAATCGGCAAAAAATTAGATACACCATTTAAAGAATATTATGTTTTTGAAGAAAACTACACTGTCAAAAATTCCCTTTAACTAACAGCTAAAATTAAAAACTTTTCCATTTCTGATGATGGTAATTCCGTATCCTTTAACGTAATTAATTTACTTGCTAACATTCACATTTATGAGACTATTAAAATTACTGATGAGAATCTTCTCCAACACAAAAACCTAATGTACAAGAAATTAAAGATGTCATTAGGTTATTACTTCTGATACTCTCCTACAACTATTTCCAGTTTAACGCTGAAATTTTTTTTACGACCTTAAGCCTTTGCCGTGCCCATTTGTATAACAAGTACGCTTGCCAACAGTTTTGTTAAACATCACAAAAGGCAGTACTGTAAGAAATTGGTGTGACCTGAGCAATTTTCCAGTCTTTAGGTACGGATCTTTCTGTGAGCGGTTGTATATAATTACTAAACATGGAGCTATTGTATCAGCACACTCAGAGGAACTTGACTGGTATACAATCTGGAACGGAAACCTTGCCTTTAATAAGTGATTTAAGGTGCTTTGCTACACCGAGGATATGCACTTTCTGTTGACTGGGCTTCGGGAATGCTTACTTCGTATTCTTTGCTGAAGGTGTTTCGGAAAACCACGTTTCTTAACTCTACTTTAGTGGCACTGTCATCAGTGACTCCACTGTTACTTTCGCCCAGTGAAGGTACTGATTGCGTCTTGACACTGGTGTACTCTATGCATGATCAGAATCTCTTTGGGTTTTTCGCCAGATTTCGAAACAGAGTTTTGTTGCGGAAATTATCAAGAGCATCTCGCACTGTAGTAACCGCTATATTTAGAACTTCTGCAAAACATTGCCAGTCTTGCGGATTTTGGATTCTTTTAGATTTGGCATGCTTTTTCGTTACTTCTGCAACAGCGATTTCACCCGTTTTGTCCATGGGGGATCAGTACCATCACTTATTAATTGATGTGGTATATATATCTCTCAATTGCAATCGATACTATTTCTCTGAAATCATTCCACATCTTTTCTACGCTTACATGATCAGATCGGAAGGAGTGGAGGCTGTTTCCTTAAAAATCGTTAAGAGCATTGTCACCTTTTTTTAAACAGATGTACTTTAAGTTTCTTTTTGATGGTTGTAGGTGTTACAGTATTCAGTGTACAGGCAACTGACTTGTGGTCGCTAATCCCTGTATTCGTCATGATACTACCTATTCATCCAGGAATATTTGCTGCTAAGAGGTCAAGTACGCCTTCGCAATCATTTATGCTTCGAGTGGGCTCACGAACTAATTGTTCAAAATAATGTTTTTAGAAAGCATTCAGTACAATTTCGGCTGACGTTTTATGCGTACCGCCGCCTTTAAAGGTATAAATTTTCCAGCATATCGAGGATAGATCGAAATCAACACCGACTATAATTGTGGAAGTGGGGTACCGATTTGAAATGAGACTCACGTTTTCTTTGAACTGTTCAGCAACTATATCCTCTCAGTCGGGGTCGGTAAAACGATCCAGTTTAGTCCGATTGACAAGTATAGCCTCTACCCATACTGTTTCGCAGGAACTATCTACTTTAGTTTCACTACAAGGTAAACTACTTCTGACAGCAATAAATACTCCAGCACCAACTATGTTTAATCTATCCCTTCTGAACGTTGTTAGGTCGTTTGAAAAAATTTCGGCTTAACTTATTTCCGGCTTTAGCCAGGTTTCCGTACCTATAACTGTTTGAGCTTCAGTGCTTTCTATTAGGGCCTGGAGCTCTGGTTCTTTCCCAACACAGCTACGATAATTTACAACACCGATCGTTTCTACAACCACCTTACTGTGTGTTACCTGCCCCCTTTTAGACAGACGCCATTTCTTTGTTTTCCTGAGACCCTCTAACCTAAAAATGCACCCCAGCCGCCCCCACTACCCGTGCAGTGGACTCCTGACCTATTAAGCGGAATCCGGAAACCCACCACACTATGGCTCAAGTCAAGGAATCTGAGGCCTACACAGTCACGTAACCGCCTGAGCCTATTATTCATACCTTCCACTCGGCTCTGCACCGAAGGACCACAGTCGGTTCTGTCGATGATGGTGCAGATTATGAGCTCCGCCTTAAACTCGCTTAACCATATCCGCTAAACAAAAGGAGAGAGAATCTCCAACAATCCAAAGCGACACACGCCATTGAAACCGAGTTGGGCCACCACCTGCAGTTGGGTGCACCCTGTACTCTTCATGGCATCCGGAAGCACTCTTTACAAATCAGGACTGACTCCCCCACCTTGTGCACACTGCCGTCGTTCCCCTCCTTGGCAGCCATGTTACTAAGGCGGCCAATTACGCGCCTATTATTGGAGTTCCGAACTACCAGCAAACTCACCTTCTGTGAACACACAGAATTTGCGTTCCAAGAAGCTTCCTCTGGAGGCCCTACGATCGGCCCCTCGCAAAGTCTTTCGCTGCCTGCCATACTTTGGAATGATCTCTCACTCGACCACAGGTGAGGGATCAACCTCAGCGCAGCAGACCAACATAAATGTAGGATAATGACATCACTGCTGCTCGAAGATCTGCAGTCAGAGAAGACAACTCCAAATGCAAGGGGAAAAGACACAAGATTGCTGTAAGTAAATATCAGAAACTTATTTATTATAAAGAACATTCCTAGATGTTGAAAGCGACCGAAATTGTTAATTCTACTTACGATGTTTTAAAAGAATGAACTTATATGGTAAAATGAACCAAGTCTGCTTTTCTTCATGGTTACGTGACGTTACGTATATATCTGTTTTGTATTTTTATTCGTCAATGCCTTCCGTTTAAGCTCACTCAAGCTAAACAGGTCTCTGCTGCCAAGTCATTATCAATTGTCATTGATGAAGGGTGAAAGCAAAGGAAAGAGTATTCATTTTCTTTTCCCTCATGGCGGATTTAGGGAGTTGGGATGCATGGCAAAAGCGCATTCTTACGCGACTTTGGTAAAAATAAAAGTACTTTTATACCGTAACAGCGTTGTGTACGTTGATTATGACTCTATGATCATACTGATATACTAAAAAGGACAACCAAACCAGCATCTACTGCAACGTGGATAGTAGTACGAAAAGATTTGTTTTTACTTTTTAGACATTACTCCTGACTAGAAAATTAGAAGCGCAAAGGACCGTTACAATCGAGTCTGCACAATTCGAAGTTCGAATAATTAATTCTATTTAACTCGACTTTACTCTAGATGAAATCAGGAAAAATCGAAATAAAATTTTTATTTTCTTTTTACTAACGTATTTCCAGTTTTCTTACATGTTTTTTGCTTTAGTATTTGAAACGGAAGGTACACACAAATGTTCGAAAATACATAAATTCAGCTTCATTCATTTTTCAATGCTGAATCAACTGTCACGAATGGTTGCTTTTTGTCAATTAAGTTTCTCATAAAGGACCTTATGTCTTTGGAGCTAGCTTGTCACTCCTTATTTGTATCTGAGACTTCTGTTCCCAGACTAACCGTAAATGTCTTAGCGTTCCGTAAAGCTATAACCTCCGACATATACCTTTTGTACCCTGCATTGAGTAAGGCAATACCATAAACTTTCGCCTCGCCCGGTCTGCTTGCTCCCGCTTTTTAATACTTATGAGCAACATTATCTTTCCGCTCGATGATCGTTTGCAGCTTGGATGGTGGAATCCCGAAACAATTCGTTACCTGCTACTTCTCGTTGCATTCCACAGCGTCGAAACTCGTTTCTGTTTTACGAATGTCGGAAACTTCCTGGAAAATATCCTAAAGTGAAAAACGTCTACTTTCTCCGTGGTAGAAGTTCCTTGTGTGACAAAATGGCGTCAGATTTGAATCACTATTAATTACGAGACTGACAGTGCGCAAACAAAGGTTAAGTCCACGTGGTTGTCACTTATTGCCTGTATTGGCATATGCGGGTCATTGTTAGGAATCATCTTTATGTAAAGTTATAAACTGGTGTAGCTGTAAGATAGGATTCTCATTTGTGTGTCATTGCGATGAACAGCTTAGGGAGCGCCGCTAGGAGTAACAGAAAATAAAAATATTCGCCGGAATATAAACGAAAATCTATATTGAGTTTAAACCTACGACACAAAGGGAGAGTTCGTCTCAGGACTTGTAAATATGCTCTAAATTACAGAAAACGCGAGAAAAGCCCTCCCAGAAGCCTAAATAGGGCAGCGCTGAGAGAAGGCGACAGCTCCCTCAGAGTCGGAAAAAAAGGAAGAAATTGCGCAACGCGATAACGTACTCAAAGGCTATATCGTACCCCAGCCACTGAAAAGTCCAAAATTGTGAGTGTGAACACTGTAATAAAGATATTGATAACTTAATTTCATATTAATATGAAACACATGTTACGATTTTATCCCGACGTTTTCACGAAAAATGTACGGCGCAGACCTGAACTGCACACACAGAAATTTATTTGCAACGGATTAATAATATGCTGTGGTATTTCGTGCATTGTTAAAACAACTGATGAAACAGACAGAATTATCTGGTGTAAGCTAGGCGTTGACTTGTAATTATAGAATGTCTGCGGGTCGTTTTGATATGACAGTCGCCTCGATTAGTGAAGAAGTTGCTTCGGTTTTCTCGAGGCATTTGGGAACAGGTTGAAACAAACGATTAACAACCGTCGACTGCATACAGTCGCAAAGGCTGATTTCAAATGTCTTTGGTAACTGTAAAGCTACTTCACCTGGGTAGGGGGGACAGCTACTAGTCGGAGGTAAACACTTCCTCCTCACAGCGTTCTAATGTTGCCGGCTACACTATGCCACTCAGCGTCCGATGTAAACACAGCCGACAACAGGAAGTGTGACAGGTCTACCAGACCGAGTTCAGAGCAGGAAACGGCCGGGGTCCCCGGTGGTCTAGCGGTAAGGGGGTCTGGAACGTTCCAGCGCCTCGGCTGGGGCTATTCGCCCCAGCCGGGCCGGGGTTCAATCCCCGGCCGGCGCTGGAATTTTCAGATTTCCGAACACTAGCCTCCACCTCTGCCCTGGCATGTGGCGCATGCCGGGCACCCCCGTGGGGGTCCGTGCTTCGGATCCCACGTGGAGCTCACTCCCACACTACAAAATATACCTCATTATGCTGCTGCAATCATTTATTTTAAATTTTAATACGCACACTTTCTTCACCAGACCACATCCACATATATTTTCCAGGTACTTTCTACATAAGACATCTCACTGTCGCAAGAAACTGCATAGTATCATGAACATTTGTAGGATTGCAACAATGAAATGAAATCCTCACTAAAAAAAACTAATAAGTTTTATTTTCCTTTTTGTGCTAAATGCTGCTAAGATAAATACCAAAACAGCTTTCATTTTCTTGTAGGTAATTATGAAAGTAAGTTTGGCTATAATACTGAATAAATTATCTCAATGTCAAAGAAATGCAAAATATTATATCAATACCATCACACAAGATATTTTCAGGTGTCTCAGTCTGCCTTTTCTTTTTAGTATCCTGATTGATTATACGATAATAAATAAATTCTGTATCAGAAATCGTTTCGTAACAGTTCACACTCAGTGCCATTTATAAGTGAATATTGTCAGTAATTGAAGTTTCAAAACGAACACAGGCCTTTTTTTCAAATTATTCAAGTGTCAAAATGAGATTAAGATAGGATACAGGTCACTAATGAGATAAACTCTTTGTTTGTATGATACAGGATAATTCTCCTGGTCTTATGTCAGCTGAATGCTAAATTAAACAGTTAACATTTAAAAAAATGAATTTTACTGACAGGTCTACATGTCTCATATAATATTTCTGTTGGTAGTTTCATGACAACCTCTAAGGCTCAGCTTTATATAAAAGTACCTTGCAGGTCAGAAAAGAAATTTTATTACTACCTCTACAGATTCAGTTGGTCTATTGTTGTTGTACTATTGTTGCATTGCGAGAGAGAGACTGCTACTATAGCTGTTTTCTTTTGCTATTAAATTCCGTGCCATATCTCCATTCTAAATGCTAAAAGGCGTGGATAAAACTTTTAGCAATACTATTTCCTTTTCACCACATCGCTGCTAGGTGTCGCTACTGGTCCCTCATACAGTCAGTTGTCTGTAGCGCAGGGCTTCGCTACCTGAGGGCTCTAGCGGAGCTGGCGACGACTCACTCTGCCGGGATTTGCTGCTTCACTCCTGAACGAGTACGCCAGCTGAGATACCCGCTAAATCCTCACACTAAACGAGAAGCGTAATAGCACCAATACCAAATAAGGCAACTCGTGGTCAGTGCGAATATTTTCAAACCACCACTATGATAACTCCTAGCTGAAAATACTGATACAAACTATTTGCGGAGGAATGGAGCACCTTACAGAAGCTGATTTAGAGGAAAATCAATTTGGAGGGAACAGCACCTATATTTATAACATCTTTCGATACAGAAAAAACTTTTGACGATGTTGACCAGAATATACAGTTTGAATTTAAGATGGAACCAGGAATAAAATATAGCGAGAGAAACATTACTTAGAACTCCACCAGAAATGAGACAGAGGCTGTACAAGTCGAAGGACATAAAAGTAAGGCAATACGTGAGAAGTGAGTGAGACAGCGTTCTAGTCCATTGCCTGATGTTATTCATTCTATATGCACGGTGTTTCACACTACTCGTGACTATACAGGGGATTTAACTGATCAAGTTTTACATAGGAATCTACTTCTGAAAACGTCATCTTGCGATGCTACAGAACGTCAAAGTTATAGGAACCGGCAACTACAAAAATAGATGGATCCCATGAAGATGTTACAAACTTTCTAAGATGATGCAGATGGATAAATGCGTACATTTGTGATTATGTCCTTGCACCGGAAAATTATAACAGAAAACCTTTCTGTTACCTCTGACAGTATGTAACGTTATCGTTGTTGCTAGGATGTAGGACAGGAAACTTGCAGAGGCGGTGGTATGGAACGAAAGAAGAAAACAATGTGCAGTACACATAGGCTGTAAGATGCATACATCATGAACCATGAGCACTTGTTCATCATCGCTTGCGTGAAAGCCATCTCCACTATTGAACAAGTGCTTACAGCTCCAGAATTATGCAGTTTAGAGTTCCATGTTTACTGCACTTTTTTTCTTGTTTCGGTCTATACTGCCGCCTCTGAACTTTGCCTACCCTACAATCCTAGCAACAACAGTACCAGTACATGTATTCCACTGTCAGAGGCAGGATAACGATTTTCACTTACAACTTTCGACACGTTTGTTTCCGGTACAGGGGCCCTTACCTCAAATCGATACATTTGTCTGTTTCCATCATACTAGGAAGTTTGTAACACAATCACGGATCATCTTGCATATACATACATTTACCGGAGCTGGCGCCTGTGACTTTGATGCTCCACAGCGTCGGTGGGTGACGTTTGCAGGCATGAGTTTCTATGTAAAACTGCAAGCTCTAGAAGTGTTGTGGCTCAGTGGTCTGAAGAAGATGATTCTTGCGAGGAAGGAAATATATTTGAAGATGCAAGTAGTGAAGAATTAGCCAATGAACCTGCAGATGTGAATATTGAGGCAGATGGCAGTCCTTCCGATAATATTACTTCATCAGAGTCTGAAAATGGAGCACCACCACAAAAAGGTATAGAAGACCACACATACATTAGTCGGAATGGAGCGATTTGGAAATTAGATCCTCCTACAACTTTTCGTACGCCTGTCCATAACATCGTAAAGAAGGCATCTAGTCCAGCCCTTGGTTTGAATACCTGTAAACCTAAGGATGCCTGGGACTATTTCATCTCCAAGGAAATGATCATCTGCACAAATATTGAAGGCAGAAGAGTGGCTGCTTTACGTGGAAAAACGTTTTGCTTGCTGGAATGGTGGGTTTTCTTGGTCTTTTACTGCTTTCTGGTGATGAGAAGACTTGGGATGTCCTTATTAGAGAATTATTCTAGGATGAAAAGGAAAATCCTACATAGAAGGCTACCTTGTCAGTAAATAGATTCGAGGATATAAGGAGAATGATTAGATTTGATGACAGGCGTACCCGTGAAACTCGATCTGCAGATGATGCAGCAGTTCGCTATGTATGTGAACTATTTCTTGATAAGTGTAGAAATAGAATGAATCCCAATCATTCGCTCACAGTTGACGAACAGCTAGTCCTAATCCGTGGAAGATGCAGCTTCACCCAGTATATGCCCTCTGAACCAGCCAAGTGCGGCATAAAAATATTTTTGTTATGTGATCATATGCTTTAGAGGGAACTGTTTACACGAGAAGGAAGCCCCATGAATTTATTCAGAAAAATCTTGGATTGAATGTAGTGAAAGATCTTGCTAAAAGCATTCAATGATCATCAAAAAATATTACCGTTGACAACTTCTTTACTAGTGTGCTTCAGAAGCAAATTACAGTGGTGGGAACAATCAAACAAAATAAACCAGAAATTCCTAATGAGATGAAACCATCTGTCTCAAGAGCAATTCATTCCTCTTTGTTTGCATTTATAGGTGTCATTACAATGGTGAGTTATCTTCCCAATAAGAAGAAGTCTATAGTTCTCATTAGCACAATGCAATACGACAGAAACATTGATGAAACTCATGCAAAAAAGAAACCAGATGCAATAAACTTCTATAACTCTACGAAGGGTGGAGTAGATAAATGGACCAGAATATTCGTTATTACACTTGCAAGAGACAAACGAGAAGATGTCCATTTGCATTATGGATGAATATGATGGACATCGCAGCAATGACCACTGAAATTTTATTTTCCGCCCAACATCTGACATACCATAGTGGAAGAAGCAATAAAAGGCGTTTGTTCCTAAGAGGTTTAGCAGAGGAAATGGTAAGACCTCTAATGGAACTTCATATTCAGATCCCTAATCTTCCAAAGAAAATCGTTGATGATTTGCGAAGATGTCATATTGCCGAACCAACTACATGTTTCAGGAAAAAGAAGAAGATGCAATTATTGTCCATATAAGAAACACAGGAAAAGTGCTATGACATGCATTAAGTGCAAACCCAACATTTGTAAGGAACATAGTGGCGTTCTTTGTGCTTCTTGTTTGTCACATGTTGGAAACTAAGAAAGATGCAATTTTATGTGAACAATGAATAATAACTTTTTATAAAAATATTGCCTATATACATAATACTGTGAATAATGAGCATGTTTTAATTGAAGAAATTGGTTGTAATAAGTGTTTTAAAATGTAAACTGCAAGTTATAAGTGAATTAATAAAATAATTTGTATATGTTGTTTGTAAAGGAAAGTAACTAATAAAAATTCACTCTTAGAGTTTTATATAAAAAATTTTAATCAGGCCCACCAGATCCTGTCACTGTATCTTAGGAATCTTGCAATATGACAAAAAATTTGACAGAACGAAATTTAACTCCAAAGAATGAATATGTGGAAAGAGGAAAATTTTAAATTAGGTCAGGGCCTTGGAGGCCCTGCATATGCATTCACGTTTGTTTTCGGCACCATGCATCCTAGCGTTAAGAGAAACAGAATGTTTGCATAAAGGCAAACCGCCGGGCTGTCCCCGAGTGAATGATACAGACGTCGAACGCATCCGCCACAGTTTCACGAGGGGTCCGCAGAAATCCGTTCGCCGTGCAGCTCGACAGCTCAGCACGCCCCCGATGTCCGTCTGGCGTCTATGCGTCGACGTTTCTGCATCAAACAACATTAAATTCAGCTACTGCGAGCTGTTCGTGAGGGTGCTAACATCGTGTGAAGTTCCGTAATTTCACTCTTGGCAAGGTGGAGCATTGCTGTTTTCTCCCACAGTTAGTGTTTAGTGATGAGGCAACACTCCATTTACACGGAGAGGTGAACTGTCATAATGTGACAATATGAGGTACGGGACAACCACAAGAAGTTGTACAACATAAAATATACTCTCCTAAATTTAATATTTGTATTATGTATTCCTATTTTTTGTCTGCATCCTAGATATTTATAGGCATCTGATTATTCCAGCGCTTCTATGCAGTCGCTGTGGTTATCCAATATGTAATCTTCTTGTTTAGTGTGTTTTCCCTTGCCTATGCTATTTTTCTTACATTTGTCTGTTCCAAAAGCCATATTTATATAATTGCTGAATACTTATGTTATCTTCAGTAATTGGTTGAGTTGTTGATTTGTTGCTGCCAGTAGTTTTAGATCATCCATGTGTGGGTATGTTCCAGTAATATTGTATCCATAATTTGTATTATTTAGCATGTTGGATAGTGGGTTCAGAGCAAGGCAGAACCAGAAAGGACTTAATGAGTCTCCTTAGTATATTCGACGCTTAATCTGTATTGGCTGTGATGTGATATTATTTGAATTTGTTTGGATATTAAGTGTCGTTTTTCATTACTATGTTTAGGAACTGTATCAATTTAGGATCTACTTTGTATATGTCCAATATTTATAGTAACCATGAGTGGGGTACACTATCAAAACCTTTTCGGTAATCAATGTATGTGTACTGTAGCGACCTTTGTTTAGTTTTAGCTTGATATGTTACCTCTGCATCTATTATCAGGTGCTCTTTACATCCTCGTGCTCCTTTGCAACAGCCTTTTTGTTCTTCATTTGTAATTTTGTTCTGTGTTGTATGTATCGTTATTTTCTGTGTAATGACTGAAGTTAATATTTAGTATATTGTTGGTAGGCATGTCATGGGGCAATAATTTGCTGGGTTTGCTGTGTGTGCTTGATCTTTAGGTTTCAGACACGTTATTCCTTGTGTATGTGTATCAGGGAATGTGTATGGGTCTGCAATGTAACTGTTAAATAATTTAGTTAGATGTGAATGTGTTGACGTGAACTTCTTTAGGCAGAAATTTGCTATTTTATCTTTTCCAGTGGTTTTCCAATTGTGTGTAGAATTAATTGCTTTGGTCGCTTCATGTTGCAAAATTATCACTTCAGGCATTTGTGGTATCATCTTTTATGTCTCTGTTTCCGCTTGTATCCACCGTGCATGTCTTTAATGTTGTATCAGGTTTGACCATATGTTGCTTCAGAAGTGTTCCATGTCTGTTATGTTTGGTGGATTGTCTATTTTAATGCGTGTGTTATCTATTGTCTGGTAAAATTTCTTTTGGTTTGTGTTGAATGTTTGGTTTTGTTTCCTTCTATTTTCACTTTTTTTGTATGTTCTAAGTCGTTTGGCCAATGCTTCTAATTTCTGCTTCTTTTCATCTAATTGCTCTATCGCTTCTTGTTGTGAGATTTTACCTAACCTTTTTCGTTTTTTATATGATATTTCTTTTCTTAGAAATTGTGTTAGCTGTCTGATGTCTTCTCTCAGTTTTTCTATTCCGATCTGTAGCCTGTGTTGCCATGCAGGTTTTGTGGGTTTCTTCTGTGTGTTGGTTGGTTCTGATGTCTGTCTAGTGTGTAAATTTAGTGTAGAGAATGCTCCTATTTAAACCAGTAGTTGTAACTCTCCCATAGTTGTTTTTTCATTTATTTTGTTGTGTATGATTGTGTTGATAGTTTTTATTGTTGTTTCGACTTGTGGGTTATTTTGCGGTGTATGCAAGAATGGTCTAATGTCTGTATTTGTGTCTTTGTATTCTATATATGTCAGCTGAAATTTTTCTTTTATATCTAACATGTGTGTCACTTCGTGTTCTATTTGTACTTGTTCTGGTGGCAGTCTTAAGATTTCGTTTCCCTTTGATTGTTTAATTGATGGGTGTTGTTCTTCGTTTGTTTGCTCTGGGATGTGTGAGTCCATTACTGTATTATTTTCTTCTTCTTCTTCTTCTGATTGGGCATTATTTTGTTCCAGTATTTGTTGTACTCGTTGTTTGATGTTTTCTAATTCTGATTATTACACAGATCTGATCAGCTAGTCGTTGTTCTGTTAAAAATTTTAATTCTGGGCATCTGGTAGTAAATGTTGTGTATACTTGTGATCTGTATCCAGTTGTATTGGTTGCTAGGTTTGTTGCTTGTTATTATTATTATTTCGTTGTTGTTCTGTTGGTTAACGTGTGTGTAGCGTTGCCAGGTTACTTGCTACAGTAATTTCTTTTTTTTTTTTTTTTTGCCTTTGCTAGAGCCGTCTTTTAAGTTTGCAGGAGCCACCGCTAGTTGCTTCTATTGGATTGCGACATTACTGTTCTTTCGAAATGTGCCGTTTGTTACTCTTAAAACCAACATGGAGAGCTCCCCAGCGGTGGGGTCGACTTTTTGAAACCAAATAAGCGGTAGTGTAACTCAAGACCCCCCAGTATCAGACCCTGCATCCAGGTGGGCCTCCGTTTGCAAGTAACTGACGCAGAAGAGTTTGGAATTTTGCGTCATGCTATATAGCGTTAAGGAAGTCTTATTCCATAGTCTGGTTGCGTGTCATAATGGTTAGGACAGAAGCTTAACCATGCCTCGTCAGGTGCAGTAAATTTTTTTTTTAAATCCTTATCGAAATGACTTTGGTGCCTATTTTTACTCAATTTATTGTTTTAAATGTAATTTCTTTCGTTCTATTCCTCTGTCACATCGTTTTAATCACCGTATGAACTTTTCCATTTGTTTCATTTTTCTTTACATCATTCTTCTTCCAATCGGAATTTTTGTGAATGTGTATTTTATTGTACCTATCTGTTTGACTATTCAATTACTTCAAAACTCCGATAAATTAATTAAAAAAAACAAAAGACGAAATAATCTATTTATATTGACTGTGCATTAACGTGAAAAACGTATTTTTCGTTACAAGACGTGCCTTTTTTTGCATGGTAATCGACATACAAATATTTAAAACATAACCTAAATTCTTTGTGTACTATGGAAATGTATGGTAGATGAGGATATGAATGAGAGAAAGTTTTCTAAGTAAAACAAAATTCAAGCAATGTGAGAAATCGATATAATGAACACAATAACGAAAACACAGGGCCATAAAAATAGGAGAAATTAAATCGGAATTAATACATGAAGATAATTAAAAGTTCACGAACAAATATTTCCAGTGGAAAATGGATGATAAGAAGAAAAATTAGAGCAAATGAAGAAGTTCATATCACTATTGAATCACGTGACCGAGGAGCGGAAATAAAAAAAAATATATTTACATCAGTTGAATGAAAATGATTATCAATATCACTTCGATAAACACCTAGCATAGATTTCTTCCTCTGGTGAGATTCAAACCCACAACCTCATGCATGTGAAGCTAGTATCCTTTCCAATACCCTCACAACCAACTTAGGTCATTCGGCTTTCTTCACGTTATTGAGTCTCACACAAAATTCCGAATTTCTTTTCTCGTCAGTTCCTCGAAACCGTCTACCCACCAGGATGAATGGCTGCACTGTGTAATACTTGGGTGCTTAACCTACATAACCATATAGATGGTTACAGAAAGTCGATCCTACCCCTGGAGAAATCTCCTTGTAAGACATAACGAAAGAGTGCCGCCGTTTCATTATATCTACTGATACGGTGTTGGACATACAGTTAGTAGTGTAGCCATAGTAACACAAACGGTCTGAAAACTGCACGATCTAAGCAACGAGGGACTACCTCGCACTTAGTCCAATGGAAAATCTCCAGAATTACTAGAAGACTTGTAGCCAATGAACCGAGTCCCCTGAAGTCATTTAGTCCGTAGCGACTGTTGAGAACCTTCAGAGCAGTCATTACGATTCGCACTCTACTACTTCGATGTTACACGTTCGGTGTCCTACTCTATGGAGCTGAGTCATGGACTGTATTAGGCATTTGAAATGCGATCGTATGGAAGAATATTAAGGATACCATCGACAGATTTAGTCAAAAGTACGGCGGTACGAAAATGTAGAAATTCTCAACAGCATCCAGAGAGCAAAACTCGATTGTTTTGGTAGCGCAATTCCGCAACAACAAATAAAACCTGTTGAAATTAATAATTAAAGGAAACATTAATGGCCGGCAGTCTGGACGAGCGTTTCTAGGCGCTTCAGTCTGGAACCATGCGACCGCTACGGTCGCAGGTTCGAATCCTGCCCGGGAAATGGGTGTGTGTGATGTCCTTAGGTTAGTTAGGTTTAAGTAGTTGTAGGTTCTAGGGGACTGATGAGCTCCGATGTTAAGTCCCATAGTGCTCAGAGCCATATGAACCATTTTTTGAAAGATTAATGGAATATGTGATCCACGACGCACAGGATTAACCTGGCTAAATACCTCAAACCAGCAGTTTGGGTTCAGCACTGAATCAATGTTCTGAAAAACCATGGACGGACAACAGATCATGCTATCGATCGGCAGTGTTACTGGAGGACGAGGTACTTAAGAGAGGAAGAATGACAATGCTTAAAAATTACATAAATGCTCACCATTAAATCTAATACTCCACTCATATAATCGCGCTAGCTGCCATTACAATTAATCTGCAATTGGCATACAGTTAAAATTTTTTGAACCTAGTGCTCTTAACAGCACTCATGTCACCACTTATTTTAATCAATGTACGTATTTTCTCAGACATCCACCGTACGAGGACGCACTGAAAAGTAATGTCGACAGATGTTTTACGTGAAAACTCGCAAAGCTTTTTAAATAAAACAAACTTCATTAACATTCTACATTGTATTCTTCACGTCTATAAATTTATTTCTCAAGACACTCACCCTCGGAACCAGCAAAATTTCCCCAACTAGATACTATTTTGTTGACACCGTCACAGTGTATTGTTTGACTATGTTAACAGAGCCACAACCTTACCCCTGCTTGCACCGCTTGACACAACTGAAGTGCTCAAAGGTTTTCTTAGTTTTGCGATAGACGAAAATCGAGACTGTGTGTAGGATGATCGACGGCAGTGAACCAAGGACGTCGGCTTGCTGCAGATGCCGCAGCGATCGTGTGTAGTTTGGCACTGCCGTGCTCAAGGAGAGTGTGCTCCACATGCGGACGAAGTCTTCGAATTCGTTCTTTTAGTTTTGTGAGCTCTTTCTCACCCACCAACATAGTCACTCAGATAAGAGAGGTAACTATCCAAAATAAGGATAAACACTTGTTACAAAACGCTCCTTACGCAAAATCAGAGGGCTGTAGGAATCCAAAGTAAAGATGTAGAATGTTACTGACTTCATCAAATAAAACAGACCGAGTCGTTATCTTCTCAGCACGCCGTCGTGTTATAAGCACAAAAATCCAAAAAATTGCTCTGAAACAAAGTATGCTGTACTTTTAAGTGAAGATCTTTGTAATGTACATCTGTATTAAACGTTATGCTGGTGATATATGGTGACAATGCGTATTTATATTTACAATGAAGAGAGATTGACCAGTGGCCAATATACAACTAAAACCAAGTTGTCAGATGGATATTAACTGCAATGGATTAGTGGAGAAATACAGGGATGAAGAAGTAGTTCGATTGTCTTGCCGCATGCATGCTGTAGAGCACATCTTCCACCGGACTGCCTTGATGATGCATGGATGGTAACAGCGTAGCAAATGCCCGGTGGCGAAAAGATCATGAATTCGTTGACTATATAGTCAGTCAATAGATGGAAAATCCTAGTACACCATCTGAAATGTGGAATTGGTGAAGACAGACAGTCGACCGAAATTATATCGAAATAAATTCATGCTTAACTTGTCTTCAGTTGCGTTAGGTAACACCTCGATAGCTAACACATCTGCGTTCAGAGAATTTATTTCGAAGTGATTTCGGTCAGCTATCTACCGTCATCAATTCGATGCACAGGACCATGAATACTGTCGAAGTTTGGCATAGCAAACGATACTCAATCAGGCAAAGGTATCTGAACCTACAATTTCTGATCAATATGCTAAAGGAGAATGTAATAAAATCAATACCTGAAATTAAAAAAAAAAGTAATCCGTCGGTTAGCCTATTCAGTGAAAGAGATTAAAAATAAATCCGTGTTGAAAAGGAGTTAAAAGATATTTTAAGAATACATAATGACTTGGTGGATTTAAGGAGTTTAAAATTTACGTCATTCGTACGAAAAGTTCGTAAAATAAGACAGAAGTAATGTTGTAGAACGGAAAATGTAAAAAAAAAATATTTTTTTAAACACGGCTATGCACTATGTGCATAGACAGCCTTAAGCCTAGATAAAATGTGGAGGGGCGATCTTATTACAAAACACAGCCTCCCCATTGTCGCGGCTTCCCTTGCAGGTCGCAGAAACCGCAGCTAAAATGTATGTGGCCAGAAACACCACGTTGACTCACGGGTCGCCGAGTCCACGGCCGCAGAAGCCCATGACACCCTTTAAGAGGCGGCGAGGCATCTCGTACAGTAGTTATATGAGAGTGAATTTATTCCTCGCTCCTCATGAGACATCATCAAACTTATTTTCCTGCTTCTGGAGTGTCTACAGCGAGTATGAGGGAATCCCGAAACGTGACATCTTACTTTTGTACTGCTCTTCGTTCCACACCTTCAAGGACGAACTTCTTTTCTGTGGCACTCGAACACTTGTACTTCTTCGATGTCATTTTCACGGCGGATCTATGTACTGTGCTTATGCTTTATTGAGAAAACACGGGAATTTTTCAAAGTGTTTAGGGATGAAACGATTATCTTAATAACCGATAAAACAATTCCAGATATCGAGTAATATGTACCGGCTGGCACTTCATTACGAAATGTTTACGGGGCTGTCTGTTATGACAGCCGCATCCGTTTATGGAATGTACCGAACACAGGAGGTTTCTTCGGTAAACAGAAGTTCTTACATGGGTCTTGACAACACGATCGAATTACAGAGGTTCAAATAGTGAGACGCGACTGTGTGGAACTGCATAGGCAGATTTCGGTCCCTGGAAATAATTGTAACTCAACTAAGGACTTTATAGCGACACGAACGTCAGCCGGGTAAATAAGTCCCACACTAAGTGGACATCCAGCGGACGCAGGTAAACACTTCCTGTTACACCACGCCACTGCTGCCTCGGTGTAAACACGGAGGACAGCAGGAAGTGCACTACGACCACTAGCTGGACTCCAGAGCAGGAAACAGCCGGGGTCCCCGGTGGTCTAGTGGTAAGAGGGTCTGAAACGTTCCAGCGCCTCGGCTGGGGCTATTCGCCCCAGCTGGGTCGGGGTTCAATCCCCGGCCGGCGCTGGAATTTTCAGACTTCCGAACACTAGCCTCCACCTCTGCCTTGGCATGTGGCGCATGTCAGGCACCCCCGTGGGGTCCGTGCTTTGGATCCCACGTGGAGCTCACTCCCACACTACAAACTGTACCCAATTATGCTGCTACAAACATTTAAAATTTTAATTCACACACTTTCTTCACCAGACTTCATCTACATATATTTTAAGGTATTTAATATATCTCACTATCAAAAGAAACTGCTTGGTATATTTGTAGGATTACAACTATCAAATAAAACCCTTACAAAAAAAAGATTTTGTTTTCCTTCGTGTACTGAATACTGCTGAGGTAAATACCCAAACATGTGCCATTTTCCTGTAGTTAACAGTCAATATTCGAAAAAAAAAGGTTATCATACTGATTCATATATTACATACTGTATTTCACACGTTCTCAGTGCTGAAAAAGCAGTAATTATTTCAACGTCATAAGAAAATGCCAAATATTACATCAATAGCAAATCACAAGCCAACGCTGTGTTATTTTTAGTATCATGATTGACTATGTGATAAATAAATCCTGTATAATTGCATTTTCAAAAACGAACAAAGGCCTTCTTTTTTCTCAAATTTTTCTAGTATCAAAATGGGATGTTTGATGTGACACAGGTCACTAAAGAGATAAACTCTTTTTTTGTATGAAAAACGTTGTTTCTCGTGGTTTTATGTGAGCTGAGTGCTGTATCAAACAGATAACACTTAACGTTAACAAGAGGAATTTCTTGGCGATTTCACTAACACGCCCATATATTTGATATAATATTTCGATTAATAGTTATATGACTACCTCTCTGCCTCTACTTTATGTAAAAGTATCTTTTGGATCAGAAGAGAAATTATATTACTACTTCTACGCGTTAAGTCTGGTTGAATGAAAGAGATTGTAATGGCCTCAGCCGAAGATGCTGAATGTTACCTTCTCTGCAAGGCATTTGCCATCGGTAATGAGTGAAACTGTAAAATAGGAAAAAGAGATGAAAAAAGTCTATTACTGTTGTACTATTATATCACTAGCGTTGCATTGCATAAACTTACTTACAGTTCTCGTTGCTGTTCAATATTCTTTAACTCACTATACCGTGCGATTATTTTGTTAACATTTAATATAACAGTAGCCCTGTTCCGAGCCACAAATCCATTTTTAATGCTTAAAAGAGTGGACAAAACTATTAGTAATACTAAATTACGAAGAGGGAATGATGAATGTAACATTCTGCGTACATTAATGTCGCTCGAAATGTAGTTTGCATTATATGTTAAGAGAACAGAATTATTTTGTAATGTGTGAAATACACAAAAATACGGTAACAGACAAACCGAGCAGTGATGCCGTAGTCTGTTTTGTAATAATAGTG
Source organism: Schistocerca gregaria (assembly GCF_023897955.1). Taxonomy (NCBI): domain Eukaryota; kingdom Metazoa; phylum Arthropoda; class Insecta; order Orthoptera; family Acrididae; genus Schistocerca; species Schistocerca gregaria. The sequence goes on along the minus strand of NC_064930.1, from coordinate 156,729,875 downwards.
TAAAGGAAGAAATAAACAGCAACTAGACATTTAAGTCACTCAATATTCGCGGCCATTTTGCGGTTCATCACTTCGCTGCTACGTGTCGCTACTAGTACCTCACACACTTCGTTGCCTGTAGTGCAGAGCTTCGCTACCAGAGGGCTCTATCAGCATCGGCGAGGACTCACTGTCGGCGTTTGCTGCTTCACTGCTCAACATCTATGCTCGCTGATATGCTGCTAAATCTTCAGAATAAACGAAAAAAACAACACCAACACCACATATGGCAAATAGTGATAATTGTGAATACTACCGAACCATCTCTTTCATACGTCCTGGCTGAAAATACAGATCCAAAATATTTGCAGAGGAATGGAACACATTAGAGGAGACGATCTAGAGGAAAATCGAACACACTAGCCGCTAGAGATCGGTTGAAGAAATTCAACCCATATTTATAACATCTATAGATGTAGAAAATAACTTTTCACAGTTTTGACCAAAATATACAGTTTGAATTTAAGATGCAACCAGCAATAAAATACAGTGAGCGGCATGTTATCTAGAGCTCTGCCAAAAATCAGCCAGCAGATGTAAGACTTATAAGGAAGCCGGTAGTTGATAGTTGAGGAGGGAGAGAGAGAGAGAGAGAGTTTGCATACAGAAAGTTTCACACGTCGTGCGACACACTTATCGCGTTTGTAGAGGGGACCTACCTGGGAATCGATGTCTGGAAACGTCATCCAGCGACGCTACAGAGTAACAAAGTTACAGGCACTGGAGTCTGTAAAATATGTGTACACAGGGAGATCCAATGAAGATGTTAGCAATTTTCTATGATGATGGAGATGGATAAATGTATAAATTTGAGGTTATGTCCCTATAACGGAAAATTGGAAGAGAAGACATTCCTGTTACGTGTGACAGTATGTACCGGTAGTGTTGCAGCTAAGATGTAGGGCAGGAAACTTTCAGAGGTGGTAGTATGGACCGAATGTCCAGTACACATGGGCTGTAAAATGCATACCTTAAGAGCTGTGAGGACTTGTTCATCTTCGCTAGCATAAAACATATCTCCACTGTTGAACAAGTGCTCATAGCGCCTCAGGTATGCATTTTGTATCCCATGTTTACCGGACATTTTTTTCTTACTTTGATCCATACTACCACCTATGAAAGTTAGCAACAACAGTACCAGTACTTGTATTCCGCCGTCAGAGGTATGATAACGATATTCCCTTGTAACTTCCGGAACATGATACATGATCAAATTGATACATAATCACGGCATCACACTCTACTTACATACATTTGCCGGAGCTGGCGCCTGTATTTTGATGCTCTGTAGCCTCGTTAGATGACGTTTGCATGCATGAGTTACTAGGTAAAATTGCAAGCTCTAGAAATGTGAAACACCTTGTATAAAGAAAGCAACATACGAAACGAACGAGATATTTGGGAAATTAATCGAAGATAAGAAAGAAGAAATAGAAATTGTTTCCAAATCGACCTTTCATTTCGCTGCTGCTGATTTGAAATTTCGTGGCATTTATTCGCTCTGAAGAGGATCGTTGAAACGATGGTCGAAATGTCGTTATTTTAGTTGTTTCACTGTTGCATAATGAAATGGCCTAGTACCCAAAATGATTTTCTTAAATTTGTTTGTAGGAATTCTATCGCTTCTCAACGATATTTTCAGAATGATAGTAGTATTTTTTCCTACACCTACCAACTTTAATAGTGCTAGAAATGATGAAAATAGTACCTAATACTTTTTGATATGGAGACAGAGACGGTGCTTGGTTTTAATGATAACAATATACAGGAAAATTCAGCCATGTTTCTGCGAAGTAGCATTACGCCGAAATTCTGAAATACATCCGTATATTTCGAATGTGGTACAACAGCTGTAGGTAGGAGACGAGGTACTGCAGAAGTAAAGCTGTTTAGACGGGGCGTGAGTCGTGTTTGGGTATCTCAGATGGTAGAGCACTTGCCCATGAAAAGCAGAGGTACCGAGTTCGAATCTTGGTCCCGCACAGAGTTTTAATCTGCCACGAAGTTTCATATCGGCGCACACTCCGCTCCAGAGGGAACTAATTCTGGAAACAGCTGTATAGTTACTGGAGAGATACAGGATGTTCCAAAATCACGTTAAAACTTCTAGGGAACTGAGTAATGATATTCTGAAGAGGAGCCCATGTATGGAAAGGTATAACCGTGCTACAGCCGTATGAATACACTTTCGCTAATGTGGTATGCAACAGGGTTATAATCACTGGAGGGGGGGGGGGGGGTTACTTACGTCGGATCGTATGATGTCATTTGACAGCTGTCTCCTCTCTGACCTGGTTCGAGTCTCGTTCATGTTTCTGTGAGTGTTAGAGGAACATTGCTGAGTACACTTTTGCCGAATACACCGACACGAGTATTGTGTGGCCAAAGCGCACAGTACTGGGAGAGCTGCTGGTCGCCTTTATCAAGATCGTTTTCCACAACGTCTGACTCCTCCCCACACGCTTTTCGTTACCATTGCGCAACGTCTTCGAGTAAGGGTGCCTTCACCGTTTAGCAGGTGCGTCTGAGGTGCCCCGTGGAGACGCAGCGCACGAGAATTGGAAAGTATATTTATATGGATATGGTGTCTGTTCTTTCGGACATGTCCGAAAGGACTCTACGAATGTAGTGTGTGGTCATACAAAGGTGAGAAAGTGGGTCTCGCGGGAGGCGTGCGCGAGAGAGTCCCTGTAGTCTCACTATCCTCTGTGCCGTCGGTGGCTCAAATGGACAGATCGACTGCCATGTAAGCAGGAGATCCATGGTTCAAGTTCCGGTCGGGGCACACATTTTCACCTGTATTCGTTGATATATATCAACGCCCGTCAGTAGCTGAAGGAAATAATATCATTCTAATTTCAAATTGGAAAAGGCCCTCCTGTAAAAACAGTGTATCTGAAGAGCAATTTCTTTGTTTCTTGATTATTAACGAGTGAAAGTGTAATACAATAGATGTACTAGATCACATTTACACTGAAATGCCAATGAAACTAGTATAATAATGCATATTCAAACGGAGAGGTATGTAAACAGGTTTAATATGGTGCTGCGGCCGGCAACGCCTGTGTATGACGTGTGTCTGGCGCAGTTGTTAGATCGGTTACTGCTGCTACAATGGCAGGTTATCAAGATTTAAATGACTTTGAACGTGGTTTTATACTGGGCGCAAGGCCGATGGGACACAGCATCTACGAGGTAGCGATGAAGTGGGGATTTTCCTCTACGACCATTCCACGAGGGCACCGTGAATATTAGCAATCCAGTAAAACAACAAATCTCCGACATCTCTGCGGCCGGAAAAATATCCTGCAAGAATGGAATCTGAAGAGAACCGTTCAGCGTGGCGAAAGTGCAACCCTTCCACAAATTACTGAAAATTTCAATGCTTGACCATCAACAAGTTTCAGCATGCGAAATGTTCAATATATCTACATGGGCTTTCAGAGCCGAAGGCCCACTCGTGTACCCTTGCTGGCTGCACAGTACAAAGCTTTACGCCTCATTTGGGCCCATCGGTACGAATATTGGACTGTTGATGACTCGAAACATATTGCCTGGTTGGACGTGTCTCATTTCAAAATGTATATACAGTATGGAAGAGTATGGGTATGAATACGACATCATGACTCCATGGACCCCGCATGTCAACTGCGGACTGTTCAATCTGGTGGAGGCTCTGTGACGTTGTAGAGCGTGCGCATTCGGAGTGATGTGGGATCCCTGATACGTCTAGATACATCCTGTCTAATCACCTGCATCCATTCGAGTCCATTGTGGATTCCGACGGAAGTGGTTAATTCCAGCAGGACAAAGGAGCGGCCCACACAACCACAGTTGCTAAAGAGTGGCTGCAGGAACACTCTTCCGAGCTTAAACACTTTCGCTGGCCACCAAACTCCCCAAATATACTGTACGTTTCTAGTAAATTTTATAGCATTAACTAGCATATCTGGAATGCCTTGCAACGTGTTGATCAGAAGAGATCTCTGCTCCCTCTTACTGTTACGGATTTATGGGCAGCTCTGCAGGTTTCATGGTGTCAGTTCCCTGCTGCGCGACTTCAGCCATCAATAGAGTCCATGCCACGGCGTGTTGAGGGATTTCTCGCGGGGGCCATAAACGATATTTCTTTGGCTCCACAGTGTAACAAATTACTTGTCAATGTGACAGCGTTACCAACATGTTTTCAAATGGTTCTAGTATACGGTACGTCTCGGGAGACGGGTTACAATTTAAAATATGAGTATTATGTTCTCAGTCCCCTCTACAAGTTCTACCAGGTAGTGACGGGAATTTCAGAACATCCTGTACGTTTCCAGCAAACTGTATAGCCGTTGTCGTATTACAATTGGTATCTGCGAATACATTCCATAATTCGTGACAGATCGCGAGGCGCGTTTACCCAGGGGGCGTCTCGGCTACGAGAGCTCTGACGGCCACGAGAATAGCCGGAGGTAGAGAGCGCAGCACGGCTAGTTTGAAAGCAACTTTCAACTAGTGTTGCCAGAGGTGTCTCTTTTTAGAGATTCTACGACTCGCCCCACGTAAGCTTTATCTGCTAACATTTCGAAATACACTATCCTATCAATGAATGTACAGACACCTATTAGTGGACATTAATATGCAGTGTGTCCAACCTTTGTCTCTATGGCGGCTTGAACTCTGCTCGGGACACTAAGTGAGGTGCCTGCCGACAATTTACGCACCACACACAGAGATCGTATCTACGTGTTTGTACATGCAAGGCAATACATTTCTCAGCAAGATAGCCACATCTCTCGCCAATTTTGAACATTTGGAGCAAAATGGACAGGTTCTGTAAAGAAGGTCGCGATTTTGGCGATGTAATGAACCAACTGAACTGAATTTGGTACCATATCCATCAGGAGGGTATCCACTAACCCTATCAGTCAATGTCAAGCCTAGTAACTGCCAGAGGTGGCCCAACACGTTATCGACTTATCAATTTGTGAAGCTCTTTGTCTTGAATTAATCATCCAGTTTTTCTTCAACTCTAATCATTCATTTGGCCCTACACGTACAGTCATGCTCAAAACTATCCTAACGAACGAATTGAATTTCGCCTGATTCACATGCAACCCACATAACGCAACTGTCTAGCAGGTCCCCTTATCGCTCCTTGGTACAGTCGTTTGACTATTGAAAGTGGTTCCAACAAGTCACCACGAGAAAACACTGTTCTGTATCGCAATAACTCAAGATGTAAAGTAATACCACGATACTACAAATATCACGGAACACCTTATCACAGATAAGACTGCCCTTAAGGCTTGTAGCTCACATTTATTACAATTAATGACATATCTGACATTTTACCACTCTCATTATTACGTCAGATAGGTAATGCACATAGTAAATTCGTCGAAATCATTATATACTCTTCAAAGTAACATACCGTACTTATTAAACACAAAATAAGATTAAAAATTAAAGGTATTCACGAGCAGCTGATTGAGAATATTTATGAACTTCAAATTACACGACGAACCGTCTCGTTCTGCATATGGATGCAAACTCAGGTCATGCAGACTAAGCAAAGATTTCGTGCCTGACGGAAACTAACAGTCACTTGTGATTAGGCATACAGAGAGTGATATACCTCGATTTTAGACAGAGCCAGTTTGCAAATACCAATTTTAAATTACATAGCGCAAGTATTTTTGCCGGACGCGAATTCCTACCCAGCACCTGTTGTCCCTGTTAACGAACGACGAGAGATGTTGAATCTTGGTTCTTAACAAGTAACTTACTTGAATTGCCGTGAGGAAAGGCTTTGTATTGGGCAGGGATTCGAACTCAGAACTTAATCGGATAGATATCGACGCACAATCAACTGTGACATTTCGGATTTTCTCGGCAGTAGCTAGATGTTTTAACTGAAATGATAAGACCAAACATTAATTTTTTTCCTTCCCAAGACTCCAACCCGGCATCTATCGCTGTTATATTCTAGATAAAACGAACGTTAAATATGGGTTTGTTGCACCAGCAGCGACATGTGAGCGTATTTGAACTAGAAATAATATGACGAAGAGTTCAGTGCTCACTGGGAATACAGCTCCACACATCATATCGCTTTTGACTACACACAAAGATACGTCAGCTTCCGAATTTTTGTCCAGCTCGGACTAACATCTTGAACTTACAGTGATCTCGCAAATAGTCCTGTGTCTCACTGGGTGTCAAAAACGTCACATATCGTTAGTGTTGACAACGAATGAAAATACATTAAACATTAAAATAATTATCCACCAGCAGATAGGTGTTCTCATGCTAGAGCTTGATAATACAAAATGAAATCTATAGTGCCGGGCCAGTATTCGAACCCATTCACGCGCAGTATGTGGAGATGTTGAGGAATCTGCAGTTCTGAACAAACAACAAATTGTAGCCGTGCTGTATTCTCACGAAGGGATCAAATTGAGCGTTAAGTACGGTCTAAGTTGCATTCCCAGATCAGAACCGATTTTATCGACATACAGAAGCTCAGATAAAATATGGACTAAATGTCCTTTGAGCGTTATTTAAGCATCACAAGACTGCACATACATGCAATCGATTTCGAGGTGCAAAGTGTTTATCTTACTTTGGTGACAGGTGGGCATAAGAGATTTCCAAAAACTTTTTATCGTACTGAAATAATCTTTTGTCGGAAAGAAACAAGGTAAGTGTTTTATTCGTATATATTTTGTAGGAAACTGTAATCGTAATGGAAGATTATACACCTTAATGTTTGACAAAACTGCTAGGAGAAAACGCTGCATCCTAACCAAAACCCGCGGTTCCTCTCCATATCCCCGTAAGACACGAGCAGGGGATTCTCCACGCATACCGCTACATAGCTGTTCCTAGCATACCTGAGATTTGGCAACATCGTCACAAACATTAGGCAACACTGTGACAGTGCAATCACTTCCGCCTATGGTACTGAATTGGCTCACTAAATTTACTTGATAGTACCTTTCCATTTGAATGGCTCATGCTGTATAATCCTTACGTAAACTAAGATACTGAGGCAGAAAATTCAATTTTTTGACTAAAGAAATGCTATTCTCCACATAAGTGGCAACTTTTATTATTTTTCACGATGCGTTATGAGGCTGAGCGACCAATACCATGATGAGAGTGGTGTAAAGGTAGCAGTGTGTCTGTAACCCGGTGGTGCCGCCCATGTCTCGTGTCAGAACGGCTCAATCAGTCGTCAGTTCCAACTGAGGTAGGGACCATCGTGTGCGAGCTTTTTTTTTATGGAGCTGCGAATTTCCAGAAAAAATTCTGTATCGAAATCGGAAGAAAACCTTTACACATCAAATCTTCTTGGTAGCTCGACTCAGTAAGTTGTGTTAATCGTCATAGATCATGGCGTTCTGACTGCCAAGCTGCTTCGCAATACCAGCGTCTCTGAAGAAATTCGAATCGACCATCAACGATACGAATTTCAGTATTGTTCTTCACTTAACTCACATTCCAGGGTGATAAGTATGAAGGAAATGAGCCTCTTGATTACTCTATGCTAAACTTTCCTGCAGACGTGTGCTGACAGTGTCTCTAGCAACTTACTTTTTCTCTGGGTAGCTTCAAATATGGGCAGTTTTGTCGCCTTAAATCCAATTGAATAATCTAAATATCATTTGTGAAAAGCGTTCACTTCTCCATTAATTAAATTTATGGACCTCAAAACAAGCAATTTGCCTTAGTAGCTATAGAGCAGGTTCTGATAGGTATTGACGCAATCATTTTCATCCATTTACCATAGAAAATCAAAGAAAGAAACCAAACACATTACATTGCATTTACTCCCTGTACATTGAGTAATACATATGAATCCACGACAATAATAAGTTATTTGAAGAATCTCTTGTGCAAGGAAAAGAACAGAATGTGACGCTTTAATTATAGCGCACTGGATCTGAAACAATGAAATTAATTTTGTGTCACATTGATGTACTGCATTCTAATGTAATAAAGTAATCATCAAATAGAAACGGTTTTGTGCCTCCTTTGCTATCAGGAGTGAAACACAAATCGTAGACAGATTTTATGGGTCACTACTCAACAACATTAAAGCATTGTACATGGTTGAGAGTGTGGAGTGGAGCAGATGTTGTCGGCAGAAGGCAGCGCAGTGCCTCAGCCCCCGCCGGTAGGCAGAAAACGGTGTTCAGAGGCAGATGCTCGGTAAAGAAATCTTTCGCTAAAACATTGTTGAACCAAACTATTATTACCAGTGTGACACAAAGCGAAATATATTGTAGATTCGCTTGAATTACACGCATAGCTTCAGCACCGAGACGAAAGGGGCGATAAAAATTTTGTCGTTGTCTGCTTCCGGTCGCCAGATTTCATATTAGCTAGTCTCGCGTTTTACCTCAAGACTACAGCCTTAGTCAAGAATAATGGACTAAGACTGAACTCAAGACTTCCTCTGGGAAGTGCCGCAGTCTACAATGTTGCTGATCGAGCATACTGCCGGACACAGGATCCTGAGAGGAGCACGACTGTGTTGTCCACCTTATGTGGACGGCTCGGCGGTCAATGTTTTGCTCTAAGGCTGTATCTACAACACATATTGCACCCTGAACACCTAGAAGAATTAAGAAAACAAAAGTAGTTTATGAGAGCAACGTTAACTATGGCGTTAGAAGTATTCATAGTGTTGTGTTCGTGTGTGCAAACGCCTTCCAATGCCCACTCAAGGAGGTCAAGGATGCAAAGTCTAGCTTCAGTATAATAAATTCGCTACAGTCTGCGGATGAACTCACACTTAGGTTGATAATTAATTTGAATATTTAGCAATACTATACTCATTGGTGTTAAACTCGTTATTAACCAATGATTCCCACAGCTACAGGGACACTACTTGTGATACTTAGGCAGTGCTATCAGACGAAAAGATCAACCTGACACAAACTGTGGGAAGTTTGTTTTACAAACTTCGTACCAGGATAATGAGCTTTTACGTATTTGGGATGTCTGTGAACGTTGCTGCTTGAGACGATTTAAGACGAAAGTAAATTCCTTCAGCAACGACAATGTTTGAAGAAATCGTCTTAACGGGACTAAATCGTGGTTTGTAAATCGTTTACCGGCCGTACTCTGCCGCATTTCTCTGATTGGAAGGCAAATAGCTTACGGAAAAATGTCACAGAAGGAAAAGGGAGAAAGAAATGTCTCCCACTGGAAGGTAATGTTGTCTTATTTAAATGATTACAAAATCAGGTAAAACGACCAGTCAGATTGTCAGTATAAGAACATTACTGTTGTCAGTATGATGTAGCACTGCCCAGGGCCTGTAACGATAAAGGGCCCGTTTAGGTCAGTCATATTGTATACAGAAGTGGGAGAGAGAGCACCGCTAAATTCTACAATCCGAATGCATTGCAGACACACAGAAATTACTGTTACAGTGTACTAATGGAGCCCAATTAATGAGTGAACTGCATATTTTCCGGTGAGAGAGAGCACTGGCAAATAGTCTTCGGTATATTAGTTTAATTAATCTGGTGTCACTCTGAGCCAGAATTTATGGCCAGCAGCTGAGTGCAAGGGCAGTGGGCCGGATCCGAGTTTTGCAAGTGCGAAATACTTTCCTACATTATAGAAGCGAATATTAAACTGGAACTAATATTCCAAAAATTTTGAACTTGGATAGCTTAGAATGAATATCTTTTTCTTTATTGCAAAGGAAAACAATTGATTTTCTAAAACATTCTCTGTCATACACAACTTGAAACAGGTCACGTCGACCAAATCTTATGGAAAAATTGACAGCGACGTATATCGGCAGGCAGTAAGATCTCTTGGCTTTTGGTTTGGCAGTACTCGACAGCCATTTCTAGGCGCAAGTAATAGAAGAAAGGCAGAGCGTTTTTGTTATCAAGTAACGTCTTCATCGATTACTTTAGTTTTAATGTAATCTATGAGTAATTGCTGGTGTTTGATTTTAACATGGAAAGAATTCTGTTGACAGTGAAAAAACCTCTTCTTGGGAAACTACTTGTATAGTGACCAAAAGGAACGAACTGATATTCAAGTACAGTGTTCCAGCAGCGGCATGAAGAAAATGATAGTAATAATGACGGTAATAATCCAATTATCCGGTAACTTCACACTTCCCAGTGGATCTTCACGAACTAAGAAAATTTCTGAATTTGTGAACATTTCAAAATAGCTTCACATCGAGCCTATGATGCCTACAAGGGTCTTTACATCCTGCTGACATGAGAATAACATAATCTCCGCGTCAGAAGCTTGTTTCTACTTAACCATTTAATAGACTCGCGTTTTATCCACCGTGACTACTTTTGTAAGCTCAGCACATCATCCGTTGCAGCTCACTCCTGGGGCTGGGAAATGTGGGCACAATGGTCTGGTGGAACTATCACAGGAGCAATGCGTGGGTCAGACATTTACTTTTAAGAAGCACAAACAGATTTACTTTGCCTCTGGTAACCTCAAGAGAAAGACGTTATAATCCAGATTTCGCAATACAAATCACGTTCCATCATTACAAACTGGGCAGAGCCAGGTTACGTTGGGAAACGACATAGCGGAAGTCATCGTAAACAGAAATACAGTCGCCAGTAAACTTACTTACATTAGAAAATTTTATTTTATTTTATGAAGCGATAGCCATTTAAAGGATGGGGCTCTTATTTTACTTGTAATTGATTGAACTAGAGACGTTGTAAAATTTGGTGCTGGACTGTGATTCGAATTCGTTTCTCCTCTTTCGAGGATCTGAATCACTCGGAACATTATAGTTCAACCATTTCGTTCCTTTTCGCAAGACTGCAACCTTCTCTAGGTCTCCTCCAAAGGTAAGTATGTGGGTCCGCATCCTGATCCAATACAAAAACATTCATAGTTTCAGTTCAAGCCCTATAACGTGCACACCGTCCCGCTATTAATTGTATAAATTATCAGTTGTGAGCTAAATTATTTCGTATAATATGGACAAAATACTTTTAAAAAACTCACCAGCTAAAGAGAAAGTCTGTAAATGAACGTTTAATGCACACTTCTGGAATTTTCTATGGAGAAATTCTATATTATCATCCCAAAAATACGAAAACTTGTGAAAACTGTTTCATAACCTAATTTCGAAAGACGATTAGTATCAAGAAATATTGCTAAAAAGATTTATTTACGTTTTGAAACAGGATTTAAATCATTTTACATATAAATAATTGTTCTAAATCACCCAAGAAATATCCAGAATCAAATGTCAAGATATTTCTGGAAACGTCGGTGCAAGTCTGGTGAAGGTTATCCGAAGGCTGGTAGAAAAATGTTATAAACTCTATTTTGAAATTATGCTTGTAAGAATTTATATGTGCTCATCCTTTTACTTGCTTTAATCTGTGCTAAAGTTCTGTAATGTCTGATTTGGTTTTAAGTCGTGAATTGCTATCGTATTGTGAACAAAGCATTGTCAAAGACTCTCATTGTTTGGAAGGATATTAGTACACCTAGGAGTTGTCAATGGGCAGTTCGGATGTGCAGTGCGGTTGGCTGGGAGAGTCTGTTGTTGAGTCTGTCAGTTCTGTTTGTAAATAAACGTCTATAATGAAGAATTACTTGTTGTCGTCAATATGAACTCAAGACCTTTTGCACGAAGCAGACACCTCCTAATGCATAGATCATGAAAACGATATTTCGTAATGATGTGTAACATGTCATTTTAATGAAAGGTTTCTTTACATACCATGATTCAATTTCTTTACAACAATTTCTTACTCTCTCTCATTCTTTTTGATCTCTCTCTCTCTCTCTCTCTCTTTCTCTCTATCATACACACACACACATTCTTTTTTTCTTTATTTGTTTGTTTTGCTCGACTATCGGCGAGGCATCAAAACGTCTCTGAATGAGCTTCTTACTTTTTAGTACACTTACGAAATAAATATAAAAACAACTGTGAGAGTTACTGATATATGATGCTTAGTTTTCAGTCAGTTCGGAGTATTGTTAGTAACCACGCTCCAGTCCCTAAACCTAGTTACAGAAATGCGAATCAGACGCATTACGTATTCCAGGCCGTAGTAGCCGCGACTTGGAGACACCAGCTATGGTCACTTCCCAGCCCGCTGTACGATCACATCGGGTCGTCGTCTTTCTGCTGGTACTGTAACTGAGATTTGACAACAAGGCAACGTATGTTTGGGAACTCTGTGGTCGACCAGTTCCTTCCTGGTGTGCACGAAATTTATCCTCAAGGTTCACTTGATTTTACCTGTCATTTCCATTGAATAATCTGATTTATTATCGTTTTAGGTGTAACAAAAGATTATAAATTTACTGTTTTCAGCCCAGGAAAGTCGTTGCACGTGGAAATCGCAACTAATCTCGTCCTTTAAATAGCGGTTTACGAGTGCTAGACATTATCGATCTCGTAAGAGTGAGCTAAGACACGTATTTCTACCCCAGCTCTATGGTAATGCGCTGACCTGAGAAAAAGCATCTGTTATGGTTCGCACTTCCAGTCTCACTAACTGTAACGTTTTTATCCCTTCTGTGAAAGAGCTACAAGCAGTCAGATAAAACATCGATAAGGAAATCGCAAAAAAATACTTTCGGCTCATAGTGCAATGGTGAAAACTTACAATGCTGCACAACAGGTAACTCCTCTTCCCGCCGATGACAAGCAAATTTTGGGTTTCTAGGAATACAAAACTTTACTTACGAAATGCGACATTTGCACTGCACGACGTTTTCAACAAAGAGATGGCGCAATACAGTAGACCAAGTGGAAAGAAACACTTCCTATTTAAATTTGCGCATCCTAGACTGTTGGCTGTTCTGTGTAGGTGGCAGGTACGTGATTTTATTTCGGTGATTACAAAATAAAGTCGAATGTATGCACTGGGTAGTCGAGGCAGCTAGTTCATTGTGATTCGGCCAACCAAGTAAATGAATTTACTGAACCTGCTGCAAATTACTACAGGAAGCCTGTGTGTCAGAATTCTCATCCAGTGTGGTGCAACGGCGTTACGATAGAAAAATGAGCCACATACTTATGATATGCTTGTATATCTATAGACTTGGTTCGATTCCAACTTCTGTCAATGATTTTAGATAAGGTGAGACAGATTCCATTCTCTTCTGGCTACACCAAGTGAAGAAGATATAATGACATTGTGGTCTGAAATTAACATGAAAAATGATATTCCTTTTCTACAAAGTAGACGTTAGGATGAATCACAATAAAGACTGGGGCGGCGACACGTAGAAACCTTTCTTATACTTATTATTTATTTCTAGTGACGAAACAAACGCTATGTAGGCTCACAGGACATTTAGTCCATATTTTATCTGAGCTTCTGTATGTCGATAAAATCGGTTCTGAACTGGGAATGCAACTTAGACCGTACTTAAGGCTGAATTTGATCCCTTCGTGAGAATACAGCACGGCTACAATTTGTTGTTTGTTCAGAACTGCAGATTCCTCAACATCTCCACATACTGCGCGTGAATGGGTTCGAATCCTGGCCTGGCACTATAGATTTCATTATGTATTATCAAGCTCTAGCATGAGAACACCTATCTGCTGGTGGATAATTATTTTAATGTTTAATGTATTTTCATTCCTTGTCAACACTAACGATATGTGACGTTTTGACACCCAGTGAGAGACAGAACTATTTGCGAGATCACTGTAAGTTCAAGATGTTAGTCCGAGCTGGACAAAAATTCGGAAGCTGACGCATCTTTGTGTGTAGTCAAAAGCGATATGATGTGTGGAGCTGTATTCCCAGTGAGCACTGAACTCTTCGTCATATTATTTCTAGTTCAAACACGCTCACATGTCGCTGCTGGTGCAACAAACCCATATTTAACGTTCGTTTTCTGTAGAATATAACAGCGATTTGTGCCAGGTTGGAGTCTTGGGAAGGAAAAAAAAATAATGTTTCGTCTCGTCATTTCAGTTAAAACATCTAGCTACTGCCGAGAAAATCCGAAATGTCACAGTTGATTGTGCGTCGATATCTATCCGATTAAGTTCTGAGTTCGAATCCCTGCCAAATACAAAGCCTTACCTCACGGCAATTCAAGTAAGTTACTTGTTAGGAACCAAGATTCAACATCTCTCGTCGTTCGTTAACAGGGACAACAGGTGCTGGGTAGGAATTCGCGTCCGGCAAAAATGCTTGCGCTATGAAATTTAAAGTTGGAATTTGCAAACTGGCTCTGTCTAAAATCGAGGTATATCACTCTCTATATGCCTAATCACGAGTGACTGTTAGTATCCGTCAGGCACGAAATCATTGCTTAGTCTGCATAACCTGAGTTTGCACCCATATGCAGAACGAGACGGTTCGTCGTGTCATTTGAAGTTCATAAATATTCTCAATTAGCTGCTCGTGAATACCTTTAATTTTTAATCTTATTTTGTGTTTAATTAGTACGGTATGTTACTTTGAAGAGTAAATGAAGAATACGACAAATTTACTACGTGCATTACCTATCTGACGTAATAATGAGAGTGGTAAAATGTCAGATATGTCATTTATTGTAATAAATGTGAGCTACAAGCCTTAAGGGCAGTCTTATCTGTGATAAGGTGTTCCGTGATATTTGTAGTATCGTGGTATTACTTTACATTTTGAGTTATTGCGATACAGAACAGTTTTTTCTCGTGGTGACTTGTTGGAACCACTTTCAATAGTCAAACGACTGTACCAAGGAGCGATAAGGAGACCTGCTAGACAGTTGCGCTATGTGGGTTGCATGTGAATCAGGCGAAATTCAATTCAGGTCGTTCGGATACTATTGGGCATGAATAGACATCACGTGTATCGATTTCCATCGCGCTGGGGTAAGTCCTTCGGGATACGTTTATTCTCCTTAGTGTGTAAATATATTTGGAGCATGTCATTCAAAAACGTTTGAAATGACATAGACGGGAGCGGGTTGTTGTTAGGAGAGCAGAATGTATTAGACTCGCGGATCATGTGGTGTTATTGACAGAGAGCGAAAGAAGTATGACTGAAATGTTAAAAGAATTGAACAAGAGTCGTGAGTAAATTGGAATGAGAAATAATAAGAAAAACGCAAAATGTCCGGTGATAGGTGCAAGAAAATCAAGAACAACTATAATGTTAGGCAGGAAGACACACAACAATTTAGTATTTTTAGATAACTGCGACGTGCTATTATGGACGACATTGGAAGTAATAAGGAGGTGAAAATACGTATAGCAATTGCCAACGAGACGTTTCATAACAGGAGGCTTTTATGTGGGTGCGTTGATAGGTGATAAAATAGGCAAGCACAGTGAGAAATGAGGTGGTGTTGAGTGGGAGAACAGAGAGAAATTTTAAAGGTAGCAGGATGAGCAAACACAATTGGCATGGACACTGAATGAGAAGAGATTGTTTATTGATGGTATGGAGGAAATGGTGAATGCAATAAGAAGAAGAAGAAGAAGAAGAAGAAGAAGAAGAAGAAGAAGAAGACTCAGAACATACCAGGTGGTGGACAGCGTAAGAACAGAAAATAGTTGTGAGAAAATAAGAGGGTAACAAATGATGGGACTGCATGGAGAGCTACATGTGAAGACCTGCCCTAGGGCAGAACACTCATGGTGGTGGTGTTGATGAAGAGGAGACTTATGTAGGATATTTTGCAAAACGCCCATTTTCTTGTAAGCGAAATTTAAACAAAACATAGGCAGCTTATAATTTGTAGTCTATAAACGACCGTGAATTGCGTGACAGATGGAACTTGCCAGTATACCAGTTATTAGGACTTATTCCCACTCCACTGACGTATGGAGCGTGCGTACTGTGGCTGCTTAAAAGCCTCTGTGCGTGCTGTGCTTAGTCTCTTCTGGTCATCACGCTTCCTACAGTTACAATACGTAGGCGGTTTCAGTATATTCCATTCCTACATTCATCATGTAACGTCAGTTCTAGAAACTTTCTAATTAGGTCTCCTCGCGATACTTTGCTCTTCCACGGAATAGTCTGTGTCTACCATGAACTGTCCGTTAGTCAGTAAGTGGAATAACTGGTTTTCCGACACATGTCGCCATGTAACTGTCGCTCTGTCTCCACGTCAGAGAGACGGAAATTCTGTGTGCCACATTTGAAGATGAGTCTGTAAAGGTTACAAAACTAGTTAATGGAATTACAAATAGTTCAAAAAGTGAGTTTTTGCAGTTTTCCGTATTTAAATTCAATGCACTAGTCACAGGCTCTCGGCGATCCTTAGGGGATATGCTTCATCGGTTGGGAGCGTGATGTGTCCCTCCGAGATTAATTTCACCTGGGCTTTAAGCGACTCACCGGTCAGCATTTACAGAGCTGCCAACTACATCTCACACCGGGAATATTACCAGGATTAGTTTGCATCGCAGCCTACGGAAGAGAACGCAAATCGAACGAGCATTCACAGTCATTCCCTCCATTGACTACCATTCGCCTATATTCAACAGTTAAGGATTCCTCCGGAAATATTCCAAGTAGACTTACTCTGGATATTGTACGTTTGTTTCCAAGCGCCTGCCTGTTCAATTTGAGCAGAAACTGCGTGACATTCTCCAACGGGTCAAAAAACCTGTGACCATTCGTGCCGCCCTTCTCTGTATACATTCAGTTTCGCCTGGCAGTTGTATCTGATTAGGATCCAAGAATCTCGACCAATATTGGGGGATAAGTCGCAAGCGTGATTTGTAAGCAATTTCTTTTGTACACTGATTGTATTTTCCTAGAATTCTACCAACGAATTGCAGCCAGCCACCGTATTTCCCTAAGACTGCGACTATGTGACGGTTCCATTTCAAATCTCTAGAAATTTTTACACCCAGGTATTCATGTGGGTTGAGCGATTGCGAATTTGACTCGCTGCACTATACTCGTAGGATAAGGTTATATCGTTTTGTGAACCGAACAATTCTACATTTCGGGAACATTTAAACTAAGTTGTCATGCTTTGCACTACACTGAAATCTTATGAGGGCGTGGCTTCTTTCAAACAGAACTTTATTACAGGCAACTGCATCATTTACGGAAACACTGAAGTTTCAAATAGACCGCGTAAGCACCCCCCCTTCTCCCCTCCAAATTGCTGTCTGAAAACTGGAAGTCCCATATGTAAACCACCTTCAGAAGTTCGTTCACTTTCCGTATCAGTTAATGTGTTAAAAACTTGACCTGAAGAAACATGACCCTTTGCAGTTGAAGACGCTCTGTTGTAAGAGAAGCTAGTTTTTTGACAAGTCTCAATATTTATGTACTGAACTAGGTGTTGTACAATTCTATAATTTTCAGGTACATTCGGCGACGTATGTGGATACTGTCTGACAAATGTGTTGCGAATAAAGTGAGTAGTAAAGAAGTAATAAAGTGAAACATCAAGCCTGATGCTGACACCTTACTACACGAACAGCGAAAATGTAGAAGTGATAAAAGTCTTTTTCCTTTCATCATTCTGCCAGGGATGTCAGAGGGAAAAAAAGTTTCGAAATTATGTGTGAAGTTTGTTGGAAGTCGCCACGTGCTGCCTTTCACAAATGCTCGGTGAATATAGTCTCGATAATTTGCGCGCCATGAAATTATGCTGCCTTAGACGAGTACGCAGTTTTTAACTTTTAACGCCCGACTTATTGCGTAAACCTATGCCTTTAAATGAAGGACGGAAGGAGGATTGCATTTAATGTGCTATCGATGTTGAGGTCATTAGAAACGGAGCAGGAGTTGGCACTGCGTCAGGGAAGGGTAAAAGTAGTCCGCCGTTCCCTTTCAAAGGAACCATCCCAGCATTTGCTTGGAGCGATTCAGAAAAGTTACGGAATACGTATCAGGATGGCCGGATGCGGATTTAAACGTCATCCTCCCGAATGCGAGTCTAGTGTACTAGTTGACAGCTCGTCGTGTAGCAAGCGTTGCTGGTGATGGGATTCCGGGTTCGATTCACGGCTGGGTTGCTTTCTCCGCCCGGGAAGTAGGTGTCTGTGGTGTCATCATTTCTTCATCATTCGTGATGGTGGCGAAACTGGACTGTGTAAAGGTTGGGGCTTTGTACAGGCGCTGATAACCGTGCAGTTGAGCGCCCCACAAACCAAACATCATCATCATCATCATCATCATCATCATCATCATCATCATACCATGTACTAACCACTGCGGCAGCTCGCTTGGTATACATTTAAATGAGCAGATTAAGTCAGCATTTTTAGTATTTACATTGACTTCGTTCTTCATAAATGAAAGCAGGAACTACGACAAGACCAAGGAATTGGGATAACGAATGAGAAATACCTGATTGTGCTTCTGTTTGTAGATGACATGATTCAAGTTCACGAAATGACCTCCAAAGATCTATATACCACCTGAACGAAATATGCAATGAATACAACTTTAAAATTTCTAGTAATAAAACGAAAATAAGTGCACTCCGAGGAAAATACTCAGTCAGTTTAAAACTAGTTTTGGATAATCCTGCTTTAGAACTGGTCTCTTAATCTTTCATTTAGGCTACGCTGTAAGATCTGATTTTTACTCTGATACTTAAAATAAATTACACAAATTCTAAGCTGTCTGTGACACTATTATCTGAACATTGGGCAATAAAGTACAAAAAGGTTGTCCCGAAATTCTATAACGTGGTCGCGGTTCCTGTATTATGCTATGAAAGCGAAAACATGGTTAAAAAAAACGAAAAATAAATCACACGGCAGAGATGAGGTTCCTAAGAAATTCGAAGAGCTGCACAACAAGAAATGATTAGGAATGAAGATACTAGAGAAAAATTAAGTATTTTCAACAGAAACTAAAAAATTCAAAAATATCGTGAAGACTGGTGAGAATGCTACGTCCCAGACTTCCCCAAAATATTCTGAACTACAAGCGGAATGGAAGACGTGATATTGAAAGGCCTCGGACGTGGGAGCAATTTCGTTTGTAGAGACTATCCCGCGCGGCGACTACTGAAGTACTTATACATTATAGAATTCTTAAGTTGTACAAGCAAAATAAGTAAATTTTAATGTAGTTTACGTTCACTGATGCAAAAAAATTTTTCTTGCTTTTTAAAGTGGGCTATGTTCTTTCTCAGGGTTCAAACTGTCTCCATGCCAAATTTGAACAATATATGTTAAGCGGTTTGCACTCGAAAACGAAACAGACTGTGTTACAAAGTAGAAAAGCAACTGAGAGAAAGAAGCGGCGTCGGTTTCTGCAGAAGGCGGCCATCATTTTGTAGGACAATGTTCGGGCACGCTCGGTTCAAGTCGTGACTGATTTGATCGGTATATGGGGATGGGGAGCGCCGCATCACGCACCACGCCTAAAGGATTTCTTGCTAACCATCTCTTCCGACACCATTAATGAATTAACCCTCTTGTCTGCCCCACTTCTGTTGAAGGTTACACATCAGACAAATACCTTGTTGTTGTTGTTGTTGTTGTTGTTGTTGTTGTTGTTGTTGCTCTTGTCTTCAGTCCACAGACTGGTTTGATGCAGCTCTCCATGCTACTGTATCGTGTGGAAGCTTCATCTCCCAGTACCCATTGCAAACCTATATCCTTGTGAATCTGCTTAGTGTATTCATCTCCTGGTCTCCCACCTCGATTTTTACCCTCCACGCTGCCCTCCAATATTAAATTGGTGATCCCTTAATGCCTCAGAACGTGTCCTACCATCCGACCCCATCTTCTAGTCAAGTTTTGCCACAAAGTTCTCTTCTCCAGTATCCTATTCAATACCTCCACATTAGTTATGTAATCTACCCACTTAATCTTCAGCATTCTTCCGTAGCACCACATTTCGAAAGCTTCTATTCTATTCTTGTTCAAACTATATATTGTCCATTATTCACTTCCATACGTGGCTACACTCCATACAAATACTCGGAGAAAGGACTTCCTGATACCTAAAGCTATACTCGATGTTAACAAATTTTTCTTCTTTAGAAACACTTTTCTTACCATTGACAGTCGACATTTTATATCCTCTCTACTTCGACCGTCATCAGTTATTTTGCTCCCTAAATAGCGAAACTCCTTTACTACTTTAAATGTCTCATTTCCTAATCTAATTCCCTCAGCATCACCCACCTTAATTCGACTACATTCCATTATCCTCGTTTTGCTTTTATTGATGCTGATCTTATATCATCCTTTCAGGACACTTCATTCTGTTCAGCTACTCTTCTAGGTTCTTTGCTGTCTCTGAATTAGAACGTCATCGGCAAACCTCAAGGTTTTAGTTTCTTATCCATGGATTTTAATTTCTACTCAGAATTTTTCTTTTGTATCCTTTACTACTTGCTCAATAAACAGATTGAGTAACATTGGGGATAGTCTACAACCCTGTCTCATTCCCTTCCCAACCACTGCTTCCGTTTCATATCCCTCGACTCTTATAACTACCACCTGCTTTCTGTACAAATTGTAAATTGCCTTTCGCTCCCTGTAATTTACCCCTGCCACCTTCAGAATTTGAAAGAGAGTATTCCAGTCAACATTGTCAAAGGATTTCTCTAAGTCTACAAATGTTAGAAACGTAGGTTTGCCTTTTCTTAATCTACTTTATAAGGTAAGTCGTAGGGTCAGTATTGCCTCACATGTCCCAGTATTTCCACGGAATCCAAACTGGTCTTCCCTGAGGTCGGCTTCTACCATTTTTTCCATTCGTCTGTAAAGAATTTGCGTTAGTATTTTGCAGCTGTGACTTATTAAACTGATAGTTAGCTAATTTTCACACCTGTCAACACCTGATTTCTTTGAAATTGGAATTATTTCATTCTTCTTGAAGTCTGACGGTATTTCGGCTGTCTCATGCATCTTGCTCATCAGACGGTCACGTTCTGTCAGAGCTGGGTCTCCCAAGCCTGTCAGTAGTTCTAATGGAATGTTGCCTACTCCCGGAACCTTATTTCCACTAAGGTCTTTCAGTGCCCTGTCAAACTCTTCACGCAGTATGTCATCTCCCATTTCATCTTCATCTACATCCTCTTCCGTTTCCATTATATTGTCCTCAAGTACATTGCCCTTGTATAGATCCTCTATATACACCTTCCACCTTTCTGCAATATCTTCTTTGCTGATAACAGGGTTTCCATCTGAGCTCTTGATATGCATACAAGTGAATCTCTTTTCTCTAAAAGTCTCTTTAGTTTTTCTTTAGGCACTATCTATCATGCCCCTAGTGATAAGCGCATCTATATCCTTACGTTTGTCCTCTAGATATCCCTGCTTAGCCATTTTGCACTTCCTGTCGATCTCATTTTTGAGACGTTTGTATTTCTTTTTGTCGGGTTAATTTACTGCATTTTTGTATTTTCTCCTTTCATAAATTAAATTCAATATATCTTCTGTTACCCTCTTTCTTTGCGCATGTCAAGTTCCGTAGGCCCAAATTGAGGAGCAAATCTTCTAGGTCATGGAACGTGTCAGTATCTACATCTACATCCGTACTCCGCAAGCCACCTGACGGTGTGTGGCGGAGGGTACCCTGAGTACCTCTATCGGTTCTCCCTTCTATTCCAGTCTCGTATTGTACGTGGAAAGAAGGATTCTCGGTATGCTTCTGTGTGGGCTCTAATCTCTCTAATTTTATCCTCGTGGTCTCTTCGCGAAATATAAGTAGGAGGGAGCAATACACTGTTTGACTCTTCGGTGAAGGTATGTTCTCGAAACTTCAACAAAAGCCCATACAGAGCTACGGAGCGTCTCTCCTGCAGAGTCTTCCACTGGAGGTTATCTATCATCTCCGTAACGCTTTCGCGATTACTAAATGATCCTGCAACGAAGCGCGCTGCTCTTTGTTGGATCTTCTCTATCTCTTCTATCAACCCTATCTGGTGCGGATCCCACACTGCTGAACAGTATTCAAGCAGTGGGCGAACAAGCGTACTGTAACCTACTTCCTTCGTTGTCGGATTGCATTTCCTTAGGATTCTTCCAATGAATCTCAGTCTGGCATCTGCTTTACCAACGATCAACTTTATACGATCATTCCATTTTAAATCACTCCTAACGCGTACTCCCAGATAATTTATGGATTTAACTGCTTCCATTTGCTGACCTGCTATTTTGTAGCTAAATGATAAGGACCTATCAGTCTATGTATTCGCATCCCATTACACTTGTCTACATTGAGATTCTATTGCCATTCCGTGCACCATGCGTCAATTCGCTGCAGATCCTCCTGCATTTCAGTACAATTTTCCATTGTTGCAACCTCTCGATACACCACAGCATCATCTGCAAAAAGCCTCAGAGACTTTCCGATGTCACCCACCAGGTCATTTATGAATATTGTGAATAGCAACGGTCCTATGACACTCCCTTGCGGCACACCTGAAATCACTCTTACTTCGGAAGACTTCTCTCCATTGAGAATGACATGCTGCGTTCTGTTATCTAGGAACTCCTCGATCCAAGCACACAACTGATCTGATAGTCCGTATGCTCTTACTTTGATCATTAAACGACTGTGGGGAACTGTGTCAAACGCCTTGCGGAAGTCAAGAAACACGGCTTCTACCTGTGAACCCGTGTCTAAGGCCCTCTGAGTCTCGTGGACGAATAGCGCGAGCTGGGTTTCACACGGCCGTCTTTTTCGAAACCCATGCTGATTCCTACAGAGTAGATTTCTAGTCTCCAGAAAATTCATTATACTCGAACATAATACGTGTTCCAAAACTCTACAACTGATTGACGTTAGAGATATAGGTCTATAGTTCTGCACATCTGTTCGACGTCCCTTCTTGAAAACGGGGATGACCTGTGCCCTTTTCCAATCCTTTGGAACGCTTCGCTCTTCTAGAGACCTACGGTACACCGCTGCAAGAAGGGGGGCAAGTTCCTTCGCGTACTCTGTGTAAAATCGAACTGGTATCCCATCAGTACCAGAGGCCTTTCCTCTATTGAGCGATTTTAATTGTTTCTCTATCCCTCTGTCGTCTATTTCGATATCTACCATTTTGTCAACTGTGCGACTTCAAGAGAAGGAAGCACAGTGCAGTCTTACTCTGTGAAACAGCTTTGGAAGAAGACATTTAGTATTTCGGCCTTTAGTCTGTCATACTCTGTTTCAGTACCATTTTGGTCACAGAGTGTCTGGACATTTTGTTTTGATCCACCTACCGCTTTGACATAGGACCAAAATTTCTTACGATTTTCTGCCAAGTCAGTACATAGAACTTTACTTTCGAATTCATTGAAAGCCTCTCGCATAGACCACCACACACTACATTTCGCTTCGCGTAATTTTTGTTTGTCTGCAAGGCTTTGGTTATGTTTATGTTGGCTGTGAAGTTCCCTTTGCTTCCGCAGCAGTTTTCTAACTCGGTTGTTGTACCACGGTGGCTCTTTTCCATTTCTTACGATCTTGCTTGGCACATACTCATCTAACGCATATTGTACGATGGTTTTGAAATTTGTCCACTGATTCTCAACACTATCTGTACTTGAGACATAACTTTTGTGTTGAGCCGTCAGGTACTCTGTATTCTGCTTTTTGTCACTTTTGCTAAACAGAAAAATCTTATTACCTCTATTAATATTTCTATTTACGGCTGAAATCGTAGATGCAGTAACCGCTTTATGATCGCTGATTCCCTGTTCTGCATTAACTGATTCTAATAGTTCGGGTCTGTTTGTCACCAGAAGGTCTAATATATTATCGCCACGAGTCGGTTCTCTGTTTAACTGCTCAAGGTAGTTTTCAGATAAAGCACTTAAAAATATTTCACTGGATTCTTTGTCCCTGCCACCCGTTATGAACGTTTGAGTCTCCCAGTCTATATCCAGCAAATTAAAATCTCCACCCAGAACTATAACATGGTGGGGAAATCTACTCGAAATATTTTCCAAATTATTCTTCTGGTGCAGAGCCACAACCGCTGCTGAGCCTGGGGGCCTATAGAGACATCCAATTACCATGTCTGAGCCTGCTTTAACCGTGACCTTCACCCAAATCATTTCACAATTAGAATCTCCGTCAATTTCCTTCGATACTATTGCACTTATTATCGCTATAAACACGCCTCCCCCTTTACTGTCCAGCCTTTGTCTGCGAACTATATGGGCGTTGTGACCGTTTATTAATGAGAGCAGTTCTGGGACCTTTCTATAGACGCTCCTGCAGTTTACTATTAGCACATTAATATTGTTATTCCCTGTTGCATTTTGCCTACTCCTGCCTTGCCGCGTCTCAGGAGGCGTCTTGTCGGGTCTAGGGAGGGAATTCTCTAACCTAAAAAAAAAAAAAAAACCATGTGCACTCCACACGTACTCCGCTACCCTCGTAGCCGCTTCCGGCGTGTAGTGCACGACTGACATATTCAGGGGACCCTACATTTCTCCACCCCATTGCGGAGGTCGAGAAATTTGCACCCCAGCTCTCCGCAGAATCGTCTGAGCCTCTGGTTTAAGCCTTCCACTCGGATCCAAACCAGAGGACCGCGATCGGTTCTGGGAACGATACTACAAATAGTTAGGTCTGATTCCACCCCGCGAGCGAGGCTTTCCGCCTTCACCAACTCCGACAACCGCTTGTACGAACTGAGGATGACCTCTGAATCCACACGGCAGGAGTCATTGGTGCCGACATCAGCAACAATTTGCAGTCGGGTGCACCCAGTGCTCTCTATCACCGCCGGTAGGGCCGCCTCCACATCTCGGATGAGACCCCCCGGCAAGCAGACAGAGTGAACACTGGCCTTCTTCCCCGACCTTTCCACTATTTCCCTAAGGGGCTCCATCACCAGCTTAACGTTGGAGCTCCCAATAACTAATAAACCCCTCCCCCCGTGTGCCTGCTCGGACCTTGCTGAATGAGCAGCCACATGTCCATTCACAGGCAGAGCGGACGATGCCACACGGCCAGCCTCCACATTGACCCTCTGCCTCGTGCGCCGCGAACGCCGCTGAACCCGCCACTCCCCTTGGGGAGAGGGTGGCCCAACCGCGCCCGGTACCCGCGAAAATGTCTCGACAGCAGGGACAGTGGGTGAAGCATCTAACACCTGGGGTGCACCATGCGACGCACCAGACTCCACACTGCCGCTACCCTCCGAGGCAGCAGCCTGAAGACGGCTGACCGCGGCCATCAACACGCTCAGCTGTTCGCGAAGAGTGGCCAGCGTCCGTACACAGCAGTCACACATCCTATCCATCCTAAGGAATCAATATACTGAAGAGACTTAATCAACTTTTAAGTAGACTGCTAATTCACTAAAGGCGGCTGATTACTGACTAAACTGTGATTGCTAACCACTTCTTGTAGAAAACAATGAAAATAGCACTACCTGTCTCTGGACTGTATTGAAAACAAACACTAGCACTACTAGCACTATGGCTGACTAAAAGGACTCTATCTGACTGTATTCAAAACAAACATGAAATCTATTTAACTCTATTACTAGCACTCGACAATTAAAGCTTCCTAAAAGCAAAAACACACGGAAGAAGTAGTGACAAGTAAGAAAACTACAGTTAATACTTCAATCAAGGTAGCTCGCTGCACAGCAGACGTGAAGCAGACGGCGGTTTGGGCGACACATGAACTTACAACATAAAAGTAATAACAGATAAAAATACATGTTCATGAACCAGAGAGAAAATCAGTCCATAAGTTTAAGCAAACGCTATCAGCAGTACAATGAGAATCAGCTTAATTTTTCAATTAACTCCTCGACAGAATAGAAGGAGTGACCCATGAGGAAACACTCCAGTTTCGATTTGAAAGCGCGTGGATTACTGCTAAGATTTTTGAATTCGAGTAGCAGCTTATTGAAAATGGATGTAGCAGTATACTGCACACATTTTTGCACAAGAGTTAAGGAAGTCCGATCCAAATGGAGGTTTGATTTCTCCCGAGTATTAACCGAGTGAAAGCTGCTTATTGTTGGAAATAAACTAATATTGGTAACAAGAAACGACTATAAGGAATATACATATTGAGAGGCCAATGTCAAAATACCCAGACTCCCTGAACAGAGGTCGACAAGAGGTCCGTGAACTCACACCACTTTTTGCCCGAACCTCCCGTTTCTGAGCCAAAAATATCCTTCTAGAATGGGAAGAGTTATCCAAAAACATAATACCATACGACATAAGTGAATGGAAATAAGCAAAGTAGACTAATTTACTTGGCGAAGTATCACTCACTTTCGGTACCGTTCGAATAGTGAAAATGGCAGTATTAAGTCTTTGAACAAGATCCTGAATGTGGGCTTTCCATGACACCTTACTATTTATTTGAACACCTAGGAATTTGAGCCGCTCAGCTTCACCAATCATTTGCCCATGCTGTGAGATTAAAACGTCAGGTTTTGTTGAATTGTGTGTTAGAAACTGTAAAAACTGAATCTTACTGTGATTTAACGTTAGTTTATTTTCTACAAGCCACTGACTGAGGTCATGTACTGCACTACTTGAAACGGAGTCAATGTTGCACACAACATCCTTTACTACCAAGCTAGTGTCATCAGCAATCAGAAATATTTTAGAGTTACCCATAATACTTGAGGGCATATCATTTATATAAATAAGGAACTAGAGCGGCCACAACACTGATCCCTGAGGAACCCCCTCCCCCTTGACAGTATACCACTCAGATCCCCCATCACACTGTATTACTTTGCCCCATTCCTGTAGATCGTTCCCTAGTGCACTTCCTGAAACACTCTACAACTTCTGATTCTGTCAGTTCTTTCAGGTCCCATATCCTTAAATTCCCACGTTTTTCCAGTTTCTTCAGTTTTTATCTACAGTTCATAATCAATATATTGTTATCAGAGACCACATTTGCCCCTGGAAATGTCATACAATTTAAAATCTGGTTCCTAAATCTCTGTCTTACCATTATATAATCTATATGAAATATTGCAGTATCTCCAGGTCTCTTCCACGTATACAACCTTCTTTCATGATTTTTGAACCAAGTGTTAGCTATGATTAAATTATGCTCTGGGCAAAAACCTACCAGGCGGCTTCCTCTTTCATTTTTTACCCACATTCCATATTCACCTACTGCGTTTCCTTTTATTCCATTTCCTACTGTCGAATTCCAGTCACCCACTAATATTAAATTTTCATCTCCCATCACTATCTGAATGATTTCTTTTATCTCATCACACATTCCATCAATTTCTTCATCATCTGCGGACTACTTTTACGACTGTGGTAGGCGTGGGATTCGTGGCTATATTGGCCACAACAATGCTTTCACTATGCTGTTTGTAGTGGCTTACCCGCATTCCTATTTTTATTAATTATTAGACCTACTCATGCATTAGCTTCATATTAGCCTTCCTAATACTTAAATCTATATTCGATGTTAACAATGACGCCGGTGGATGGACTATCACGAAATTACTGACCGTCGAGAAAGTCACAAATATAACCGACAAGCTAATGGGCCCTTCACAGGAAAAGGTTTTTCGCCGGAAAACGGGGAAAACTGAAACCCAGCAAATGAGTAAAAAAATGTATATTCACTGCCAAAAAAAAGTGTACGCACACAACTTACACAACAATAGTCTGGGATTACTCTATTACGTAACAGTTTTTGTGATTGTATCTTGCAGCTTTAGTTATTTTTAATTAAAAGAGGCTTTAAAAGGACAGAAAGAACGTGTTGGACTACGCTACAGATCGTTCTGTTAGCAAAGTCCTCACTTTGTAATCACTTTCGTTGACTTCGGCAACTCTCAACAGAAATCTCCAACCTAACCGAGACAATGTGCTACGATACAGCCGAGATCATGACAAGAGAATGGGCTACATCACACTCGAAGTAAATTTATATAGGTAAGGATCCCCATGACCTGTGTACGTCTATTATAAAAAATCTCCAAGCCACTCTCCTCAAATAGATCGCCATCTTCTCTTGACCTTCAACTGTTACTATTTCAGAATTAAAAACCAGATTCAAAGAAAATTTGGCTACCAGCCAAAAACTAGAAAAATAAAAATAATAAAAGTGAGAACGTGAAACATGTTAGAATTAACCATAAACAGGAGATTTTACAGAAAATAAAATTGAGAAAGGAAATCATTAATATTATCGACCGTTTAGGAACTCTAGGCTACGAAAGGGATGAAACAACATATCGAATAACTGGTGGAAGAGTTAGTGTGTTTTAAGATTATATCCAAACAAGAATTAGAGAAAAACATATCGAAGCAAGGCCTCTATTACGAAAAATAGCTAAATCTCGAGACAAATTGTGTCCTTTTGTATTAGATTAAATGTTTTGGCCCCTAGTACGGATGAAACAGTATCTGCAGTATCAACAGGAACTTCGGACATGTGTTTCATATTTCATCCAAGCCTGCAGTCTATAAATATTTAAACAAAATACTGAAACAAAATACCACTACCGGGGAATTACTTACGAAGCAGTTCTTGGTAAAGAAACACAGGACACAATTACGTATGTAGGCTTAATACGAACTACAACTGTGTTCATAAATCGCTATAGTTGCCTTGGACTAACGACGAGCGAATATCAATATAACCTGTACGCTTTTCAAAGCTGTTATCCATGAAAAAGCTAAACGACGTATCGTGAACAAAATACAATTTAACACCGAAACAATGACATTAGTTGACAATGGGCACAGACTTTAGTCAATGGGCACTGTTGAAAATTTGTGCCAGACCAGGATTAGCACCCGAGTCCCCTGGTTACTAGGGAGAGGCAATGATCACTGTGTCCGAATTACACAGTGGTCAACAGAATAGCACGAACTGCCCGAGCATGCCGTTCGTTAGATCGAAATTCTCAATTTCTCCATAGACTGCTAATACACTGCTCCTTGAACATAATCCTCCTCCCCTTAATTATACAGTACATGGCCAAAAAAACAGACACCGAATATATGCAAACTTGGCCTTACGAACATTGCAGACGTCGTCTATGTAACACACGTCAAACTTCAAAGAATTTACCAATTCGTTGCATTGTTTACTATAGACCACAAATCAAGTAACGTAAAAAAAGCACTGCGTCTATTGAGATCATGATTCATAGTTTAAAGAAAACTAATAAGTCGCCTACATATTACAGTTGCTGCCGAAAGAGGAGAACCATTATTTTCCCACAAAAGGAAATATAGTTAAAATTACGCTTCTATTTCGGTTAGTTTCGGCGGTTACTAAAATTTGCAGTGAAAGTTACATAGTGGACTCTACCCTCCCCCCACCAGAAACGTAGTTATCGTGGCTGTTGTGAGACTTTTGTACACAGTTAGAGAAAGTGTGTTAAATGTGGCGCGGACGGAAACACTAGGCTACGCTACAGGGCAATCTGCTCGCACAACGTTTAGTCGGCATTCATAATCGTTGGCGTAAACAACTCTCAATCAAATTACCACCTTCCAACCTAACTTAGATCTCGGGCTACACTACCAATCGGCCTGTCATCACAACCAAAAATTCATTGAGGGGGGTGGGGGGATTTCCTGTATCTCTCTCTAATGTATCTCTAGGCCCAACTGCCAGTTTTGTCAGACTCAACAGCAAGATTTACCAATGGTAAACACTTTTGAGACGGCTAGTAATTTTAGAATAGTCCTCTTCGTCTTACTTGGCATAAATTGTTCGCTGGCGTCCCAGCAGCTAGCTCCCTCAGTGTCTGCTTCTGCCATCGCACCACGCCAGTCTGCTGTTGTCCTAGCATACCGAACGCACCGCACATCCGACACCTTCGGAACCACTCACTGGCCAGTTAGCAATTGAGCGGAACACTGTTTACATCGTGAAAGGAAAACTATGCAAAGATATACACTTAAATGGCACGACTGAGTAGCACACACACAGTAATATCTGAGGAATGTCCTTCGACACGCGCAGAACGAAAGTCTTCTCGCGATCGTACAGCGTCTCTGAAAAAAAAAATCTCGTGACTATATTCCGGCGTTACGGCCAGGTTCTCATACAAATGAGCAACAAAGGGTACATTTGAAATTTTTTTTTTGAGACAATGACAATACATTCGAAGGATGTGTTTGGGAATTACGAGTGATAATACTATGAGCTTAATTTTAGATTTTCAATAAAAAATGGCGCCCGTAATTATGATTTGATCAAGGGCCTGCGAGACTGGAGTACGCAGAGTGCGTGCAGTGTGGCACCACAGATGTTACCTGAATTAAAAAATGGGTAACATCAGTTGATACTACATTATTCCTCTGAAATTGAAAATGGATAACATCAGTCGATAAAACATAAAATTTATGCGAGCGCATACCTAACCGCAATGAAACAACCTTAAATTTAACGATACAGTGCTAATTCGAACTTTGAGTTCGATTTTTGGGGGTTTGTTTCACTCCTTATGCCTACACAAAAATTAGTTAATATTAACAAATGTCATATTATAGCTATAAGTTCCTAAGAAAAGTGTTTACTTTTAGGGGTCAGAGGTAGAAGTTAAGAGATCGAACCACTTTCAATTTATGCTGCATGCCGTTCTGAGAAAATAGTTACCCGAAAAAAATGTGTTCAATGTTTAGGGAAAACATTTAGTTATATTATTACTTCGATTTGCATGAACTGAGTGTTACATATATATTTTTAATGTCGCTGAAAACGAATCTGAAGTCAGATTTTCAATATTCAAAACAGCTAATCCAATACGGAGGGCAAACGATTATGTTTTGACCAATTTTTACCAAAATTGTATTTTCGTTATTTACGTTTAGTCTGCAATTCAAGGAGTATTTATCAACCCTCCCTCTACCTCTGATTGTTCCTAGACAGCAACTTCCTGTTCTTCTTGGCAGGAAAAGCCGATCTGTCTAAGCTGGATTTGCAGCACTCGGCAGCCTGCACTTGATAATCGTCCTTATTTTCGGTGAGTATGTTTGCATGCATTGTGCAGTATAAATCATTTTGAGCACGTGCGACACGGGACGAGTTATCATCTACATCTATATGGATACCCTGCAAAACACATTTAAGTGCCTGGCAAATGGTTCATCGAATCACCTTCACAACTGATAATTAATTGAAACCCTCAGCTGCCGACAGGTGTTGTTGATATACTTCGATGGGGACAGCTGAAAAGTGTGCCCCTACTGGGACTCGAACCCACGATCTCCTGCTTACATGGCAGACGCTCAATCCATCTGAGCCATCGAGGGCACAAATGAACAGCACGACTGCAGGAATTTATCCCTTGCACGCTTCCCGTGAGACACATCCCCAACCGTCCACAATCCGCATACGTAATGTACGTAATAGGTATTTGCCTATCCACTCATTACTGGCTCACACTAATGTGACGATTCCCGTAAGAGTTCGGGCAACCTGTGCGCATTCGCACAGACGAAGGTCAATGGCTGGGTAACGTTTAACCGTAGATATGAAGTAACTGTTCTCGAAAGAACAGGCGCCACTGACGACCGTGCAGCACTTCTAGAATACATGATAGACCGGCCGATGTGGCCGAGCGGTTCTAGGCACTTCAGTCGGGAGCCACGCGACCGCTACGGTCGCAGGTTCAAATCCTGCCTCGAGCATGGATGTGTGTGATGTCCTTAGGTTAGTTAGGTTTAAGTCGTTCTAAGTTCTAGGAAACTGATGACCTCAGATCTTAAGTCCCAAAGTGCTCATAGCCATTTGAACCATCAGTCCGTATGTTTGCACACTACTTACAGTAACTTATGCTAAGGACAACACACACACAACCATGCCCGAAGGAGGACTCGAACCTCCAACGGGGGGAGCCGCGCAAACCCTGACAAGGCGTTGGAGACATGGCGGGTACCCCGCGCGGCTCATGGCAGCCGTGACACTGCTTCAAACACTGGGCTGTAGAAACTTTTGTAAAGCACGGATTAAAAAAAAAAAACCTTTCCGTTCCAGGAGTCTAGACAAGTACACCTTTAAAAAATGCAACTACAAAGAAATTAAATTTTTCGAACGGGGCAGGGCTTAAAACTTTGAAGAGTTAAATTTTAATGGCCGTTCTCTTGTATGCAAATAGTTTCACAGTAGAAATTTCTCTAGTTTTATTTATTTATTTATTTTTTGCTGTAGGTAAAGAAGGATAGGATTGTGAGGAGGGGGAAAGGGGGGGGGGGAGGAATCTTGCATCTCCAACCTTGGAATTCTTAGTACAGAATTTTTATTCATTACGAGATTCTCAGCCACTTGCAGAAGTGATTTCGCGTGATTCTGCAAAACTTTTCCTTTAGCCAATCGTAGCAACTATAGGATTCCGTTCCTGCTGCATGACATGTCTCGGAACTTAAACTGACCAACTTATTTGCATAAAGAGCTAGCTTATCATCCGCTTCTTTACTTACTTAGACCGTTCATGGTCTGCAAAGCATTTTTTTCTTTAATCGTTTTTTTATGTCTTTTATAAACTGCAACACTTTCTAAACTTTTCTAAACTTAATGCCGTTGAAGCATGGTCTTTTGCTGAATGACCAAAAAGCAATGCTGACAGCTGGAGTCCAAGGTTTTTGTTAATCAAGCCGTTTGTATTCTTGTGGTGATATCTCCGCAGAGTCTTTCATTCCCTAACGCATATTTCTTTATATCTAATTGAGAAGTGAAATACCGGTTATCGTAGATGCAGATTTAAAATATTTTAATATAACGCAATAAATATTTCATTAAAATTCTCATCCCCTTATGCTCGAAGTTAAAAACCAGTGAAACACGTAGTTTTTAAAAATTGTAACAGATTAGCCGAATACGAATTGTCAGATATGCTTTCATAATGCTTTCATAATGAACCATTTTCAGAAACGTGGAGCCAGATCTGGGGGTGAATTTCCTTCTCTCCGAGACACCCGGCTTCTTCTTCGACTTAGCCGGCAAACAGGCCGAGGACGACGGGTGGGGACCGAATAGGCAGCAGTTGGTGGATGGCGACGTCGTCACTGGCTGTTGCCTTCGTGCGGGCCTCTTGTGTAAAGGGGGAGCCAACCGTGGCCAAGTGAAGGTCTGTATTCCACAGGAACGAGTTAGCATGGCACTCAGATATTTCCACGATTTGGCGGACGGGGGTCATTTGGGGTTCTTCAAGACCTTGAACCGAGTTCGGGAATACATGTTTTGGCCCAACCTATATCGCGATGGCAGGCGATTTCTTGGCAACTGTGTCCAGTGTAAGCGCGGTAAGCCCGATGTGGGGCCGCACAGAGAACTACTACAGTCGCTTAGGAACAGTGTCCTCTGGACTGCGACTCAAAGACCGAAACAACGGTCGACGGAAACTGGCACCAGAAACGCACCAGCTCACTCTATTTCATCCCCTTAGGGGTTGAACTTCCAAAAACACCGAAACACGTATTTTCTTATTTGTAGCCTTGAAGTCAAATACCAATTTTCTTAGATGTAGCCTTAAAAATACTTTCATAGTTCTTCCATAATTATTTATCTCAAAATAAAATGTTCATCCACTATTTCACCTCATAGAGGTTAAATTCCCAATGATACTGGAACACATATTTCTTTATTTCTGACCTAGAAACCAGATACAAATGTTCGTATGCCTAGCTTCAAAATTACCTTAATAGCTACATGATTCAGAAATCCTTTCATGTCCTGCGTCTCCCCCTTAGAGGTGGAATTTCGAAATATGCAGTATAAGCTGTATAAGATCAACACCCTTTCCAAATGTCAAGGTTTATTTTCCTTGGCGGTCTGGACTGTGTGAGTTTCATAGTAATAGTCCTACACACACACACACACACACACACACACACACACACACACACACACACACACACACACACACACACACACACACTACCAATGCCACCACCACCTCCTGGGGAAATTTCTGCAGACGCCCTTGTTCCACTGCACTCATATTTTGCCGACGACCTACATTTAGCAGCGTGGGAGGGATAGTGTCGTGCAACAGACAGTATACTCAGTAGACAACGAACTGTTCGTTGTGAAATCAGCGACATATTAACCGAGACTGACACAGAAGGTGCTGAAGGTGAAGCACACTAGACTCGTGTCTACCACGGCTTCAAATAGTATCGATTTACTATGAACGGAAGTTCCGAAAAGTGAGCAAGTAATTTTACAGTAAATTCAGTACCGATGGTGAGGATATACAACGAAAAACATTTCTATAAAATTTCAGAAATAATGAAACATTCCACTCAAGTCGTGCGACAGAAAACGCAATGGATATGCTTGCACTTAAGACGGAAGGCCCTACGTGCCTACGCAGGCTTACGACAGATCGCAAAATTCGGCAGTAGGCGGAAGCCAACCTTGTGTGCTGCCATCTGTTGTTGATGCCAGGCATCAAGGTCTCAGTAGTACGGCCATGCACTGGAGAGTAGTTGCTTTGTAAGCACTCCGTCCTCAGGCCACGAGTGGCCTACTGGGACAGCACCATCCGACCGCCGTGTCATCATCCGTGGAGGATGCGAACAGGAAGGGCGGGGGTCAGCACACTGCTCTCCCGGTCGTTATGTTGGTATTCTTTGACCGGAGCCGTTACTATTCGGTCGAGTAGCTCCTCGATTGGCATCATGAGGCTGAGTGCACCCCGAGAAATGGCAAGAGCGCATGGCTGCCTGGATGATCACCCATCCAAGTGCCGACCACGCCCGACAACGCACTTAACTTCGGTGATCTCACGTGAACCGATGCAACCTCCGCGGCAAGGCCGTTGCCGCAGATATTTCAGAGTAGTTGCTTACGTTTCATAATTATCTAGTTTACGGGGAAAATGTAAAAAAGGCGATTGTCACCGAAGCTACAACTAATCTGAATTTCTGGTTAGTTATCAAGTGGTCTTGTGTGCGAGCCTGAATTTTTCATCCTTTGCGGTGAGAATGATTCAAACCCGTCATGTTCTTCTTATGAAGTGATCTATTTATTTTGCACACAATGATCGTTTGTAGTTGTCTTGAGTTACTACGTTGATAAATTTTTGTTTGGCGCACGTATCATAACTGAGATTTGCGCTGAATGGCTGAAGGTGAATTAGCGTAATGAGTAGTAGCGAATGTTCCAGTAACATGTTTGTAAATTATTTCACGTAAATTACGTTAGTCGTGTAATATAATCCGTATACCAGTACAGTGTATGGGCCAATTACGTTAGTCATGGAATACTATCCGTATAAGACTATGTCACCTTGGTGTCCCGGAATTTGCTTCAATTTTGGAATCCACGAAAGAACTGGAAATTTTCCTTTACACAGCTTTCCATATAATTTCTATTACAGTGATTCAGTCTTGTCTGTCACTCGACTTTTCTGACTGTGAAATAAATTCTATCGCTCAGGTGCTTATTACCTCTTCGTGTTTCCATTTGCCGATATTGCGCATAAACACATATCTCAAAGTTGCTATGGACATTGATGGAGCGACACACTTTTCTATGGCGACACTGCAGTTTAGAGATAGAAAAACCGATCAGTTAAAACGATATGGGTATTTTAGTTCTGAATAACCGATGTCTTTCGGTATTTGTTTGCTCTCGGTTATAACAAGTACCTTTTTATTTTTTTCTGATAACCACGTAAAAACAGATATATCAATTAGCCACAGATGTGGTAGTAAAATTTTTTGTTTTCAAATAAACCTTTTTTAAAAAAGACGAGTTATTTTTATTCGTAAGATTTCCATAGCACTGAAATACGGCGTTATTACAGAAAAAAATGGGAAAAGTTATGTATGCCACTTTAATAACACTGCTGATAGAAACGAGCAACAAATGGATTGGTCCAACATTGCCGAGACAATATTGTCCCTGTTACACAAGCAGTGCGCGAAACTGGACACAGTTTCTCGCTGTTGTCGAACGTCAGTTGTAACATAGAATGGCACCATCTGGAAGTCTGGAAGTATTTTACGATATGCGGTACGAGTGAAGAACAAAGTTAGATTTGGTCGACTTGCGACATCATACAAGGAAATAAGTTAAAAATTAACAAATCATTCATAGTTCGGGATAAAAGTAGAAATTGCCTGATCTGCTGCTGTGTCTACGTAGTATGCCGTTATCTGCTTTTAGCCCTTGAAAACAGAGAAATTAAAACGAAAAAGAGAGTTCTCCTGCCGCAGTTTTCACTCTTTATCGCTGGACTATACGTAATGCCTGCATAGTGCTGTGATAATCGATTACAATATAATTTTTGAGCAGAGCTTCTAAAAACTATAATCAGTAGGATAATATTGCCAGTTTTCTGTAGTATAGAAGCACTCGCCAGCAGCGAAGATCGGACAAAGTATTATTTGACTATTTAATTTAAAGAAATTAGAATTATATTAATGCCGTCAGTTGCTCGCGGGCGTTGATAAATATCAACGTGGACAAGTGAAAATGTGTGCCGCGAGCGGGACTCGAACCCGGGATCTCTTGCTAAAATGACAGACGCTCTATCCATCTGAGGCACAGAGGACACAGTGTATGGTTCGACTGCAGGGACTATCTCGCGCACGCCTCCTGCGAGACTCACATTCTCACCTTGAATGTCCATACACTACAGTCGTAGAGTCCCACTCCAACACACTCATTCCTCGTGGAAGACATGTCCATATCCATATAAGTATATGGTTCTGGCAATACCAGCCATGACCTTCTTCTGTGAAGATGCACACGTATTCCGCGAACTGTTACGGGACTTGGTAAGAATGTGTTCCACGAGTAATGAGTGTGTCGGTGTGGGACACTACGAATGTAGTGTGTGGACGTGCAAGGTGAGAATGTGAGTCTCGCGGGAGGCGGGCGCGAGATAATACCTGCAGTCACACTATCGTCTGTGCCCTCGGTGGCTCAGATGGGCAGAGCACCTGCCATGTAAGCAGGAGATCCCGGGTTCGAGTCCCAGACGTGCACACATTGTCACCTGTCCCCGTTGATATATATCGACACCCGTGAGCAGCTGACGGTATTAATATAATTCTAATTTCGTTCTGAACGGCTGCAGGTCATCATAAGGGTATTTAATTTGACATTTTGATTACATTTATCAAGAAACTGAGAAAGTAAAAATTGTTTAATATTTGTTTGATTTCTACGTTTACTAGAGGAAATAATGTAAATAAAAGACTGAAAATCGGTTATTACAAGAACTGGTATTGTGACGGGTTTTAACAATTAGCTTAAAGAAGGGTTGGGAAACTGATAAGAGCCGAAAACCAGTTGTTTCCGCGATAACCAACATTCCCACTGGTGTTCTGAGTGGTAAGATTGACGCACAAGGACATCAAGAACAGTTTCTCAGAAAGGTTACTGCAGCTCTGATGTTCTCAAAATGAACGGGCCAGCCATTGGCGTCCGCGAGGGGGAAGGGGAGGGGGAGGGGAGGGGGAGGGGGAGAGGATGGGGAGGGGAGGAGGTGGGGAGGGGAGGATAGGCAAAAGGGCACTTTCACCCATCGCCCCCAACCCTCCCTGGAATCTGGAGTAAAGAGTTTTTATTCGTTACAGTATACTCTTCCAGATAAGAATTCTCCACAATACTGCTAAACCTTAGCTTTGACCAGTTGTAGCGCTTATAGAGTTAGGGTCTTGTAGCTTGATGCACCTCGTAACTGACCAGCTGATTTGTACACAGAGTGCCAGTTTCAGAATCATGCACTCCAGCCCCGACGCGCCTTCCCCCCTCCCCACCACTGGAAATATTTCTGCAGACTCCAGTCTGCCACTGTGCATATATTTTGATAACATCCTGGTTTTAATAGCATCGAAGTAACAGCATTGTGCAGTAAAGGGTAGACCTAGCACAGAACACACCATTCCCAATGAAACGCATCACTTAGTAGATGGTGAAGTACTCTGAAGCTAGCCAGATAGAAACAGAACATCCTGGCACTGCATCTAACCCAAATTCTAATCTTACACTAATCTCTTGTATGTACCTACCACGCCCTCAAAGAGCCAACGATTTACTATTATCAGAAGTTCCGAAAAATGAGGAAGAAATTGAGCCACACTTTTTTCCGTTGTTTATTATTTCGATTACCCCATAAAGGGAATGGACTTGTAGCCACAGGTTACACAAGCGATAGATGGTTTAAAATACATAAAAAGAGATGACAATAAGAAACGATTTTTAAAAACACAATGATGCACGGCTTTTACGATTTTTACAGGAAAAAAATGGATGACAAAATGAAGGTTTTTCAAAAATACGCTGGTAGACAATATTGGGGATTTTTTATCTTTATAGATGACTAGCGGAAAAGCTTGGTGTTGACCAGGCATTTATTTACAGCTGTGCGTCCACGTCCATACTATGCAGCGTCTGGCCTTGTCCTGAGTTTTTATGACGTATCTCCTGAAACATGTGTCGTACAATGATATAATTTTATAGGTACATTCAGCGTCATAAGCGGATACTGTCTGCAAAATTTATTGCGAATATAGTAGCAAAGAAGTAACAAACTTAAATGTCACGAATGCTGTGATGCCCACACACTTGGGTGTAACTAATGTACACGGGATGCTTGGCACGATCATTA
Source organism: Schistocerca gregaria (assembly GCF_023897955.1). NCBI lineage: Eukaryota > Metazoa > Arthropoda > Insecta > Orthoptera > Acrididae > Schistocerca > Schistocerca gregaria. The sequence continues at coordinate 156,691,397 of NC_064930.1, read as the reverse complement.
TGGCTACCATCACCTGTGGTCGAAATTGGACCAGCTGTGTCGACGTAGTGAAAATATAAATGTGCATAACATGGTAAAGGTCCATTCTTTCCAGCCATCAGACCTGAACTACGATCAAAAATATCATGTAAAAGTGGTAGGGGCAATGGCCTTGCCGCAGTGTATACACCGGTTCCCGTCAGATCACTGAAGTTTAGCACTTTCGGGCGTGGTCGGCACTTGGATGGGTGACCATATGGGCCGCTATGCGCTGTTGGCATTTTTCGGGTTGCACTCAGCCTTAATGGCGGATAAATTTTTTGTTAATCGCGGCAAATTAACTTTACCCTAATGACACACAAGGTCAATGACGTACTATCACGTAAAGTATTCTCAGATCGAAATGTTTTGCATTACAAAATCTCCAATGTAGATTCATAATACCACAATTATAATTCACAAAATAATTTGGAGCTACGTTCAATGCATATTTAAATGCAGCTTTCAAAACAATAACAGAATTCTCATTAGATCATCATTATCAATGGCTAGAGTATTCTACCAAAAACCGCGTCTCACTATGGCTTCTTCAGTACGCTGTTTTGTTTTCCACTGTTGACAATAGAAACGATCTGGCAGATGTGACATTGTAGATGCCCAGTATGCGTGTCTTAATGCAATTAAACCGTCTGGAACATTTACCCTTGAACGTCCCTAGAATGGGATTTCATGGAACGTTATTACTTTCCTGTGTCCATTTCCATCACACCAGCTGATCGCCACGACTGGGGAAGGGGAGGAGGGGGTGGGCTGAAAGTTGGCAGCAGTGGCAGAAAAACCGAAGAAAACCTCACGTTTTCGTCATTTGTTTTCATAATGACAATTCGTCACATCGCACGCTTTTCTCTAGGAAACGGTAAAATTCATCGTCTGGATATCAATCTCGCCTGCTGAGGTATGCAGTCGCACCACTCTGTACGAAATAGGTTCTAAGCTGATGCAGTCGACAAGTAACATCGAAATATATCGTCACCAGGAAATGCATCGACACCTCGAAATAAATCCACACCTCGAAATAAATCGCCACCTCGAAATAAATCGCAACCTCGAAATAAATCGCAACCTCGAAATAAATCGACACCGTGAAATAATTCGAAACCTCGAAACAAATCACCTCCAAAAAACCGCTACATCGAAATGAGTCGATATCCCGAAATATATCGACATCTAGACGCATTTCGGCTTACCATATAGACCGAAATCTCGATGTTAGTCGACATATCGAGATAAATCGAGGTATAGAATTATATCGATATCTCGAAATATATTGGTACCACGTAATATAAAGATATCTCTAAAAATAGCGATATCTAGAAATTTATGGATTACTAGAGATATAGAGGTACCTTCGAATATATCGATATCTCGAGAAGAATCGATGTCTGTAGTACACCAATACATGGAAATATATCGATACTTTGAAATATATAGACAACCTGTATTGTGTCGGTATATCAAAATAAATCGTTATCTCGATATAATCGGATACTCGAAATAAATCGATACCTCGAAATAAATAGACTCCTCAATATAGATAGATATCTCGAAATAAATCGATATCATGATATAATGTGTGCATCTATGTAAGTCGATATATCGAATTGAATCGATAATGGGAAAAGTATGGACGTCTCAAAATAAATCTGTACCCCTAAGAAAACGAATATGGAAATAAATAGATATAACGAAATATATCGCTATCTTGATAAATACCGTTATCTAGTGGTCGGATAAATGTTTCAAGATGACATGACATAACAGTATAGTCTACATACATTAAAATACTTTGGATTTTCAATATATCGATAGATTTGTAGACCTCGGGAAAAAAATCTTTGATCCGACCTCGGGGCAAAAATGCAGACCTCGGGACAAAACGCCGACCTCGGGGAAAAACGCCGACCTCGGGGAAAAACGCCGACCTCGGGGCAAAAACACCGACCTCGGGGAAAAACGCCGATCTCGGGGAAAAACGCCGACCTGGGGGAAAAACGACGACATCGTGGAAAAACGCCGACATCGGGGAAAAACGCCGCTGTTGGGAAAAAACGCCGACCTCGGGGAAAAACGCCGACCTCGGGGAAAAACGCCGACCTCGGGGAAAAACGCCGACCTCGGGGAAAAACGCCGACCTCGGGGAAAAACGCCGACCTCGGGGAAAAACGCCGACCTCGGGGAAAAACGCCGACCTCGGGGAAAAACGCCGACCTCGGGGAAAAACGCCGACCTCGGGGAAAAACGCCGACCTTGGGAAAAACGACGACCTCGGGAAAAACGACGACCTTCGGAAAACTGCTGACCTCAGGAAAAATCCAGTTCCATTAATTTACATAGACAATAATGTCAGTTACCATTAGGTTCTCAAAATGCAATCAAATTCCTGGTATTTATCACCTCACACAAAAAGTGGTCATGACAGAAAAGTCTCGTTCTTTAGAAAGTTTAGAATGAGATGTTCTAAATATTACAGATAATCCATTTACAATAATCTACAAGCACTGCACAATGACAAGAGACTGTCAACCAGAGCACTTTCAAATAGTGCACTGCCAGGAAGACAGAGGTATCATTGCTGTTTATAATCCTCTGGTGCTTGAGATTCAGAATCCAGGATTGCCTCGAATGAGAACAGCAGGAATGAATGTCCTGCACCAGTATAGAACTTACTCTGGAACTCCACAGAAAATCACAAGTCACAATTATATCACATCATTTTCAGCAAACTACAGAAGCCTCTAATGGACATAACAACGTCGTCACCTCCTTCACTAGTGAAAGATCTTAGTAGCTATTGAGTCAAGAGTAGGTGGCCAATTAATAATTTGTTGTTCAAAGCTAACTTCAGTGTATATGGGAATACTCAGTGGACATCTTTAACCATCATATTTTACTGTCTAAGATATGTCAACTTCCCAGACTATAAGTATAAGCAGAGCTTGGTCTTTACCAATCCGAGATTGTTTAGAATAGGTATCAAGGGAATCAGATCCACTGGGCATTTAGAGCAACCTGCTTTAAACAATATGAGCAGGCAATAGACACAGACACAGAATTTGAAATATCTCTGTGAAGCGGTTACCTTCATCATCTGCAAACTTATGTTGTGTGCTGCGGTATGCGGAGGCACTAATAGCAACACAGTAAAACACAGAAGAAGCTTATAAGTTGATGTAATCATCCAGTAAGAAGCAGTAAAATTCAAGTTTTAGTAATCGATTATTGACTTATTATCCGGCTTTGGTGCCTCAGACATGTCCGACGACCTTAAGATTTGGCATGAAACGAAGTCTGAAAGACACGTTACACGAGAGAATTGGAAAAGTGTTCATGTGTTGTAAAAACCTAAGAAATCGTCCCGTTTTCGTCAATTGCCGTCGAATCGACGTAATGACAGATCGTCACATTGGATGCTTTTCTGTATAAAACAGTTACATTTATCGTCTGGAAACTTATGTCGCGGGCTGCGGCATGCGGAGGCACTAATAGCAACACCAGAGAACACAGAAGAAGCTTCTAAGTTATTGGTTCAAATGGCTCTGAGCACTATGGGACTTAACATCTGTTGTCATCAGTCCCCTAGAGCGTAGAACTACTTAAACCTAACTAACCTAATTACATCAAACATATCCATGCCCGAGGCAGGATTCCAACCTGCGAGCATAGCAGCCCCGCGGTTCCGGACTGAGTGCCAGAACTTCTAGACCACCGCGGCCGGCTCTAAGTTTATGTAATCTGCCAGTAAGAAGCAGTACAATTCAAGTTTTACTATCGATTATGGACTTACTAGCCGCCTTTGGCGCCAGGGATGTGACTGACGACGTTACGATTTTGCATGAAACGAGGTCTGGGAACCACGTTACACGAGAATATGTGAAAACTGATCATATGTAGTAAAAACTTAAGAAATCCGCCCGTTTTCGACATCTGCTATCGGATCGACGAAATACCAGATCGCCACAATGGCCGCTTTTCTCTCTGAAACGATAAAATTTATCGTCTGCAAACTTACGTCGCTTGCTGCGGTATGCGGAAGCACTAATTACAACATAGCAGAACACAGAAGAAGCTTGTAAGTTGATGTAATCGACCTGTAAGGAACAGTACAATTCAAGTTTAGTTATCGATTATTGACTTTTTAGCCGGCTTTGGTGCCTTGGACATGAGCTACGATCTTACGATTTGGCATGAAGGGAGGTCTAGCAGCCACGTTGAACGGGAGAATGTGAAAAGTCTTAAAATGTAGTTAAAACCTAAGAAATCCGCCCGTTTTCGTCATTTACTATCAAATCGACTTAATGCCAGATCGTCCCATTCGCCGCTCTTCTCTCTGAAACGGTTACATTTATCGTGTGCTACGATATGCGGAGACACTAAAAGCACCATAGTAGAACACAGAAGAAGCTTTTAATTTGACATAACAGCCAGTAATAAGCAGTATAATTTAAGATTTAGTTATCGATTATTGACTTTTCAGCCGGCGTTGGTGTCTTGGACATGAGCTAGGACCTAAAGATTTTGCATGCAGGGAGGACTATCAGCCACGTTGCAAGGGAGAATGTGAAAAGTGTACATATGTAGTAAAAACCTAACAAATCCGCCCGTTTTCGTCATTTGCTATCAAATCGACTTAATGTCAGATCGTCACATTGGCCGCTCTTCTCTCTGAAACGGTTACATTTATCGTGGGCAAAGCTATGTCACGTGCTCTGATATGCGGAGATACTAAACGTACTATAATTGAACACAGAAGAAGATTCTAAGTTGATGTAATAGATAGTAAGAAGCAGTACAATTCATGTTTAGTTATCGTTGTTGATTTTTTAGCCGGCTTTGATGCCTTGGACATGAGCTAGGACCTTAAGATTTTGCATGCTGGGAGGACCAGCAGCCACGTTGCACGGGAGGATATGAAAAGTGTTCATATGTAGTAAAAACCTAAGAAGTCCGCCAGATTTCGTCATTTGCTATCGAATCGACTTAGTGTCAGATCGTCATATTGGCCACTATTCTCTCTGAAACGGTTTCATTTATCGAGTGCAAAGGCTATGTCGCATGCTGCGATATGCGGGGATACTACATGCACCATAGTAGAAACAGAAGAAGCTTCTGAGTTGCTGAAATAGCCAGTAAGAAGCAGTACAATTCTAGTTTTAGATATAGATTTTGACTTTTTAGCAAGCTTTGGTGTCTTGGACATGAGCTTGGACCTTAAGATTTTGCACGATTGGTGGTCTAGCCCCAACGGTGCAGGGGAGGATGTGAAAATTGTTGATATGTAGTAAAAACGTAAGACTTCCAGCAGTTTTCGTCATTTGCTTTCGAACTGACTCAATGTCAGATCGTCAAATTGGCCGCTCTTCTCTCTGAAACGGTACATTTATCGTGTGAAAAGCAATGTCGCGTGCTGCGAAATGCGGAGAAACTAAAGGCCCCTTAGTAGAACGCAGAAGAAGCTTCTATGTTGATGTAATGGACAGTAAGAAGCAGTTCAATTCAAGTTTAGTTATCGATTTTTGGCTTTTTAGCCGGCTTTGGTGCATTGGACATGAGCTAGGACCTTAAGATTTTGCATGCAGGGAGGAGTAGCATCCACGTTGCACAGGAGTATATGAAAAGTGTTCATATGTAGTAACAACCTAAGAAATCCGCCCGTTTTCGTCATTTGCTATCGAATCGACTTAATGTCAGGTGGTCACATTGGCCGCTCTTCTCTCTGAAACGGTTGTATTTATTGTGTGCAAAGCTATGGCGGGTGCTGCGGAATGCGGAGACACTGAAAGCACTATAGTAGAGCACAGAAGAAACTTCTAAGTTGATGTAACAGCCAGTAAGAAACATTACAATTCAAGTTTAGTTCTCGATTTTTGACTTTTTAGCCGGATTTGGTGCGTTGGACATGAGCTAGGACCTTAAGATTTAGCATGAAGAGCGGACTTGCACCAACGTTGCACGGCAGGAAGTGAAAAGTGTTCATATGTAGTTAAAAGCTAACAAATCCGCCCGTTTTCGTCATTTTCTATTGAATCAACTTAAATATCAGATCGTAACATTGTACGCTCTTCTCTCTGAAACGGTTACATTTATCGTGTGCAAAACTATGTCGCTAGCTGCGGAATGCGGAGATACTAAAAGCACCATAGTTGAACACAGAAGAAGCTTCTAAGTATGTAATAGCCAGTATGAAGCCGTACAATTCTAGTTTAGATATCGATTTTTTCTTTTTAGCCAGCTTTTTTTGCCTTGGACATGAGCTAGGACCTTACGATTTTGCATGAGGGGAAGACTAGCAGCCACGTTGTACGGGAAATGGTGAAAACTTTTTATTTGTAGTATAAACCTAAGAAATCCGCCCGTTTTCGTCATTTGCTATCGAATCGACTTTTTGTCAGATCATCAAATTGGCAGTTATTGTCTTTGAAACGGTTACATTTATCGTGTGCAAAGCTATGTCGCGTGCTGCGGAATGCGGAGACATTAAAAGTCCCTCAGTAGAACACAGAAAAAGCTTCTAAGTTGATGTAATAGCCAGTAAGAAGCAGTACAATTCAAGTTTAGTTATCGATTTTTGGCATTTTAGCCGGCTTCGGTGCCTTGGACATGAGCTAGGACCTTAAGATTTTGCATGAAGGGAGGACTAGCAGCCACGTTGCACGGGGGAATGTGAATAGTGTTCATATGTAGTACCAACCTATAAAATCCGGCCGTTTTCTTCATTTGCTATCGAATGGACTTAATGTCAGATGGTATCATTTGGCGCTAATCTCGCTGAAACGGTTACATTTATCTTGTGCGAAGCAATGTCGCGTGCAGCTGAATGCGGAGACACAAAAAGCCCCTCAGTAGAACGCAGAAGAAGCTTCTATGTTGACGTAATGGACAGTAAGAAGCAGTTCAATTCAAGTTTAGTTATCGATTTTTGGCTTTTTAGCCGGCTTTGGTGCCTTGGACATGAGCTAGGACCTTAAGATTTTGCATGCAGGTAGGACTAGCATCCACGTTGCACGGGAGTGTGTGAAAAGTGTTCATATGTAGTAAAAACCTAAGAAATCCGCCCGTTTTCGTCATTTGCTATCGAATCGACTTTTTGTCAGATCGTCACACTGGCCGCTCTACACTCTGAAACGCTTACATTTATTGTGTGCAAAGCTAGGTCACTTGCTGCGGAATGCGGATACACTAAAAGCCCCGTAGTAGAACACAGAAGAAGCTTCTAAGTTGATGTAATAGCCAGTAAGAAGCAGTACAATTCAAGTTTAGTTATCGATTTTTGGCTCTTTAGCTGGCTTTTACTCCTTGGACGTGAACTAGGACCTTAAGATTTTGCAAGAAGGGTGGACTAGCACAAGCGTTGCACGGGAGAAAGTGAAAAGTGTTCATATGTGGTAAAAACCTAAGAAATCCGCCCGTTTTCGTCATTTGCTATCGAATCGACTTTTTGTCAGATCGTCACACTGGCCGCTCTACACTCTGAAATGCTTACATTTATTGTGTGCAAAGCTAGGTCACGTGCTGCGGAATGCGGATACACTAAAAGCCCCGTAGTAGAACACAGAAGAAGCTTCTAAGTTGATGTAATAGCCAGTAAGAAGCAGTACAATTCAAGTTTAGTTATCGATTTTTGGCTCTTTAGCTGGCTTTTACTCCTTGGACGTGAACTAGGACCTTAAGATTTTGCAAGAAGGGTGGACTAGCACAAGCGTTGCACGGGAGAAAGTGAAAAGTGTTCATATGTGGTAAAAACCTAAGAAATCCGCCAGTTTTCGTCATTTGCTGTCGAATCGACTTGATGTCAGATCGTCACATTGGCCGCTCTTCTCTCTCAAACGGTTACATTTATTTTGTGCCAAGCTATGTCGCGTGCTGCGGAATGCGGAGACACTAAAAGCACCATAGCAGAACACAGAAGAAGCTTCTAAGTTGATGTAATAGCCAGTAAGAAACATTACATTTCAAGTTTAGTTATCGAATTTTGACTTTATAACCGCGTTTGGGGCCTTGGAGATGAGCTAGGACCTTAAGATTTTGCAGGAAGGGAGGACTAGGAGCCAAGTTGGGCGGGAGAATGTGAAACGTGTCCATATGTAGTAAAAACCTAAGAAATCTGACCGTCTGCGTCATTTGCTATCGAATCGACTTAATGTCAGATCGTCACATTGCCCGCTCTTCTCCCTGAAACCGTTACATTTATCGTGTGCAAAGCTATGTCGGGAGCTGCGGAATGCGGAGACACTAAAAGCACCATAGTAGAACACAGAAGAACCTTCTAAGTTGATGTAATAGCCAGTAAGAAACATTACAATTCAAGTTTAGTTATCGATTTTGGACGTTTTAGCAGGGTTTGGTGCCTTGGACGTGAGCTAGGACCTTAAGATTTTGCAAGAAGGGAGGACTAGCAGCTACGTTGGCTCCAAGAAAAATAACATAGACGCTAACTTTGAGAAAATTTTTACATTTTTTATCGACTTATACAACATGGTAATTGCTTTGCAGTTTTGTGAGATTAAAGATGACTTTGCATTTCGTTTCTTTGATAGCTACACGATTATATCACGACGCTACTAATGTGTGACACAATTTACATTGTGCTTTTACGGTGTATCTGTTTTATATCTGCACAGTTTTTCTGAATTCTTCTGGAAAGGAAAACATGTTTTAGTAGTAACTTTGTGGTATAGCTACAATGAGACAGCCTTTCCTGTAGCACAACAATACGTTACAGTACAGTACTTACTTCATCACGGCAATAAGCGTAGTAACTACGATATCTACACGCAAAGCATTTCACTTTTGTTTATCATGAGGTAAGTACATTGACTTATGCGAAACGTAGCTTTCGGAGGACGATAACTACGACACTTCCACAGAGATTATCTTACAACAAGACGCACAGTTTAGCGCTACAGTACACGTATTTGAGTGATTAATTTTGTACTTAAAACATTTATTTTTAAAGATATTTGAAGTACATTGATACAAAGGTTTTCCGTGATACATTTCATTCCTTTGCTGTAATCTGTAACACCTGAGGATATAATTACATTAATCCTCAGGGGGCTACACGCTTACTTTGTGTACCATGTGTATGGCAAGCTCAAGGAGGCCTAGCTAATATGGTATTTGCTTATACAACTTTACACATCGGTACCATATTTCTCTAGCACATTAATTACACAGCTATCTGATGATTTAACTGAGAGACAAACATATTTTTACTACATCAGTGACAAATGTTTACGTAATTATACGGGTGGATTACTTCACACTTATGAAATTGTATTTTGTCTGTACTTTGTGAACAGTTAATATTTTTTCGGAACCATTGTGACACTATGAGCGCTTTGAATGATATATTTGGTATGGGATCATGATTTTTAAAGTACGTTTGAGGTAGATGACACTTTTGTCATGAGCAGAGAATTTTTTTTAGGCTTTGAAATTATTGCAGAAAGCTATGACATTTTTGAGATTTGACTGAGGTGTTACAATGTTATTATTACGACGACGATGTGAATTATGCTGCTGAGGTATGTTTAAGCTGATGCTATATGAGTTATTTGGTTATGCTACGTATCTGTTATGATGAAATATTGAAGAAGTGTAGACGAATAAGGTAAGGAATAATGAGTAGTGGTTAGGGACTCTGGTTTGTGAAAAATGTTGTTGGAAACCAGGAATCGTACTTTAAGTGTTATAAAAACTATGTATATGCGTGAATGTATCACTATGCTGTCGAAAATTTTTGAACACTATTATTTTTAAAAGATTTTATTTCTACAGATTTGTAACGCAAATTCTTCATCTGTGAATTTTTTTTATATGAGACTGCCACTGTAGGGGAAACTGGTGTCGTAAATATTTCGATAAGACAGTTAAGTTACCACCTGCACGTAATGCGTCGTGGGCACCCAGCTGCGCGACAACCACCTGACAAAAGAAAGCCATTAGTGTGTGCCTTTCAGAGGCACAGGTAAAAAAAAAAGGGAGGCCATTATCCTCGCTATTGACATTCCTTTGTAGAAAGCACCGCAAATACGACACGCTCATTACTGAGAAAGATACTTACATTTGACACCTGATTATAACAAACGTCTTTCTACTAGAGTTGAGAGAATTCTACTAACTTATGAAATGTCACATGACTATTGAATGATATTTTTATGCTTTGTCCATAGTTGCTTATTTCATTTGATATCTGTTTTCCAGCTGTGTTGCATCACTGATTTTATAAAATAAAATTAAATGCATTTGCTAATATGAACACTTTCTGCCAACAGACCTATTAAATAATAATTTTATGATCCATATTATTCGAAAAAGGAGCACTTTGAATAGAAAGAACAATACGAAGGGATTAATCACAGTAACTGAATACAAAATTTTCTTTTCAAGTACACAGTAATATTTTTTTACAATAAGTTTTCGTGGTGCACCACTTTAATTACATAGACTATAAGATGTGAATGGACATTGTCCATTTCTGCATTGTTGTCTTTAGTGTACATTTTTTTCTGCTTGAGCTTTGTCATGTTTAGGTATAAGTTATAGCATTTTCTGCGGCTGTTGCCATTCATAGTGCTACTGAATGTCACTTTGTGTTACTAGGTTAAGCCAATTTTATTACTGATTTATTTTTCTTGTTTGGTGCGCATTGCCTTATATAGTTGTAATATTGCTGCCTTTTTTGGCAATTTCCATTTTTTTATCATTGCTGTTCGTGTAAATTGTTTTGTGCTGCTGCATTGCCTCGTCCCTTAGTTAAGCATCTGAGCTCAGTAGGTTGAAGTTAGCTTAAGAGGGGGTAGACTTTATAAGAAACTAACTATGATGAATTGGAAGAAAAGCATTGAGAAGCTATAAGAAAATGGTTTGGCCAAAAAAGTAGTGTACAGTGGAGAAAAACTATTTTTGAAAGAGGATGTGAACAGAAAACAGAAAGCATGCTTGGATAGGATTTTTTTTTGGCTGGAGCAAATGTTGAAATAAGAGGGACGATCTATGGAATGAAGTTTTGGGTTGCACTGCAGTACCAAATGTTACATTGAAAAAAAACCCTGTCCTTTCCTTTTGTGTTATCCCACTATGTGTTTGTGTACCCTTGTGTATTTGTTTTCTTCCTGTCTCTATGTACTGTTTCATAGAATTTTTTCTCTTCTAATACTAAGCTACATTCACTATGATGAGGAATACCGTTATCCTCAAATATAATTTGCATTAATAACATGTTATTTACTTCGTAAAGATGTTTACACATTATTTATTCTGTTTTATTCTAATGCTCATGTGTGAAGTTGATGTTTCAAAAGTTATTCTGATCTTTTATGTATGTACTTATGTCATAATTTTTGTAACTCTGATGTGCATGTTTATTTCTATTCTTTTGTAATGTCTGTTTTACTACAAATGTTATCTGTATTATTACGTTTTAATGATGTATTTTGTACCTTTGTTATTGTATTCTTATGTTATAAAATTGTAATTGACACCACTTCATCAAATTAAGTAACTTGTAAGTTACATTTCACTGCACACGTTTCTGTTGGCCATAGTATACAGACAATATGTGAGAAGCAGGGACTGATAGTGTTTGCACGTGTGTTAATGATTCAGCAAGGGACTGGTTAACAGCATTGTTGGTTCTAAGGAAAATTGGTTGATGGATTTGCTATATTCTCCGCAAGACTCTTCGATGGTGATTGTGCACCTGCACAGTCGCAACAGTTGCCTGCTAGCCATCTCTACAAGGACTACAGTGGGTCTACACCGTTGATGACTCACCAATACCATTATCTGTACAAGGACTGCAGTGGGTCTGCACCTCTGGTGGCCCACCAATACCATAATCTCTACTAGGACTATAGTAGGTCTGCTCTGTGATGACCAACCTTCCAATATTCTTCAAAACTTCGACTGACTCTGCTGTGGGTTTGCTCCGTTGTGGCCCATTACCTGTCAGCATGTCTTTCCGTTGGAAGGACACCACTACTTCTTGAAGACTGCATGGAAATACACTACTTGCATGTGCATTTTCTTTTACTGCTCCGACTTTGAGAAAAAAAAAATTCTGCAATTTTACTGTGATGAATGATCAGGACTGTCATTATGGACAGTGAGAAAATTTTAGCTTTTGACCAACATTGTAGTGATAAGTGTGTGCATTTCATTTCTTTGTTATTGTAATTATGAAAAATTTTTTTCAAATCTGTATTGGCCACTGCCCAAAATAATTTGTAAATTTTTTTGTGGTGAGCATGGGGGCTATGTAAGTAGGCTGTTTAGATTTTTTTATTGGTAACGCCACATAGCGCTCTGTATGAAAAATCACTGGCTGTGCTGTGTGCAGTCAGTGGCTGGTTGGCATTGTTGTAATACTCGCCATTGTAGTGTTGGGCGGCTGGATGTTAACAGCGCGTAGCGTTGTGCAGTTGGGGGTGAGCCGCCAGCAGTGGTGGATGTGCGGAGAGAGATGGTGGAGTTTTGAAATTTGTAAGAATTGGTGTCATGAACTGATATATATATATATATATATATATATATAATGACTCTTAAGGTAAATACATTGTTTGTTCTCAATTAAAATCTTTCATTTGCTAACTATGCCTGCCTATCAGTAGTTAGTGACTTCCGTAGTTTGAATCTTTTATTTAGCTGGCGGTAGTGGTGCTCGCTGTATTGCAGTAGTTCGAGTAACGAAGATTTTTGGTGAGGTAAGTGATTTGTGAAAGGTATAGGTTAATGTTAGTCAGGGCCATTCTTTTGTAGGGATTATTGAAAGTCAGATTGCGTTGCGTTAAAAAATATTGTGTGTCAGTTTAAGCACAGTCTTGTATAATTGTTCCTAGGGGACGTTTCAACTCTAATTACATTTCTCCTCTTACGACATAGGATACTCAGTGACACACAGCCGTCTCCATTTTGGTCATATTCTCCCTGCACCGAATACCACTAATCCATTTTCTATACTCCCGCAACCTCAGGAAATCTCTTGCAGTCGCGTTTCTTTTGACACTCGCGGAGTCACAAACAGGGCGCGCAAAATCTCGGACACCCCTGTATGATGTCAATTGGCGGAAACACCGGCCAGTGCCCCTCGCAGCAGGTAGTCCCTAAGAAAGGGACAACCAGTCTGCCACCCTACTCCAGGCTGCTCAGCGAGCTTTTAGCAGCTCACTGCAACATTCAGTCTTTACCTGCGCATTACGAAGAACTTAGCCTCCTCTTCAACCAACTAAACTACCACGTAATCCTCTTATCCGAAACGTGGTTGAAACCACACGTATCCTCTGCATCTGTCCATCTCCCAGGGTACAAATTTCTTAGGGCAGACAGATCAAAAAAGCGAGGTGGCGGGGTCGGCGCATATATACGAACAGATCTCAAAGCGAAAGTTTTAAGTACGTCAAATCCTGCTGAAGAAAAAGAGGCTGAATTCATGTTCATTGAGATAAATATACAAAATCGGAGATTCTTGACTGGCGTCGTGTACAATCCGCCAAAAGTAAGCTCAATGAGTTCCTTCCAGTCGGAATTACATTCACTTCAGTGTCAATACGAACATGTCATCGTAATGGGTGATTTTAACATAGACCTGCTAAGAGACACTTCCTCCGCAATAAACCTAAGAAGATTGTTTAGTTGCAATAGCATGAACATTCTTCCATTACAACCTACACACCATATGGCGCACAGTCATACTCTTATAGACGTGATCGCAACGAAACAGACAAAGTAAGAGATGTTGGTCAATCAGCAGCCCCTGGCCTCTCAGCACATTATGTAATATTCCTGGCCTACTCTGTGCAGCCCCCAAGGATCAAATCGCGTTACATAACTTGTAGGAACATGAAACGTATTGACCTTGACGCTCTAACAGCCGATTGCTCAGAAATCTCATGGCATCAAATAATCAGAGAACCTACAAGCGACGGCAAAATTAATGAACTTGGTGATAAACTCACTGCCCTCTTTGACAAACATGCACCTGTGCGCACAGTCCGTGTAAGAAAATCTCCTGCTCCATCGCTGACAGCTGAATTACGTCAAAGGATGACTAATAGGGATGCTGCCCACAGGCGTTTCAAGGCAGATCCGAAAACCGAGAGTTTCGAAGAATATAGAAAGCTACGGAACAGAGTGAAACAATGCATTCGCAATGCCAAAATCAGGCACGCTCGCTCCCTTGTATGCAGCGATCTGACACCCACGACTCTATGGAAGAATCTCCGTAGCTTGGGGGTCGGAAAGGCAAAATCGGAAACTACTTTTCATGTGTCAGCTAACGAATTAAATGAATTCTTCTCTGCACCTCTGATTACCAGCACGGCTGATAATTACCGTCCACAAGAATCCCCAAACAGGATAACTAACAACGATACCTTCCATCTAAAACATGTAATAACAAATACGGCAAGAAAAGCAATAATGAGAATCTCTTCTGATGCAATAGGCAACGACATTATCGGTATAACCATGATTAAGAATGTTGCCGATATCTTAGTACCTGTCTTAACTGACATATTTAATTTTTCCCTCGTGAACGGAATATACCCCACTGCATGGAAAAGAAGCATAATTCGACCCATCCCTAAGATCGAAAACCCGCAACTGCCTAGTGATTACCGACCAATTGGCATACAGCCAGCTGTTTCCAAAGCCCTTGAATATATTGTTCATGACCAAATCACTGAACACTTGCATGAATTCAGTCTATATGACAAATTTCAATCTGGTTTCCATAAACATCACAGCACAAACACTGCTCTAATTAAAGTAACTGATGACCTGAAATATGCCATCGACAATCGGAAGGCAATAATATTGACGCTACTGGACTTCAGTAAAGCTTTTGACATTGTTAACTTTGACATACTACTCAGAAAAATGCAACAGCTTAATTTCTCTGATAGTGCAATGAGATGGTTTAAAAGCTACTTAAAAGACAGACAGCAATGTGTTGTCTGCGCAAATGAAAAATCTTCCTTGAAACATATTTCTTCGGGAGTGCCACAAGGATCAGTCTTAGGACCACTGTTGTTTTCTTTATATGTCAACGATATTTCGTCGGTTTTGTCCTCCTGTAAACATATGCCGACGACCTCCAGCACTACCTAAGCGTCAGACCTGAAGACGTAAACACTGCAATCGCTCTGATGAATGATGATCTGTCTTCAGTAGTGACATGGGCGAAAAACCAGGGGCTTAAATTAAACGCAAAAAAGACGCAAGTAATCTTAATAGCCCATCAGAAATTAATAAGTTCAGATTTCCGCGAACGGCTACCTCCTATTCTGCTCGAAGGTACTCCAACACCATATCAGAAAACAGTGAAGAACTTGGGTGTAACTTTGGACGAGCATCTCAACTGGGCGGAGAATACAGTCGCAGTGTGCCGAAAGACGTCTGCTTGTCTCTATGCTCTCAAAAAGTTTCGGAACATATTCCCACAGAACTTGAAACGCCAGCTCGTGCAAGCACTCGTTCTACCGAACCTCCACTATTGTGATGTGATTCAACAAGGCATGAGTAGTGAAAACAAAAGACGGCTAGAGCTAACCATGAATGCCTGTGTGCGTTACACCTGCAACATTCGCCGATATGATCATGTTAGTGCTTCATACTCCGAGCTAGGGTGGCTGCCGCCGGACAAACTGCGTGACTACCACACTATATGTCTACTTCACCGACTCCTCGTCGCGCAAGCACCCCAGTACCTAGCTTCAGAGATTAAAAACGTGTAATGCCATCATAATCGAAACACGAGGTCGCTCTTATCTGGTATCCTAGCTGTGCCCACTCACAAAACAAAAACTTTTGCAAACTCCTTCTCAGTTGCCGCTGTCCGCCTCTGGAACAAACTGCCCCTTACCTTGAGGAAAATTCAATCTCCTGTTGCTTTTAAGAAGAAGTTGAAGCATTTCCTACTATCATCCGCATAAAATTCTCCACAAAATTAATGTGCAAGGCCAATCCTCTCATATGTCAAATAGCAAAGCTAGCGTCTCCTATCTTGCTTCTGAGATGCCTTCTTCTTCAACTATCTCTATTAGCCACGCAGTCTTATTTTCCTTTATATTTTCCTTAATTATGTTTCATCATGTCCCTCTATTCTTCTCCTCCCATCACCATGATTTCCCCCCACACTCCCTGCTGCCAGCACTCCTATCTGAAATCTTTCTCTTCAATAATGTATTTTTGGAGGTGTACCTTTCTAATTGTTTATCTCACTTTTTGTATTAGATGTAGTTTAACATGCCTACTACAACATATGACTGTAAAATAAGTAGAATGCCTGGTTAGATGTAAGAGAGGGACTGATGGCCCTAATCTTGTCAGGTTAAATAAATAAATAAATAAATAAATTTGCTATCGAATCGACTTAAAGTCAGATAGTCACATTGGCCGCTCTTCGCTCTGAAACGGTTACATTTATCTTGTGCAAAGCTATGTCGCGAACTGCGATATGCGGAGACACTAAAAGCACCATAGTAGAGCACAGAAGAAGCTTCGAAGTTGATGTAAATGCCTGTAAGAAGCAGTACAATTACAGTTTAGTTATCGATTTTTGCCTTTTTAGGGGTCTTTGGTGACTTTGACTTGAGCTGGGACCATAAGATTTTGCATGAAGGGAGGACTAGCTAACACCTTGCGTGGGAGAATGTGGAGAGTGTTCATATGTAGTAAAAACCAAAGAAATCCGACCGTTTTCGTCATTTGCTTTCGAATCGAGTTAATGTCTGATCGTCACATTGGCCGCTCTTCTCTCTGAAACGGTTACATTTACCGTGTGCAAAGCTATGTCGCGTGCTTCGGAATGCGGAGACACTAAAAGCACCATAGTAGAACACAGAAGAAGCTTCTAAGTTGATGTAATAGCCAGTAAGAAGCAGTACCATTCAAGTTTACTTACCGATATTTGACTTTTTAGCCGGCTTTGGTGCGTTGGTCTTGAGCAAGGGCCTTAAGATTTTGCATGAAGGGAGGACTAGCAGCCACGTTGCACGGGAGAATCTGAAAAGAGTTCAGATGTAGTAAAAACCTAAGAAATCAGCCCGTTATCGTCATTTGCTATCGAGTCGACTTAATGTCAGATCGTCAATTTTACCGCTCTTCTCTCTGAAACGGTTACATTTAAAGTGTGCAAAGCTATGTCGCGTGCTGCGAAATGCGGAGACACTAAAAGCACCATAGTAGAACACAGAAGAATCTTCTAAGTTAATGTAATAGACAGTAAGAAGCAGTACAATTCAAGTTTAAGTTACAGGTTATAGAATATTTAGCCGGGTTCGGTGCCTTGGACATGAGCTAGGACCTTAAGATATTGCATAAACGGAGGACTAGCGAACCCCGTTGCACGGGAGTATTTGAAAAGTGTGCATATGTAGTAATAACCTAAGAAATCAGCCCGTTTTCGTCATTTGCTATCTATTCGGCTTCATGTTAGATGGTCACATTGGACCCTAATCTCTGAAACGGTCGCGTGCTGCGGAATGCGGAGACACTAAATTCACAAAAGTAGAACACAAATGAAGCTTCTAAGTTGATGTAACAGTCAGTAAGAAGCAGTACAATTCAAGGTTAGTTATCGATTATTGACTTTTTAGTTTGCTTTGGTGCCTTGGACATGAGCTAGGATCATAAGATTTTGCATGAGGGAGGACTAGCACCAACGTTGCACGGGAGAATGTGAAAAGTGTTCATATGTAGTAAAATCCTAAGAAATCCGCCCGTTTGCGTCATCTGCTATCGAATCGACTTAATGTCAGATCGTCACATTGGCTGCCCTTCTCTCTGAAATGGTTACATTTATCTTTGCAAAGCTATGTCGCGTGCTGCGATATGCGGAGACACTAAAACCACCATAGTAGAACACAGAAATAGCTTCTAAGTTGATGTAATAACCAGTAAGAAGCATTACCATTCAAGTTTTAGTTATCGATTTTTGACTTTTTAGCCGGCTTTGGTGCCTTGGACATGAGCTAGGACCTTACGATTTTGCATGAAGGGATAACTAGCAGCCACTTTGCACGGGAGAATGTGAAAAGTTTTCATATGTTGTAAAAACCTAAGAAATCCGCCCGTTTTCGTCACTTGCTATCGGTTCGACTTAATGTCAGACGGCCACGTTGGCCGCTTTTATCTCTGAAACGGTTACATTTATCGTGTGAAATGCTATGTCGCGTGCTGCGGACTGCGGAGACACTAAATGCACAAAAGTAGAACACAGAAGAAGCTTTTATGTTGATGTAATAGCCAGTAAGAAGCAGTACAATTCAAGTTTAGTTATCTATTGTTGACTTTTTAGCGTGCTTTGGTGCCTTGGACATGAGCTACGACCTTACGATTTTGCATGAAGGGAGGACTAGCAGCCACGTTGCACGGGAGAATGTGAAAAGTGTTCATATGTAGTAAAAACCTAAGAAATCCGCCCGTTTTCGTCATTTGCTATCAAATCGTCTTAATGTCAGATGGTCACATTGGAGGCTCTTCACTCTGAAACGGTTACATTTATTGTGTGCAAAGCTATGTTGCGTGCTGCGATATGCGGAGACACTAAAAGCACCATAGTAGAACACAGAAGCCGCTTCAAAGTTGATGTTATACCCAGTAAGAAGCAGTACAATTCAAGTTTAGTTATCGATTTTTGAATTTTTAGCTGGATTTGGTGCCTTGCACACGAGCTAGGACCTTAAGATATGCATGAAGGGAGGACTAGCAGCCACGTTGCACGGGAGAATGTGAAAAGTGATCGAATGTAGAAAAAACCTAAGAAATCCGCTCGTTTTCGTCATTTGCTATCGAATCGACTTAATGTCAGATCGTCACATTGGCCATTATTAACAATGAAACGGTTACATTTATCGTTTGCAAAACTATGTGTCGTGCTGCGGAATGCGCAGACACTAAAAGTACCATACTAGAACACAGAAGTAGCTTCTAAGTTGACGTAATAACCATTAAGAAGACGTAAAATAATAGTTTTAGTTATCGTTTATTGACTTTTTGGCCGGCTTTGGTGCCTTGGACATGAGCTAGGACCTTAATAATTTGTATGAAGGGAGGACTAGCAGCCACGTTGCACGGGAGAATGTGAAAAGTGTTCATATGTAGTAAAAACCTAAGAAATCCGCCCGTTTTCGTCATTTGGTATCGATTCGACTTTATATCAGATCGTCACATTGGCCGTTCTTCTCTCTGAAACGGTTACATTTATCGTGTGCAAAGCTATGTTGCGTGCTGCGATATGCGGAGACACTAAAAGCACCATAGTAGAACACAGAAAAAGCTTCTAATTTGAAGCAATAGCCAGTAAGAAGCAGTAGAACTAAAATTTAGTTATCGATTTTTGAATTATTAGCCGGCTTTGGTGCCTTGGACATGAGGTAGGACCTTAAGATTTTGCATGAAGGGTGGACTAGCAGCCACGTTGCACGGGAGAATGTGAAAAGAGATCGAATGTAGTAAAAACCTAAGAAATCCGCTCGTTTTCGTCATTTGCTATCGAATCGACTTAATGTCAGATCGTCACATCGGCCGCTCTTCTCTATGAAACGGTGACATTTATCGTGTGCAAAACTATGTGCCGTGCTGCGGAATGCGCGGACACTATAAGCACCATAGTAGAACACAAAAGGAGCTTCTAAGTTGATCTAATAACCAGTAAGAAGCAATACAATAGTTTTAGTTATCGATTGTTTACTTTATAGGCGGCTTTGGTGCCTTGGACATGGGCTAGGACCTTACGATTTTGCATGAAGGGAGGACTAGCTGCCACGTTGAACGGGATAATGTGAAATGAGTTCATATGTAGTAGAAACCTAAGAAACCCGCCCGTATTCGTCATTTGCTATCGAACCGACTTAATGTCAGATCGTCACACTGGCCGCTCTTCTCTCTGAAACGGTTACATTTATCGTGTTCATAGCTATGTTGCGTGCTGTGAAATTCGGAGACACTAAAAGCACCATAGCAGAACACAGAAGGAGCTTCTAAGTTGATGTAATATCCAGTAAGAAGCAGTACAATACAAGTTTTAGTTATCGATTGTTGACTTTATAGGCGGCTTTGGTGCCTTGGACATGAGCTAGGACCTTACGATCTTGCATGAAGGGAGGACTAGCAGCCACCTTCCACGGAAGAATGTGAAAAGTGTTCATATGTACCAAAACCCTGAGAAATTTGTCCGTTTTCGCCATTTGCTATCGAATTGACTTATTGTCAGATCGTCACATTGGCCGCTCTTCTCTCTGAAACGTTTAAATTTATGGTGTGCAAAGCTACGTCACGTGCTGCGATATGCGGGGACACTAAAAGTCCCATAGTAGAACACAGAAGTAGCTTCTAAGTTGATGTAAAAAACACTAAGAGGCATAACAATTCAAGTTTTAGTTATCGATTTTTGACATGTTATACGGCTTTGGTGCCTTCGACATGAGCTAGGACCTTACGATTTTACATGAAGGGAAGACTAGCAGCTACGTTGCACGGGAGAATGTGAAAAGAGTTCATATGTAGTAAAAACCTAAGAAACCGGCCCGTTTTTTTCGTCATTTGCTGTCAAATCGACATAATGTCAGGTCGTCACATTGGCCGCACTTCTCTCTGTAATGGATAAATTTATAGTGTGCAAAGTTATGTCGCGTGCTGAGGAATGCGGAGACGCCAAAAGCCCCATAGTAGAAAGCAGAAGACGCTTCTAAGTTGGTGTAATAGCCAGTAAGGAGCAGTACAATTGCAGTTTTAGTGATAGATTTTTAAATTTTTAGGCGGCTTTGGTGCCTTGTACATCAGCTAGGACCTTACGATTTTGCATGAAGGGAAGACTAGCAGCCACGTTGCACGGGAGAATGTGAAATGTGTTCATATGTAGTAAAAACCTAAGAAATCCGCCCGATTTCGTCGTTTGCTATCGATTCGACTTTATATCAGATCGTCACATTGGCCGCTCTTCTCTCTGAAACGGTTACATTTATCGTGTGCAAAACTATGTCGCGTGCTGCGGAATGCGGAGACACTAAAAGTCCCATAGTAGAACACAGAAGTAGCTTCTAAGTTGATGTAATAGCCAGTAAGAAGACGTAAAATAATAGTTTTAGCTATCGATTACTGACTTTTTGGCCGGCTTTGGTGCCTTGGACATGAGCTAGGACCTTAAGAATTTCTACAAATGGAGGACAAGCAGCCACGTTGCACGGGAGAATGTGAATAGTGATCGAATGTAGTAAAAAACTAAGTAATCCGCTCGTTTTCGTCATTTGCTATCGAACCGACTTTCTATCAGATCGTCGCATTGGCCGCTCTTCTCTCTGAAACGGTTTCATTTATGGTGTGCAAAGCTATGTTACGTGCTGCGATATGCGGAGACTCTAAAAGCACCACATTAGAACACAGAAGAAGCTTCTAAGTTGATGTAATAGCCAGTAACCAGCAGTACAATTCAAGTTTAGTTATCGATTTTTGACATGTTTTACGGCTTTGGTGCCTTGGACATGAGCCAGGACCTTACGATTTTGCATGAAGGGAGGACTAGCAGACACGTTGCACGGGAGAATGTGAAAAGTTTTCATATGTAGTAACAACCTAATAAATCCGCCCCTTTTTGGTCATTTGCTATTGAATCGACTTAATGTCAGATGGTCACATTGGCCACTCTTTTCTCTGAAACGGTTACATTTAACGTGTGCAAAGCTATGTCGCGTGCTGTGGAATGCGGAGACACTAAAAGCACCATAGTAGACCACAGAAGAAGCTTCTATGTTGATGTAATAGCCAATAAGAAGTAGTACAATTCAAGTTTTAGTTAACGATTTTGACTTTTTAGCCGGCTTAGGTGCCTTGGACATGAGCTAGGACCTTAAGATTTTGCATGGAAGACTAGCAGCCCCGTTGCACGGGAGAATGTGAAAAGTGTTCATATGTAAAAAAAATCCTAAGAAATCTGCCCGTTTTCGTCATTTGCTATCGAATCGACTTAATGTCATATAGTCACATTGGCCGCTCTTCTATCTGAAACGGTTATATTTAACGTGTGAAAAGCTATGTCACGTGCTGCGGAACGGGGAGACACTAAAAGCACCATACTAGACCACAGAAGAAGCTTCTACGTTGATGTAATAGCCAATAAGAAGCAGTACAATTCAAACTTCAGTTAACGATTTTTGACTTTTTAGTCAGCTTTGTTGCCTTGGACATGAGCTAGGACCTTAAGATTTTGCATGAAGGGAGGACTATTAGCATCATTGCACGGGATAATGTGAAAAGCGTTCATATGTAGCAAAAACCTAAGAAATCCGAGCGTTTTCGTGACTTGCTATCGAAACGACTTAATGGCAGATGGTCACATTGGCCGCTATTCTCTCTAAAATGGTTACATTTAACGTGTGCGAAGCTATGTTGCGTGATGCGGAATGCGGAGACACTAAAAGCACCATAGCAGACCGCAGAACAAGCTTCTACTTTGATGTAATAGCCAATAAGAAGCAGTACAATTCAAGTTTTAGTTAACGATTTTTGACTTTTAAGGCGGCTATGGTGCCTTGGACATGAGCTAGGGCCTTAAGATTATGCATGAAGGGAGGACCAGAAGCAACGTTGCACGGGAGAATGTTAAAATTGTTCATATATAGTAAAAACCTAAGAAATCCGCCCGTATTCGTCATTTGCTATCGAATCGACTTAATGTCAGATCGTCACATTGGCCGTTCTTCTATCTGAAACGGTTACATTTATCGTGTGCAAAGCTATGTCGCGTGCTGCGGAATGCGTAGACACTACAAGCACCATAGTAGAACACAGAAGAAGCTTCTAAGTTGACGTAATAGCCAGTAAGAAGACGTAAAATAATAGTTTAGCTATCGATTATTGACTTTTTAGCCGGCTTTGGTGCCTTGGATATGAGCTAGGACCTTAATAATTTGTATGAAGGATGGACTAGCAGCGACGTTGTACGGGAGAATATGAAACGTGTTCATATGTAGTAAAAACCTAAGAAATCCGCCCGTTTTCGTCTTTTGCTATCGACTCGACTTAATGTCAGACCGTCACATTGGCCGCTCGTCTCTCTGAAAAGGTTACATATATCGTGTGCAAAGCTACGTCGCGTGCTGCGACATGTGGAGACACTACAAGCACCATAGTAGAACACAGAAGAAGCTTCTAAGTTGATGTAACAGCCAGTAACCAGCAGTACAATTAAAGTTTAGTTATCGATTTTTGATTTTTTAGCCGGCTTTGCTGCCTTGGACATGAGCTAGGACCTTAAGAATTTGCATGAAGGGAGGACTAGCAGCCACGTTGCACGGGAGAATGTGAAACGTGTTCATATGTAGTAAAAACCTAAGAAATCCGAACGCTTTCCTCATTTGCTATCGAATCGACTTAATGTCAGATGGTCACATTGGAGGCTCTTCTATCTGAAACGGTTACATTTATCGTGTGCAAAGCTACGTCGCGTGCTGTGATATGCGGAGACACTACAAGCACCATAGTAGAACACAGAAGAAGCTTCCAAGTTGACGTAATAGCCAGTAAGAAGCCGTAAAATAATCGTTTTAGTTATCGATTATTAACTTTTTAGCCGGCTTTGGTGACTTGGACATGAGCTAGGACCTTAAGAATTTCTATAAAGGGAGGACAAGCAACCACGTTGCACGGGAGAATGTGAAAAGTGATCGAATGTAGTAAAAAACTAAGTAATCCGCTCGTTTTCGTCATTTGCTATCGATTCGACTTTATATCAGATCGTCACATTGGCCGCTCCTCTCTCTGAAACGGTTACATTTATCGTGTGCAAAGCTATGTTGCGTGCTGCGATATGCGGAGACACTAAAAGCACCATAGTAGAACACAGAAGAAGCTTCTACGTTGATGTAATAGCCAGTAAGAAGCAGTAGAACTCAAATTTAGCTATCGATTTTTGATTTTTTAGCAGGCTTTGGTGCCTTGGACATGAGGTAGGACCTTAAGAATTTGCATGAAGGGAGGACTAGCAGCCACGTTGCACGGGAGAATGTGAAACGTGTTCATATGTAGTAAAAACCTAAGAAATCCGAACGCTTTCCTCATTTGCTATCGAATCGACTTAATGTCAGATGGTCACATTGGAGGCTCTTCTATCTGAAACGGTTACATTTATCGTGTGCAAAGCTACGTCGCGTGCTGTGATATGCGGAGACACTACAAGCACCATAGTAGAACACAGAAGAAGCTTCCAAGTTGACGTAATAGCCAGTAAGAAGCCGTAAAATAATCGTTTTAGTTATCGATTATTAACTTTTTAGCCGGCTTTGGTGACTTGGACATGAGCTAGGACCTTAAGAATTTCTATAAAGGGAGGACAAGCAACCACGTTGCACGGGAGAATGTGAAAAGTGATCGAATGTAGTAAAAAACTAAGTAATCCGCTCGTTTTCGTCATTTGCTATCGATTCGACTTTATATCAGATCGTCACATTGGCCGCTCCTCTCTCTGAAACGGTTACATTTATCGTGTGCAAAGCTATGTTGCGTGCTGCGATATGCGGAGACACTAAAAGCACCATAGTAGAACACAGAAGAAGCTTCTACGTTGATGTAATAGCCAGTAAGAAGCAGTAGAACTCAAATTTAGCTATCGATTTTTGATTTTTTAGCAGGCTTTGGTGCCTTGGACATGAGGTAGGACCTTAATATTTTGCATGAAGGGAGGACTAACAGCCACGTTGCACGGGAGAATGTGAAAAGAGATCGAATGTAGTAAAAACCTAAGAAATCCGCTCGTTTTCGTCATTTGCTATCGAATCGACTTAATGTCAGATCGTCACACTGGCCCCTCTTCTCTCTGAAACAGTTACATTTATCGTGTGCAAAGCTATGTTGCGTGCTGCGAAATTCGGAGACACTAAAATTACCATAGTAGAACACAGAAGGAGCTTCTAAGTTGATGTAATAACCAGTAAGAAGCAGTACAACACAAGTTTTAGTTATCGATTGTTGACTTTATAGGCGGCTGTGGTGCCTTGGACATGAGATAGGACCTTACGATTTTCATGAAGGGAGGACTATTAGCCATGTTGCACGGGAGAATGTGAAAAATGTTCATATGTAGCAAAAACGTAAGAAATCCGCCCGTTTTCGTCATTTCCTATCGAATTAAATTCAGATGGTCACATTGGCCGCTCTTCTGTCTGAAACGGTTAAATTTAACATGTGCAAAGCTATGTTGAGTGCTGCGGAATGCAGAGACACAAAAGCACCATAAAAGAACAGAGAAGAAGTTTCTAATTTGATGTAAATGCCAGTAAGAAGCAGTACAATTTAAGTATAGTTATCGATTTTTGACTTTTGAGCTGGCTCTGGTGCCTTGGACATGAGCTAGGACGTTAAGATTTTGCATGAAGGGACGCCTAGCTGCCACGTTGCACGGGAGAATGTAAAAAGTGTTGACATGTAGTAAAAACCTAAGATATCCGCCTGTTTTCGTCATCTGCTATCGAATCGACTCAATATCATATCGTCACGTTGACCGCTCTTCTCTCTGAAACGGTTACGTTTATCGTGTTCAAAGATATGTAGCGTGCTGCGGAATGCGGAGAATCTAAAAGCACCATAGTAGAAAACAGAAGAAGCTTCTAAGTTGATGTAATAGGCAGTAAGAAGCAGTAAAGTAATAGTTTTAGCTATCGGTTATTGACTTTTTAGCCGCCTTTGGTTACTTGGACATAAGCTATGACCTTAAGAATTTCTATGAAGGGAGGACTAGCAGCCACGTTGCACGGGCGAATGTGAAAAGTTTTCGTAAGTAGTAACAACCTAATAAATCAGCCCCTCTTTGGTTATTTGCTATTGAATCGACTTAATGTCAGATGGTCACATTGGCCGCTCTTTTCTCTGAACGGTTACATTCAACGTGTCAAAGCTATGTCGCGTGCTGTGGAATGCGGAGACACTAAAAGCACCATAGTAGAACACAGAAGGAGCTTCTAAGTTGATGTAATAACCAGTAAGAAACAGTACAATTCAAGTTTTATTTATCTATTTTTGACTGTTAAGCTGGCTTTGGTGCCTTGGAAATGTGCTAGTACAATACTATTTTGTATGAAGGGAGGACTAGCAGCCACGATGCACGGGAGAACGTGAAAGGTGTTCATATGTAGTAAAAACCTAAGAAATCCGACCGTTTTCGTCATTTGCTATCGAATCGACTTAATGTCAGATCGTCACACTGGCCGCTCTTCTGTCTGAAACGGTTAAATTTATCTTGTGCAAAGCTATGTCTCGTGCTGCGGAATGCGGAGACTGTACAAGCACCATAGCAGAACACAGAAGAAGCTTCTAAGTTGATGTAATAGCCAATAAGAAGCAGTACAATTCAAGTTTCATTTAACGATCTTTGACTTTTTAGCCGGCTTTGGTGCCATGGACATGAGCTGGGAACTTACGATTTAGCATGGAGGACTAGCAGCCACGTTGTACGGGAGAATGTGAAAAGTGTTCATATGTAAAAAAAACCTAAGATATCCGAGAGTTTTCGTCATTTGCTATCGAATCGAATTAATGTCAGATCGTCACATTGGCCGCTCTTCTCTATGAAACGGTTACATTTATCGTGTGTAAAACTATGTGGCGTGCTGCGGAATGCGCAGACACTAAATGTACCGTAGTAGAACACAGAAGTAGCTTCTAAGTTGATGTAAAAATACACTAAGAGGCATAACAATTCAAGTTTTAGCTATCGATTTTTGACTTTTTAAACGGCTTTTGTGCCTTGGACTGAGCTAGGACCTTAAGAATTTGTATGAAGGGAGGACTAGCAGCCACGTTGCACGGGAGAATGTGAAATGTGTTCAAATGTAGTAAAAATCTAAGATATCCGCTAGTTTTCGTCATTTGCTGTCGAATTGACTTAATATCAAATCGTCACATTCGCTGCTCTTCTCTCTGAAACGGTTACATTTAACGTGTGAAAAGCTATGTCGCGTGCTGCGGATCGCGGAGACACTAAAAGCACCATACTAGACCACAGAAGAAGCTTCTAAGTTGATATAATAGCCAATAAGAAGCAGTACAATTCAAGCTTTAGTTAACGACTTTTGACTTTTTATTCAGCTTTGATGTCTTGGACATGAGCTGGGACCTTACGATGTTGCATGAAGGGAGGACTATCAGCCACGTTGTACCGGAGAATGTGAAAAGTTTTCATATGTAGTAAAAACCTAAGAGATCCGCCCGTATTCGTCATTTGCTATCGAATCGACTTAATGTCAGATCGTCACATTGGCCGTTCTTCTCTCTGAAACGGTTACATTTATCGTGTGCAAAGCTATGTCGCGTGCTGCGATATGCGGAGACACTTAAAGCACCATAGTAGAACAAAGAAGAAGTTTCTAAGTTGATGTAATAGCCAGTAAGAAGCAGTAGAATTCAAGTTTATTTATCGATTTTTGACTGTTTAGCGGGCTTTGGTGCCTTGGACTGAGCTAGGACCTTAAGATTTTGCATGAAGGGAGGACTAGAAGCCACGTTGCACGTGAGAAAGTGGAAAGTGATCGAATGTAGTATAAACCTAAGAAATTCGCACGTTTTCGTCATTTGCTATCGAGTCGACATAATGTCAGATCGTCACATTGGCCACTCTTCTCTATGAAATGGTTACATTTATCGTGTGCAAAGCTATGTCGCGTGCTTCGGAATGCGGAGACACTAAAAGCACCATAGTAGAACACAGAAGAAGCTTCTAAGTTGATGTAATAGCCAGTAAGAAGCAGTACCATTCAAGTTTACTTACCGATATTTGACTTTTTAGCCGGCTTTGGTGCGTTGGAATTGAGCAAGGGCCTTAAGATTTTGCATGAAGGGAGGACTAGCAGCCACGTTGCACGGGAGAATCTGAAAAGAGTTCAGATGTAGTAAAAACCTAAGAAATCAGCCCGTTATCGTCATTTGCTATCGAGTCGACTTAATGTCAGATCGTCAATTTGACCGCTCTTCTCTCTGAAACGGTTACATTTAACGTGTGCAAAGCTATGTCGCGTGCTGCGAAATGCGGAGACACTAAAAGCACCATAGTAGAACACAGAAGAATCTTCTAAGTTAATGTAATAGACAGTAAGAAGCAGTACAATTCAAGTTTAAGTTACAGGTTATAGAATATTTAGCCGGGTTCGGTGCCTTGGACATAAGCTAGGACCATAAGATATTGCATAAACGGAGGACTAGCGAACCCCGTTGCACGGGAGTATTTGAAAAGTGTGCATATGTAGTAATAACCTAAGAAATCAGCCCGTTTTCGTCATTTGCTATCTATTCGGCTTCATGTTAGATGGTCACATTGGACCCTAATCTCTGAAACGGTCGCGTGCTGCGGAATGCGGAGACACTAAATTCACAA
Source organism: Schistocerca gregaria (assembly GCF_023897955.1). Lineage (NCBI taxonomy): Eukaryota > Metazoa > Arthropoda > Insecta > Orthoptera > Acrididae > Schistocerca > Schistocerca gregaria. The sequence continues at coordinate 156,662,998 of NC_064930.1, read as the reverse complement.
AAGTAGAACACAAATGAAGCTTCTGAGTTGATGTAACAGTCAGTAAGAAGCAGTACAATTCAAAGTTAATTATCGATTATTGACTTTTTAGTTTGCTTTGGTGCCTTGGACATGAGCTAGGATCATAAGATTTTGCATGAGGGAGGACTAGCACCAACGTTGCACGGGAGAATGTGAAAAGTGTTCATATGTAGTAAAATCCTAAGAAATCCGCCCGTTTGCGTCATCTACTATCGAATCGACTTAATGTCAGATCGTCACATTGGCTGCCCTTCTCTCTGAAATGGTTACATTTATCTTTGCAAAGCTATGTCGCGTGCTGCGATATGCGGAGACACTAAAACCACCATAGTAGAACACAGAAATAGCTTCTAAGTTGATGTAATAACCAGTAAGAAGCATTACCATTCAAGTTTTAGTTATCGATTTTTTACTTTTTAGCCGGCTTTGGTGCCTTGGACATGAGCTAGGACTTTACGATTTTGCATGAAGGGATAACTAGCAGCCACTTTGCACGGGAGAATGTGAAAAGTTTTCATATGTTGTAAAAACCTAAGAAATCCGCCCGTTTTCGTCACTTGCTATCGATTCGACTTAATGTCAGACGGCCACGTTGGCCGCTTTTATCTCTGAAACGGTTACATTTATCGTGTGAAATGCTATGTCGCGTGCTGCGGACTGCGGAGACACTAAATGCACAAAAGTAGAACACAGAAGAAGCTTTTATGTTGATGTAATAGCCAGTAAGAAGCAGTACAATTCAAGTTTAGTTATCTATTGTTGACTTATTAGCGTGCTTTGGTGCCTTGGACATGAGCTACGACCTTACGATTTTGCATGAAGGGAGGACTAGCAGCCATGTTGCACGGGAGAATGTGAAAAGTGTTCATATGTAGTAAAAACCTAAGAAATCCGCCCGTTTTCGTCATTTGCTATCGAATCGTCTTAATGTCAGATGGTCACATTGGAGGCTCTTCACTCTGAAACGGTTACATTTATTGTGTGCAAAGCTATGTTGCGTGCTGCGATATGCGGAGACACTAAAAGCACCATAGTAGAACACAGAAGCCGCTTCAAAGTTGATGTTATACCCAGTAAGAAGCAGTACAATTCAAGTTTAGTTATCGATTTTTGAATTTTTAGCTGGATTTGGTGCCTTGCACACGAGCTAGGACCTTAAGATATGCATGAAGGGAGGACTAGCAGCCACGTTGCACGGGAGAATGTGAAAAGTGATCGAATGTAGAAAAAACCTAAGAAATCCGCTCGTTTTCGTCATTTGCTATCGAATCGACTTAATGTCAGATCGTCACATTGGCCATTATTACCAATGAAACGGTTACATTTATCGTTTGCAAAACTATGTGTCGTGCTGCGGAATGCGCAGACACTAAAAGTACCATACTAGAATACAGAAGTAGCTTCTAAGTTGACGTAATAACCATTAAGAAGACGTAAAATAATAGTTTTAGTTATCGTTTATTGACTTTTTGGCCGGCTTTGGTGCCTTGGACATGAGCTAGGACCTTAATAATTTGTATGAAGGGAGGACTAGCAGCCACGTTGCACGGGAGAATGTGAAAAGTGTTCATATGTAGTAAAAACCTAAGAAATCCGCCCGTTTTCGTCATTTGGTATCGATTCGACTTTATATCAGATCGTCACATTGGCCGTTCTTCTCTCTGAAACGGTTACATTTATCGTGTGCAAAGCTATGTTGCGTGCTGCGATATGCGGAGACTCTAAAAGCACCATAGTAGAACACAGAAAAAGCTTCTAATTTGAAGCAATAGCCAGTAAGAAGCAGTAGAACTAAAATTTAGTTATCGATTTTTGAATTATTAGCCGGCTTTGGTGCCTTGGACATGGGGTAGGACCTTAAGATTTTGCATGAAGGGTGGACTAGCAGCCACGTTGCACGGGAGAATGTGAAAAGTGATCGAATGTAGTAAAAACCTAAGAAATCCGCTCGTTTTCGTCATTTTCTATCGAATCGACTTAATGTCAGAGCGTCACATCGGCCGCTCTTCTCTATGAAACGGTGACATTTATCGTGTGCAAAACTATGTGCCGTGCTGCGGAATGCGCGGACACTATAAGCACCATAGTAGAACACAAAAGGAGCTTCTAAGTTGATCTAATAACCAGTAAGAAGCAATACAATAGTTTTAGTTACCGATTGTTTACTTTATAGGCGGCTTTGGTGCCTTGGACATGGGCTAGGACCTTACGATTTTGCATGAAGGGAGGACTAGCTGCCACGTTGAACGGGATAATGTGAAATGAGTTCATATGTAGTAGAAACCTAAGAAACCCGCCCGTATTCGTCATTTGCTATCGAACCGACTTAATGTCAGATCGTCACACTGGCCGCAAATTCTCTCTGAAACGGTTACATCTACCGTGTTCAAAGCTATGTTGCGTGCTGTGAAATTCGGAGACACTAAAAGCACCATAGCAGAATACAGAAGGAGCTTCTATGTTGATGTAATATCCAGTAAGAAGCAGTACAATACAAGTTTTAGTTATCGATTGTTGACTTTATAGGCCTCTTTGGTGCCTTGGACATGAGCTAGGACCTTACGATCTTGCATGAAAGGAGGACTAGCAGCCACCTTCCACGGAAGAATGTGAAAAGCATATGTACCAAAAACCTAAGAAATTTGTCCGTTTTCGTCATTTGCTATCGAATTGAATTATTGTCAGATCGTCACATTGGCCGCTCTTCTCTCTGAAACGGTTACATTTATCGTGTGCAAAACTATGTCGCGTGCTGCGGAATGCGGAGACACTAAAAGTCCCATAGTAGAACACAGAAGTAGCTTCTAAGTTGATGTAATAGCCAGTAAGAAGACGTAAAATAATAGTTTTAGCTATCGATTACTGACTTTTTGGCCGGCTTTGGTGCCTTGGACATGAGCTAGGACCTTAAGAATTTCTACAAATGGAGGACAAGCAGCCACGTTGCACGGGAGAATGTGAATAGTGATCGAATGTAGTAAAAAACTAAGTAATCCGCTCGTTTTCGTCATTTGCTATCGAACCGACTTTATATCAGATCGTCGCATTGGCCGCTCTTCTCTCTGAAACGGTTACATTTATCGTGTGCAAAGCCATGTTGCGTGCTGCGATATGCGGAGACACTAAAAGCACCATAGTAGAACACAGAAGAAGCTTCAATGTTGATGTTATAGCCAGTAAGTAGCAGTAGAACTCAAAACTAAAAGCACCATAAAAGAACACAGAAGAAGTTATTAAGTTGATGTAATAGTCAGTAAGAAGCACTACAATTCAAGTTTAGTTATCGATTTTTGGATTTTTAGCCGGATTTGGTGCCTTGGACATGAGCTAGGCCTTACGATCTTGCATGAAGGGAGGACTAGCAGCCACCTTCCACGGAAGAATGTGAAAAGTGTTCATATGTACCAAAAACCTGAGAAATTTGTCCGTTTTCGTCATTTGCTATCCAATTGACTTATTGTCAGATCGTCACATTGGCCGCTCTTCTCTCTGAAACGGTTTCATTTATGGTGTGCAAAGCTATGTTACGTGCTGCGATATGCGGAGACTCTAAAAGCACCACATTAGAACACAGAAGAAGCTTCTAAGTTGATGTAATAGCCAGTAACCAGCAGTACAATTCAAGTTTAGTTATCGATTTTTGACATGTTTTACGGCTTTGGTGCCTTGGACATGAGCCAGGTCCTTACGATTTTGCATGAAGGGAGGACTAGCAGCCACGTTGCGCGGGGGAATGTAAAATGAGTTCATATGTAGTAAAAACCTAAGAAATCCGCCCGTTTTCGTCATTTGCAATCGAATCGACTTAATGTCAGATCGTCACACTGGCCGCTCTTCTCTCTGAAACGGTTACATGTATCGTGTGCAAAGCTATGTCGCGTGCTGCGGAATGCGGAGACATTACAAGCACCATAGTAGAACACAGAAGAAGCTTTTAAGTTGACGTAATAGCCAGTAAGAAGACGTAAAATAATAGTTTTAGCTATCGATTACTGACTTTTTGGCCGGCTTTGGTGCCTTGGACATACGCTAGGACCTTAAGAATTTGTATGAATGGAGGACTAGCAGCCACGTTGCACGGGAGTATGTGAAATGAGTTCATATGTAGTAAAAACCTAAGAAATCCATCCGTTTGCGTCATTTGCTATCGATGCGACTTTATATCAGATCGTCATATTGGCCGCTCTTCTCTCTGAAACAGTTACATTTATCGTGTGCAAAGCTATGTTGCGAGCTGCGAAATTCGGAGACACTAAAAGCACCATAGTATAACACAGAAGGAGCTTCTAAGTTGATGCAATACCCAGTAAGAAGCAGTACAATTTAAGGTTTAGTGATCGATTTTTAAATTTTTAGCCGGCTTTGGTGCCTTGGACATGAGCTAGGGCCTTACAAGTTTGCATGAAGGAAGGACTAGCAGCCACGTTGCACGGGAGAATGTGAAACGTGTTCATACGTAGTAAAAACCTAAGAAATCCGAACGCTTTCCTCATTTGCTATCGAATCGACTTAATGTCAGATGGTCACATTGGAGGCTCTTCTATCTGAAACGGTAACATTTATCGTGTGCAAAGCTACGTCGCGTGCTGCGATATGCGGAGACACTACAAGCACCATAGTAGAACACAGAAGAAGCTTCCAAGATGACGTAATAGCCAGTAAGAAGCCGTAAAATAATCGTTTTCGTTATCGATTATTAACTTTTTAGCCGGCGTTGGTGCCTTGGACATGAGCTAGGATCTTAAGAAATTCTACAAATGGAGGACAAGCAGCCACGTTGCACGGGAGAATGTGAATAGTGATCGAATGTAGTAAAAAACTAAGTAATCCGCTCGTTTTCGTCATTTGCTATCGAACCGACTTTATATCAGATCGTCACATTGGCCGCTCTTCTCTCTGAAACGGTTACATTTATCGTGTGCAAAGCCACGTTGCGTGCTGCGATATGCGGAGACACTAAAAGCACCATAGTAGAACACAGAAGAAGCTTCTATGTTGATGTTATAGCCAGTAAGAAGCAGTAGAACTCAAATTTAGCTATCGATTTTTGATTTTTTAGCAGGCTTTGGTGCCTTGGACATGAGGTAGGACCTTAATATTTTGCATGAAGGGAGGACTAACAGTCACATTGCACGGGAGAATGTGAAAAGAGTTCGAATGTAGTAAAAACCTAAGAAATCCTCTCGTTTTCGTCACTTGCTATCGAATTGACTTTTTTGTCAGATCGTCACATTGGCCGCTCTTCTCTCTGAAACTGTTACATTTATGGTGTGCAAAGCTATGTCACGTGCTGCGATATGCGGAGACACTAAAAGCAAAACAGTAGAACACAGAAGAAGCTTCTAAGTTGATGTTATAGCCACTAACCAGCAGTACAATTCAAGTTTAGTTATCGATTTTTGTCATGTTAGACGGCTTTGGTGCCTTGGACTTGAGCTAAGACGTTAAGATTTAGCATGAAGGGAGGACTAGCAGCCACGTTGCACGGTAGAATGTGAAAAGTGTTCATATGTAGTAACAACCTAATAAATCTGCCCGTTTTCGTCATTTCCTATCGAATTGACTTAATGTCAGATGGCCCCATTGGCCGCTCTTCTGTCTGAAACGGTTACATTTAACGTGTGCAAAAGTATGTTGAGTGCTGCGGAATGCGGAGACACAAAAGCACCATAAAAGAACAGAGGAGAAGTTTCTAATTTGATGTAAATGCCAGTAAGAAGCAGTACAATTTATGTTTAGTTATCGATTTTTGACTTTTGAACTGGCTTTGGTACCTTGGACATGAGCTAAGACGTTAAGATTTTGCATGAAGGGACGCCTAGCTGCCACGTTGCACGGGGGAATGTAAAAAGTGTTCACATGTAGTGAAAACCTAAGAAATCCGCCTGTTTTCGTCATCTGCTATCGAATCGACTCAATGTCATATCGTCACGTTGACCGCTCTTCTCTCTGAAACGGTTACATTTATCGTGTGCAAAGATATGTCGCGTGCTGCGGAATGCGGAGAATCTAAAAGCACCACAGTAGAACACAGAAGAAGCTTCTAAGTTGATGTAATACGCAGTAAGAAGCAGTAAAATAATAGTTTTAGCTATCGATTATTGACTTTTTAGCCGGCTTTGGTTACTTGGACATGAGCTAATACCTTAAGAATTTCTATGAAGTGAGGACTACCAGCCCCTTTGCACGGGCGAATGTTAAAAGTTTTCATATGTAGTAACAACCTAATAAATCCGCCCCTTTTTGGTCATTTGCTATTGAAACGACTTAATGTCAGATGGTCACATTGGCCACTCTTTTCTCTGAAACGGTTACATTTAACGTGTGCAAAGCTATGTCGCGTGCTGTGGAATGCGGAGACACTAAAAGCACCATAGTAGACCACAGAAGAAGCTTCTATGTTGATGTAATAGCCAATAAGAAGCAGTACAATTCAAGTTTTAGTTAACGATTTTGACTTTTTAGCCGGCTTAGGTGCCTTGGACATGAGCTAGGACCTTAAGATTTTGCATGGAAGACTAGCAGCCCCGTTGCACGGGAGAATGTGAAAAGTGTTCATATGTAAAAAAAATCCTAAGAAATCTGCCCGTTTTCGTCATTTGCTATCGAATCGACTTAATGTCAGATCGTCACATTGGCCGCTCTTTTCTCTGAAACGGTTACATTTATCGTGTGCAAAAAGCTATGACGCGTGCTGCGGAATGCGGAGACACTAGAAGCACCATAGTAGAACACAGAAGGAGCTTCTAAGGTGATGTTATAACCAGTAAAAAGCAGTACAATTCAAGATTACATTTTTCGTGTGCAAGGATATGTCCTGTGCTGCGAATTGCGGAGACACTAAAAGCACCATAGTAGAAAACAGAAGAAGATTATAAGTTGATGTAATAGCCAGTAAAAAGCAGTAAAATAATAGTTTTAGCTATCGATTATTGACTTTTTAGGCGGCTTTGGTGCCTTGCACATGAGCTAGGACCTTAAGATTTTTCATGAAGGGAGGACTAGGAGCCATGTTGCACGGGAGAATGTGAAATCTGTTAATATATAGTAAAAACCTAATAGATCCGTCCGTTTTCGTCATTTTGCTATCGAATCGACTTAATGGCAGATGGTCACATTGGCCGCTATTCTCTCTAAAACGGTTACATTTAACGTGTGCGAAGCTATGTTGCGTGCTGCGGAATGCGGAGACACTAAAAGCACCATAGAAGACCACAGAAGAAGCTTCTAAGTTGATGTAATAGCCAATAAGAAGCAGTACAATTCAAACTTTAGTTAACGATTTTTGACTTTTTAGCCGGATTTGGTGCCTTGGACATGAGCTAGGACCTTAAGATTTTGCATGAAGGGAGGACTAGCAGCCACGTTGCACGGGAGAATCTGAAAAGTGTTCATATGTAAAAAAAAACCTAAGAAATCCGCCCGTTTTCGTCATTTGCTATCGAATCGACTTAATGTCAGATCGTCACATTGGCCGCTCTTCTCTATTAAACGGTTACATTTATCGTGTGCAAAACTATTTGGCGTGCTGCGGAATGCGCAGACACTAAAAATACCATAGTAGAACACAGAAGTAGCTTCTAAGTTGATGTAAAATACACTAAGAGGCATAACAATTCAAGTTTTAGCTTTCGATTTTTTACATTTTAGACGGCTTTGGTGCCTTGGACTGAGCTAGGACCTTAAGAATTTTTATGAAGGGGGGACTAGCAGCCACGTTGCAAGGGAGAATGTGAAATGTGTTCAAATGTAGTAAAAATCTAAGAAATCCGCTAGTTTTCGTCATTTGCTGTCGAAGTGACTTAATATCAAATCGTCACATTGGCTGCTCTTCTCTCTGAAACGGTTACATTTATTGTGTGCAAAGCTATGTCGCGTGCTGCGTAATGCGGAGAAACTACAAGCACCATAAAAGAACACAGAAGAAGTTATTAAGTTGATGTAATAGTCAGAAAGAAGCACTACAATTCAAGTTTAGTTATCGATTTTTGACTTTTTAGCTGGCTTTGGTGCTTTGGACATGTGCTAGGACCTTACCATTTTGCAAGAAGTAAGGACTAGCTGCCTCGTTGCACGGGAGAATGTGAAAAGTGTTCATATGTAGTAAAAACCTAGGAATCATTACCGTTTTCGTCATTTGCTATCGAATCGACTTAATGTCGGATGGTCACCTTGGTCGCTCTTCTCTCTGAAACGGTTACATTTGTGGTGTGCAAAGCTATGTCGCGTGCTGCGGAATGCGGAGACACTAAAAGCACCATAGCAGACCGCAGAACAAGCTTCTACTTTGATGTAATAGCCAATAAGAAGCAGTACAATTCAAGTTTTAGTTAACGATTTTTGACTTTTAAGGCGGCTATGGTGCCTTGGACATGAGCTAGGGCCTTACGATTATGCATGAAGGGAGGACCAGAAGCAACGTTGCACGGGAGAATGTTAAAATTGTTCATATATAGTAAAAACCTAAGAAATCCGCCCGTATTCGTCATTTGCTATCGAATCGACTTAATGTCAGATCGTCACATTGGCCGTTCTTCTATCTGAAACGGTTACATTTATCGTGTGCAAAGCTATGTCGCGTGCTGCGGAATGCGTAGACACTACAAGCACCATAGTAGAACACAGAAGAAGCTTCTAAGTTGACGTAATAGCCAGTAAGAAGACGTAAAATAATAGTTTAGCTATCGATTATTGACTTTTTAGCCGGCTTTGGTGCCTTGGATATGAGCTAGGACCTTAGCAATTTGTATGAAGGAAGGACTAGCAGCGACGTTGTACGGGAGAATATGAAACGTGTTCATATGTAGTAAAAACCTAAGAAATCCGCCCGTTTTCGTCTTTTGCTATCGACTCGACTTAATGTCAGACCGTCACATTGGCCGCTCGTCTCTCTGAAAAGGTTACATATATCGTGTGCAAAGCTACGTCGCGTGCTGCGACATGTGGAGACACTACAAGCACCATAGTAGAACACAGAAGAAGCTTCTAAGTTGATGTAACAGCCAGTAACCAGCAGTACAATTAAAGTTTAGTTATCGATTTTTGATTTTTTAGCCGGCTTTGGTGCCTTGGACATGAGCTAGGACCTTAAGAATTTGCATGAAGGGAGGACTAGCAGCCACGTTGCACGGGAGAATGTGAAACGTGTTCATATGTAGTAAAAACCTAAGAAATCCGAACGCTTTCCTCATTTGCTATCGAATCGACTTAATGTCAGATGGTCACATTGGAGGCTCTTCTATCTGAAACGGTTACATTTATCGTGTGCAAAGCTACGTCGAGTGCTGTGATATGCGGAGACACTACAAGCACCATAGTAGAACACAGAAGGAGCTTCTAAGTTGATGTAATAACCAGTAAGAAGCAGTACAACACAAGTTTTAGTTATCGATTGTTGACTTTATAGGCGGCTGTGGTGCCTTGGACATGAGCTAGGACCTTACGATTTTCATGAAGGGAGGACTATTAGCCATGTTGCGCGGGAGAATGTGAAAAATGTTCATATGTAGCAAAAACGTAAGAAATCCGCCCGTTTTCGTCATTTCCTATCGAATTAAATTCAGATGGTCACATTGGCCGCTCTTCTCTCTGAAACGGTTAAATTTAACATGTGCAAAGCTATGTTGAGTGCTGCGGAATGCAGAGACACAAAAGCACCATAAAAGAACAGAGAAGAAGTTTCTAATTTGATGTAAATGCCAGTAAGAAGCAGTACAATTTAAGTATAGTTATCGATTTTTGACTTTAGAGCTGGCTCTGGTGCCTTGGACATGAGCTAGGACGTTAAGATTTTGCATGAAGGGACGCCTAGCTGCCACGTTGCACGGGAGAATGTAAAAAGTGTTGACATGTAGTAAAAACCTAAGATATCCGCCTGTTTTCGTCATCTGCTATCGAATCGACTCAATATCATATCGTCACGTTGACCGCTCTTCTCTCTGAAACGGTTACGTTTATCGTGTTCAAAGATATGTAGCGTGCTGCGGAATGCGGAGAATCTAAAAGCACCATAGTAGAAAACAGAAGAAGCTTCTAAGTTGATGTAATAGGCAGTAAGAAGCAGTAAAGTAATAGTTTTAGCTATCGGTTATTGACTTTTTAGCCGCCTTTGGTTACTTGGACATAAGCTATGACCTTAAGAATTTCTATGAAGGGAGGACTAGCAGCCACGTTGCCCGGGCGAATGTGAAAAGTTTTCGTAAGTAGTAACAACCTAATAAATCCGACCCTCTTTGGTTATTTGCTATTGAATCGACTTAATGTCAGATGGTCACATTGGCCGCTCTTTTCTCTGAACGGTTACATTCAACGTGTCAAAGCTATGTCGCGTGCTGTGGAATGCGGAGACACTAAAAGCACCATAGTAGAACACAGAAGGAGCTTCTACGTTGATGTAATAACCAGTAAGAAACAGTAAAATTCAAGTTTTATTTATCTATTTTTGACTGTTAAGCTGGCTTTGGTGCCTTGGAAATGAGCTAGTACCTTACTATTTTGTATGAAGGGAGGACTAGCAGCCACGATGCACGGGAGAACGTGAAAGTTGTTCATATGTAGTAAAAACCTAAGAAATCCGCCCGTTTTCGTCATTTGCTATCGAATCGTCTTAATGTCAGATCGTCACATTGGCCGCTCTTCCCTCTGAAACGGTGACATTTATCGTGTGCAAAGCTATGTCGGGTGATGCGGAATTCGGAGACACTAAAAGCACCATAGTAGAACACAGAAGGAGCTTCTAAGTTGATGTAATAACCAGTAAGAAACAGTACAATTCAAGTTTTATTTATCTATTTTTGACTTTTAAGCTGGCTTTGGTGCCTTGGAAATGAGCTAGTACCTTACTATTTTGTATGAAGGGAGGACTAGCAGCCACGATGCACGGGAGAACGTGAAAGTTGTTCATATGTAGTAAAAACCTAAGAAATCCGCCCGTTTTCGTCATTTGCTATCGAATCTTCTTAATGTCAGATAGTCACACTGGCCGCTCTTCTGTCTGAAACGGTTAAATTTATCTTGTGCAAAGCTATGTCTCGTGCTGCGGAATGCGGAGACTGTACAAGCACCATAGTAGAACACAGAAGAAGCTTCAAAGTTGATGTAATAGCCAATAAGAAGCAGTACAATTCAAGTTTTAGTTAACGATCTTTGTCTTTTTAGCCGGCTTTGGTGCCATGGACATGAGCTGGGAACTTACGATTTTGCATGGAGGACTAGCAGCCACGTTGTACGGGAGAATGTGAAAAGTGTTCATATGTAAAAAAAACCTAAGATATCCGAGCGTTTTCGTCATTTGCTATCGAATCGAATTAATGTCAGATCGTCACATTGGCCGCTCTTCTCTATGAAACGGTTACATTTATCGTGTGTAAAACTATGTGGCGTGCTGCGGAATGCGCAGACACTAAATGTACCGTAGTAGAACACAGAAGTAACTTCTAAGTTGATGTAAAAATACACTAAGAGGCATAACAATTCAAGTTTTAGCTATCGATTTTTGACTTTTTAAACGGCTTTTGTGCCTTGGACTGAGCTAGGACCTTAAGAATTTGTATGAAGGGAGGACTAGCAGCCACGTTGCACGGGAGAATGTGAAATGTGTTCAAATGTAGTAAAAATCTAAGAAATCCGCTAGTTTTCGTCATTTGCTGTCGAATTGACTTAATATCAAATCGTCACATTGGCTGCTCTTCTCTCTGAAACGGTTACATTTAACGTGTGAAAAGCTATGTTGCGTGCTGCGGAACGCGGAGACACTAAAAGCACCATACTAGACCACAGAAGAAGCTTCTAAGTTGATATAATAGCCAATAAGAAGCAGTACAATTCAAGCTTTAGTTAGCGATTTTTGACTTTTTATTCAGCTTTGATGCCTTGGACATGAGCTAGGACCTTACGATGTTGCATGAAGGGAGGACTATCAGCCACGTTGTACCGGAGAATGTGAAAAGTTTTCATATGTAGTAAAAACCTAAGAGATCCGCCCGTATTCGTCATTTGCTATCGAATCGACTTAATGTCAGATCGTCACATTGGCCGTTCTTCTATCTGAAACGGTTACATTTATCGTGTGCAAAGCTATGTTGCGTGCTGCGATATGCGGAGACACTTAAAGCACCATAGTAGAACAAAGAAGAAGTTTCTAAGTTGATGTAATAGCCAGTAAGAAGCAGTAGAATTCAAGTTTATTTATCGATTTTTGACTGTTTAGCGGGCTTTGGTGCCTTGGACTGAGCTAGGACCTTAAGATTTTGCATGAAGGGAGGACTAGAAGCCACGTTGCACGTGAGAAAGTGGAAAGTGATCGAATGTAGTATAAACCTAAGAAATTCGCACGTTTTCGTCATTTGCTATCGAGTCGACATAATGTCAGATCGTCACATTGGCCACTCTTCTCTATGAAATGGTTACATTTATCGTGTGCAAAACTATGTGGCGTACTGCGGAATGCGCAGACACTAAAAGTACCATAGTAGAACACAGGAGTAGCTTCTAAGTTGATGTAAAAAACACTAAGAGGCATAACAATTCAAGTTTTAGTTATCGATTATTGACTTTTTAGACGGCTTTTGTGCCTTGGACTGAGCTAGGACCTTAAGAATTTGTATGAAGGGAGAACTAGCAGCCACGTTGCACGGGAGAATGTAAAATTTGTTCAAATGTAGTAAAAACCTAAGAAATCCGAGCGTTTTCGTCACTTGCTATCGAATCGACTTAATGTCAGATCGTCACATTGGCCGCTCTTCTCTCTGAAACGGTTACATTTATGGTGTGGAAAGCTATGTCGCGTGCTGCGATATGCGGAGACACTAAAGGCACCATAGTAGAACACAGAAGAAGTTTCTAAGTTGATGTAATAGCCAGTAACCAGCAGTACAATTCAAGTTTAGTTATCGATTTTTGACTTTTTAGCCGGCTTTGGTGCCCTGGACTGAGCTAGGACCTTAAGATTTTGCATGAAGGGAGGACTATTAGCTACATTGCACGGAATAATGTGAAAAGTGTTCATATGTATCAAAAACCTAAGAAATCCAAGCGTTTTCGTCACTTGCTATCGAATCGACTTAATGTCAGATGGCCACGTAGGCCGCTCTTATCTCTGAAACGGTTACATTTATCGTGTGCAAAGCTATGTTGCGTGCTGCAAAATTCGGAGACTCAAAAAGCACCATAGTAGAACACAGAAGGAGCTTCTAAGTTGATGTAATAACCAGTAAGAAGCAGTACAATTCAAGTTATAGTTATTAATCTTTGACTTTTTATCCGGCTTTGGTGCCTTGGACATGAGCTAGGACCTTAAGATTTTGCATGAAGGAAGGACTAGCAGCCACGTAGCACGGGAGAATGTGTAAAGTGATCGAATGTAGTAAAAACCTAAGAAATCCGCTCGTTTTCGTCATTTGCTATCGAATTGACTTAATGTCAGTTCGTCACATTGGCCGCTCTTCTCAATGAAACTGTTACATTTATCGTGAGCAAAACTATGTGGCGTGCTGCGAAATGCGCAGACACTAAAAGTACCATAGTAGAACACAGAAGTAGCTTCTAAGTTGAAGTAATAAACAGTAAGAAGCATAGCAATTCAAGTTTTAGTTATCGATTTTTGAATTTTTAGACGGCTTTGGTGCATCGGACTGAGCTAGGACCTTACAATTTTGCATGAAGGGAGGACTAGCAGCCACCTCTCACGGGAGAATGTGAAAAGTGTACATATGTAGTAAAAACCTGAGAAATTCGTCCGTTTTCGTCATTTGCTATCGAATCGACTTAATGTCATATAGTCACATTGGCCGCTCTTCTCTCTGAAATGGTTACATTTATGGTGTGCAAAGCTATGTTGCGTGCTGCGATATGCGGAGGCACTAAAAGCACCACAGTAGAACACAGAAGAAGCTTCTAAGTTGATGTAATAGCCAGTAACCAGCAGTACAATTCAAGTATAGTTATCTATTTTTGACTTTTTAGCCGGCTTTGGTGCCTTGGACATGAGCTAGGTCCTTACGATTTTGCATGAAGGGAGGACTAGCAGCCACGTTGCACGGGAGAATGTGAAAAGTGTTCATATGTAAAAAAAAACCTAAGAAATCCGCCAGTTTTCGTCATTTGCTATCGAATCGACTTAATGTCAGATCGTCACATTGGCCGCTCTTCCCTGTGTTTACTTCGTAGATTCTTATTTAAATTGCGTGTGAGTTTCGTATAGGAGGTGCAATTTCGAGTTTTAGTTATTGTAATCGTAAAATCAGCAGATTGTAGCGCAGTCGTTAGGCATTTGAACAGGTTAGTTGATACATTCTTTGCGTGTTCCGCTTGCGTTATCTAGGCAAGGACTTGTGTTTCGATAACTGTTGTTAAACATCGATTAGAATGGACAGGGACTGCGATTGCTGTGTTCGGATGAGGGCTGACTTGGCATCCCTTCCCTCACAGCTGCAATCGGCGCTGACTTCGGTCGCGCAGCTTGAGGCTGTTTCCAATGGGCACCACTGTGGGGAGCCGGACTCGGGTATCACGGGGATGTCAACCTCGTCCCGTCTGTCCCCAGATCGGTCTGCCGCTGTGGTTGCCCCGGTTGCTGCCCGCAGTGGGGCTGAGCCCTCGCCTGTGGTTGATTGGGAAGTCGTTCCAAGGCGTGGCAGGCAGCGAAAGGCGTCCCCGGAGGCTGAACAGAAAGCTTCCCTGGTGCGTCTGACAAACCGGTTTCACGCACTGTCTCTGGCTCAGCCAGATGCAGCCGCCTGCCCTGTTTCAGAGGATCATTCTCAGCCTTCAAGGTCCAGGCAATCGCAGAGGGTGGGCTTACTGGTAGTTGGGAGCTCCAATGTTAGGCGCGTAATGGGGCCCCTTAGGGATACGGCGGCTAAGGAGGGGAAGAAATCCAGTGTGCACTCCGTGTGCATTCCGGGAGGAGTCATTCCTGATGTGGAAAGGGTCCTTCCGGATGCTATGGAGAGCACAGGGTGCAGCCTGCTGCAGGTGGTGGCACATGTCGGCACTAATGAATTGTGTCGCTTTGGATCTGAGGAAATTCTCTCTGGATTCCAGCGGCTATCTGATTTGGTGAAGGCTGCCGGTCTTGCTTACGAGATGAAGGCAGAGCTCACCATCTGCAGCATCGTTGACAGAACCGACTGCAGATCTTTGGTGCAGAGCCGGGTGGAGGGTCTGAATCAGAGGCTCAGACGGTTTTGCGACTGTATTGGCTGCAGATTCCTAGACTTGCGCCATAGGGTGGTTGGGTTTCTGGTTCCGCTGAACAGGTCGGGAGTTCACTACACTCAGCTGGCGGCTACACGGGTAGCGGAGGCTGTGTGGCGTGGACTGGGCGGTTTTTTAGGTTAGAAGGCCTCGGGAAAGTGCGGGATGGGCTGAAATGTCAAAGGGTGCTTGGCAATTACAGGACGTGCTTGGATCAAGGAACAGTCGGAATTTTAGTTGTAAATTGTTGTAGTTGCGCTGGAAAAGTCCCTGAGCTTCAAGCGCTAATAGAAAGCACAGAAGCTGATATAGTTATAGGTACAGAAAGCTGGCTAAAGCCTGAAATAAGTTCTGCAGAAATTTTTACGAAGTCTCAGACGGTGTTCAGGAAAGATAGATTAGGCAGAATTGGTGGTGGAGTGTTTGTGTCTGTCAGTAGTGGTTTATCTTGTAGTGAAGTCGAAGTAGATACTCCGTGCGAATTGGTGTGACTGGAGGTTATACTTAACAGCCGAATTAAGTTAATAATTGGCTCCTTCTACCGACCCCCAGACTCCGATGATATAGTTGCGGAACAGTTCAGAGAAAGTTTGAGTCTCGTAACAAATAAATACCCCACTCATACAGTTATAGTTGGTGGGGACTCATCCTACCCTCGGTATGTTGGCAAAAATACTTGTTCAAAACCGGTGGTAGGCAGAAAACGTCTTCCGAGATTGTCCTAAATGCATTCTCCGAAAATTATTTCGAGCAGTTAGTCCACGAACCCACGCGAATTGTAAATGGTTGCGAAAACACACTTGACCTCTTGGCCACAAACAATCCAGAGCTGATAGAGAGCATCATGACTGATACAGGAATTAGTGATCACAAGGTCATTGTAGCTAGGCTCAATACCATTTCTTCCAAATCCATCAGAAACAAACGCAAAATAATTTTATTTAAAAAAGCGGATAAAGTGCCACTAGAAGCCTTCCTAAAAGACAATTTCCATTTCTTCCGAACTGACTATGCGAATGTAGACGAGATGTGGCTCAAATTCAAAGATATAGTAGCAACAGCAATTGAGATATTCATACCTCATAAATTGGTAAGAGATGGAACGGATCCCCCGTGGTACTCAAAAAAGGTCCGAACGCTGTTGAAGAGGCAACGGAAAAAGCATGCGAAGTTCAGAAGAACGCGAAATCCTGAAGATGGGCTAAAATTTACAGACGCGCGAAATTTGGCACGTACTTCGATGCGAGATGCCTTTAATAGGTTCCACAACGAAACGTTGTCTCGAAATTTGGTAGAAAATCGAAGAAATTCTGGTCGTATGTAAAGTACACAAGCGGCAAGACGCAGTCAATACCTTCGTTGCGCAGTGCCGATGGTACTGTTATCGACGACTGTGCCGCTAAAGCGGAGTTATTGAACGCAGTTTTCCGAAATTCCTTCACCAGGGAAGACGAATGGAATATTCCAGAATTTGAAACACGAACATCTGCTAGCATGAGTTTCTTAGAAGTAGATACCTTAGGGGTTGCGAAGCAACTCAAATCGCTTGATGCGGGCAAGTCTTCAGGTCCAGATTGTATACCGATTAGGTTCCTTTCAGATTACGCTGATACTATAGCTCCCTACTTAGCACTCATATACAACCGCTCGCTCACCGATAGATCTGTACCTACAGATTGGAAAATTGCGCAGGTCGCACCAGTGTTCAAGAAGAGTAGTAGGAGTAATCCATTTAACTACAGACCTATACCATTGACGTCGGTTTGCAGTAGGGTGTTGGAGCATATACTGTATTCAAACATTATGAATCACCTCGAAGGGAACGATCTATTGACACGTAATCAGTATGGCTTCAGAAAACATCGCTCTTGTGCAACGCAGCTAGCTCTTTATTCGCACGAAGTAATTGCCGCTATCGACAGGGGATCTCAAGTTGATTCCGTATTTCTAGATTTCCGGAAAGCTTTTGACACCGTTCCTCACAAGCGACTTCTAATCAAGCTGCGGAGCTATGGGGTATCGTCTCAGTTGTGCGACTGGATTCGTGATTTCCTGTCAGGAAGGTCGCAGTTCGTAGTAATAGACGGCAAATCATCGAGTAAAACTGAAGTGATATCAGGTGTTCCCCAGGGAAGCGTCCTGGGACCTCTACTGTTCCTGATCTATATAAATGACCTGGGTGACAATCTGAGCAGTTCTCTTAGACTGTTCGCAGATGATGCTGTAATTTACCGTCTAGTAGGGTCATCCGAAGACCAGTATCAGCTGCAAAGCGATTTAGAAAAGATTGCTGTATGGTGTGTCAGGTGGCAGTTGACGCTAAATAAAAAAAGTGTGAGATGATCCACTTAAGTTCCAAAAGAAATCCGTTGGAATTCGATTACTCGATAAATGATACAATTCTCAAGGCTGTCAATTCAACTAAGTACCTGGGTGTTAAAATTACGAACAACTTCAGTTGGAAGGACCACACAGATAATATTGTCGGGAAGGCGAGCCAAAGGTTGCGTTTCATTGGCAGGACACTTAGAAGATGCAACAAGTCCACTAAAGAGACAGCTTACACTACACTCGTTCGTCCTCTGTTAGAATATTGCTGCGCGGTGTGGGATCCTTACCAGGTGGGATTGACGGAGGACATCGTGAGGGTGCAAAGAAAGGCAGCTCGTTTTGTATTATCGTGTTATAGGGGAGAGAGTGTGGCAGATATGATACACGAGTTGGGATGGAAGTCATTACAGCATAGACGTTTTTCGTCGCGGCGAGACCTTTTTACGAAATTTCAGTCACCAACTTACTCTTCCGAATGCGAAAATATTTTGTTGAGCCCAACCTACATAGGTAGGAATAATCATCAAAATAAAATAAGAGAAATCAGAGCTCGAACAGAAAGGTTTAGGTGTTCGTTTTTCCCGCTCGCTGTTCGAGAGTGGAATAGTAGAGAGATAGTATGATTGTTGTTCGATGAACCCTCTGCCAAGCACTTAAATGTGAATTGCAGAGTAGTCATGTAGATGTAGATGTAGAACAGTGACATTTATCATGTGCAAAGCTATGTCGCCTGCTGCGGATGCGGAGACACTAAAATCCCCATAAAAGAACACAGAAGAAGTTTCTAATTTCATGTAAATGCCAGTAAGAAGCAGTACAATTCAAGTTTAATTATCGATTTTTGACTTTTGAGCTGGCTTTGGTGCCATGGACATGAGCTAGGACCTTAAGATTTTGCATGAAGGGACGCCTAGCTGCCACGTTGCACGTGAAAATGTAAAAAGTGTTCATATGTAGTAAAAACCTAAGAAATCCGCCTGTTTTCGTCATCTGCAATCGAATCGACTCAGTGTCATATGGTCACGTTGACCGCTCTTCTCCTGAAACGGTTACATTTATCGCGTGTAAAGCTGTGTCGCGTGCTGCGGAATGCGGAGAATCTAAAAGCACCATAGTAGAACACAGAAGAAGCTTCTAAGTTGATGTAATAGGCAGTAAGAAGCAGTAAAATAATAATTTTAGCTATCGATTATTGACTTTTTAGCCGGCTTTGGTTCCTTGGACATGAGCTAGGACCTTAAGAATTTCTATGAACGGAGGACTAGCAGCAACGTTGCACGGGCGAATGTAAAAAGTGTTCATATGTAGTAAAAACCTAAGAGATCCGCCCGTATTCGTCATTTGCTATCGAATCGACTTAATGTCAGATGGTCACATTGGCCGCTCTTTTCTCTGAAACGGTTACATTTAACGTGTGCAAAGCAATGTCGCGTGCTGCGGAATGCGGAGACACTAAAAGCACCATAGTAGACCACAGAAGAAGCTTCTAAGTTGATGTAATAGCCAACAAGAAGTAGTACATTTCAAGTTTTAGTTAACGATTTTTGACTTTTTAGTCAGCTTTGGTGCCTTGGACATTTGATAGGACCTTAAGATTTTGCATGAACGAAGGACTAGCAGCCACGTTGCACGGGAGAATGTAAAAAGTGTTCATATGTACTAAAAACCTAAGAGATCCGCCCGTATTCGTCATTTGCTATCGAATCGACTTAATGTCAGATCGTCACATTGGCCGCTCATTTCTCTGAAACGGTTACATTTATCGTGTGCAAAAAGCTATGACGCGTGCTGCGGAATGCGGAGACACTAGAAGCACCATAGTAGAACACAGAAGGAGCTTCTAAGGAGATGTTATAACCAGTAAGAAGCAGTACAATTCAAGATTTAGTTATCGATTTTTGACTTTTTAGCCGGCTTTGGTGGCTTGGACATGAGCTAGGACCTAAAGATATTGCATGAAGGGTGGACTTGCAGCCACGTTGCACTGGAGAATGTGAAGAGTGTTCATATGTAGTAAAAACCTGAGACATCCGCCCGTTTTCGTCATTTGCTATTGAATTGACTTAATGTCAGATTGTCACATTGGCCGCTCTTCTGTATGAAACGGTTACATTTATCGTGTGCAAAGCTATGTTGCGTGCTGCGATATGCAAAGACACTAAATGCACCATAGTAGAACACAGAAGAAGCTTCTAAGTTGATGTAATAGCCAGTAAGAAGCAGTAGAACTCAAATTTAGCAATCGATTTTTGATTTTTAGCCGGCTTTGGTGCCTTGGACATGAGGTAGGACCTTAATATTTTGCGTGAAGGGAGGACTAACAGCCACGTTGCACGGGAGAATGTGAAAAGAGATCGAATGTAGTAAAAACCTAAGAAATCCGCTCGTTTTCGTCATTTGCTATCGAATCGACTTAATGTCAGATCGTCACACTGGCCCATCTTCTCTCTGAAACAGTTACATTTATCGTGTGCAAAGCTATGTTGCGTGCTGCGAAATTCGGAGACACTAAAATTACCATAGTAGAACACAGAAGGAGCTTCTAAGTAGACGTAATAACCAGTAAGAAGCAGTACAATACAAGTTTTAGTTATCGATTGTTGACTTTATAAGCGGCTTTGGTACCTTGGACATGAACTAGGACCTTACGATCTTCAATGAAGGGAGGACTAGCAGCCACCTTGCACAGAAGATTGTGAAAAGTGTTCATATGTAGCAAAAACCTGAGAAATTCGTCCGTTTTCGCCATTTGCTATCGAATTGACTTATTGTGAGATCGTCACATTGGCCGCTCTTCTCTCTGAAACGGTTACATTTATGGTGTGCAAAGCTATGTCACGTGCTGCGATATGCGGAGACACTAAAAGCACCATAAATGAACACAGAAGAAGTTTCTAATTCGATGTAAATGTCAGTAAAAAGCAGTACAATTTAAGTTTAGTTATCGATTTTTGACTTTTGAGCTGGCATTGGTGCCTTGGACATGAGCTAGGACCTTAAGATTTTGCAAGAAGTAATGACTAGCAGCCACGTTGCACGGGAGAATGTGAAAAGCGTTCATATGTAGTAAAAACGTAGGAATCCGCCCGTTTTCGTCATTTTCTGTCGAATCGACTTAATGTCAGATCCTCACATTGGCCGCTCTTCTCTCTGAAACGGTTACATTTGTCGTGTGCAAAGCTATGTCGCGTGCAACGATATGCGGAAACACTAAAAGCCCCATAGTAGAACACAGATGAAGCTTCTAAGTTGATGGAATAGCCAGTATGAAGCAGTAAAATAATAATTATAGCTATCGATTGCAAACTTCTTAGCCGGCTTTGGTGCCTTGGGCATGAGCTAGGCCCTTAAGAATTTCTATGAAGGGAGGACTAGCAGGCACGTTGCACGGGAGAATGTGAAAAGTGTACATATGTACGAAAAAACTAAGAAGTCCGCCCGTTTTCGTCATTTGCTATCGATTCGACTTAATGTCAGATCGTCACATTGGCCGCTCTTCTCTCTGAAACGGTTACATTTATTGTGTGCAAAGCTATGTCGCGTGCTGCGGAACGCGGAGACACTAAAAGCACAATAGTAGAACGCAGAAGAAGTTTCTAAGTTGATGTCATAGCCAGTAACCAGCAGTACAATTCAAGTTTAGTTATCGATTTTTGAGTTTTTAGCCGGCTTTGGTGCCCTGGACTGAGCTAGTACCTTAAGATTTTGCTTGAAGGGAGGACTATTAGCTACATTGCACGGGATAATGTGAAAAGTGTTCATATGTATCAAAAACCTAAGAAATCCGAGGCTTTCCGTCACTTGCTATCGAATCGACTTAATGTCAGATGGCCACGTTGGCCGCTCTTCTCTCTGAAACGGTTACATTTATCGTGTGCAAAGCTATGTCGCGTGCTGCGTAATGCGGAGAAACTAAAAGCACCATAAAAGAACACAGAATAAGTTACTAAGTTGATGTAATAGCCAGTAAGAAGCACTACAATCCAAGTTTAGTTACCGATTTTTGACTTTTTAGCCGGCTTTGGTGCTTTGGACATTTTGCTAGGACCTTAAGATGTTGCATGAAGTAAGGACTAGCAGCCACGTTGCACGGGAGAATGTGAAAAGAGTTCATATGTAGTAAAAACCTAGGAATCCGCCCGTTTTCGTCATTTGCTGTCGAATCGACTTAATGTCAGATCGTCACATTGGCCGCTCTTCTCTCTGAAACGGTTACATTTGCCGTGTGCAAAGCTATGTCGCGTGCTGCGATATGCGGAGACACCAAAAGCCCCATAGTAGACACAGAAGAAGCTTATAAGTTGATGTAATAGCCAGTAAGGAGCAGTACAATTTAAGTATTAGTGATCGATTTTTAAATTTTGTAGCCGCCTTTTTGGCATTGAACCATTTCTAGGACCTTTAGATTTTGCATGAAGGGAGGAGTAGCAGCCACGTTGCACGGGAGAATGTGGAGAGTGTTCATATATAGTAAAAACCTAGGAAATCCGCCCGTTTTCGTCATTTGCTATCGAATCGACTTAATGTCAGATCGTCACATTGGCCGCTCTTCCCTGTGTTTACTTCGTAGATTCTTATTTAAATTGCGTGTGAGTTTCGTATAGGAGGTGCAATTTCGAGTTTTAGTTACTGTAATCGTAAAATCAGCAGATTGTAGCGCAGTCGTTAGGCATTTGTACAGGTTAGTTGATACATTCTTTGCGTGTTCCGCTTGCGTTATCTAGGCAAGGACTCGTTTTTTGGTAACTGTTGTTAAACATCGATTAGAATGGACAGGGACTGCGATTGCTGTGTTCGGATGAGGGCTGACTTGGCATCCCTTCTCTCACAGCTGCAATCGGCGCTGACTTCGGTCGCGCAGCTTGAGGCTGTTTCCAATGGGCACCACTGTGGGGAGCCGGACTCGGGTATCACGGGGATGTCAACCTCGTCCCGTCTGTCCCCAGATCGGTCTGCCGCTGTGGTTGCCCCGGTTGCTGCCCGCAGTGGGGCTGAGCCCTCGCCTGTGGTTGAATGGGAGGTCGTTCCAAGGCGTGGCAGGCAGCGAAAGGCGTCCCCGGAGGCTGAACAGAAAGCCTCCGTGGTGCGTCTGACAAACCGGTTTCACGCACTGTCTCGGGCTCAGCCAGATGCAGCTGCCTGCCCTGTTTCAGAGGATCATTCTCAGCCTTCAAGGTCCGGGCAATCGCAGAGGTTTGGGCTTACTGGTAGTTGGGAGCTCCAATGTTAGGCGCGTAATGGGGCCCCTTAGGGATACGGCGGCTAAGGAGGGGAAGAAATCCAGTGTGCACTCCGTGTGCATTCCGGGAGGAGTCATTCCTGATGTGGAAAGGGTCCTTCCGGATGCTATGGAGAGCACAGGGTGCAGCCTGCTGCAGGTGGTGGCACATGTCGGCACTAATGAATTGTGTCGCTTTGGATCTGAGGAAATTCTCTCTGGATTCCAGCGGCTATCTGATTTGGTGAAGGCTGCCGGTCTTGCTTACGAGATGAAGGCCGAGCTCACCATCTGCAGCATCGTTGACAGAACCGACTGCAGATCTTTGGTGCAGAGCCGGGTGGAGGGTCTGAATCAGAGGCTCAGACGGTTTTGCGACCGTATTGGCTGCAGATTCCTAGACTTGCGCCATAGGGTGGTGGGGTTTCGGGTTCCGCTGAATAGGTCGGGAGTTCACTACACTCAGCTGGCGGCTACACGGGTAGCGGAGGCTGTGTGGCGTGGACTGGGCGGGTTTTTAGGTTAGAAGGCCTCGGGAAAGTGCGGGATGGGCTGAAATGTCAAAGGGTGCTTGGCAATTACAGGACGTGCTTGGATCAAGGAACAGTCGGAATTTTAGTTGTAAATTGTTGTAGTTAGTCCACGAACCCACGCGAATTGTAAATGGTTGCGAAAACACACTTGACCTCTTGGCCACAAACAATCCAGAGCTGATAGAGAGCATCATGACTGATACAGGAATTAGTGATCACAAGGTCATTGTAGCTAGGCTCAATACCATTTCTTCCAAATCCATCAGAAACAAACGCAAAATAATTTTATTTAAAAAAGTGGATAAAGTGCCACTAGAAGCCTTCCTAAAAGACAATTTCCATTCCTTCCGAACTGACTATGCGAATGTAGACGAGATGTGGCTCAAATTCAAAGATATAGTAGCAACAGCAATTGAGATATTCATACCTCATAAATTGGTAAGAGATGGAACGGATCCCCCGTGGTACTCAAAAAAGGTCCGAACGCTGTTGAAGAGGCAACGGAAAAAGCATGCGAAGTTCAGAAGAACGCGAAATCCTGAAGATGGGCTAAAATTTACAGACGCGCGAAATTTGGCACGTACTTCGATGCGAGATGCCTTTAATAGGTTCCACATCAAAACATTGTCTCGAAATTTGGTAGAAAATCCGAAGAAATTCTGGTCGTATGTAAAGTACACAAGCGGCAAGACGCAGTCAATACCTTCGTTGCGCAGTGCCGATGGTACTGTTATCGACGACTGTGCCGCTAAAGCGGAGTTATTGAACGCAGTTTTCCGAAATTCCTTCACCAGGGAAGACGAATGGAATATTCCAGAATTTGAAACACGAACATCTGCTACCATGAGTTTCTTAGAAGTAGATACCTTAGGGGTTGCGAAGCAACTCAAATCGCTTGATGCGGGCAAGTCTTCAGGTCCAGATTGTATACCGATTAGGTTCCTTTCAGATTACGCTGATACTATAGCTCCCTACTTAGCACTCATATACAACCGCTCGCTCACCGATAGATCTGTACCTACAGATTGGAAAATTGCGCAGGTCGCACCTGTGTTCAAGAAGGGTAGTAGGAGTAATCCCTTTAACTACAGACCTATACCATTGACGTCGGTTTGCAGTAGGGTGTTGGAGCATATACTGTTTTCAAACATTATGAATCACCTCGAAGGGAACGATCTATTGACACGTAATCAGCATGGCTTCAGAAAACATCGCTCTTGTGCAACGCAGCTAGCTCTTTATTCGCACGAAGTAATGGCCGCTATCGACAGGGGATCTCAAGTTGATTCCGTATTTCTAGTTTTCCGGAAAGCATTTGACACCGTTCCTCACAAGCGACATCTAATCAAGCTTCGGAGCTATGGGGTATCGTCTCAGTTGTGCGACTGGATTCGTGATTTCCTGTCAGGAAGGTCGCAGTTCGTAGTAATAGACGGCAAATCATCGAGTAAAACTGAAGTGATATCAGGTGTTCCCCAGGGAAGCGTCCTGGGACCTCTACTGTTCCTGATCTATATAAATGACCTGGGTGACAATCTGAGCAGTTCTCTTAGACTGTTCGCAGATGATGCTGTAATTTACCGTCTAGTAGGGTCATCCGAAGACCAGTATCAGCTGCAAAGCGATTTAGAAAAGATTGCTGTATGGTGTGTCAGGTGGCAGTTGACGCTAAATAAAAAAAGTGTGAGATGATCCACTTGAGTTCCAAAAGAAATCCGTTGGAATTCGATTACTCGATAAATGGTACAATTCTCAAGGCTGTCAATTCAACTAAGTACCTGGGTGTTAAAATTACGAACAACTTCAGTTGGAAGGACCACACAGATAATATTGTCGGGAAGGCGAGCCAAAGGTTGCGTTTCATTGGCAGGACACTTAGAAGATGCAACAAGTCCACTAAAGAGACAGCTTACACTACACTCGTTCGTCCTCTGTTAGAATATTGCTCCGCGGTGTGGGATCCTTACCAGGTGGGATTGACGGAGGACATCGTGAGGGTGCAAAGAAGGGCAGCTCGTTTTGTATTATCGCGTTATAGGGGAGAGAGTGTGGCAGATATGATACACGAGTTGGGATGGAAGTCATTACAGCATAGACGTTTTTCGTCGCGGCGAGACCTTTTTACGAAATTTCAGTCACCAACTTACTCTTCCGAATGCGAAAATATTTTGTTGAGCCCAACCTACATAGGTAGGAATGATCATCAAAATAAAATAAGAGAAATCAGAGCCCGAACAGAAAGGTTTAGGTGTTCGTTTTTCCCGCTCGCTGTTCGAGAGTGGAATAGTAGAGAGATAGTATGATTGTGGTTCGATGAACCCTCTGCCAAGCACTTAAATGTGAATTGCAGAGTAGTCATGTAGATGTAGATGTAGAACAGTGACAATTATCATATGCAAAGCTATGTCGCCTGCTGCGGATGCGGAGACACTAAAATCCCCATA
This sequence comes from Schistocerca gregaria, assembly GCF_023897955.1. Classification (NCBI taxonomy): domain Eukaryota; kingdom Metazoa; phylum Arthropoda; class Insecta; order Orthoptera; family Acrididae; genus Schistocerca; species Schistocerca gregaria. The sequence goes on along the minus strand of NC_064930.1, from coordinate 156,637,256 downwards.
AAAGAACACAGAAGAAGTTTCTAATTTCATGTAAATGCCAGTAACAAGCAGTACAATTCAAGTTTAGTTATCGATTTTTGACTTTTGAGCTTGCTTTGGTGCCATGGACATGAGCTAGGACCTTCAGATTTTGCATGAAGGGACGCCTAGCTGCCACGTTGCACGTGAAAATGTAAAAAGTGTTCATATGTAGTAAAAACCTAAGAAATCCGCCTGTTTTCGTCATCTGCAATCGAATCGGCTCAGTGTCATATGGTCACGTTGACCGCTCTTCTCCTGAAACGGTTACATTTATCGCGTGCAAAGCTATGTCGCGTGCTGCGGAATGCAGAGAATCTAAAAGCACCATAGTAGAACACAGAAGAAGCTTCTAAGTTGATGTAATAGGCAGTAAGAAGCAGTAAAATAATAGTTTTAGCTATCGATTATTGACTTTCTGCCGGCTTTGGTTCCTTGGACATGAGCTAGGACCTTAAGAATTTCTATGAAGGGAGGACTAGCAGCCACGTTGCACGGGCGAATGTGAAAAGTGTTCATATGTAGTAACAACCTAATAAATCCGCCCGTTTTCGTCATTTCCTATTGAATCGACTTAATGTCAGATGGTCACATTGGCCGCTCTTTTCTCTGAAACGGTTACATTTAACGTGTGCAAAGCAATGTCGCGTGCTGCGGAATGCGGAGACACTAAAAGCACCATAGTAGACAACAAAAGAAGCTTCTAAGTTGATGTAATAGCCAATAGGAAGCAGTACATTTCAGGTTTTAGTTAACGATTTTTGACTTTTTAGCCAGCTTTGGTGCCTTGGACATTTGCTAGGACCTTAAGATTTTGCATGAAGAGATGGCTAGCAGCCACGTGGCACGGGAGAATGTGGAGAGTGTTCATATGTAGTAAAAACCTAGGAAATCCGCCCGTTTTCGTCATTTGCTATCGAATCGACTTAATGTCAGATGGTCACGTTGGCCGCTCTTCTCTCTGAAACGGTTACATTTATCGTGTGCAAGGATACGTCGCGTGCTGCGAATTGCGGAGACACTAAAAGCAACATAGTAGAAAACAGAAGAAGATTATAAGTTGATGTAATAGCCAGTAAGAAGCAGTAAAATAATAGTTATAGCTATCGATTATTGACTTCTTAGTCGGCTTTGGTGCCTTGCACATGAGCTAAGACGTTAAGATTTTTCATGACGGGAGGACTAGGAGCCACGTTTAACGGGAGAATGTGAAATCTGTTCATATAAAGTAAAAACCTAAGAGATCCGCCCGTTTTCGTCATTTGCTATCGAATCGACTTAATGGCAGATGGCCACATTGGCCGCTATTCTCTCTAAAACGGTTACATTTAACGTGTGCGAAGCTATGTCGCTTGCTGCAGAATGCGGAGACACTAAAAGCACCATAGTAGACCGCAGAACAAGATTCTACTTTGATGTAATAGCCAATAAGAAGCAGTACAATTCAAGTTTTAGTTAACGATTTTTGACTTTTAAGGCGGCTTTGGTACCTTGGACATGAGCTAGGGCCTTAAAATTATGCATGAAGGGAGGACCAGCAGCAACGTTGCACGGGAGAATGTGAAAATTGTTCATATGTAGTAAAAACCTAAGAAATCCGCCCGTTTTCTTCAGTTGCTATCGAATCGTCTTACTGTCAGACCGTCATATTGGCCGCTCTTCTCCCTGAAACGGTTACATTTATCGTGTGCAAAGCTATGTCGCGTGCAGCGGAATGCGGAGACGCTAAAATCCCCATAGTATAACACAGAAGAAGCTTCTAAGGTGATGTAATAGCCAGTAAGAAGCAGTACAATTCAAGTTTTAGTTATTGATTTTTGACTTTTTAGCCGGCTTTGGTGCCTTGGACATTAGCTAGGACCTTAAAATTTTGTATGAATGGAGGAATAGCAGCCACGTTGCAAGGGAGAATGTGAAAGGTGTTCATATGTAGTAAAAACCTGAGAAATTCGCCAGTTTTCGTCATTAGCTTTCCAAACGACTTAATGTCAGATCGTCACAGTGGCCGCTCTTCTCTCGGAAATGCGGAATGCGGAGACAATAAAAGCCCCTTAGTAGAACACAGAAGAAGCTTCTAAGTTGATGTAATAGCCAGTAAGAAGCAGTAGAATTCAAGTTTAGTTATCGATTTTTGAATTTTTAGCTGCCTTTGATGCCTTGACATGAGCTAGGACCTTTCGATCTTGCATGAAGGGAGGAATAGCAGCCACGTTGCACGGGAGAATGTGAAAAGTGTTCATATGTAATAAAATCCTGAGAAATTTGCTAGTTTTCGTCATTTGCTATCGAATCGATTTAATGTCAGATCGTCACATTCGCCGCTCTACTCTCTGAAACGGTTACATTTATCGTGTGCAAAGCTATGTCGCGTGCTGCGGAATGCGGAGACACTAAAAGCACCATATTAGAACACAGAAGAAGCTTCTAAGTTAATGTAATAGCCAGTAAGTAGCAGTACAATTCAAGTTTAGTTATCGATTTTTGACTTTTTAGCCGCCTTTGATGCCTTGGACATGAGCTAGGACCTTTTTAATTTTGCATGAAGGGAGGAATATCAGCCACGTTGCTCGGGAGAATGATAAAAGTGTTCATATGTAGTAAAAAGCTTAGAAATCCGCCCCTTTTCTTCACTTGCTATCGAATCGACCTTATGTCAGTTGGTCACACTGGCCGCTCTTCTCTCTGAAACGGTTACATTTATTGTGTGTAAAACGATGTCGCGCGGTGCGGAATGCGGTGACACTAAAAGCACCATAGTAGAACACAGAAGAAGCTTCTAAGTTGATGTAATAGCCAGTAAGAAGCAGTAAAATTCAAGTTTTAGTTATCGATTACTGACGTTTTTCCCTTCGTCGGTGCCTTGGAAATGAGCTAAGACCTTAAGATTTTGCATGAAGGGAGGACTAGCAGCCGCGTTGCACGGGTGAATGCAAAATGTCTTCATATGTAGTAAAACCCTCAGAAATCCTCCCGTTTTCGTCATTTGCTATCGAATCGACTTATTGAACGATCGAATCATTGGAGGCTTATATCTCTGAAACGGTTTCATTTATCGTCTTCCAAACTATGCAGCGTTTTGAAGTATGCGGTGACACTAAAAGCTTCATAGTCGAACACAGAAAAAGCTTCTAAGTTGATATAGTCGGGTAGTAAGGAGTACTACAATTCTAGTTTTAGTTACCGTTTATTGACTCACTAGCCTGGTTTGGTGACTTGGACATGAGTTAGTAATTTAAGATTTTGCATGAAAGGAGGTCTAGCAGCCGCGTTGCACTGGATAATGTGGAAAGTGTTCATATGTAGTAAAAACCAGAGAAATCCGTTCGTTTTCGTCATTTGCTATCGAATCTACTTTATGCCAGATCGTCACATTGGCTGCTCTTCTCTCTGAAACGGTTACATTTATCGTGTGCAAAGCTATGTCGTGTTCTGAGGTATGCGGAGACACTAAAGGCACCATAGTAGAACACAGAAGAAGCTTCTAAGTTGATGTAGTAGCCAGCAAGAAGCAATACAATTCAAGTTTTAATTACCGATAATTGAATTTTTTGGGGACTTTGGTGCCTTGTACATGAGTTAGTACCTTAAGATTTTGCATGAGGGGAGGTCTAGCAGACGCGTTGCATATGAAAATGTGAAAAGTGTTCATATGTAGTAAAAACCTGAGAAATACCCCCGTTTGCGTCATTTGCTATCGAATCGACTTAATGGCAGATCGCCACATTGGCCGCTCTTCTCTCTGAAACGGTTACATTCATCGTCTGCAAAGATAGGTCGCTTGCCGCGGTATGTGGCGACACAAAAGCAACATAGTATAATACAGAAGCACATTCTAAGAAGATGTAATCGCCAATAAGAAGCAGTACTATTCAAGATTTAGTAGTCGGTTATTCACTTATTTGCCACCTTTGGTACAATGGACATGACCGAAGACCTAAAGATTTTGCATGAAACGACGTCTGGAAACCACATTGCACGGGGGAATGTGGAAACTGTTCATATGTAGTAAAAACTAGAGAAAACCGCCCGCGTTCGTCATTTGCTACTGAATCTATTTTATTGCAACATCTTCACATTGGCCGCTTTTGTTTCTGAAACGGTTACATTTATCATCTGCAAAATTATGAAATGTTTTCCGGTATGCTGAAAAAACTGAAAACATCATATTAGAACACAGTAAAAGCTTCTAAGAAGATGTAATCGCAAGTAAGAAGCAGTACTATTCAAGTTTTAGCTATCGGTTATTCACTTATTTTCCGCCTTTGGTACATTGGACATGTCCGACGACCTAAAGTTTTGCATGAAACGACGTCTGGAAACCACTTTGCACGGGGGAGTGTGGAAACTGTTCATATGTAGTAAAAACTACAGAAAACCGCCAGCTTTCGTCATTTGCTACCGAATCTATTTTATTGCCAGATCTTCACATTGGCCGCTTTTCTCTCTGACACAATTACATTTATCGTCTGAAAATTTATGTCGCGTATTGCAATATGAGGAAAAAAACTGAAAAAATCATGTTAGATCACAAAAAAGCTTCTAAGAAGATGTAATCGAAAGTACCAAGCAGAAATATACTATTGACTTATTTGCCGGCTTTGGTGCAATGGGCATGAGCTAGGACCTTAAGATTTTTCATAATATTACGTCCGTACGCATCGTTGCACGCGAGAATGTCGAAAGTGTTCATATGTAGTAAAAACCTCAGAAATCCGCCCGCTTTCGTCATTTGCTATCGAATCTAATTAATTGCCAGATTTTCACATTGGCCGCTGTTCTTTCTGAAACGGTTACATTTATCGTCTGGAAATTTGTGCCACGTGTTTGCAATATGCGGAAAAATCTGAAAACATCATGATAGAACACAGAAAAAGCTTCTAAGAAGATGTAATCGAAAGTAGGAAGCAGTACTATTCACGTTTTAGCTATTGGTTATTTACTAATTTGCCGGCTTTGGTGCATTGGACATCAGTTTAAATGGCTCTGAGCACAATGGGACTCAACTGCTGAGATCATTAGTCCCCTACAACTTAGAACTACTTAAACCTAACTCACCTAAGGAGATCACACACATACATGCCCCAGGCAGGATTCGAACCTGCGACCTTAGCAGTCGCACGGTTGGACATGAGCTAGGACCTTAAGATTTTGCATGAAAGTGCGTCTGTATGCCACGTTGCACGGGAGAATGTGGAAAGTGTTCATATGTAGTAAAAACCTGAGGAATCCAATCGCTTTCGTCGTTTGCTATCGAATCGAAAGTATTACCAGATCTTCACATTGGCCGCTTTTCTCTCTGAAACAGTTACATTTATCGTCTGGAAATTTATGTCGCGTATTGCAATATGCGGAAAAAACTGAAAACATCTTATTAGAACACAAAAAAAGCTTCTAAGAAGATGTAATCGAAAGTAGCAAGCAGTACTATACTATTGACCTATTTGCCGTCTTTGGTGCATTGGGCATGAGCTAGGACCTTAAGATTTTGCATAAAAGTACGTCCGTACGCCACGTTGCACGGGAGAATGTGGAAAGTGTTCATATGTATTAAAAACCTCAGAAATCCGCCCGCTTTCGTCATTTGCTATCGAATCGACTTATTTGCCAGATCTTCATATTGGCCGCTTTTCTCTCTGAAACGGTTACATTTATCGTCTGGAAATTTGTGTCACGTGTTTGCAATATGTGGAAAAAACTAAAAACATCATAATAGAACACAGAAAAAGCTTCCAAGAAGATGTAATCGAAAGTAGGAAGCAGTACTATTCAAGTTTAAGCGATCGGTTATTCACTTATTTGCGACTTTATTGCATTGGACATGAGCTAGGACCTTAGGATTTTGCATGAAATTACGTCTGTACGCCACGTTGCACGGGAGAATGTAGAAAGTGTTCATATGTAGTAAAAACCTGAGAAATCCGATCGCTTTCGTCATTTGCTATCGAATCGAATGTATTGCCAAATCTTCACATTGGCCGCTTTTCTCTTTGAAACAGTTACATTTATCGTCTGGAAATTTATGTCGCGTATTGCAATATGCGGAAAAAACTGAAAACATCATATCAGAACACAAAAAAGCTTCTAAGAAGACGTAATCGAAAGTAGGAAGCAGTACTATTCAAGTTTTTGCTATCGGTTATTCACTTATTTGCAAGCTTTGGTGCATTGGACGTGAGCTATAACATTAAGATTTTGCATGAAAGTACGTCTGTACGCCACGTTGCACGGGAGAATGAGAAAGGTGTACATAATAGTAACAACATGAGAAATCCGCCAGTTTTCGTCATTTGCGTTCGAATCGACTTAATGCCAGATCGTAACATTGGCCGCTTTTCTCTCTGAAACGGTTACATCCATCGTCGACAAAATTATGTCGCGTGTTGCGGTATGGAAAAAAACTGAAAACATTATATTAGAACACAGAAAAAGCTTCGAAGAAGATGTAATCGCCAATAAGAAGCAGTACTATTCAAGATTTAGCTATCGGTAATTCACTTATTTGCCGGCTTTGGTATATTGGACATGACCGACGACCTATAGATTTCGCATGAAACGACGTCTGTACGCCACGTTGCACGGGAGAATGTGAAAAGTGTTCATATGTACTAAAAACATGAGAAATCCGCCCGTTTTCGACATTTGACATTGAATCGACTTATTGCCAGATCGTCATATTGGTTACTTTTCTCTCTGAAACGGTTACATTTATCGTTTGTAAAGTTATGTCGCGTGTTGGGGTGTGCGGAAAAAACTGAAAACATTATATTAGAAGACAGAAAAAGCTTCAAAGAAGATATAATCGAAAGTAGGAAGCAGTAATATACATGCTTTAGTTATCGGTTATTCACTTATTTGCCGCCTTGGTGCATTGGACATGAGCTAGGACCTTAAGATTATGCATGAGAGTACGTCTGTACGCCACGTTGCACGGGAGAATATAAAAAATGTTCATATGTAGTAACAACATGAGAAATCCGCCCGTTTTCGACATTTTCCATCGAATCGACTTAATGTCAGACCGTCATATTGGCCGCTTTTCTCTCTGAAACGGTACATTGGACATGAGCTAAGATCTTAAGATTTTGCATGAAAGTACGTCTGTACGCCACGTTGCACGGGAGAATGAGAAAAGCTTTCATATGTAGTAACACCATGAGAAATCCGCCCGTTTTCGTCATTTGCATAAGAATCGACTTAATGACAGATCGTCACACTGGTGGCTTTTCTCTCTGAAACGGTTACATTCATCGTATACAAAGTTATGTCGCTTGCCGCGGTATGCGCAGTCACTAAAAGCACTATAGTAGTCACAGAAGAAGCTTCTAAGAAGATGTTATCGGCTAGTAACAAGCAGTAGTAGTCAAGTTTTAGTTATCGGTTATTCACTTATTTGCCGGCTTTGGTACATTGGACATGACCGACGACCTAAAGATTCAGCATGAAACGACGTCTGGAAACCACGTTGCACGGGAGAATGTGCAAACTGTTCATACGTAGTAAAAACTTCAGAAATCCGCCCGCTTTCGTCATTTGCTATCGATTCGACTTTATTGCCACATCTTCACATTGGCCGCTTTTCTCTCTGAAACGGTTACATTTATCGTCTGCAAAATTATGTCGCGTGTTGCGGTATGCGGAAAAAAATGAAAACATCCTATTAGAACACAGAAATATCTTCTAAGAAGATGTAATAGCCAGTAAGAAGCAGTACTATTCAAGTTTTAGTTATCGGTTATTCCCTTATTTGTCGGCTTTGGTGCATTGGACAAGAGCTAGGACCTTACGATTTTGCATAAAAGTACGTCTGTACGCCAGAATACATCATTTTCAGTTGTCAAACGGCTTCTAAAACAGAACTGTTCATTTGACAGCAAATTGTGTGATATCAAATGATCAATTAACCTTACATGCACAGCCTTTTCGGTAACTTTTGCAAACACTGATGGCATAGAAGTAGGTCTAAAATTAGCTACATTATCCCTTTCTCCCTTTTCATAAAGCGGCTTTACTGATGAGTACTTTAATCGGTCAGGAAACTGACCAGTTCTAAAGGAAAAATTGCAAATATGGCTAAATACAGGGCTAACATGTGCAGCACAGTACTTTAATATGCTGCTAGGCACTCCATCATATCCATGAGAGTCCTTAGTCTTCAGTGATATAGTTATTGACTCAATCTCTCTCTTGTTTGTATCACAGAGGAGTATTTCAGACGTCAATCTCAGAAAGGTATTTGCTAAGAAATTTGTATGATTTCCTGTTGGAACTAAATTTTTATTTAGCTTGATTGTGACTACTTCGAACATTTTGATATAATTCGCCCTATGTTTTACATGAAATCATTATCCCACTAGTCAGCCAACTGTGCTGTCTATTACTGCTAGTACCCCATTCAGAATGTTTTAATGGAAAACAACTCTCAAAGAGCATGAGAAATGTGCCATGGAAAGCATTGTATTTATCATCTGTATTATTGGCACTATAAACATCTTGCCACTCTTGTTCCTTGACAAGTTTTAAAAAACACTCTATTGCTGTTGGATTGACTTTCCTACGTTCTTTGTAACTAAATATGACATTGAGTTGAGTACAAAAACCTTTTAGTGTTAAAATTTGTGCATTATGGTCTGAAAGGCCATTCACACTTTTACTAACAGGATGCCCATCTAGTATTGAGGAACGAATAAAAATATTGTCTATGACCGTGCTACTATTCGCCTGCACCCTAGTTTGAAAAAAAAAACACAGTTGGCATCAGATCATATGAATTTAGGTGATCTACCAACATCATTTTTCTTGGGACCGAGCGAGGTGGCGCAGTGGTTAAGGCACTGGACTCACATTCGGGAGGACGACGGTTCAGTCGCGCGTTCAGCCATCTTGATTCAGGTTTTCCGTGATTTCCCTAAATCACTCCCGGCAAATTCTGGGTTAGTTCCTCTCAAAGGGCATGGCCGACTTCCTTCCCCATCCTTCCCTAATCCGATGAGACCAATGACATCGCTGTCTGGTCTCCTTCCCCAAACAACCCAACCCCCCTTTTTCTTGCACAATCATATACAAAATTAATATTGAAGTCCCCCACATATAACTACTTGCTGGTACTTCCTACAAAGTGAATCAAGAACCCTCTCTAGCTTAAGCAAAAATGCTCTGAAGTTGGAGTTAGAGGCCCTATAAACACAAGCAATTAGAAGTTGAGTTTCACTAAATTCAACAAATGCTGCACAACTTTCAAATATTTGTTCAGTGCAGTGTCGTGATAAGTCTATGGACTCAAATAACGTACTGTTTTTTATGTACGGTGACACCTCCCCACCCCGCAAGAAACTCCTTGAGAAACAGCCAGCTAATATGTAGCCTGGTAAAGGAAGCCTATAAATTATCAATTTATTGAAGTGGTGCTCTGATATACAAATAATTTCAGCGTTAACATCTGTTAGCAGTTCACTAACTTTATCCCTAATAACTCTTATATTCTGATGAAATATGCCAATTCCTTCTCTACTTGGAAACATTACATCCTCTGGAGGAGAGCCCTTAGAGGCACGCCGGCCGTGGTGGTCTTGCGGTTCTAGGCGCTCAGTTCGGAACCGCGCGACTGCTACGGTCGCACGTTCGAATCCTGCCTCGGGCATGGATGTGTGTGATGTCCTTAGGTTAGTTAGGTTTAATTAGTTCTAAGTTCTAGGCGACTGATGACCCCATATGTTAATTTGCATAGTGCTCAGAGCCATTAGAACCATTTTTGAAACTTAGAGGCACTTCCTTTAAGCAGGTATACCAATCAGCTGACTTCAGTATTAAAAAGGTGCAGCTCTAACACCAACTACTACAGGAATTTTTCCATGAGTGACACCACTACCGCCACCACCACCCACTACACTGTCACCTATAAGCTTAGGTAGCCTCTCCTTCGCATACCTATTGAGGGGAAGGCCATGCCTAGTGAAACCCCATCTACTGATAGACCCAACTGGCACCACTGAGATGTGATCCATGCCCTCTCCCATCAGTGCACTCCCCAGCCCCACAATTACGCGCCCAACAGCCGCATTAAGGTGTGCCCGATCATTATGCTGAAACAGTTGCACGAAAAGCACATTAGTGCCACCAGTTTGAGTAGCTATCTTAACCAAGTCACCACTGACATCATACCCCCTGTCCCTATTGTGACTGCTCCCAGCACCACCCACTATCACTACCTGATCCTCCTTTGTAAAATTCTTACATAACTCCCCTATGCTTTCAGCCACCTGAGCCAACCCTGCATTAGGCTTCACAATGCTTGTGACCTGGTACTCACTCCACAAAACTTCTTGCAAATGCTGGCCCACACCTCTACCCGGTAACTACCTAGCAGCAGAACCTAGGCCTCCTAATTGCTGAGGACGGCTGCAAGTTACCTCCATATACAGCTACACGAGGCTCCTCTCCGCTCAACTTTGACAGTTTGTCGTATCTATTGCATGTATGCAAAGTAAAACTGTCTGACTACCTCCTTTTCCTATCTATCTTCTTGTCACCTGCCAGTTCCCATTCCCCAGCACCCTTCACCCTCCTCAACTTATCTAGTTCCTCCTTTGCGCATTGTAACTGCACCTGAAGGGCACAGATCTTACGCTCCTGCTCCTCTATTAACTTGTTTCTACTACAGATTCTACATTCCCAGGACAGGATCACCCTCAAATGACCACTGGCTTCCCCACTGCATTTCCCCCAATGAAAATACTTTGAACAAATCCCACAGCGTAATCCACTACTCACAAACCTACGACATAGCCATCACTTCTCACTCACGATAAAATTTTACAGTTACTAAAAAAAACTATACGTCTACGTTACCAAAGTTCAGTTACAAAAGCAGCACTATTTAAGAACTAACAACTATGGTCTCGAAATTCTCTGTCTACTAAGAAAGCAGCTTCTTGTATTAACACTACTACAACACAGCCGATACCAATACCAGCAAAACTTCACAAAATTATTGGCTAAAACCAAAAAATTTAAACTAAACGCCAGTTGAAAACTAAAGCACGAAATTTACTAAACTACTTCAACACACTGAAAACTCTATAAAACACAGCGAGCGAACGATTACAAGAGTTTATTAAGTCATTATTTCGCCAAAAATGGCAAGCAACACCACTGCAATCTATTCAGTTTAATAACTGTATTACAGAGCACAAACAAGTTCGTCAGTACTTAACTTATAACCGCTACAGATGCAGTGCACGCCGCAAAATGTAAACACACTGATGAGGCGCGAGGCTTAGACGAACCATGAAAGCACACTCACAAATAATAGACCACTCGAGTCAATACCACAGGAAGAAAGACTGAGATAAATGAATATCCACAAATAATTTGCTTTTACGGCAAAAATAATAACACAAAAAAACTTTAAAATACGTAAATGAAGTCTAAAATTTATAAAACATTAACAAGCTATTTCAACAGCAGTGCAGCTCACGTGACGTCACACACATGATGATCTGCCCCCCCCCCCCCCCTTGGGAAGGTGCCTATCTACCCCACCTTCGAAATATGCCTATCTATCCCCCTCAGAAGATATCTACCGAGCTACCCATCCATGGAAGATCTCTGTCAACCTGCACCTCCCCTCCCCCCTCAGATGATGTCTGTATACCTACCCACACCCTTGGAATATGTCTGTCTACCTAAACCCCCTCCCCTTAGAATATGTATGACTACCTACCCCTCCCCACAGAATATGAATGTCTACCTACCCCACCCCTCGGGAGATGTCTGTGTACCTACCCCTCTCAGAAGATATCTACCTACACCTCCCACATCGGAAGATTTCATACTACCTCTACCCCATCGAAAGCTGTCTGTCTCTCATCGCCCCACCACCTAATATGTAATTCTACCTACTTGCCTCCTTAGAAAATGTCAGTCTACGTAACTCTCCACAGTAGATGTCTATCTACCTGCCCCCTCGGCAGATGTCTGCCTACGTCACCCCCTAAGGAAGATGTTTGTCCACCTACCTCACCCTGTGAAGATGTCTATCTACACCCCCACAAAAACTCTCTCCTCACCTCGTAAGATGTCTATCACCCTGAAAGATGTCTCTCAACCCCCCCCCCCCCCACACTAAGGAGATGTCTATCTACCTACCTGCCCTCTCGGAATTTGTCTGTCGACCTATCCCAACCCCTACTCAGCCCCCCCACTCGGAAGTTGTTTACCCCTGTCTCGGAAGATGTCTAGCGACCCCCAAACTTTGGAAGGTGTCTTCCAGCCCCTCAGGCGATGTCTGTCTACCCCCCCCCCTCAGAAGATGTCTATCAGCATACCAACCACCCTGGAATTAGTCTGTCTACCTACCAAGTGCCTCGGAATATATCGGTCTACCTCCCACCTCGGAAAATGTCTTCCAAACACAGTCTCAGAAGAGCCCAGTCTACCAACTGCCAAATTTCAACCCCCGGAAGATTTCTATCCAACCCCCCCCCCCCACTTGGAATATGTCTATCTACCTCCACTCTCGGTAGCTATCTACACCCCCCTCTCAGAGAATCTCTAACCCCACTCTCATAGGATGTCTGTCTACCTACCCTCACCACCATTCGAAGATGTCTACCCCTTGGAGGATGTCTACTCCACCTGGAATATGTCTGTCTACCCACGTTGGATGATGTCTGTCTATCTACTCAGCCCCCCTGGGAAGATGTCTGTTAAACTACCACCCCTTGGAATTTGTTTATCTATCATTACCTGCACAAAATATGTCCATCAACCTACAATCTCCTTCTGAAGATGTCTGTCTACCTACAGCTCCCGCTTGGAAGATGTCTGTCTACCTACAACCCCTCAGAAGACGTCTGTCTACGTATCTCCACATCAGAAAATGTCTGTCTCTCATCTCCCCACCCTTGGAATATGTCTGTCTACCTACCCCTCCCCCTCGGAAAATGTCTGTCTCTCATCCCCCTACCCTGAGTATATGTCTGTCTACTTACCTGCCCCCCCTTGGAAAGATCTCTGTATACCTAAACCCAGCCCTCAGAAGATGTATGACTACCTACCCCTCCCATTGGAAGATATATGTTTTCCAACCCTCCCTTCAGAATATTTCTGCCTACCTACCATCTATCACAAAGGTTGTCTGTCAGCCTACAATTCCTTACAGGTGTCTGTCTACATACCCACCCACACTCGGAAAAAGTTTGTCTACCTGCCACTCCTTAGGAAATGTCGGTTACCAAACCCCTTAGAAGATGTCTGTCTACCTATACACCTCTGATGACGACTGTCTACCTAACCCCCCTCTGTAGATGCCTGTCTACCTACCCCCTTGGAATATGTCCGTCCTCCTACAACTCTTCAGAATATGTCTGCCTACCTACCCCCCTCTCGTAAGATATCTGTCTACATATCCCCCCCCCCCCACATGATCTGTCTACCTACCCCTTCCCCTGTCATAAGATGAATGTCTACCTAAACCCCTCAGAAGATGTATGCCTATCTACCCCCTTCAAATGATTCGATTTTATCCCTCCTGTGGGAGATATCTGTCTCCCTACCCCTACCTCTGAGGATATCTGTCTGCCTACCCCCCCCCCCCTCCCGGAAGTTGTTAAACTACCACTCCTCTGGGAAGATATCTACTCCCACATCAGAGAATGTCCACACCCCTCTTGGAGGATGTCTGTATACCAAAACGCATACTTTGGAAGATGTCTCACCCCCTTTGAAAGATGTCTGTCTACAATGAACACCCCGCAGAAGATGTCTGTGTACTGAACTCACCCTCAGAATATATCTCCTCCTAACCTACCCCCCCCTCCCTTGGAATATGTCTGTCTACCTATCCATTTCCCATAAGAAGATGACTGTCTACCTTATTCCCCTCAGAAGGTGTATGTCTACATGCCACGCCTCGGAACATGTCTGCCTACCTAAAACCCTCGGAAGAGGTCCATCTACCTCGCATCTTGGAAGATATTTATTTAGACCCCTCTAGGAAGATATCTACCCCTGTCTTGGAGGATGACTACCTCCCTCTCGGATGATGTCTACCCCCTCTCTGAAGATGTCTGTCTACATACCCTCCTCTCGAAAGATATTTCTCCTCCCTCAGATGATGTAAGTCTATCAACCCTCAAATGGAAAATGTCTGTCCTCCTAATCCCCCTCGGAAGATGTCAGTATACCTACCCACCTGTCTGTCTATGTACCCCCACTCCCATGATGTCTGTCTACCTCCCCCTTAGGTATATGTCTGTATACCTACACCCATTCGGAAGATGTCTGTATACCAAACACCCCTCTGAAGATGACTATCTACCTACCCTGCCTCAGAAGGTGTCAGTTTACCTAACCCTTCGTCGGAAGATGCCTGTCTACAAAACTTCACTGGGAAGATGTCTGCCTACCTAACCCTGTCCATGATAATTGTCTGTTTACCAACACCTCTGCTTCGGAAGAGGTCTGTCTACCTACTTACACCCCTTGGAAGATGTCTCTCTACATCCCTCCAGTCATAAAGTATTGTCTACCAACCCATACTTCTGAATATGTCTGTCTACCTACCCCAGAAGATGATTGTCTAATTACCCCCTCATCTGAAGATGTCTGTCTACCTAGACCCCACTTGGAAAATGTATGTCTATGTACACCCCTCGGAAAATGTCTGTCTCCCTACACCCCCTCAGAAGATGTGTGTCTACCTACATGAACTTTTGTATGATATCTATCTATGACGCCCGCACTTGGAAGATGTTTGTCTACCTACCGCACCCATTGGAATATGTCTGTCTATGTACCCACCAACCATCGGAAGATGTATGTCCATCTACACATCCCCCTCAGAAGATGTCTGTCTACCTACACTCATCAGAAGATGTTGTCTACTTTCCACCATTGGAAAATGTCTCTCTACCTACCGCTCTTGGCAAATGTCATTCTACACCACCCCTCTGAAGAGGTCAGTTTACCTACAACCCCCCAGAAGAAGTCTGTCTAACTCCCCCCCTCTCAAAAAATGTCTATAGTCACCCTGCCTCGGACAATGTCTCTCTGCCTACGCCCCATCATGGAAGATGTCAGTCTACTCACCCACCCATCAGAAGAAGGCTGTCTACAACCATCCCCTCACATGATATGTCTGCCTACCAACCTCCTATTGGAAGATGTCTGGCTACCTACCCCAACCCACATCTGAAGATGTCTGTCTACCAACCCTCCACTTGGAAGATGTCTGTCCTCCTACAACCCCTCAGAAGATGTCAGTCTTCATAACCCCTCTCAGACGTTATCTGCCTAAATACCCCTCCTCGGATGGTTTCTGTCTACCTACACCCACAACCCGTCATAATATGAATGTTTACCTAAACCCCTCAGAATCTGTATATTTATCTACCACACCTTGAATGATTTGTCTCTATCTTATCCCTATCTCGGAAGATGTCTGTCTCCCAACCCACCCCCTCTGAGGATGTCTGTATACCTACCCCCCCTTTCTCGAAAGTTGTCTGTCTACATTCACCACACATTTAAACATGTCTATCTATGTACTCCTCTGGGAAGATATGTATCTATTGCCGCCATGGAAGAAAAGTATCTCCCCCCTCTCGGAAGATGTCAATCTACCACTCCTCTCAGAAGATATACACTCCCCATCTGAGAATGTCTACATCCTCTCTCGTAGGATGTCTGTCTACCAAACTGCATCCTTTAGAAGGTGCTTCCCACCCCTTGGAAGATGTCTGTCTTCCAACACCCCCCTCCCCCCCTTGGAAGATGTCTTTCTACCGCACCCAGGCTCAGAAGATGTCTCCATACCTAACACTCCTCGGAAGATGTCTTTCTACCTACCCACCCCCATCAGAAGATGACTGTCGACGTTATCTCCCTCACAGAATGTCTAGGCCCCTCTCGGAGGATACTGTCTACCAAACTGCATCCTTTAGAAGATGTTTCCCACCCCTTGAAAGATATCTGTCTTCCAAAACCCCCCTTGGAAGATGCCTGTCTACCGAATCCAGCCTCAGAAGATGTCTCCATACCTACCACCACTCGGAAGATGTCTGTCTACCCACCCACCCCGATCAGAAGATGACTGTCGACGTTATCCCCCTCAGAAGATGTCTGTCTACATACCCTCCCTCAGAAGATGTCTGCCTAGCTAAGACCAGTGGAAGATGTACAACTGCCTCCCATCTTGGAAGACATCTACTCCCCCTCTCGGAGGATGACTATCTCCCTCTCGGAGGATGACTACCTCCTCTCTGAAGATGTCCCTCTATGTACCCTCCCCTCAAAAGATGTCTCTCCCCCCTCAGATGATTTATGTCTACCAACCCCCACATGGAAAATGTCTGTCCTTCTAACCCCCTTGGATGATGTCTGTGTACCTACCCAACTGGAAGATGGCTGTCTACCTACCACCACTCGGGACATGTCTGTCTACCTTCCCCCTAGGTATATGTCTGTATACCTACACCCCTTCGGAAAATGTCTGTCTACCTACCCCATCACTTCAGAAGATGTAATTCTACTTACCACACATCGGAAAGTGTCAGTCTACCTATGCCCCACCCTCAGAAACTATCTGTCTACCTTGCCCCTTTGGAAGATGTCAGTTTACCAACCCCACTCAAAAGATGTCTGCTTACCTACTCTCCCATCCAAAGATGTCTTTCTACCTACCCCCTCTCGGAAGATTTTGTCTACCCCCTCTCTGAGATGTCATTCTACACCCACTTGGAAGATGCCTATCTAAACCCCTGGGATGAAATCCCTCCCTCTAAAAATGCCTACCTGAACCCTTCCACATCGGAAGATGCCAATCTAGCTCCCTTCAGCTGATGCCTACCAACACCCACCTCATAAGATTATCTATCCATACCTTCCTCGGAAGAGGTGTATCTACCCCCACCTCAGAAGATGTCTATCCCCCAGGCGGATGTCTATAACTCACCTCATGAAAGATGCCTGTCTATCAACCCCCTCCTCTCAGAATATGTATGTCTACCTACCCCACCCCTGTTAAGATTTCCATCTAGCCCCTCCTCTCAGAGAACATTTATCCTAGACTCAGAAGATTTCTACAGCCTTCCTTCATTTGGAATGTGTCTACTGCCCATTCTGTATATGTTTGTCTACCTCCAAATTCTAGGAAGATGTCTGTATGTCTGTCTACCTCACAAACTCGGGACAAGTCTATCTATCCCCACTATGGAAGAAATATATCTAAACCCCTCTCGGATTATGTCTATCTACCCTCCTTGCCAAAGATATCTACACCCCATCTTCAAGGAGCTCTATCCCCCCTTCATGAAAGATGCCTGTTTATCTACCCGAACCCATCAGAAGACGTAAGTGTACATACCATCACTCCCCACAGAAGATGTCTGTCTACTTACCGACATTTCTTGGAAGATGTCTGTCTACTGACCCCCCCCCCCCCCCCCCCCAACCTTTGAAGATGTCTGACTACTCACCTCCCCCCATGGAAGAATACTATCTCCCCCTCCAGAAGATGTCAATCTACTCCCCCCCTCGAAAATATCTCCCCCCCCCCCCCGGAAAATGTCTACCTCTCCTATCTGGCCCCAATCGAAAAATGTCTTCCCCCTTGGAAAATGTCGGTCTACCAAGCCTCCCCCTTGAAGACGTATGACTAAGAAACAACCCCTCAGAAGATGTCTGTCTTACTACCCCTCCTTGGAATTGTTTGTCTACCATTATCACCACAGAAGCTGTCTCTCCCCCCTCTTGGAAGATGTCTGTCTACCTACCACCATTCAGAAGATGTCTGACCATGTACCCTGCTTTGGAATATGTCTGTCTACCTACCCCTCGTGGAAGATGTGTGTCTTCCTACCTCCCCACAGAAGATGTAGGTAAACAGATATCTTTTCAAGAGGGAGTAGGTAGACAGACATCTTGCAAGGGAGTGGTATGTAGACAGAAATTACCAAGGGGTGGGGAATAATTAGACAGACTTCTTCCGAGGGGGGGGGGGTAGGTATACATACATTTTCTGAGTGTTCGTAGGTAGACAATCTTCTGAGGGGGTAGGCAGAAAGGCACCTTTTGAGGGGGTTTGTTGACAGACATCTCCCATTGGTGGGTTGGTAGACAGCCATCTTCTGAGGGGTGTACTTAGACAGACATCATCTAGAGGGGTAAGTAGACCAACATCTTCCAAGGGGGGTAGGTAGACAGACATCTTCTGAGGGTGTAGGTAGACAGACATCCTAGGAGGATGGGGGCAGGGGGTAGGTAGATAGACATCATCTGTGGAGGTGTGGATAAACAGACATCTTCTGAGAGGTAGGTAGACAGACATTTACCGAGTTGTGTTGTAGGTAGACAGATATCTCCCAAAGGGGGGGGGGGGCGGATAGGTAGACAGAGACTTTCCTGGTGGGTGGTTTGAGAATCTCCTGATGGGGGGTTGGTAAACAGACTTCTTCTTAAGGGGGTAGGTACACAGACGTCTACTGTTGGTGCGGGACATATAGACATAATTCTTCTGAGGCTGGGGATGATAGACATCTTCCGAAGGAGGGCACGTAGACAGACATGTTCCAAGTTGGGCAGACTGACAGACATCTTCCGGGGAGTAGAAAGACATAGATGGTCCAAGGGTGGTAGGTAGACAGACATCTTCTGTGGGGGAGTAGGTTGGCAGACGTCATCTTAGTTTGGGTATGTAGACAGACATCTTCCAAGGGGAGGGAGTATATAGGAAGATACCTTCTGAGGGGGATGATAGACATCTTATGGGAGTAGGTAAACAGACATAGTTGACAGACATATACATTCAGAGGGGGTAGTTAGACAGACATCTTCTGAGTGGTGGAAAATAGACCACTTCCAAGGGGGAGGTAGGCATCTTCCTAAGTGAGCGGGCAGGTTGCCTGACATCTTCCATGGGGTAGGTAGCCAATCATCTTCCAAAGATGGGTTGGGTAGGCAGATATATTCAATGGGGGGTAGGTAGACAGACATCTTCTGAGATGGTGGTAGATAGACATTTCTGAGTTGGGGTAGAAAGGCATCGTCCAAGATGGGTAGATAGGAATCTTCCGTGCGTGGATGGGGTAGGTAGACAGACATTTTCGGAAAGGGGTGTAAGTAGACTGGCATCTTCTGTACGGGGGTAGGTAGACAATCATCTTCTGAGGGGGATGGGTACACAGACCTCTTCCGGGGGTGGGTAGACAGACATCATCTGAGGGGGGGTTGATAGACATGTTCTGCCAGTATTAGAAAGGCATCTTTGTGGGTGGAGCGGGCAGTTAGACAGACATCTTCCAAAGGGAGGCAGGTAGAGGGACATCTAGCACATGGGAGTAGGTAGACAATCATCTTCTGAGGGGGAAGATGGGTACACCAACGTTTTTGAGGGCGGGAGGTAGACAGTCATCTTTGGAGGTTGGGTATGTAGACAGACACCTTAGATAGGGGGTATAGGTAGACAGACTTCTAGTTAGGGGTTAGATAGAAATTCCTCCGAGGGGGGGGGGGGGGGGTAGATAGACAGACTTTTCCTTAGGGGGGATGGTTGGTAGTAAGACATCTTCTGAGGGAATTTAGGTAGACAGACATATTCTGAGGGCTGATAGGTAATCTTCCTATAGCAGAAGGGCAGGTAGACAAACATCTTCTGATTGTGGTTGGGAAAAGTGCCATCTTCTGGGGGTATGTTGACAGACATCTTCTGATGGGGTGGTAGATGGACATCTGATGAGGGAGGTTGATAGACTTTTTCCAGGGGGGGGGGGGGGGGGTAAGACTGACATCTTCTGAGGTGGGGATTGGTAGACTGACATCTTCTGATGGGTGTGTTGGTAACAGACTTCTTCTAAGGGAGGCAGTAGATAGACAGAAATCTTCTGGGGGGGGTGGTTAGGTAGACAGACATCTTCTGAGGATGGTAGGTAGACATACGTCTTCTGAGGATGAGGGGGGGGGGGGGGGTAGGTAGATAGACATCATCTGAGGAGGTGTAGGTAGACAGAAACCTTCTGAGGGGGTAGGTAGACAGACATTTTCTGAGGGGTTTTGTAGGTAGAGAGGTATCTTCCAAGAGGGATTAGGGAGACAGAGACCTTCCTAGGGGGTAGTTGGACAGACTTCTCCTGATGTAAAGTTGGTAAACATACTTCTTCTGAGATGGGCTGGAAATACAGACATCTTCCGAGGGTGTGGGACAGATAGACACACATCTACTGAGTTTGGTGATGTTAGACATTTTCCAAAGGGGGGCACATTGACGGACATTTTCCGAGTTGGGCAGGTAGACATATATCTTTGAAGGGGTAGACAGACATACATCTTCCAAGGGTGGTAGATAGACATTTTCTGAAGGGGTGGTACACTGGCCGACATCTTCTGAGGAGGGGGTAGATAAACAATTTCTGAGCTGGGGTAGAAAGGCATCTTCCAAGGTGATTAGATAAGCATCTTCCATGAGTGGATGGGGTAGATAGACAGACATTTCCCGAAGGGGTGGGGTAGGTAGTGAGACATCTTACATACAGGGGTAGGTAGACAATCATTTTCTGAGGGGAAGATGGGTACAGAGATGTTTTACTGGGGGTAGGTAGACAGACATCTTCAAGGGGGTAGGTAGACAGACAACTGAGGGGGGGGGTTGTTAGACAGACATGTTCTGAGGGTTTTTTTAAGTAGACAGATATCTTCTGAGCAGGGGTAGTAGACATACAGCTTCAGAGGATGAGGGATATGTAGACAGACATCTTCTAAGGTAGCGTAGGTAGAGAGACAATTAGTGAGGGGGTAGGTAGACAGACATTATCCGAGGCTGGGTTGTAGGTAGACAGAAATAATCTGAGGGGGTGTAGTTAGACAAGTATTTTCTGAGGCTAGGGGTATGTAGACAGACATTGTCCATGGGGATAGTTAGACACACCTTCTGAGGTATGGGGAGTAGGAAGACTGACATTTCCTGAGGATGGTAGGTAGGGTGTCA
This sequence comes from Schistocerca gregaria, assembly GCF_023897955.1. Classification (NCBI taxonomy): domain Eukaryota; kingdom Metazoa; phylum Arthropoda; class Insecta; order Orthoptera; family Acrididae; genus Schistocerca; species Schistocerca gregaria. The sequence continues at coordinate 156,616,261 of NC_064930.1, read as the reverse complement.
CTTTCGAAGGGGGGAGGGGGGTGGGGGTAGTGAGAGAGACTTCATAGGAGGTGGGGGATGTTGGTAGATAGACATGTTCTGAGGGAGGGAGGGAGATAGACATGTTCAGAGGGAGGGGTGGTAGAAAGCAATATTCCGAATGAGTGTAGGTAGACATACATATTCCGAGGGGTGGTTGGTAGGCAGACATCTTCTGAGGTGGGGTAGGTAGGCAGTCGTTTTCTGAATTTGGGTATGTTGACAGACATCTTCCAATAGAAGTGGGTATGAAGGCAGATATCTTCGTAGGGGGAGCTAGGTAGCCAGACGTCTTCCGAGGGTGTTGGGTATGTAGGCATACATCTTCAAGGGCGGTTGGTAGACCGATATTTTCCAATGGGGGTAGGTAAACACACATACTACGAGTGGTGGTAGGTAAACACATCTTCTATGGGGTAGGTAGACAATCATCTTCCGAGGTGGGGTTGGTAGACATTCATTATCTGGGGTGTAGGTAGACTAACATTTTCGAGAGGGGTAGGACAGATATCTTCTGAGGGTGGTGTATTGGACAGACATCTTCCGAGCGGGTGTAGATAGACAACTTATGTAGGTGGTAGACAGACATCTGCTGACTGGGGGGGGGGGGGGGGTAGGTAGACAGACATGTTTCAAGGGTAGGGTAGATAGATATACTACTTCTGAGGGGGGTGGTAGGTAGAGAGACATCTTCTGAGAGGGGGCTGGTAGACAAATATTTTCCGTGAGGTGTTATAGGTAGACAAAAATCTTCCAAGGGGGGGTAGGTCGACTGACATTTTCTGAGGGGGCAGGTAGACAGACAACTTCTGGGGGGTAGATAGACATACATGTTCAGTTTGGGTGCATAAACAGAGACCTTCTGAGGTGGGTTAGGTTGGCAGCTATCTTATTATTAGTTTTGGCATGTAGAGGAGTATTGGTAGACAGGTATCTTCCGAGGGGGGTATGTAGACTGACATTGTCTAAGGTAGTTAGGTAGACATACACATCCCACAGGCAGATAGATGGACAGACATCTTCTGAGGGGGGTTAGGTAGCCATACATCTTCCGACAGGAGAGTTGGTGGACAGACACCTTCCAAGGATGGGGGGTAGGCAGGCAGATATTTTCCAAGCGAGATTTAGGTAGACAGGCATTTTCCAAGGAGGGGTAGGTAGACATACATCTTCCGAGGATGGTTGGGGTAGGAAGACAGACAGTGTGGGGTAGGTAGACAGACATCTTATTAGAGGGTGTATGTAGACAGACAGTTTCCGAGGGCAGGTTGTAGGTAGACAGATATCTTACAGGGGGTGGAGTAAGTAGGCACGTATTTTCCAAGGCTGAGAGTATATAGATAGACATAGTCCCGGTGGGCAATTAGACCGATATCTCCTGAGGGAGGGTAGGTACACAGACATCTTCAGAGTGGGAGGATAGGTAGACAGACACCTTCTAAGAGTGGGATGATAGACATCTTTCCAACTGGGAAAGATAGACATTTTACGAGGGGTAGACACAGATATTACGAGGGGGGGGGTAGGTAGAAAGATTTCTTATAAGGTGGGGTAGGTTGGTAGACATCTTCTGAGGTTGAGTATGTAGGCACCAAGGGTAGAGGATATGAAGACATATATCTTCCGAGGGGGGGGGGGGGGGCAAGGTAGACAGAAAATCTCCAACAGAGGGATGATAAACTTCTTCCAAGGGGGGTAGGTATGCAGACATCGTATGAGGGGGTGTAGGAAGACATACATATACCAAGGCAGGGTAGGTAGACAAAAATCGTCTGAGGGGGGTTGGAAGATAGACATCTTCTGAGGGGCGAATGGAATACATACATCTTCCGAGGGGGTAGGAAGACAAAGTCCTCCAAGGGGGGGGGGAGATTAACAGACATCCACCAAGGGGGTTAGATGTATGGTCATCTTCTGTTGTAGTGGGAGGGGGCAGGTAGGCTTCCATCTTCTGGGTGATCAGTAGACAATCATCTTCTGAGTTGTGGTTCAGTAGGCAATCATGTTCAGAGGGGGGTAGGTAGACAGACATCTTCCGAGGTGGGATGATAGACATCTTCCAAAGGGGTGGAAAGTAGACAGGCATTTTACAAAGTGGGGTGCAGGTGGACTGACATCTCCCATGCAGTAGGTGGAAAATCATATTCCGAGGTCGGGTTAGATATACAGACATATTCCGAGGGAGGTGGTAGGTAGACAGCCATCTTCCGAGTGGGGATAGATATACATACTTTTCCCGAGAGGGGGTTGGGTAGACAGGCATTTACCGAGGGGGTGGAGGGTAGGTAGATAGACATCTTCTGAAGGGGGGTAGGTAGACAGACATCTCCCGAGGAGGGGTGATAGACATACAACTTTCGAGGGGCAGTAGGTAGACAGACATTTTCTGTTGGAGGGCTTGATTGACAGGCATCTTTCAGAAGTGAGGGGGTGCAGGTAGACTGAAATCTTCCGGGGGTAGGTAGACAATCATCTTCTGAGGGGAGTGTTGGGTAGACAGACATCCTCCGGGTTTTGGTAGACATAAATATTCCAAGGTGGGCAGGTAGACAGACATTTTCTGAGGGAGGGCCAGGTTGACAGACATCTTCAAATGGCGGGTTGGTAGACACACAACTTATGAGTGGGGGCGTAGGTAGAGAGACATGTCCGGAAGTGGGGTAGGTAGACACACATGTTCCGAGGGGAGTGGTGGCTAGTCATACATATTCCGAGTGTGTGTTTATGTGGGCAGACATCTTCCAAGAGGGGCTAGGTAGACAAACATCTTCCAAGGGGGGGGGGGGGGGGGGGGTAAGTTGACAGACATCTTCCATGTGGGGTATGTAGACAGACATATTCTGACAGGGTGAGGCAGGCATATACCGCGGTTCGGTAGATAGACAGGCATCTTCGAGGGTGTGCTAGCTAGACATACACCTTCCGAGGGTAGTGGTAGGAAGTCATACATCTTCCAAAGCGGTTTTATCGGTTGTCAAATGTCTTCCAAGAGGGGGGTCTGCACACATACATCCTCCAGGGATGGGAGGAGGGTTTGACAGAGATCTTCGGAGGTGGGGTAGTCAGTTACACATCTTTTGAAGTGGGTGTAGGTAGGCAGACACCATCTAAATGGCGGTACCTAGGCAGATAGGCAAATATCTTCGGGGGGGGGGAGGTAGGTAGACAGACAGTTTCTGATTGTGAGAATGGTGGTGGTGGTGGTTAGTGTTTAACGTCCCGTCGACAACGAGGTCATTAGAGACGGAGCGCAAGCTCGGGTTAGGGAAGGATTGGGAAAGAAATTGGCCGTGCCCTTTCAAAGGAACCATCCCGGCATTTGCCTGAAACGATTTAGGGTAATCACGGAAAACCTAAATCAGTATGGCCGGAGACGGGATTGAACCGTCGTCCTCCCGAATGCGAGTCCAGTGTGCTAACCACTGTACCACCTCTCTCGATGTGTGAGAATGGTAGACAGACAGATAGGGTGGGAGATCAGAGAGAGTCATATTCTGAGGGTGGGGTATGTAGACAGCCATCTTCTGAGGGGGTAGATAAGAGTCTTCTGAAGGTGATGGAGAGATAGTCATCTTCCAAGTGCAGGTAGATAGGAATCTTCTGAGTTGGGGTAGCTTCCGAGCTAGGCGATAGATAGGCATCTTCACAGGGGGGGATGTTAGATTGGCATCTTATGGGGTGGGGGGGGGGGGCGAGTAGACAAACATCACCCGATAGGTGGTATGTATAGAGACATCTTCCATGGAGTAGTAGGTAGGCAAACATCTTCTGAAGGGTGGGTTAGGGAGACAGACATCATCCACGTGCGGAGTAGGTAGAGAGTGATCTTCTGAGGGGGGTGGGGGATGTAGATAGAAAGACATATTTTGAGAGGCTGGTAGGTAGGCAGACATGTTCCAAACGAGGGGGGGGGGGGGGGTTAGGTAGACAGGTATCTTCCGAGGGTGTGTAGGTAGACAGTCATCTTCTGAGGGGGTGGGAAAACTGACGTTTTCCGGTTGGGGGGATAAGTAGAGAGTCATCTTCTGAGGGGGAAGTGGGTAGACACACATTTTCAGAAGGCGTGAGTAGGTAGACAGACATATTACGAGGTGGGGGGGGGGGGGTGGCGGGTGTACGTAGACAGTCATCTTACGAGGGCGGAGGGGGGTAAAAAGACAGACATGTTCCAAGGTCCTCTATCAACTGCAAGACACCAGAACCGGCCTACAGTTGAATTTTCGATACCTAAAACTTGAGTAGTACTACTTCTTACCTGCCGATTGCATCAAATGAGAAGCTCCTATTTTGTTGTTTGTGGTGCGACCGCATACCACAGCACATGACGTAAGTTTCCAGATGTATATGTAAACAGTTCCGTGAGCAAAGCTGCCACTGCGACGATCTGGCATTACGATTAGGCGCGTGAGTGCGTGTGAAATCGCTCTCTAAGTTTTCATACATTTATAGGTTTCAGATACATATTTTAACGGTTTTTGTGATAATATTTACTATATAAGATACTTATTAGTGGTTTCTTCATTCACCTCCGCCTTTCTTGGGTTGTGACCTGATATTTGCGAGTGTTTCGTATCGAGCAACTTAACTTCTTACCTGTGTTTACATTCCGCGCTGACCAGTTGCAGCTGTAGCGGGACATCCAAAGCTAAGTACTAATTAGTTGTTTGTGTATAGTGGTTTATTTTGGAACTTTAGTAGTCTTCAATCGCTGTTCTTGTTGTTTCCTGGTGAAATAATTTCAGAAGAAATTGTCGCGAACTGTTTTCAGTTTCGTTACTGTGCCATTAGACGTTTGATAATCTTTCTGTTTTACCTTTTGTTTTATTTGCTGTTAATAAATACTGTTAATAATAGTAGCTACTTCCCCTGTACAGCAAGATTATGATTATTGTAGTCAGTTTTCTAACAGATTCTTATTGTACTAACGGAACTTAAATAAATGCGAAAGGTTTTCTTAGGTTTTTACTACATATTAACACGTTTCACATTTCCCCGTGCAACGTGGCGTTCAGACCTCGTTTGATGCAAAAGCTTGAGGTCCTCGATCATGTCCAAGGCACCAAAGCCGGCTAATAAGTCAGTAATCGATAACTAAAACTTGAATTGTACTGCTTCTTACTGGCCAAATACATCTTCTTAACACCTTCTTCTGTCGTCTACTCTGGTGCTTTTAGTGTCTCCGCAAACCGCAGCAGGCGACATAAGTTTGCAGACTATAAATTTAACCGTCTCAGAGCGTAAAGCGGCCGATGTGAGGATCTGCCAATAAGTCGATTCGACAGCAAATGAAGAAAACGGTCGGATTTCTTAGGTTTTTACTACAAATGGACACTTTTCACATCATCACGTGCAACGTGGCGTCCAGACCGCGTTTCATGCAAAATCTTAAGGCCCTAGCTCATGTCCAAGGTACCAAAGCAGGCTAATAAGTCAATAAATGATAACTAAAATTTAAATTGTACTGCTTATTACTGGTTCTTTCTCGCTGATTACACCAACAGAGAAGCTTCATCTGTGTTCTACTGTGATGCTTTGACTGTCTCCGCATAACGCAGCACGCGACATAAGCTTGCAGACGATATATGTAACAGTTTCAGAGAGAAAAGCGGCCAATGTGACGATCTGGCAGTAAATCGATTAAATAGAAAATGACGAAAACGGGAGGATTTCTCAGGTTTTTACTACATATGAACACTTTTCACATTCTCACGCGCAACGTGGCAGACAGACCTCGTTTCATGAACAATCTCAAGGTCATAGCTCATCTCCAAATAACCAAAGCCGGTTATTAAGTCAATAGGTCGTAAGGTCCTACCTCATGTCGAAGGCACCAAAATAGTCTAAAAATTCAATAATCGATAACTAAAACTTGAATTGTACTGCTTCGTACAGGCTATCACATCAACTTAGAAGCTTCATCTGTGTTCTGTTATGGTGCTTTTAGTGTCTCCGCATACCGCAGCACGCGACATAGCTTTGAACACGATAAATGTAACCGTTTCAGAGAGAAGAGCGGCCAATATGACCATCAGGCAAAAGTCGATTCGATAGCAAATGACGAAAACGGACGGATTTCTCAGGTTCTCACTACATATGAACACTTTCCACATTCCCCCGTGCAACGCTGCTGCTAGATCTCCATTCATGGAAAACCTTAAGGTCCTAGTTCATGTACAAGGCACCAAAGCAGTCTAAAAAATCAATAATCGATAACTAAAACCTGAATTGTACTGCATCGTACTGGCTATCACATCAACTTAGAAGCTTCATCTGTGTTCTGTTATGGTGCTTTTAGTGTCTCCGCATACCGCAGCACGCGACATAGCTTTGCAGACGATAAATGTAACCGTTTCAGAGTGAAGAGTGGCCAATGTGACGATCTCACTTTAAGACGATTTGATAACAAATGACGAAAACGGACGGATTTCACAGGTTTTTACTACTTTTGAACACTTTTCACATTCTCCCTTGTGCTAGTTCTTCTTTCGTGCAAAATTGTAAGGTCCTAGCTCAAGTCCTAGGCACCAAAGAAGGCTAAAAAGTCAATAATCGATAACTAAAACTTGAATTGTACTGCTTCTTGCTGCCTATTACATCAACTTAGAAGCCTCTTATGGGTTCTGCTATGCTGCTTTTAGTGTCTACGCATACCGCAGCACGCGACATAGATTTGCAGTCGATAAATGTAACCGTTTCAGAGAGAAGACCGGCCAATGTGACGATCTAGATAAAAGCCGATTCGATAACAAATGACGAAAACGGACTGATTTCTCTGGTTTTTACTACGAATGAACACTTTTCACACTCTCTCCTGCAACGCGGCTGCTAGACCTCCCATCATGCAAAATCGTAAGTTCCTAGCTCATGTCAAAGGCACCAAAGTCTAAAAAGACAATAATCGATATCTAAAACTTGTGTTGTATTACTTCTTACTGGCTATTACATCAACTTAGAAGCTTCTTCTGTGTCCTACTATTGTGCATTTAGTGTCTCCGCGTACCGCAGCACGCGACATAGCTTTGCAGACGATAAATGTAACCGTTTTAGAGAGAAGAGCGGCCAATGTGACGATTAGACTTTAACTCGAATCGATAACAAATGACGAAAACGGACGGATTACTCAGGTTTTTACTATATATGAACACTTTTCACATTCTCCAGTGCAATGCGGCTGCTAGGCCTCCTTTCATGCAAAATCGTGAGGTCCTAGCTCATGTCTAAGGCACCAAAGAAGGGTAAAAAGTCAATAATCGATAGCTAAAACTTGAGTTGTACTGCTTCTTACTGGCTATTACATCAGCTTAGAAGCTTCATCTGAGTTCTACTATGGTGCTTTTAGTATCTCCGCATACGCAGCACGCGCCATAGCTTTGCAGACGATAAATTTAACCGTATCAGAGAGAAGAGCGTCTAATCTGACGATCTGGCATTAAGTCGATTCGATAGCAAATGACAAAAACTGGCGGGTTTCTCAGGTTATCACTACATATGAACACTTTTGCACATTCCCCCGAGCAATGTGGCTACTAGAGCTCAATTCATGCAAAATCTGAAGGTCCTAGCTCATGCCCAACGCAACAAAGCCGTCTACAAAATCAATAATCGATAGCTAGACTTGAATTGTGCTGCTTCGTACTAGCTATCACATGAACTTAGAAGCTTATTCTTTGTTCTATTATGGTGCTTTTAGTGTCTACGCATACCGCAGTACGCGACATAGCTTTGTACACGATAAATGTAACGGTTTCAGAGAGAAAAGCGGGCAATATGACGATTTGAAATTAAGTCGATTCGATAGCAAATGACGAAAACGCTCGGATATCTCAGGTTTTCTCTACATATGAACACTTCTCACATTCCCCCGTGCAACGCGTCTCTTAGACATCAATTTATGCAATATCTTAAGGTCCTAGGACATCTCAAAGCAACCAAAGCCGTCTAAAAAGTCAATAATCGATAACTAAAACTTGAATTGTACTGCTTCGTACTGGCTATCACATCAACTTAGAAGCTTCTTCTGTGTTCTACTATGGTGATTTTAGTGTCTCCGCATACCGAAGCACGCGACATAGCTTTGAACACGATTAATCTAACGGTTTCAGAGAGAAAAGCGGGCAATATGACGATCTGGCATTAAGCTGATACGATAGCAAATGACGAAAACGGGCGGATTTCTCAGGTTTTCACTACATATGAACACTTTTCACATTCCCCAGTGCAACACAGCTCCTAGACCTCCCTTCATGCAAAATCGTAATGTCCTAGCTCATGTCGAAGGCACTAAAACCGTCTAAAAATTCAATAATCGATATCTAAAACTTGAATTGTACTGCTACGTACTAGCTATCACATCAACTTAGATGCTTCTTCTGTGATCCATTATGGTGCTTTTAGTGTCTCCGCATACCGCAGCACGCGACATAGCTTTGCACATGATAAATGTAACCGTTTCAGAGAGAAGTACGGCCAATATGACGGTCTGGCATTAAGTCGATTCGATAGCAAATGAAGAAAACGGGCGGGTTTATCAGGTTTTCACTACATATGAACACTTTTCACATTCCCCCGTGCAACGCGGCTGCTAGATCTCCCTTCATGCAAAATTTTAAGGTCCTAGCTCATGTCCAAGGCACCAAAGCCGTCTAAAAAATTAATAATCGGTAACTAAAACTTGAATTGTACTGCATCGTACTGACTATCACATTAACTTAGAAGCTTCATCTGTGTTCTATTATGGTGCTTTTAGTGTCTCCACATACCGCAGCACGCCATATGGCTTTGCACACGATAAATGTAACAGTTTCAGATTGATGAGCGGCCAATATGAAGATCTGGCATTAAGTCGATTCTATAGCAAATGACGAAAACGGCGGGTTTCTCCGGTTTCCACTACATATGAACACTTTTCACATTCCTCCGTGCAACGCGGCTGCTGGACCTCCCTTCATGGAAAATCTTAAGGTCCTAGCTCATGTCCATTGCACCAAAGCCGTCAAAAAGGTCAACAATCGATAACTAAAACTTGAATTGTACTGCTTCGTTTTGGCTATCACACCAACATAGAAGCTTCTTCTGCTTTCTATTATCGTGCTTTTAGTGTCTCCGCATACCGCAGCACTCGACGAAGCTTTGCACACGATAAATGTAACCGTTTCAGAGAAAAGAGTGGCCAATATGACGATCTGGCAAAAGTCGATTCGATAGCAAATGACGAAAACGGGCGGATATCTCAGGTTTTCACAACATATGAACACTTTTCACATTCCCCCGTGCAACGCGGCTGCTAGACCTCCCTTCATGCAAAATCTTAAGGTCCTAGGTCATGTCCAAGGCAACAAAGCCGTCTAAGAATTCAATAATCGATAACTAAAACCAGAATTGCACTGTTTCTTACTGGCTATCACATCAACTTGGAAGCATCTTCTGTGATCTATTATGGTGCTTTTAGTGTCTCTTCATACCGCAGCACGCGACATAGCTTGGCACACGCTAAATGTAACTGTTTCAGAGAGAATTGCGGGCAATATGACAATCTGTAATTAAGTCGATTCGATAGCAAATGACGAAAACGCTCGGATATCTCAGGTTTTCTCTACATATGAACAATTTTCACATTCGCCCGTGCATCCCTTCTCTTAGACGTCCCTTTATGCAATATCTTAAGGTCCTAGCTCATGTCAAAGGAACCAAAGCCGTCTAAAAAGTCAATAATCGACAACTGAAACCTGAATTGTACTGCTGCGTATTGGCTATCACATCAACTTAGAAGCTTCTTCTGTGTTCTACTATGGTGCTTTTAGTGTTTCGGCATACCGCAGCACGCGACATAGCTTTGCAGACGTTAAGTGTAACCGTTTCAGAGAGAAGTACGGCCAATATGACGATCTGGCATTAAGTCGATTCGATAGCAAATGACCATAACGGGCGGGTTTATCAGGTTTTCACAACATATGATCACTTTTCACATTCACCTGTGCAACGCGGTTGCTAGACCTCTCTTCATGCAAAATCGTAATGTCCTAGCTCATGTCCAATTCAATAAAACCGTCTAAAAATTCAATAATCGATATCTAAAATTTGAATTGTACTGCTTCGTACTAGCTATCACATCAACTTAGAAGTTTCTTCTGTGTTCTATTATGGTGCTTTTAGTATCTCCGCATACCGCAGCACGCGACATCCCTTTCCTCACGATAAATATAACCTTTTCAGGGAGAATACCGGCCAATATGACGATCTGGCAAAAGTCGATTCGATAGCAAATGACGAAAACGGGCGGATTTCTCAGGTTTTCACTACATAAGAACACATTCGACATTCCCCCGTACAACGCTGCTGCCAGATCTCCCTTCATGCAAAACTTTCAGTTCTTAGCTCATGTCCAAGGCACCAAAGCCGGCTAAAAAGTCAATAAACGATAACTGAAACTTGAATTGTACTGCTTCGTACTGGCTATCACATCAACTTAGAAGTTTCTTCTGTGTTCTATTATGGAGCTTTTAGTGTCTCCGCATTCCGCAGCACGCGACATAGCTTTGCACACGATAAATGTAACCGTCTCAGAGATAAGAGCGGGAAATATGACGATCTAGCATTAGGTCGATTCTATGGCAAATGACGAAAACGGTCGGATTTCTCAGGTTTTCACTACATATGAACACCTTTCGCATTTCCCCGTGCAACGCGGCTGCTAGACCTCCCTTCATGCAAAATCTTAAGGACCTAGCTCATGTCCAAGGCCACAAAGCCGTCTAAAAAATAAATAATCGATAATTAAAACTTGAATTGGACTGCTTCGTACACGCTATCACATCGACTTACAAGCTTTTTTCTGTGATCCATTTTGGTGCTCTTAGTGTCTCCGCGTACCGCAGCACGCGACATAGCTTTGCACACGATAAATGTAATCGTTTCAAAGAGAGAAGCCGCCAATATGACGATCTGGCAAATGTCGATTCGATAGCAAATGAGGAATGCGGGCGGATTTCCAAGGTTTTCACTACATATGAACACCTTTCACATTCCCCCGTCCAACGCGGCTGCTAGACCTCCCTCATGCAAAATCTTAAGGACCTACCTCATGACCAAGACACGAAAGCCGTCTAAAAAGTCAATAATCGATAGTTAAAACTTGGATTGGACTGCTTCGTACTGGATATCACGTCAACTTAGAACCTTCTTCTGTGATCCATTATGGTGCTTTTACTGTCTCCGCATACCGCAGCACGCGACATAGCTTTGCACACGATAAATGTATCCGTTTCAGAAAGAAGAGCGGGAAATATGACGATCTTGCATTAGGTCGATTCGATGGCAAATGACGAAAACGGTCGGATTTCTCAGGTTTTCACTTCTTATGAACACTTTTCACATTCCCCAGTGCAACACGGCTGCTAGACCGCCCTTCATGCTAAATCCTAAGGTCCTAGCTTGCGTCCAAAGGAACAAAGCCGTCTAAAAAGTCAATACTCGATAACTAAAACTTGAATTGTACTGCTTCGTACTGGCTATCACATCAACTTAGAAGCTCCTTCTTTGATCTATTACGGTGCTTTTAGTGACTACGCATACCGCAGCATGTGACATAGCTTTGCACACGATAAATGTAACTGTTTCAGGGAGTGGTACGGCCAATATGACGATCTGGCATTAAGTCGATTCGTTACGAAATGAAGAAAACGGGCGGGTTTCTCAGGTTTTCACTACATATGAACACCTTTCACATTCCTCCGTGCAACGCAGCTGCTAGATCTCCATTCATTCTAAATTTTAAGGTCCTAGCTCATGCCCAAGGCACAAATGCCGTCTAAAAAGTCAATAAACGATAACTGAAACTTGAATTGTACTGCTTCGTACTGACTATCACATCAACTTAGAAGCTTCTTCTGTGTTCAATTATGGAGCTCTTAGTGTCTCCGCATACCACAGCACGCGACATAGCTTTGCACACGATAAATGTATCCTTTTCAGAGAGAAGAGCGGCCAATATGACGATCTCGCATTAAGTCGAGTCGATAGCATATGACGAAAACGGGAGGGTTTCTCAGGTTTTCACTGCATATGAACACTTTTCACATTCCCCCGTGAAACACGGCTGCTAGAACTCCCTCATGCAAAATCTTAAGGTCCTAGCTCATGTCCAAGGCACCAAAGCCGTCTAAAAAGTCAATAATCGATAACTAAAACTTGAATTGTACTGCTTCTTACTGGCTATCACAACAGCTTAGAAACTTCATCAGTGTTCTATTATGGTGCTTTTAGTGTCTCCGCATACTGCAGCAGGAGACCTAGCTTTGCACACGATAAATGTAACCGTTTCAGAGAGAAGAGCGGCCAATATGACGATCTGGCATTAAGTCGATTCGATAGCAAATGACGAAAACGAGCGGATTTCTTAGGTATTCACTACATACGATCACTTTTCACGCTCCCCCGTGCAACGCGGCTGCTATTCTCCTTTCATGCAAGGTCGTAAGTCCTAGCGCATTTCCATGGCACCAAAATCGTCTAAAAAGTCAGTAATCGATAACTAAATCTTGAGTGGTACTGCTTCGTACTGGCTATGACATCAACCTAGAAGCTTCTTCTGTGTTCTATTATGGTGCTTTTAGTGTCTCCACATACCGCAGCACGCCATATGGCTTTGCACACGATAAATGTAACAGTTTCAGATTGATGAGCGGCCAATATGAAGATCTGGCATTAAGTCGATTCTATAGCAAATGACGAAAACGGCGGGTTTCTCCGGTTTCCACTACATATGAACACTTTTCACATTCCTCCGTGCAACGCGGCTGCTGGACCTCCCTTCATGGAAAATCTTAAGGTCCTAGCTCATGTCCATTGCACCAAAGCCGTCAAAAAGGTCAACAATCGATAACTAAAACTTGAATTGTACTGCTTCGTTTTGGCTATCACACCAACATAGAAGCTTCTTCTGCTTTCTATTATCGTGCTTTTAGTGTCTCCGCATACCGCAGCACTCGACGAAGCTTTGCACACGATAAATGTAACCGTTTCAGAGAAAAGAGTGGCCAATATGACGATCTGGCAAAAGTCGATTCGATAGCAAATGACGAAAACGGGCGGATATCTCAGGTTTTCACAACATATGAACACTTTTCACATTCCCCCGTGCAACGCGGCTGCTAGACCTCCCTTCATGCAAAATCTTAAGGTCCTAGGTCATGTCCAAGGCAACAAAGCCGTCTAAGAATTCAATAATCGATAACTAAAACCAGAATTGCACTGTTTCTTACTGGCTATCACATCAACTTGGAAGCATCTTCTGTGATCTATTATGGTGCTTTTAGTGTCTCTTCATACCGCAGCACGCGACATAGCTTGGCACACGCTAAATGTAACTGTTTCAGAGAGAATTGCGGGCAATATGACAATCTGTAATTAAGTCGATTCGATAGCAAATGACGAAAACGCTCGGATATCTCAGGTTTTCTCTACATATGAACAATTTTCACATTCGCCCGTGCATCCCTTCTCTTAGACGTCCCTTTATGCAATATCTTAAGGTCCTAGCTCATGTCAAAGGAACCAAAGCCGTCTAAAAAGTCAATAATCGACAACTGAAACCTGAATTGTACTGCTGCGTATTGGCTATCACATCAACTTAGAAGCTTCTTCTGTGTTCTACTATGGTGCTTTTAGTGTTTCGGCATACCGCAGCACGCGACATAGCTTTGCAGACGTTAAGTGTAACCGTTTCAGAGAGAAGTACGGCCAATATGACGATCTGGCATTAAGTCGATTCGATAGCAAATGACCATAACGGGCGGGTTTATCAGGTTTTCACAACATATGATCACTTTTCACATTCACCTGTGCAACGCGGTTGCTAGACCTCTCTTCATGCAAAATCGTAATGTCCTAGCTCATGTCCAATTCAATAAAACCGTCTAAAAATTCAATAATCGATATCTAAAATTTGAATTGTACTGCTTCGTACTAGCTATCACATCAACTTAGAAGTTTCTTCTGTGTTCTATTATGGTGCTTTTAGTATCTCCGCATACCGCAGCACGCGACATCCCTTTCCTCACGATAAATATAACCTTTTCAGGGAGAATACCGGCCAATATGACGATCTGGCAAAAGTCGATTCGATAGCAAATGACGAAAACGGGCGGATTTCTCAGGTTTTCACTACATAAGAACACATTCGACATTCCCCCGTACAACGCTGCTGCCAGATCTCCCTTCATGCAAAACTTTCAGTTCTTAGCTCATGTCCAAGGCACCAAAGCCGGCTAAAAAGTCAATAAACGATAACTGAAACTTGAATTGTACTGCTTCGTACTGGCTATCACATCAACTTAGAAGTTTCTTCTGTGTTCTATTATGGAGCTTTTAGTGTCTCCGCATTCCGCAGCACGCGACATAGCTTTGCACACGATAAATGTAACCGTCTCAGAGATAAGAGCGGGAAATATGACGATCTAGCATTAGGTCGATTCTATGGCAAATGACGAAAACGGTCGGATTTCTCAGGTTTTCACTACATATGAACACCTTTCGCATTTCCCCGTGCAACGCGGCTGCTAGACCTCCCTTCATGCAAAATCTTAAGGACCTAGCTCATGTCCAAGGCCACAAAGCCGTCTAAAAAATAAATAATCGATAATTAAAACTTGAATTGGACTGCTTCGTACACGCTATCACATCGACTTACAAGCTTTTTTCTGTGATCCATTTTGGTGCTCTTAGTGTCTCCGCGTACCGCAGCACGCGACATAGCTTTGCACACGATAAATGTAATCGTTTCAAAGAGAGAAGCCGCCAATATGACGATCTGGCAAATGTCGATTCGATAGCAAATGAGGAATGCGGGCGGATTTCCAAGGTTTTCACTACATATGAACACCTTTCACATTCCCCCGTCCAACGCGGCTGCTAGACCTCCCTCATGCAAAATCTTAAGGACCTACCTCATGACCAAGACACGAAAGCCGTCTAAAAAGTCAATAATCGATAGTTAAAACTTGGATTGGACTGCTTCGTACTGGATATCACGTCAACTTAGAACCTTCTTCTGTGATCCATTATGGTGCTTTTACTGTCTCCGCATACCGCAGCACGCGACATAGCTTTGCACACGATAAATGTATCCGTTTCAGAAAGAAGAGCGGGAAATATGACGATCTTGCATTAGGTCGATTCGATGGCAAATGACGAAAACGGTCGGATTTCTCAGGTTTTCACTTCTTATGAACACTTTTCACATTCCCCAGTGCAACACGGCTGCTAGACCGCCCTTCATGCTAAATCCTAAGGTCCTAGCTTGCGTCCAAAGGAACAAAGCCGTCTAAAAAGTCAATACTCGATAACTAAAACTTGAATTGTACTGCTTCGTACTGGCTATCACATCAACTTAGAAGCTCCTTCTTTGATCTATTACGGTGCTTTTAGTGACTACGCATACCGCAGCATGTGACATAGCTTTGCACACGATAAATGTAACTGTTTCAGGGAGTGGTACGGCCAATATGACGATCTGGCATTAAGTCGATTCGTTACGAAATGAAGAAAACGGGCGGGTTTCTCAGGTTTTCACTACATATGAACACCTTTCACATTCCTCCGTGCAACGCAGCTGCTAGATCTCCATTCATTCTAAATTTTAAGGTCCTAGCTCATGCCCAAGGCACAAATGCCGTCTAAAAAGTCAATAAACGATAACTGAAACTTGAATTGTACTGCTTCGTACTGACTATCACATCAACTTAGAAGCTTCTTCTGTGTTCAATTATGGAGCTCTTAGTGTCTCCGCATACCACAGCACGCGACATAGCTTTGCACACGATAAATGTATCCTTTTCAGAGAGAAGAGCGGCCAATATGACGATCTCGCATTAAGTCGAGTCGATAGCATATGACGAAAACGGGAGGGTTTCTCAGGTTTTCACTGCATATGAACACTTTTCACATTCCCCCGTGAAACACGGCTGCTAGAACTCCCTCATGCAAAATCTTAAGGTCCTAGCTCATGTCCAAGGCACCAAAGCCGTCTAAAAAGTCAATAATCGATAACTAAAACTTGAATTGTACTGCTTCTTACTGGCTATCACAACAGCTTAGAAACTTCATCAGTGTTCTATTATGGTGCTTTTAGTGTCTCCGCATACTGCAGCAGGAGACCTAGCTTTGCACACGATAAATGTAACCGTTTCAGAGAGAAGAGCGGCCAATATGACGATCTGGCATTAAGTCGATTCGATAGCAAATGACGAAAACGAGCGGATTTCTTAGGTATTCACTACATACGATCACTTTTCACACTCCCCCGTGCAACGCGGCTGCTATTCTCCTTTCATGCAAGGTCGTAAGTCCTAGCGCATTTCCATGGCACCAAAATCGTCTAAAAAGTCAGTAATCGATAACTAAATCTTGAGTGGTACTGCTTCGTACTGGCTATGACATCAACCTAGAAGCTTCTTCTGTGTTCTATTATGGTGCTTCTAGTGTCTCCGCATACCACAGCACGCGACATAGCTTTGCACACGATAAATGTATCCTTTTCAGAGAGAAGAGCGGCCAATATGACGATCTCGCATTAAGTCGAGTCGATAGCATATGACGAAAACGGGAGGGTTTCTCAGGTTTTCACTGCATATGAACACTTTTCACATTCCCCCGTGAAACACGGCTGCTAGAACTCCCTCATGCAAAATCTTAAGGTCCTAGCTCATGTCCAAGGCACCAAAGCCGTCTAAAAAGTCAATAATCGATAACTAAAACTTGAATTGTACTGCTTCTTACTGGCTATCACAACAGCTTAGAAACTTCATCAGTGTTCTATTATGGTGCTTTTAGTGTCTCCGCATACTGCAGCAGGAGACCTAGCTTTGCACACGATAAATGTAACCGTTTCAGAGAGAAGAGCGGCCAATATGACGATCTGGCATTAAGTCGATTCGATAGCAAATGACGAAAACGGGCGGATCTCTCAGGTTTGCACTACATATGAACATTTTTCACATTCCCCCGTGCAACGCGGCTGCTAGACCTCCCTTCATGCAAGGTCGTAAGGTCCTACCTCATGTCGAAGGCACCAAAATAGTCTAAAAATTCAATAATCGATAACTAAAACTTGAATTGTACTGCTTCGTACAGGCTATCACATCAACTTAGAAGCTTCATCTGTGTTCTGTTATGGTGCTTTTAGTGTCTCCGCATACCGCAGCACGCGACATAGCTTTGAACACGATAAATGTAACCGTTTCAGAGAGAAGAGCGGCCAATATGACCATCAGGCAAAAGTCGATTCGATAGCAAATGACGAAAACGGACGGATTTCTCAGGTTCTCACTACATATGAACACTTTCCACATTCCCCCGTGCAACGCTGCTGCTAGATCTCCATTCATGGAAAACCTTAAGGTCCTAGTTCATGTACAAGGCACCAAAGCAGTCTAAAAAATCAATAATCGATAACTAAAACCTGAATTGTACTGCATCGTACTGGCTATCACATCAACTTAGAAGCTTCATCTGTGTTCTGTTATGGTGCTTTTAGTGTCTCCGCATACCGCAGCACGCGACATAGCTTTGCACACGATAAATGTAACGGTTTCAGAGTGAATAGCGGCCTATATGACGATCTGGCATTAAGTCGATGAGATAACAAATGACGAAAACGGGTGGATTTCTCAGGTTTTCACTACATATGAACACATTTCACATTCCCCCATGCAACGCAGCTCCTAGATCTCCCTTCATGCAATATCTTAAGGTCGAAGCTTATGTCACGGGAACCAAAGCCGTCTAAAAAGTCAGTAATCGATAACTGAAACTTGAATTGTACGGCTTCGCACTGGCTATCATGTCATCATAGAAGCTTCTTCTGTGTTCTGTTATGGTGCTTTTAGTGTCTCCGCATACCGCAGCACGCGACATAGCATTGCACACGATAAGTGTAAAAGTTTCAGAGAGAAGAGCGGCCAATATGACGATCTGGCATTAAGTCGATTCGATAGCAAATGACGAAAACGGGCGGATTTCTCAGGTTTTCACCACACATGAACACTTTTCACATTCTCCCGTGCAACGCGGCTGCAAGACCTCCCTTCATTCAAAATCGTAAGGTCCTAGCTCATGTCCAAGGCACCAAAACAGTCTAAAAAGTCAATAATCGATACCTAAAACTTTAACTGTACTGCCTCGTACTGTCTATCACATTAACTGAGAAGCTTCTTCTGTGATCCATTATGGTGCGTTTAGTGTCTCCGCATACCGCAGCACGAGACCTTGCTTTGCACACGGTAAATGTAACCGTTTCAGAGAGAAGGGCGGCCTATATGACCATCAGGCAAAAGTCGATTCGATAGCAAATGACGAAAACGGTCGTATCTCTCAGGTTTTCACTACATATGAACACTTTTCACATTCCCCCGTGCAACGCGGCTGCTAGACCTCCCTTCATGCAAGGTCGTAAGGTCCTACCTCATGTCCAAGGCACCAAAATAGTCTAAAAATTCCATAATCGATAACTAAAACTTGAAATGTACTGCTTCGTACAGGCTATCACTTCAACTTAGAGGCTTCTTCTGTGATCCATTATGGTGCTTTTTGTGTCTCCGCATACTGCAGCACGAGACCTAGCTTTGCACTCGATAAATGTAACCGTTTCAGAGAGAAGAGCGGCCAATATGACGTTCTGGCATTAAGTCGATTCGATAGCAAATGACGAAAACGGGCGGATCTCTCAGGTTTTCACTACATATGAACATTTTTCACATTCCCCCGTGCAACGCGGCTGCTAGACCTCCCTTCATGCAAGGTCGTAAGGTCCTACCTCATGTCGAAGGCACCAAAATAGTCTAAAAATTCAATAATCGATAACTAAAACTTGAATTGTACTGCTTCGTACAGGCTATCACATCAACTTAGAAGCTTCATCTGTGTTCTGTTATGGTGCTTTTAGTGTCTCCGCATACCGCAGCACGCGACATAACTTTGAAAACGATAAATGTAACCGTTTCAGAGAGAAGAGCGGCCAATATGACCATCTGGCAAAAGTCGATTCGATAGCAAATGACGAAAACGGACGGATTTCTCAGGTTTTCACTACATATGAACACTTTCCACATTCCCCCGTGCAACGCGGCTGCTAGATCTCCATTCATGGAAAATCTTAAGGTCCTAGCTCATGTACAAGGCACCAAAGCAGTCTAAAAAATCAATAATCGATAACTAGAACCTGAATTGTACTGCATCGTACTGGCTATCACATCAACTTAGAAGCTTCATCTGTGTTCTGTTATGGAGATTTTAGTGTCTCCACATACCGCAGCACGCGACATAGCTTTGCACACGATAAATGTAACCGTTTCAGAGAGAAGAGCGGCCAAAATGACGATCTGGCATTAAGTCGATTCGATAGCAAATGACGAAAACGGGCGGATCTCTCAGGTTTTTACTACATATGAACATTTTTCACATTCTCCCATGCAACGCGGCTGCTAGACCTCCCTTCATGCAATATCTTAAGGTCGAAGCTTGTGTCAAAGGAACCAAAGCCGTCTAAAAAGTCAGTAATCGATAACTTAAACTTGAATTGTACGGCTTCGCACTGGCTATCATGTCATCATAGAAGCTTCTTCTGTGTTCTGTTATGGTGCTTTTAGTGTCTCCGCATACCGCAGCACGCGACATAGCTTTGCACACGATAAGTGTAACCGTTTCAGAGAGAAGAGCGGCCAATATGACGATCTGGCATTAAGTCGATTCGATAGCAAATGACGAAAACGTGCGGATTTCTCAGGTTTTCACCACACATGAACACTTTTCACATTCTCCCGTGCAACGCGGCTGCTAGACCTCCCTTCATTCAAAATCGTAAGGTCCCAGCTCATGTCCAAGGCACCAAAACAGTCTAAAAAGTCAATAATCGATACCTAAAACTTTAACTGTACTGCTTCGTACTGTCTATCACATTAACTTAGAAGCTTCTTCTTTGATCCATTATGGTGCGTTTAGTGTCTCCGCATACCGCAGCACGAGACCTAGCTTTGCACACGATAAATGTAACCGTTTCAGAGAGAAGAGCGGCCAATATGACGACCTGGCATTAAGTCGATTTGATAGCAAATGACGAAAATGGGCGGATCTCTCAGGTTTTCACTACATATGAACATTTTTCACATTCTCCCATGCAACGCGGCTGCTAGACCTCCCTTCATGCAAGGTCGTAAGGTCCTAAATCATGTCGAAGGCACCAAAATAGTCTAAAAAAACAATAATCGATGACTAAAACTTGAATTGTACTGCTTCGTACAGGCTATCACATCAACTTAGAAGCTTCATCTGTGTTCTGTTATGGTGCTTTTAGTGTCTCCGCATACCGCAGAACGCGACATAGCTTTGAACACGATAAATGTAACCGTTTCAGAGAGAAGAGCGGCCAATATGACCATCTGGCAAAAGTCGATTCGATAGCAAATGACGAAAACGTGCGGATTTCTCAGGTTTTCACCACACATGAACACTTTTCACATTCTCCCGTGCAACGCGGCTGCTAGACCTCCCTGCATTCAAAATCGTAAGGTCCTAGCTCATGTCCAAGGCACCAAAACAGTCTAAAAAGTCAATAATCGATACCTAAAACTTTAACTGTACTGCTTCGTACTGTCTATCACATTAACTGAGAAGCTTCTTCTGTGATCCATTTTGGTGCGTTTAGTGTCTCCGCATACCGCAGCACGAGACCTAGCTTTGCACACGATAAATGTAACCGTTTCAGAGAGAAGAGCGGCCAATATGACGATCTGGCATTAAGTCGATTTGATAGCAAATGACGAAAACGGGCGGATCTCTCAGGTTTTCACTACATATGAACATTTTTCACATTCCCCCGTGCAACGCGGCTGCTAGACCTCCCTTCATGCAAGGTCGTAAGGTCCTACCTCATGTCGAAGGCACCAAAATAGTCTAAAAATTCAATAATCGATAACTAAAACTTGAATTGTACTGCTTCGTACAGGCTATCACATCAACTTAGAAGCTTCATCTGTGTTCTGTTATGGTGCTTTTAGTGTCTCCGCATACCGCAGCACGCGACATAACTTTGAAAACGATAAATGTAACCGTTTCAGAGAGAAGAGCGGCCAATATGACCATCTGGCAAAAGTCGATTCGATAGCAAATGACGAAAACGGACGGATTTCTCAGGTTTTCACTACATATGAACACTTTCCACATTCCCCCGTGCAACGCGGCTGCTAGATCTCCATTCATGGAAAATCTTAAGGTCCTAGCTCATGTACAAGGCACCAAAGCAGTCTAAAAAATCAATAATCGATAACTAGAACCTGAATTGTACTGCATCGTACTGGCTATCACATCAACTTAGAAGCTTCATCTGTGTTCTGTTATGGAGATTTTAGTGTCTCCACATACCGCAGCACGCGACATAGCTTTGCACACGATAAATGTAACCGTTTCAGAGAGAAGAGCGGCCAAAATGACGATCTGGCATTAAGTCGATTCGATAGCAAATGACGAAAACGGGCGGATCTCTCAGGTTTTTACTACATATGAACATTTTTCACATTCTCCCATGCAACGCGGCTGCTAGACCTCCCTTCATGCAATATCTTAAGGTCGAAGCTTGTGTCAAAGGAACCAAAGCCGTCTAAAAAGTCAGTAATCGATAACTTAAACTTGAATTGTACGGCTTCGCACTGGCTATCATGTCATCATAGAAGCTTCTTCTGTGTTCTGTTATGGTGCTTTTAGTGTCTCCGCATACCGCAGCACGCGACATAGCTTTGCACACGATAAGTGTAACCGTTTCAGAGAGAAGAGCGGCCAATATGACGATCTGGCATTAAGTCGATTCGATAGCAAATGACGAAAACGTGCGGATTTCTCAGGTTTTCACCACACATGAACACTTTTCACATTCTCCCGTGCAACGCGGCTGCTAGACCTCCCTTCATTCAAAATCGTAAGGTCCCAGCTCATGTCCAAGGCACCAAAACAGTCTAAAAAGTCAATAATCGATACCTAAAACTTTAACTGTACTGCTTCGTACTGTCTATCACATTAACTTAGAAGCTTCTTCTTTGATCCATTATGGTGCGTTTAGTGTCTCCGCATACCGCAGCACGAGACCTAGCTTTGCACACGATAAATGTAACCGTTTCAGAGAGAAGAGCGGCCAATATGACGACCTGGCATTAAGTCGATTTGATAGCAAATGACGAAAATGGGCGGATCTCTCAGGTTTTCACTACATATGAACATTTTTCACATTCTCCCATGCAACGCGGCTGCTAGACCTCCCTTCATGCAAGGTCGTAAGGTCCTAAATCATGTCGAAGGCACCAAAATAGTCTAAAAAAACAATAATCGATGACTAAAACTTGAATTGTACTGCTTCGTACAGGCTATCACATCAACTTAGAAGCTTCATCTGTGTTCTGTTATGGTGCTTTTAGTGTCTCCGCATACCGCAGAACGCGACATAGCTTTGAACACGATAAATGTAACCGTTTCAGAGAGAAGAGCGGCCAATATGACCATCTGGCAAAAGTCGATTCGATAGCAAATGACGAAAACGTGCGGATTTCTCAGGTTTTCACCACACATGAACACTTTTCACATTCTCCCGTGCAACGCGGCTGCTAGACCTCCCTGCATTCAAAATCGTAAGGTCCTAGCTCATGTCCAAGGCACCAAAACAGTCTAAAAAGTCAATAATCGATACCTAAAACTTTAACTGTACTGCTTCGTACTGTCTATCACATTAACTGAGAAGCTTCTTCTGTGATCCATTTTGGTGCGTTTAGTGTCTCCGCATACCGCAGCACGAGACCTAGCTTTGCACACGATAAATGTAACCGTTTCAGAGAGAAGAGCGGCCAATATGACGATCTGGCATTAAGTCGATTTGATAGCAAATGACGAAAACGGGCGGATCTCTCAGGTTTTCACTACATATGAACATTTTTCACATTCTCCCATGCAACGCGGCTGCTAGACCTCCCTTCATGCAAGGTCGTAAGGTCCTACCTCATGTCGAAGGCACCAAAATAGTCTAAAAATTCAATAATCGATATCTAAAACTTGAATTGTACTGCTTCGTACAGGCTATCACATCAACTTAGGAGCTTCATCTGTGTTCTGTTATGGTGCTTTTAGTGTCTCCGCATACCGCAGAACGCGACATAGCTTTGAACACGATAAATGTAACCGTTTCAGAGAGAAGAGCGGCCAATATGACCATCTGGCAAAAGTCGATTCGATAGCAAATGACGAAAACGGGCGGATTTCTCATGTTTTCGCTGCATATGGACCCTTTTCACATTCCCCCGTGCAACGCGGTTGCTAGACCTCACTTTATGCAAAATCGTAATGTCCTAGCTCATGTCCAAGGCACCAAAGCCGTGTAAAAATTCAATAATCGATATCTAAAACTTGTATTGTACTGCTTTGTACTAGCTATCACATCAACTTAGAAGCGTCTTCACTGTTCTATTATGGAGCTTTTACTGTCTCCACATACCACAGCACGCGACATAGCTTTGAACACGATAAATGTAACCGTTTCAGAGAAAATGCCGGTCATTATGACGATCTGCCATTTAGTCGATTCGCTAGCAAATGACGAAAATGGGCAGATTTCTCAGGTTTTGTCTACATATGAACACTTTCCTCATTCCCCCGTGCAACGCAGCTCATAGATCTCAGTTCATGCAATATCTTAAGGTCCTAGCTCATGTCAAAGTTACCAAAGCCGTCAAAAAAGTCAATAATCGATAACGAAAACTTGAATTGTACTGCTCTTTACTGGCTATCACATCAACTTAAAAGCTTCTTCTGTGGTCTATTATGGTGCTTTTAGTGTCTCCGCATATCGCAGCACGCGACATAGCTTTGAACACGATAGATGTAACCGTTTCAGAGAGAAGAGCGGCCAATATGACCATCTGGCAAAAGTCGATTCGATAGCAAATGACGAAAACGTGCGGATTTCTCAGGTTTTCACCACACATGAACACTTTTCACATTCTCCCGTGCAACGCGGCTGCTAGACCTCCCTTTATTCAAAATCGTAAGGTCCTAGCTCATGTCCAAGGCACCAAAACAGTCTAAAAAGTCAATAATCGATACCTAAAACTTTAACAGTACTGCTTCGTACTGTCTATCACATTAACTGAGAAGCTTCTTCTGTGATCCATTATGGTGCGTTTAGTGTCTCCGCATACCGCAGCACGAGACCTAGCTTTGCACACGATAAATGTAACCGTTTCAGAGAGAAGAGCGGCCAATATGACGATCTGGCATTAAGTCGATTTGATAGCAAATGACGAAAACGGGCGGATCTCTCAGGTTTTCACTACATATGAACATTTTTCACATTCCCCCGTGCAACGCGGCTGCTAGACCTCCCTTCATGCAAGGTCGTAAGGTCCTACCTCATGTCGAAGGCACCAAAATAGTCTAAAAATTCAATAATCGATAACTAAAACTTGAATTGTACTGCTTCGTACAGGCTATCACATCAACTTAGAAGCTTCATCTGTGTTCTGTTATGGTGCTTTTAGTGTCTCCGCATACCGCAGCACGCGACATAACTTTGAAAACGATAAATGTAACCGTTTCAGAGAGAAGAGCGGCCAATATGACCATCTGGCAAAAGTCGATTCGATAGCAAATGACGAAAACGGACGGATTTCTCAGGTTTTCACTACATATGAACACTTTCCACATTCCCCCGTGCAACGCGGCTGCTAGATCTCCATTCATGGAAAATCTTAAGGTCCTAGCTCATGTACAAGGCACCAAAGCAGTCTAAAAAATCAATAATCGATAACTAGAACCTGAATTGTACTGCATCGTACTGGCTATCACATCAACTTAGAAGCTTCATCTGTGTTCTGTTATGGAGATTTTAGTGTCTCCACATACCGCAGCACGCGACATAGCTTTGCACACGATAAATGTAACCGTTTCAGAGAGAAGAGCGGCCAAAATGACGATCTGGCATTAAGTCGATTCGATAGCAAATGACGAAAACGGGCGGATCTCTCAGGTTTTTACTACATATGAACATTTTTCACATTCTCCCATGCAACGCGGCTGCTAGACCTCCCTTCATGCAATATCTTAAGGTCGAAGCTTGTGTCAAAGGAACCAAAGCCGTCTAAAAAGTCAGTAATCGATAACTTAAACTTGAATTGTACGGCTTCGCACTGGCTATCATGTCATCATAGAAGCTTCTTCTGTGTTCTGTTATGGTGCTTTTAGTGTCTCCGCATACCGCAGCACGCGACATAGCTTTGCACACGATAAGTGTAACCGTTTCAGAGAGAAGAGCGGCCAATATGACGATCTGGCATTAAGTCGATTCGATAGCAAATGACGAAAACGTGCGGATTTCTCAGGTTTTCACCACACATGAACACTTTTCACATTCTCCCGTGCAACGCGGCTGCTAGACCTCCCTTCATTCAAAATCGTAAGGTCCCAGCTCATGTCCAAGGCACCAAAACAGTCTAAAAAGTCAATAATCGATACCTAAAACTTTAACTGTACTGCTTCGTACTGTCTATCACATTAACTTAGAAGCTTCTTCTTTGATCCATTATGGTGCGTTTAGTGTCTCCGCATACCGCAGCACGAGACCTAGCTTTGCACACGATAAATGTAACCGTTTCAGAGAGAAGAGCGGCCAATATGACGACCTGGCATTAAGTCGATTTGATAGCAAATGACGAAAATGGGCGGATCTCTCAGGTTTTCACTACATATGAACATTTTTCACATTCTCCCATGCAACGCGGCTGCTAGACCTCCCTTCATGCAAGGTCGTAAGGTCCTAAATCATGTCGAAGGCACCAAAATAGTCTAAAAAAACAATAATCGATGACTAAAACTTGAATTGTACTGCTTCGTACAGGCTATCACATCAACTTAGAAGCTTCATCTGTGTTCTGTTATGGTGCTTTTAGTGTCTCCGCATACCGCAGAACGCGACATAGCTTTGAACACGATAAATGTAACCGTTTCAGAGAGAAGAGCGGCCAATATGACCATCTGGCAAAAGTCGATTCGATAGCAAATGACGAAAACGTGCGGATTTCTCAGGTTTTCACCACACATGAACACTTTTCACATTCTCCCGTGCAACGCGGCTGCTAGACCTCCCTGCATTCAAAATCGTAAGGTCCTAGCTCATGTCCAAGGCACCAAAACAGTCTAAAAAGTCAATAATCGATACCTAAAACTTTAACTGTACTGCTTCGTACTGTCTATCACATTAACTGAGAAGCTTCTTCTGTGATCCATTTTGGTGCGTTTAGTGTCTCCGCATACCGCAGCACGAGACCTAGCTTTGCACACGATAAATGTAACCGTTTCAGAGAGAAGAGCGGCCAATATGACGATCTGGCATTAAGTCGATTTGATAGCAAATGACGAAAACGGGCGGATCTCTCAGGTTTTCACTACATATGAACATTTTTCACATTCTCCCATGCAACGCGGCTGCTAGACCTCCCTTCATGCAAGGTCGTAAGGTCCTACCTCATGTCGAAGGCACCAAAATAGTCTAAAAATTCAATAATCGATATCTAAAACTTGAATTGTACTGCTTCGTACAGGCTATCACATCAACTTAGGAGCTTCATCTGTGTTCTGTTATGGTGCTTTTAGTGTCTCCGCATACCGCAGAACGCGACATAGCTTTGAACACGATAAATGTAACCGTTTCAGAGAGAAGAGCGGCCAATATGACCATCTGGCAAAAGTCGATTCGATAGCAAATGACGAAAACGGGCGGATTTCTCATGTTTTCGCTGCATATGGACCCTTTTCACATTCCCCCGTGCAACGCGGTTGCTAGACCTCACTTTATGCAAAATCGTAATGTCCTAGCTCATGTCCAAGGCACCAAAGCCGTGTAAAAATTCAATAATCGATATCTAAAACTTGTATTGTACTGCTTTGTACTAGCTATCACATCAACTTAGAAGCGTCTTCACTGTTCTATTATGGAGCTTTTACTGTCTCCACATACCACAGCACGCGACATAGCTTTGAACACGATAAATGTAACCGTTTCAGAGAAAATGCCGGTCATTATGACGATCTGCCATTTAGTCGATTCGCTAGCAAATGACGAAAATGGGCAGATTTCTCAGGTTTTGTCTACATATGAACACTTTCCTCATTCCCCCGTGCAACGCAGCTCATAGATCTCAGTTCATGCAATATCTTAAGGTCCTAGCTCATGTCAAAGTTACCAAAGCCGTCAAAAAAGTCAATAATCGATAACGAAAACTTGAATTGTACTGCTCTTTACTGGCTATCACATCAACTTAAAAGCTTCTTCTGTGGTCTATTATGGTGCTTTTAGTGTCTCCGCATATCGCAGCACGCGACATAGCTTTGAACACGATAGATGTAACCGTTTCAGAGAGAAGAGCGGCCAATATGACCATCTGGCAAAAGTCGATTCGATAGCAAATGACGAAAACGTGCGGATTTCTCAGGTTTTCACCACACATGAACACTTTTCACATTCTCCCGTGCAACGCGGCTGCTAGACCTCCCTTTATTCAAAATCGTAAGGTCCTAGCTCATGTCCAAGGCACCAAAACAGTCTAAAAAGTCAATAATCGATACCTAAAACTTTAACAGTACTGCTTCGTACTGTCTATCACATTAACTGAGAAGCTTCTTCTGTGATCCATTATGGTGCGTTTAGTGTCTCCGCATACCGCAGCACGAGACCTAGCTTTGCACACGATAAATGTAACCGTTTCAGAGAGAAGAGCGGCCAATATGACGATCTGGCATTAAGTCGATTTGATAGCAAATGACGAAAACGGGCGGATTTCTCAGGTTTTCACCACACATGAACACTTTTCACATTCTCCCGTGCAACGCGGCTGCTAGACCTCCCTTCATTCAAAATCGTAAGGTCCTAGCTCATGTCCAAGGCACCAAAACAGTCTAAAAAGTCAATAATCGATACCTAAAACTTTAACAGTACTCCTTCGTACTGTCTATCACATTAACTGAGAAGCTTCTTCTGTGATCCATTATGGTGCGTTTAGTGTCTCCGCATACCGCAGCACGAGACCTAGCTCTGCACACGATAAATGTAACCGTTTCAGAGAGAAGAGCGGCCAATATGACGATCTGGCATTAAGTCGATTTGATAGCAAATGACGAAAACGGGCGGATCTCTCAGGTTTTCACTACATATGAACATTTTTCACATTCTCCCATGCAACGCGGCTGCTAGACCTCCCTTCATGCAAGGTCGTAAGGTCTTACCTCATGTCGAAGGCACCAAAATAGTCTAAAAATTCAATAATCGATAACTAAAACTTGAATTGTACTGCTTCATACAGGCTATCACATCAACTTAGAAGCTTCATCTGTGTTCTGTTATGGTGCTTTCAGTGTCTCCGCATACCGCAGAACGCGACATATCTTTGAACACGATAAATGTAACCGTTTCAGAGAGAAGAGCGGCCAATATGACCATCTGGCAAAAGTCGATTCGATAGCAAATGACGAAAACGGGCGGATTTCTCATGTTTTCGCTGCATATGGACCCTTTTCACATTCCCCCGTGCAACGCGGTTGCTAGACCTCACTTTATGCCAAATCGTAATGTCCTAGCTCATGTCCAAGGCACCAAAGCCGTGTAAAAATTCAATAATCGATATCTAAAACTTGTATTGTACTGCTTTGTACTAGCTATCACATCAACTTAGAAGCGTCTTCACTGTTCTATTATGGAGCTTTTACTGTCTCCACATACCACAGCACGCGACATAGCTTTAAACACGATAAATGTAACCGTTTCAGAGAAAATACCGGTCATTATGACGATCTTCCATTTAGTCGATTCGCTAGCAAATGACGAAAATGGGCAGATTTCTCAGGTTTTGTCTACATATGAACACATTCCTCATTCCCCCGTGCAACGCAGCTCATAGATCTCAGTTCATGCAATATCTTAAGGTCCTAGCTCATGTCAAAGGCACCAAAGCCGTCAAAAAAGTCAATAATCGATAACGAAAACTTGAATTGTACTGCTCTTTACTGGCTATCACATCAACTTAAAAGCTTCTTCTGTGTTCTATTATTTTGCTTTTAGTGTCTCCGCATACCGCAGCACGCGACATAGCTTTGAACACGATAAATGTAACCGTTTCAGATAGAAGAGCGGCCAATATGACGATCTGGCATTAAGTCGATTCGATAGCAAATGAGGAAAACCAGCGGATTTCTCAGGTTATCTCTGCATATGAACACTTTTAACACTCCCCCGTGCAACGCGGTAGCTAGACCTCACTTTATGCAAAATCGTAATGTCCTAGCTCATGTCCAAGGCACCAAAGCCGTCTAAAAATTCAATAATCGATATCTAAAACTTGAATTCTACTGCTACGAACTAGCTATCACATCAACATAGAAGCTTCTTTGTGTTCTATTATGGTGCTTTTAGTGTCTCCGCATACCGCAGCACGCGACATTGCTTTGCACACGATAAATGTAACCGTTTCAGAGAGAACACCGGCCAATATGACGATCTGGCATTAAGTCGATTCGATAGCAAATGACGAAAACGGGCAGATTTCTCAGGTTTTCACCACACATGAACACTTTTCACATTCTCCCGTGCAACGCGGCTGCTAGACCTCCCTTCATTCAAAATCGTAAGGTCCTAGCTCATGTCCAAGGCACCAAAATAGTCTAAAAATTCAATAATCGATAACTAAAACTTGAATTGTACTGCTTCGTACAGGCTATCACATCAACTTAGAAGCTTCATCTGTGTTCTGTTATGGTGCTTTTAAAGTCTCCGCATACCGCAGCACGCGACATAGCTTTGAACACGATAAATGTAACCGTTTCAGAGAGAAGAGCGGCCAATATGACCATCTGGCAAAAGTCGATTCGATAGCAAATGACGATAACGGACGGATTTCTCAGGTTTTCACTACATATGAACACTTTCCACATGCCCCCGTGCAACGCGGCTGCTAGATCTCCATTCATGGAAAATCTTAAGGTCCTAGCTCATGTGCAAGGCACCAAAGCAGTCTAAAAAATCAATAATCGATAACTAGAACCTGAATTGTACTGCATCGTACTGGCTATCACATCAACTTACAAGCTTCATCTGTGTTCTGTTATGGAACTTTTAGTGTCTCCACATACCGCAGCACGCGACATTGCTTTGCACACGATAAATGTAACGGTTTCAGAGTGAATAGCGGCCTATATGACGATCTGGCATTAAGTCGATTCGATAACAAATGACGAAAACAGGTGGATCTCTCAGGTTTTCACTACATATGAACATTTTTCACTTTCCCCCGTGCAACGCGGCTGCTAGACCTCCCTTCATGCAAGGTCGTAAGGTCCTACCTCATGTCGAAGGCACCAAAATAGTCTAAAAATTCAATAATCGATAACTAAAACTTGAATTGTACTGCTTCGTACAGGCTATCACATCAACTTAGAAGCTTCATCTGTGTTCTGTTATGGTGCTTTTAGTGTCTCCGCATACCGCAGCACGCGACATAACTTTGAAAACGATAAATGTAACCGTTTCATAGAGAACACCGGCCAATATGACGATCTGGCATTAAGTCGATTCGATAGCAAATGACGAAAACGGGCAGATTTCTCAGGTTTTCACCACACATGAACACTTTTCACATTCTCCCGTGCAACGCGGCTGCTAGACCTCCCTTCATTCAAAATCGTAAGGTCCTAGCTCATGTCCAAGGCACCAAAACAGTCTAAAAAGTCAATAATCGATACCTAAAACTTTAACTGTACTGCTTCGTACTGTCTATCATATTAACTGAGAAGCTTCTTCTGTGATCCATTATGGTGCGTTTAGTGTCTCCGCATACCGCAGCACGAGACCTAGCTTTGCACACGATAAATGTAACCGTTTCAGAGAGAAGAGCGGCCAATATGACGATCTGGCATTAAGTCGATTTGATAGCAAATGACGAAAACGGGCGGATCTGTCAGGTTTTCACTACATATGAACATTTTTCACATTCTCCCATGCAACGCGGCTGCTAGACCTCCCTTCATGCAAGGTCGTAAGGTCTTACCTCATGTCGAAGGCACCAAAATAGTCTAAAAATTCAATAATCGATAACTAAAACTTGAATTGTACTGCTTCGTACAGGCTATCACATCAACTTAGAAGCTTCATCTGTGTTCTGTTATGGTGCTTTTAGTGTCTCCGCATACCGCAGCACGCGACATAACTTTGAAAACGATAAATGTAACCGTTTCATAGAGAACACCGGCCAATATGACGATCTGGCATTAAGTCGATTCGATAGCAAATGACGAAAACGGGCAGATTTCTCAGGTTTTCACCACACATGAACACTTTTCACATTCTCCCGTGCAACGCGGCTGCTAGACCTCCCTTCATTCAAAATCGTAAGGTCCTAGCTCATGTCCAAGGCACCAAAATAGTCTAAAAATTCAATAATCGATAACTAAAACTTGAATTGTACTGCTTCGTACAGGCTATCATATCAACTTAGAAGCTTCATCTGTGTTCTGTTATGGTGCTTTTAGTGTCTCCGCATACCGCAGCACGCGACATAGCTTTGAACACGATAAATGTAACCGTTTCAGAGAGAAGAGCGGCCAATATGACCATCTGGCAAAAGTCGATTCGATAGCAAATGACGAAAACGTGCGGATTTCTCAGGTTTTCACCACACATGAACACTTTTCACATTCTCCCGTGCAACGCGGCTGCTAGACCTCCCTTCATTCAAAATCGTAAGGTCCTAGCTCATGTCCAAGGCACCAAAACAGTCTAAAAAGTCAATAATCGATACCTAAAACTTTAACTGTACTGCTTCGTACTGTCTATCATATTAACTGAGAAGCTTCTTCTGTGATCCATTATGGTGCGTTTAGTGTCTCCGCATACCGCAGCACGAGACCTAGCTTTGCACTCGATAAATGTAACCGTTTCAGAGAGAAGAGCGGCCAATATGACGTTCTGGCATTAAGTCGATTCGATAGCAAATGACGAAAACGGGCGGATCTCTCAGGTTTTCACTACATATGAACATTTTTCACATTCCCCCGTGCAACGCGGCTGCTAGACCTCCCTTCATGCAAGGTCGTAAGGTCCTACCTCATGTCGAAGGCACCAAAATAGTCTAAAAATTCAATAATCGATAACTAAAACTTGAATTGTACTGCTTCGTACAGGCTATCACATCAACTTAGAAGCTTCATCTGTGTTCTGTTATGGTGCTTTTAGTGTCTCCGCATACCGCAGCACGCGACATAACTTTGAAAACGATAAATGTAACCGTTTCAGAGAGAAGAGCGGCCAATATGACCATCTGGCAAAAGTCGATTCGATAGCAAATGACGAAAACGGGCGGATTTCTCAGGTTTTCGCTGCATATGGACCCTTTTCACATTCCCCCGTGCAACGCGGTTGCTAGACCTCACTTTATGCAAAATCGTAATGTCCTAGCTCATGTCCAAGGCACCAAAGCCGTGTAAAAATTCAATAATCGATATCTAAAACTTGTATTGTACTGCTTTGTACTAGCTATCACATCAACTTAGATGCGTCTTCACTGTTCTATTATGGAGCTTTTACTGTCTCCACATACCACAGCACGCGACATAGCTTTGAACACGATAAATGTAACCGTTTCAGAGAAAATACCGGTCATTATGACGATCTTCCATTTAGTCGATTCGCTAGCAAATGACGAAAATGGGCAGATTTCTCAGGTTTTGTCTACATATGAACACTTTCCTCATTCCCCCGTGCAACGCAGCTCATAGATCTCAGTTCATGCAATATCTTAAGGTCCTAGCTCATGTCAAAGGCACCAAAGCCGTCAAAGAAGTCAATAATCGATAACGAAAACTTGAATTGTACTGCTCTTTACTGGATATCACATCAACTTAAAAGCTTCTTCTGTGTTCTATTATGGTGCTTTTAGTGTCTCCGCATACCGCAGCACGCGACATAGCTTTGAACACGATAAATGTAACCGTTTCAGATAGAAGAGCGGCCAATATGACGATCTGGCATTAAGTCGATTCGATAGCAAATGAGGAAAACCAGCGGATTTCTCAGGTTATCTCTGCATATGAACACTTTTCACACTCCCCCGTGCAACGCGGTAGCTAGACCTCCCTTTATGCAAAATCGTAATGTCCTAGCTCTTGTCCAAGGCACCAAAGCCGTCTAAAAATTCAATAATCGATATCTAAAACTTGAATTCTACTGCTACGAACTAGCTATCACATCAACATAGAAGCTTCTTTGTGTTCTATTATGGTGCTTTTAGTGTCTCCGCATACCGCAGCACGCGACATTGCTTTGCACACGATAAATGTAACCGTTTCAGAGAGAACACCGGCCAATATGACGATCTGGCATTAAGTCGATTCGATAGCAAATGACGAAAACGGGCAGATTTCTCAGGTTTTCACCACACATGAACACTTTTCACATTCTCCTGTGCAACGCGGCTGCTAGACCTCCCTTCATTAAAAATCGTAAGGTCCTAGCTCATGTCCAAGGCACCAAAATAGTCTAAAAATTCAATAATCGATAACTAAAACTTGAATTGTACTGCTTCGTACAGGCTATCACATCAACTTAGAAGCTTCATCTGTGTTCTGTTATGGTGCTTTTAATGTCTCCGCATACCGCAGCACGCGACATAGCTTTGAACACGATAAATGTAACCGTTTCAGAGAGAAGAGCGGCCAATATGACCATCTGGCAAAAGTCGATTCGATAGCAAATGACGAAAACGGACGGATTTCTCAGGTTTTCACTACATATGAACACTTTCCACATGCCCCCGTGCAACGCGGCTGCTAGATCTCCATTCATGGAAAATCTTAAGGTCCTAGCTCATGTGCAAGGCACCAAAGCAGTCTAAAAAATCAATAATCGATAACTAGAACCTGAATTGTACTGCATCGTACTAGCTATCACATCAACTTAGAAGCTTCATCTGTGTTCTGTTATGGAGCTTTTAGTGTCTCCACATACCGCAGCACGCGACATTGCTTTGCACACGATAAATGTAACGGTTTCAGAGTGAATAGCGGCCTATATGACGATCTGGCATTAAGTCGATTTGATAGCAAATGACGAAAACGGGCGGATCTCTCAGATTTTCACTACATATGAACATTTTTCACAT
Organism: Schistocerca gregaria; assembly: GCF_023897955.1. NCBI lineage: Eukaryota > Metazoa > Arthropoda > Insecta > Orthoptera > Acrididae > Schistocerca > Schistocerca gregaria. The sequence continues at coordinate 156,582,020 of NC_064930.1, read as the reverse complement.
TCTCCCATGCAACGCGGCTGCTAGACCTCCCTTCATGCAAGGTCGTAAGGTCCTACCTCATGTCGAAGGCACCAAAATAGTCTAAAAATTCAATAATCGATAACTAAAACTTGAATTGTACTGCTTCGTACAGGCTATCACATCAACTTAGAAGCTTCATCTGTGTTCTGTTATGGTGCTTTTAGTGTCTCCGCATGCCGCAGCACGCGACATAGCTTTGAACACGATAAATGTAACCGTTTCAGAGAGAAGAGCGGCCAACATGACCATCTGGCAAAAGTCGATTCGATAGCAAATGACGAAAACGTGCGGATTTCTCAGGTTTTCACCACACATGAACACTTTTCACATTCTCCCGTGCAACGCGGCTGCTAGACCTCCCTTCATTCAAAATCGTAAGGTCCTAGCTCATGTCCAAGGCACCAAAATAGTCTAAAAATTCAATAATCGATAACTAAAACTTGAATTGTACTGCTTCGTACAGGCTATCACATCAACTTAGAAGCTTCATCTGTGTTCTGTTATGGTGCTTTTAGTGTCTCCGCATACCGCAGCACGCGACATAGCTTTGAACACGATAAATGTAACCGTTTCAGAGAGAAGAGCGGCCAATATGACGATCTGGCATTAAGTCGATTTGATAGCAAATGACGAAAACGTGCGGATTTCTCGGTTTTCACCACACATGAACACTTTTCACATTCTCCCGTGCAACGCGGCTGCTAGACCTCCCTTCATTCAAAATCGTAAGGTCCTAGCTCATGTCCAAGGCACCAAAACAGTCTAAAAAGTCAATAATCGATACCTAAAACTTTAACTCTACTGCTTCGTACTGTCTATCACATTAACTGAGAAGCTTCTTCTGTGATCCATTAAGGTGCGTTTAGTGTCTCCGCATACCGCAGCACGCGACATAGCTTTGAACACGATAAATGTAACCGTTTCAGATAGAAGTGCGGCCAATATGAAGATCTGGCATTAAGTCGATTCGATAGCAAATGAGGAAAATCAGCGGATTTCTCAGGTTTTCTCAGCATATGAACACTTTTCACACTCCCCCGTGCAACGCGGTAGCTAGACCTCCCTTTATGCAAAATCGTAATGTCCTAGCTCATGTCCAAGGCACCACAGCCGTCTAAAAATTCAATAATCAATATCTAAAACTTGAATTCTACTGCTACGAACTAGCTATCACATCAACATAGAAGCTTCTTCTGTGTTCTATTATGGTGCTTTTAGTGTCTCCGCATACCGCAGCACGCGACATTGCTTTGCACACGATAAATGTAACCGTTTCAGAGAGAAGAGCGGCCAATATGACCATCTGGCAAAAGTCGATTCGATAGCAAATGACGAAAACGTGCGGATTTCTCAGGTTTTCACCACACATGAACACTTTTTACATTCTCCCGTGCAACGCGGCTGCTAGACCTCCCTTCATTCAAAATCGTAAGGTCCTAGCTCATGTCCAAGGCACCAAAATAGTCTAAAAATTCAATAATCGATAACTAAAACTTGAATTGTACTGCTTCGTACAGGCTACCACATCAACTTAGTACCTTCTTCTGTGTTATATTATGGAGCTGTTACTGTCTCCTGCATTCCACAGCACGCGACATAATTTGCACACGATAAATGTAACCGTTTCAGAGAGAAGGGCGGCCAATATGACGATCTGGCATTAGCTCGATTCGATAGCAAATGACGAAAACGGGCGAATTTCTCAGGTTTTCACTACATATGAGCACTTTTCACACTCTCCCGTGTAACGCGGCTGCTAGACCTCCCTTCATGCAAAATAGTAAGGTCATAGCTCATGTCCAAGGCACCAAAGCCGTGTAAAAATTCAATAATCGATATCTAAAACTTGGATTGTACTGCTTTGTACTAGCTATCACATTAACTTAGAAGCTTCTTCTATGTTCTATTATGGTGCTTTTAGTGTCTCCGCATACCGCAGCACGCGACATTGCTTTGTACACGATAAATGTAACCGTTTCAGAGTGAATACCGGCCAATATGTCGATCTGGCATTAAGTCGATTCGACAGCAAATGACGAAAACGGGTGGATTTCTTAGGTTTTCACTACATATGAACACTTTTCACATTCCCCCGTCCAACGCGGCTGGTAGAATTCCCTCATGCAAAATCGTAAGGTCCCAGCTCATGTCCAAGGCACCAAAGCCATCTAAAATTCAATAATCGATAACTAAAACTTGAATTGTACTGCTTCTTACTGGCTTATGACATCAACTTAGAAGCGTCTTCTCTGTTCTATTATGGAGCTTTTACTGTCTCCGCATACCACAGCACGCGACATAGCTTTGAACACGATAAATGTAACCGTTTCAGAGAAAATACCGGTCATTATGACGATCTGCCATTTAGTCGATTCGATAGCAAATGACGAAAATGGGCGGATTTCTCAGGTTTTGTCTACATATGAACACTTTTCTCATTCCCCCATGCAACGCAGCTCATAGATCTCCCTTCATGCAATATCTTAAGGTCCTAGCTCATGTCAAAGGCACCAAAGCCGTCAAAAAAGTCAATAATCGATAACGAAAACTTGAATTGTACTGCTTCGTACTGGCTATCACATCAACTTAAAAGCTTCTTCTGTGTTCTATTATGGTGCTTTTAGTGTCTCCGCATACCGCAGCACGCGACATAGCTTTGCACACGATAAATGTAACCGTTTCAGAGAGAACACCGGCCAATATGACGATCTGGCATTAAGTCGATTCGATAGCAAATGATGATAACGGGCGGATTTCTCAGGTTTTCACTACATATGAACACATTTCACATTCCCCCATGCAACGCAGCTCCTAGATCTCCCTTAATGCAATATCTTAAGGTCGAAGCTTATGTCAAAGGAACCAAAGCCGTCTAAAAGGTCAATAAACGATCATTGAAACTTGAATTGTACTGCTTCGTACTTACTGGCTATCATGTCATCATAGAAGCTTCTTCTGTGTTCTGTTATGGTGCTTTTAGTGTCTTCGCATACCGCAGCACGCGACATAGCTTTGCACACGATAAATGTAACCGTTTCAGAGAGAAGAGCGGCCAATATGACGATCTGGCATTAAGTCGATTCGATAGCAAATGACGAAAACGTGCGGATTTCTCAGGATTTCACCACACATGAACACTTTTCACATTCTCCCGTGCAACGCGGCTGCTAGACATCCCTTCATTCAAAATCGTAAGGTCCTAGCTCATGTCAAAGGCAAAAAAGCCATCTAAAAAGTCAATAATCGATAACTAAAACTTGAATTGTACTGCTTCGTACTGGCTATCACATCAACTTAGTACCTTCTTCTCTGTTATATTATGGAGCTTTTACTGTCTCCTGCATTCCACAGCACGCGACATAATTTGCACACGAAAAATGTAACCGTTTCAGAGAGAAGGGCGGCCAATATGACGATCTGGCAAAAGTCGATTCGACAGCAAATGACGAAAACGGGCGGATTTCTCAGGTTTTCACTACATATGAGCACTTTTCACACTCTCCCGTGTAACGCGGCTGCAAGACCTCCCTTCATGCAAAATAGTAAGGTCATAGCTCATGTCCAAGTCACCAAAGCCGTGTAAAAATTCAATAATCGATATCTAAAACTTGGATTGTACTGCTTTGTACTAGCTATCGCATTAACTTAGAAGCTTCTTCTATGTTCTATTATGGTGCTTTTAGTGTCTCCGTATACCGCAGCACGCGACATTGTTTTGTACATGATAAATGTAACCGTTTCAGAGTGAATACCGGCCAATATGACGATCTGGCATTAAGTCGATTCGACAGCAAATGACGAAAACGGGTGGATTTCTTAGGTTTTCACTACATATGAACTCTTTTCACATTCCCCCGTCCAACGCGGCTGGTAGAACTCCCTCATGCATAATCGTAAGGTCCCAGCTCATGTCCAAGGCACCAAAGCCATCTAAAATTCAATAATCGATAACTAAAACTTGAATTGTACTGCTTCTTACTGGCTTATGACATTAACTTAGAAGCGTCTTCTCTGTTCTATTATGGAGCTTTTACTGTCTCCGCATACCACAGCACGCGACATAGCTTTGAACACGATAAATGTAACCGTTTCAGAGAAAATACCGGTCATTATGACGATCTGCCATTTAGTCGATTCGATAGCAAATGACGAAAATGGGCGGATTTCTCAGGTTTTGTCTACATATGAACACTTTTCTCATTCCCCCATGCAACGCAGCTCATAGATCTCCCTTCATGCAATATCTTAAGGTCCTAGCTCATGTCAAAGGCACCAAAGCCGTCAAAAAAGTCAATAATCGATAACGAAAACTTGAATTGTACTGCTTCGTACTGGCTATCACATCAACTTAAAAGCTTCTTCTGTGTTCTATTATGGTGCTTTTAGTGTCTCCGCATACCGCAGCACGCGACATAGCTTTGCACACGATAAATGTAACCGTTTCAGAGAGAACACCGGCCAATATGACGATCTGGCATTAAGTCGATTCGATAGCAAATGATGATAACGGGCGGATTTCTCAGGTTTTCACTACATATGAACACATTTCACATTCCCCCATGCAACGCAGCTCCTAGATCTCCCTTAATGCAATATCTTAAGGTCGAAGCTTATGTCAAAGGAACCAAAGCCGTCTAAAAGGTCAATAAACGATCATTGAAACTTGAATTGTACTGCTTCGTACTTACTGGCTATCATGTCATCATAGAAGCTTCTTCTGTGTTCTGTTATGGTGCTTTTAGTGTCTTCGCATACCGCAGCACGCGACATAGCTTTGCACACGATAAATGTAACCGTTTCAGAGAGAAGAGCGGCCAATATGACGATCTGGCATTAAGTCGATTCGATAGCAAATGACGAAAACGTGCGGATTTCTCAGGATTTCACCACACATGAACACTTTTCACATTCTCCCGTGCAACGCGGCTGCTAGACATCCCTTCATTCAAAATCGTAAGGTCCTAGCTCATGTCAAAGGCAAAAAAGCCATCTAAAAAGTCAATAATCGATAACTAAAACTTGAATTGTACTGCTTCGTACTGGCTATCACATCAACTTAGTACCTTCTTCTCTGTTATATTATGGAGCTTTTACTGTCTCCTGCATTCCACAGCACGCGACATAATTTGCACACGAAAAATGTAACCGTTTCAGAGAGAAGGGCGGCCAATATGACGATCTGGCAAAAGTCGATTCGACAGCAAATGACGAAAACGGGCGGATTTCTCAGGTTTTCACTACATATGAGCACTTTTCACACTCTCCCGTGTAACGCGGCTGCAAGACCTCCCTTCATGCAAAATAGTAAGGTCATAGCTCATGTCCAAGTCACCAAAGCCGTGTAAAAATTCAATAATCGATATCTAAAACTTGGATTGTACTGCTTTGTACTAGCTATCGCATTAACTTAGAAGCTTCTTCTATGTTCTATTATGGTGCTTTTAGTGTCTCCGTATACCGCAGCACGCGACATTGTTTTGTACATGATAAATGTAACCGTTTCAGAGTGAATACCGGCCAATATGACGATCTGGCATTAAGTCGATTCGACAGCAAATGACGAAAACGGGTGGATTTCTTAGGTTTTCACTACATATGAACTCTTTTCACATTCCCCCGTCCAACGCGGCTGGTAGAACTCCCTCATGCATAATCGTAAGGTCCCAGCTCATGTCCAAGGCACCAAAGCCATCTAAAATTCAATAATCGATAACTAAAACTTGAATTGTACTGCTTCTTACTGGCTTATGACATTAACTTAGAAGCGTCTTCTCTGTTCTATTATGGAGCTTTTACTGTCTCCGCATACCACAGCACGCGACATAGCTTTGAACACGATAAATGTAACCGTTTCAGAGAAAATACCGGTCATTATGACGATCTGCCATTTAGTCGATTCGAGAGCAAATGACGAAAATGGGCGGATTTCTCAGGTTTTGTCTACATATGAACACTTTTCTCATTCCCCCGTGCAACGCAGCTCATAGATCTCCCTTCATGCAATATCTTAAGGTCCTAGCTCCTGTCAAAGGCACCAAAGCCGTCAAAAAAGTCAATAATCGATAACGAAAACTTGAATTGTACTGCTTCGTACTGGCTATCACATCAACTTAAAAGCTTCTTCTGTGTTCTATTATAGTGCTTTTAGTGTCTCCGCATACCGCAGCACGCGACATAGCTTTGCACACGATAAATGTAACCGTTTCAGAGAGAACACCGGCCAATATGACGATCTGGCATTAAGTCGATTCGATAGCAAATGACGATAACGGGCGGATTTCTCAGGTTTTCACTACATATAAACACATTTCACATTCCCCCATGCAACGCAGCTCCTAGATCTCCCTTCATGCAATATCTTAAGGTCGAAGCTTATGTCAAAGGAACCAAAGCCGTCTAAAAAGTCAATAATCGATAATTGAAACTTGAATTGTACTGCTTCGTACTTACTGGCTATCATGTCATCATAGAAGCTTCTTCTGTGTTCTGTTATGGTGCTTTTAGTGTCTCCGCATACCGCAGCACGCGACATAGCTTTGCACACGATAAATGTAACGGTTTCAGAGAGAAGAGCGGCCATTATGACGATCTTGCATTAAGTCGATTCGATAGCAAATGACGAAAACGTGCGGATTTCTCAGGATTTCACCACACATGAACACTTTTCACATTCTCCCGTGCAGCGCGGCTGCTAGACATCCCTTCATTCAAAATCGTAAGGTCCTAGCTCATGTCCAAGGCACCAAAGCAGTCTAAAAAGTCAATAATCGATACCTAAAACTTTAACTGTACTGTTTCGTACTGTCTATCACATTAACTGAGAAGCTTCTTCTGTGATCCATTATGGTGCGTTTAGTGTCTCCGCACACCGCAGCACGAGACCTTGCTTTGCACACGGTAAATGTAACCGTTTCAGAGAGAAGGGCGGCCAATATGACCATCACGCAAAAGTCGATTCGATAGCAAATGACGAAAACAGGCGGATCTCTCAGGTTTTCACTACATATGAACACTTTTCACATTCCCCCGTGCAACGCGGCTGCTAGACTTCCCTTCATGCAGGGTCGTAAGGTCCTAGCTCATGTCCAAGGCACCAGAATCGTCTAAAAATTCAATAATCGATAACTAAAACTTGAATTATACTGCTTCGTATTAGCTATCACATCAACTTACAAGCTTCTTCTGTGTTCTATTATGGTGCCTTTAGTGTCTCCGCATACCGCAGCACGCGACATAGCTTTGCACACGATAAACGTAATCATTTCAGAGAGAATAGTGGGCAATATGACGATCTGGCATTAAGTCGATTCGATAGCAAATGACGAAAACGGCCGGAATTCTCAGATTTTCACTACATATGAACACATTTCACATTCCCCCATGCAACGCAGCTCCTAGATCTCCCTTCATGCAATATCTTAAGGTCGAAGCTTATGTCAAAGGAACGAAAGCCGTCTAAAAAGTCAATAATCGATAACTGAAACTTGAATTGTACTGCTTCGTACTGGCTGTCATGTCATCATAGAAGCTTCTTCTGTGTTCTATTATGGTGCTTTTAGTGTCTCCGCATACCGCAGCACGCGACATAGCTTTGCACACGATAAACGTTATCATTTCAGAGAGAATAATGGCCAATATGACGATCTGGCATTAAGTCGATTCGATAGCAAATGGCGAAAACGGGCGGATTTCTCAGGTTTTCACCACACATGAACACTTTTCACATTCTCCCGTGCAACGCGGCTGCTAGATCTCGCTTCACGGAAAATCTTAGGGTCCTAGATCATATACAAGGCACCAAAGCCGTCTAAAAAGTCAATAATCGATAGCTAAAACTAGAATTGTACTGCTTCGTACTGGCTTTCACAATAACTTAGAAGCTTATTCTGTGTTTTACACTCCTGGAAATTGATATAAGAACACCGTGAATTCATTGTCCCAGGAAGGGGGAACTTTATTGACACATTTCTGGGGTCAGTTACATCACATGATCATACTGACAGAACCACAGTCACATAGACACAGGCAACAGACCATGCACAATGTCGGCACTTGTACAGTGTATATCCACCTTTCGCAGCAATGCAGGCTGCTATTCTCCCATGGAGACGATCGTAGAGATGCTGGATGTAGTCCTGTGGAACGGCTTGCCATGCCATTTCCACCTGGCAATTCAGTTGGACCAGCGTTCGTGCTGGACGTGCAGACCACATGAGACGACGGTTCATCCAGTCCCAAACATGCTCAATGGGGGACAGATCCGGAGATCTTGATGGCCAGGGTAGTTGACTTACACCTTCTAGAGCACGTTGGGTGGCACGTGATACATGCGGACGTGCATTGTCCTGTTGGGACAGCAAGTTCCCTTACCGGTCTAGGAATGGTAGAACGGTGGGTTCGATGACGGTTTGGATGTACCGTGCACTATTCAGTGACCCCTCGATGATCACCAGAGGTGTACGGCCAGTGTAGGAGATCGCTCCCCACACCATGATGCCGGGTGTTGGCCCTGTGTGCCTCGATCGTATGCAGTCCTGATTGTGGCGCTCACCTGCACGGCGCCAAACACGCATACGACCATCATAGTCACCAAGGTAGAAGCGACTCTCTTCGCTGAAGACGACACGTCTCCATTCGTCCCTCCATTCACGCCTGTCGCGACACCACTGGAGGCGGGCTGCACGATGTTGGGGCGTGAGCGGAAGACGGCCTAACGGAGTGCGTGACCGTAGCCCAGCTTCATGGGGACGGTTGCAAATGGTCCTCGCCAATACCCCAGGAGCAACAGTGTCCCTAATTTGCTGGGAAGTAGCCGTGCGGTCCCCTACAGCACTGCGTAGGATCCTACGGTCTCGGCGTCCATCCGTGCGTCGCTGCGGTGCGGTCACAGGTCGACGGGCACGTGCACCTTCCGCTGACCACTGGCGACAACATCGATGTACTGTGGAGACCGCACGCCTCACGTGTTGAGCAATTCGGCGGTACGTCAACCAGGCCTCCCGCATGCCCACTATACGCCCTCGCTCAAAGTCCATCAACTGCACATACGGTTCACGTCCACGCTGTCGCAGATGCTTCCAGTGTTAAAGACTACAATGGAGCTCCGTATGCCACGGCAAACTGGCTGACACTGACGGCGGCGGTGCACAAATGCTGCGCAGCTAGCGCCATTCGACGGCCAACACCGCGGTTCCTGGTGTGTCCGCTGTGCCGTGCGTGTGATCATTGCTTGTACAGCCCTCTCGCAGTGTCAGGAGCAAGTATGGTGGGTCTGACACACCGGTGTCAATGTGTTCTTTTTTCCATTTCCAGGAGTGAATTATGGTGCTTTTAGTGTCTCCGCATACCGCAGCACGTGACATAGCTTCGCAGACGATAAATGTAACCGTTTCAGAGAGAAGTGCGGCCAATTTGACGATCTGGCATTAAGTCGATTCGATAGCAAATGACGAAAACGGGCGGATTTCTCAGGTTTTCACTACATATGAACACTTTTCACATTCCACCGTGCAACGCTGCTGCTGGACTTCCCTTCATGAAAATCGTAAGGTCATAGCTCATGTGCAAGGCACCAAAGCCGTGTAAAAAGTCAATAATCGATAACTAAAACTTGAATTGTACAGCTTCGTACTGGCTATCACATCAACCTAGAAGATTCTTTTGTGTCCTGTTATGGTGCTTTTAGTGTCTCCACATACCGCAGCCCGCACATAGCGTTGCACACGATAAATGTAACCGTTTCAGAGAGAAGAGCGGCCGATATGGCGATCTGGCATTAAGTCGATCCGATAGCAAATGACGAAAACTGGCGGATTTCTCAGGTTTTCACTACATATGAACACTCTTCACATTCCCCGTGCAACGCGACTGCTAGACCTCCCTTAATGCAAAATCTTAAGGTCCTAGATCATGTCCAAGGCACCAAAGCTGTCTAAAAAGTCAATAATCGATACCTAAAACTTGAACTGTACTCTTTCGTACTGCCTATCACATCAACTTAGAAGCTTCTTCTGTGTTCTATTACGGTGCTTTTAGTGTCTAGGCATTCCGCAGCACGCGACATAGCTTTGCACACGATAAATGTAACCGTTTAAGAGAGAAGAGCGGAGAATATGACGATCTGGCATTAAGTCGATTCGATAGCAAATGACGAAACACAGGCGGATATCTCAGGTTTTCACTACATTTGAACTCTTTTCAGATTTCCCCGTGCAACGCTGCAGCTAGCCTCCCTCCATGCAAATTCTGAAGGTCCTAGGTCATGTCCAAGGCACCAAAGCCGTATAAAAATTCAATAATCGATAACTAAAACTTGAATTATACTTCTTCGTACTGCCTATCACATCAACTTAGAAGTGTCATGTGTGTTCTGTTGTGGTGTTTTTAGTGTCTCCGCTTACCTTAGCACGCGACATAGCTTTGCACACGATGAATGTAACCGTTTCAGAGGGAAGAGCGGCCAATATGACGATCTGGCATTAAGTCGATTCGATAGCAAATGACGAAAACGGGCGGATTTGTCAGGTTTTCATTACATATGAACACTTTTCACATTCCCCAGTGCAACGCGGCTGATAGGCTTCCCGTCATGCAAAATTTTAAGGTGCTAGCTCATGTCAAAGGCACCAAAGCCGTCTAAGAAGGCAATAATCGATAACTAAAACTTGAATTGTATTGCTTCGTACTGGCTATCACTTCAATTTAGAAGCTTCTTCTGTGTTCTACAATGGTGCTTTTAGTGTCTCCGCATGTCGCAGCACGCGACATAGCTTTGCACACGATAAATGTAACCGTTTCATTGAGAACAGCGTCAATATGACGATCTGGCATTATATCGATTCGATAGCAAATGACGAGAACGGTCGGATTTCTCAGGTTTTCACTACATATGAACACTTTTCAAATTACCCCGTGCAACGCGTATAGTAGACCTCCCTTCGTGCAAAATCTTAAGGTCCTAGCTCATGTGCAAGGCACCAAAGCCGTCTAAAAAGTCAATAATTGATCACTAAAACTTAAATTGTATTGCTTCATACTGGCTATCACATAAACTTAGAAGCTTCTTCTGCGTTCTATTATGGTGCTTTTAGTGTCATCGCATACCGCAGCACGCGACATAGCTTTACACACGATAGATGTAACCGTTTCAGAGAGAAGTGCGGCCAATTTGACGATCTGGCATTAAGTCGATTCGATAGCAAATGACGAAAACGGGCGGATTTCTCAGGTTTTCACTACATATGAACACTTTTCACATTCCACCGTGCAACGCTGCTGCTGGACTTCCCTTCATGAAAATCGTAAGGTCATAGCTCATGTGCAAGGCACCAAAGCCGTGTAAAAAGTCAATAATCGATAACTAAAACTTGAATTGTACAGCTTCGTACTGGCTATCACATCAACCTAGAAGATTCTTTTGTGTCCTGTTATGGTGCTTTTAGTGTCTCCACATACCGCAGCCCGCACATAGCGTTGCACACGATAAATGTAACCGTTTCAGAGAGAAGAGCGGCCGATATGGCGATCTGGCATTAAGTCGATCCGATAGCAAATGACGAAAACTGGCGGATTTCTCAGGTTTTCACTACATATGAACACTCTTCACATTCCCCGTGCAACGCGACTGCTAGACCTCCCTTAATGCAAAATCTTAAGGTCCTAGATCATGTCCAAGGCACCAAAGCTGTCTAAAAAGTCAATAATCGATACCTAAAACTTGAACTGTACTCTTTCGTACTGCCTATCACATCAACTTAGAAGCTTCTTCTGTGTTCTATTACGGTGCTTTTAGTGTCTAGGCATTCCGCAGCACGCGACATAGCTTTGCACACGATAAATGTAACCGTTTAAGAGAGAAGAGCGGAGAATATGACGATCTGGCATTAAGTCGATTCGATAGCAAATGACGAAACACAGGCGGATATCTCAGGTTTTCACTACATTTGAACTCTTTTCAGATTTCCCCGTGCAACGCTGCAGCTAGCCTCCCTCCATGCAAATTCTGAAGGTCCTAGGTCATGTCCAAGGCACCAAAGCCGTATAAAAATTCAATAATCGATAACTAAAACTTGAATTATACTTCTTCGTACTGCCTATCACATCAACTTAGAAGTGTCATGTGTGTTCTGTTGTGGTGTTTTTAGTGTCTCCGCTTACCTTAGCACGCGACATAGCTTTGCACACGATGAATGTAACCGTTTCAGAGGGAAGAGCGGCCAATATGACGATCTGGCATTAAGTCGATTCGATAGCAAATGACGAAAACGGGCGGATTTGTCAGGTTTTCATTACATATGAACACTTTTCACATTCCCCAGTGCAACGCGGCTGATAGGCTTCCCGTCATGCAAAATTTTAAGGTGCTAGCTCATGTCAAAGGCACCAAAGCCGTCTAAGAAGGCAATAATCGATAACTAAAACTTGAATTGTATTGCTTCGTACTGGCTATCACTTCAATTTAGAAGCTTCTTCTGTGTTCTACAATGGTGCTTTTAGTGTCTCCGCATGTCGCAGCACGCGACATAGCTTTGCACACGATAAATGTAACCGTTTCATTGAGAACAGCGTCAATATGACGATCTGGCATTATATCGATTCGATAGCAAATGACGAGAACGGTCGGATTTCTCAGGTTTTCACTACATATGAACACTTTTCAAATTACCCCGTGCAACGCGTATAGTAGACCTCCCTTCGTGCAAAATCTTAAGGTCCTAGCTCATGTGCAAGGCACCAAAGCCGTCTAAAAAGTCAATAATTGATCACTAAAACTTAAATTGTATTGCTTCATACTGGCTATCACATAAACTTAGAAGCTTCTTCTGCGTTCTATTATGGTGCTTTTAGTGTCGTCGCATACCGCAGCACGCGACATAGCTTTACACACGATAGATGTAACCGTTTCAGAGAGAAGAGCGGCCAATATGACGTTCTGGCATTAAGTCGATTCGATAGCAAATGACGAAAACGGGCGGATTTCTCAGGTGTAAACTACATATGAACACGGTTCACATTCCCCCGTACAACGCGGCTGCTGGACCTCCCTTCATTCAGAATTCTAAGGTCCTAGCTCATGTGCAAGGAACCAAAGCCGTCTAAAAAGTCAATAATCGATAACTTAAACCTGAATTGTACTGCTCGGTACTGGCTATCACATCTACTTTGAAGATTCTTCTGTGTTCTATTATGGTGCTTTTAGTGTCTAGGCATGCCGCAGCACGCGACATAGCTTTGCACACTTTAAATGTAACCGTATCAGAGAGAAGAGCGGCCAATATGATGATCTGGCAATAAGTCGATTCGATAGCAAATGACCAAAACGGGCGGATTTCTCAGGTTTAAGCTACATATGAACACGGTTCACATTCCTCCGTGCAACGCGGCTGCTAGTCCTCCCTTCATGCAAATTCTTAAGGTCCTAGAACATGTCGAAGTCACCAAAGCCGACTAAATAGTCAATAATCGATAACTAAAACTTGAATTGTACTGCTTCGTACTTTCTATCACATCAACTTAGAAACTTTTTCTGTGTTCTACTATGGTGCTTTTAGCGTCTCCGCGTACCGCAGCATGAGACATAGTTTGCACACGATAAATGTAACCGTTCCAGAGAGAAGAGCGGCCGATGTGACGTTCTAGCATTAAGTCGATTCGATAGCGAAAGAAGAAAACGGGCAGATTTCTCAGGTTTTCACTATATATGAACACTTTTCACAATCCCCCGTGCAACGCGGCAGACACACCTCCCTTCATGCAAAATCTTAAGGTCCTAGCTCATGGCTAAGGCACCACAGCCGTCTAAATAGTCAATAATCGATAACTAAAACTTGAATATTACTGCTTCGTACTGGCTGTCACATCAACTTAGAAGCTTCTTCTGTGTTCTATTATGGTGCTCTTAGTGTCTCCGCAAACCGCAGCACGCGACATACCTTTGCACACGATAAATGTAACCGTTCCAGAGAGAAGTGCGGCCAATATTACGATCTGGCATTAAGTTGATTCAATAGCAAATGACGAAAACGTGCGGATTTCACAGGTTTTCACTACATATGAACACTTTACTCATTCCCCGTGCAACGTGGCAGCTAGACCTCCCTTCATGCAAAATCTTCAGGTCCTAGCTCATGTCAAAGGCACCAAAGCCGTCTAAAAAGTCAATAATCGATAACTAAAACTTGAATTGTACTGCTTCGTACTGGCTATCACATCCACTTAGAAGCTTCTTCTGTGTTCTAATATATTGCTTTTAGTGTCTCCGCATACCGCACGTGACATAGCTTTGCACACGATAAATATATCCGTTAAAGAGAGACGTGTGGCCAATGTGACGATCTGGCTTTAAGTCGATTCGATAGCAAGTGACGAAAACGGGCGGAATCCTCAGGTTTTCACTATATATGAACAAGTTTCACATTCCCCCATAAAATGCGGCTGCTAGACCTCCCTACATGCAAAATCTTAAAGTCCTAGCTCATGTCCAAGTCTCAAAAGCCGTCTAAAAAATCAATAAGCAATGACTAAAACTTGAATCGTACTGCTTCGTACTGGCTATCACATCAACATAGCAGCTTCTTCTGTGTTCTATTGTGGTGCTTTTAGTTTCTAGGCATTCCGAAGCACGCGTCATAGCTTTCCACAAGATAAAATGAAACCGTTTCAGAGAGAAGAGCGGCCAATATGACGACCTGGCATTAAGTCGATTCTATAGCAAATGACGAAACCGGGCGGATTTCTGAGGTTTTCACTACATATGAACACTTTGCACACTCACCCGTACAACGCGGATTCCAGACCTCCCTTCATGCATAATCGTAAGGTCCTAGCTAATGTCCAAGGCACCAAAGCAGACTAAAAAATCAATAATCGATAACTAAATCTTGAATTGTGCTGGTTCGTACTGGCTATAACATCAACTTCGAAGCTTCTTCTGTGTTCTGTTATAGTGCTTTCAGTGTCTAGGCATTCCGCAGCATGCGACTTAGCTTTGCACATGAAAAATGTACCGTTTCAGAGAGAACAGCGGCCAATATGACGATCTTTCATTAAGTCGATTCGTTAACAAATGACGGAAACGGGCGGATTTCTCAAGTTTTCACTACATATGAACACTTTTATCATTTCTCCGTGCAACGCCACTGCTATACCTCCCATCATGGAAAATCTTAAGGTCCAAGCTGATGTCCAAGGCACCAAAGCAGACTAAAAAGTCAATAATCGATAAAAATACTTGAATTGTACTGCTTCGCACTGGCTATCACATCAACTTAGAATCTTCCTCTGTGTTCTATTGTGGTGCTTTTAGTGTCCACGCATTTCGCGGCACGCGACATAGTTTTGCACACGATAGATGTAACCGTTTCAGAGAGAAGAGCGGCCAATATGACGTTCTGGCATTAAGTCGATTCGATAGCAAATGACGAAAACGGGCGGATTTCTCAGGTTTTTCCTACAAATGAACACTTTTCACATTATCCGGGGCAACGTGGCAGCTAGACCTCCCTTCATGCAAAATCGTAAGGTCCTAGCTCATGTCCAAGGTGCCAAAGCAGTCAAAAAAGTCAATAATCGATAACTAAAACTTAAATTGTACTGCTTCGTACTGGCTATCAAATCAACTTAGAAGCTTCTTCTGTGTTCTATTATGGAGCTTTTAGTGTCTATGCATTCCGCAGCACGCGACATAGCTTTGCACACGAGAATTGTAACCGTTTCAGAGAGAAGAGTATCCAATATGACGAACTGGCATTTAGTCGATCCGATAGTAAATGGAGAAAACGTGCAGATTTCTCAGGTTTTCACTACATATCAACACTTTTTCACATTCTCCCATGCAACGTGGCTGCTAGACCTCACTTCATGCAAAATCGTAAGGTCCTAGCGCACGTCCAAGGCACCAAGGCCCTCTAAAATGTCAATATTCGATAGCTAAAACTTGAATTTTCTTCTTCGTACTCTCTATCACTTCAACTTAGAAGCTTCTTCTGTATTCTATTATGGTGCTTTTAGTGTCTCCGCATAAGGCAGCACGCGACATAGTTTTGCACACGATAAACGTTACCGTTTCAGAGTGAAGAGCAGCCAATATGACGATCTGGCATTAAGTCGAGTCTATAGCAAATGACGAAAACGGGCGGATTTGTGACGTTTTCACTACATATGTACACTTTTCACACTCCCCCGTGCAACGCGGATGCTAGACCACCCTTCATGCATAATCGTAAGGTCCTAGCTAATGTCCAAGGCACCAAAGCAGAGTAAAAAGTCAATAGTCGATTACTAAAACTTGAATTGCACTGCTTCGTACTGGCTATCACATCAACTTAGAAGCTTCTTCTTTGCTCTAT
Organism: Schistocerca gregaria; assembly: GCF_023897955.1. Taxonomy (NCBI): domain Eukaryota; kingdom Metazoa; phylum Arthropoda; class Insecta; order Orthoptera; family Acrididae; genus Schistocerca; species Schistocerca gregaria. Next base: position 156,565,653 of record NC_064930.1, on the reverse strand, counting down.
TATGGTGCTTTTACTGTCTCCGCGTACCGCAGCACGCGACATAGCTTTGCACACAATAAATGTAAACGTTTCAGAGAGAATAGCGACCCATATGACGAACTGGGACTAAATCGATTCGATAGCAAATGACGAAACGTTCGGATGTCTCAGGTTTTCACTACATATGAACACTTTTCACATTATCCCGTGCAACGTGGCTGCTAGACCTCCCTTCATGCAATATCTTAAGGTCCTAGTTCATGTCCCATGCACCAAAGCCGGCTAAAAAGTCAATAATCGATAACTAAAACTTGAATTGTACTGCTTCGTACTGGCTATCACATTTACTTAGAAGCTTCTTCTGTGTTCTTTTATGGTGCTTTTAGTGTCTAGGCATTCCGCAGTTCGCGTCATAGATTTGCACACGATGAATGTAACCGTTTCAGAGAGAAGAGCGGCCAATATGACGATCTGGCATTACGTCGATTCGATAGCAAATGACAAAAACGGGCGGATATCTCAGGTTTTCACTATATATGAACACTTTTCACATTCTCCCGTGCAACATTGCAGCTATACCTCCCTTCATGCAAAATCTTTCGGTCCTAGCTCATGTCCAAGGCACCAAAGCCGTCTAAAAAGTCAATAATCGAAACTAAAAGTTGAATTACACTGCTTCGTACTGCCTATTACACCAACATAAAAGCTTCTTCTGTGGTCTATAATGGTGCTTTTAGTGTCTAGACATTCCGCGTCACGCGACATAGCTTTGTACACGATACATGTAACCGTTTCAGAGAGAAGAGCGGCCAATATGACGATCTAGCATCAAGTCGATTCGATAGCAAATGACGACAACGGGCGTATATCTCAGGTTTTCACTATATATGAACACTTTTCACATTCCCCCGTGCAACGCGGCTGCTAGACCTCCTTTAATACGAAATGCTAAGGACCTAGCGCACCTCCAAGGCACCAAAGCCGTCTAAAAATTCAATAATCGATTACTTAACCTTCAATTTTACTGCTTCGTACTGGCTATCACATCAACTTAGAAGCATCTTTTGTTTTCTATTATGGTGCTTTTAGTGTCGCCGCATACCGCGGCATGCGAGATAGCTTTGCACACGACAGCTATAAACGTTTCAGAGATAATAGCGACCCATATGACGATCTGGGACTAAGTCGATTCGACAGCAAATGACGAAAACAGGCGGATTTTTCAGGTTTTCACTACATACTAACACTTTTCACATTCCCCCGTGCAATGTGGCTGCTAGACTTCCCTTGATGCAAAATCCTAAGGTCCTAGCTGATGTCCCATGCACTAAAGCCGTCTAAAAGTCGATGATAAATAACTAAACCTTGAATTCTACTGCTTCGTATTGGCTATCACATCAACTTAGAAGCTTCATCTGTTTTCTGTTATGGTGCTTTTAGTGTCTCCGCATTCCGCAATACGCGACATAGCTTTCCACACGATGAATGTAACCGTTTCAGGGAGAAGAGCGTCCAATATGACGATCTGGCATTAAGTCGATTCGATAGGAAATGACGAAAACGATCCTATTCGTCAGTTTTTCACTACATATGAACACTTTTCACTTTCTCCCGAGCAAGGTGATGCTAGACCACCCTTCATGCAAAATCTTAAGGTCCTAGCTCTTGTCCAAGGCACCAAAGCCGTCTAAAAAGTCAATAATCGATAACTAAAAGTTGTATTACACTGCTTCGTACTGCCTCTTACACTAACATAAAAGCTTTTTCTGTGGTCTATAATGGTGCTTTTAGTGTCTAGGTATTCGGCATCACGCGACATAGCTTTGTACACGATAAATGTAACCGTTTCAGAAAGGAGAGCGGCCAATATGCCGATCTGGCATTAAGTCGATTCGATAGCAAATGACGAAAACGGGCGGATATCTCAGGTTTTCACTATATATGAACACTTTTCACATTCTCCCATGTAACGTGGCTGCTAGACCTCACTTCATGCAAAATCGTAAGGTCTTAGCTCATGTCAAAGGCACCAAAGCCGTCAAAAAAGTCAATAATCGATAACTAAAAGTTGATTTACACTGCTTCGTACTGCCTATTACACCAACATAAAAGCTTCTTCTGTGGTCTATAATGGTGCTTTTATTGTCTAGGTATTCCGCATCACGCGACATAGCTTTGTACACGATAAATGTAACCGTTTCAGACAGGAGAGCGGCCAATATGACGATCTGGCATTAAGTCAATTCAATAGCAAATCACGAATACGGCCGGATTTCACAGGTTTTCAGTACATATGAGCACTTTTCACATTCTCTCGTGCAACGTGGCTTCTAGAACTCCATTCATGCAAAATCTTAAGGTCCTGGATCATATCCCATGCGCCAAAGCCGGCTAAAAAGTCAATAATCGATAACTAAAACCTGAATCGTACTGCTTCGTACTGGCTATCACATCAACTTAGAAGCTTCTTCTGTGTTCTATTATGGAGCTTTTAGTGTCTATGCATTCCGCAGCACGCGACATAGCTTTGCACAAGATAAATGTAACCGTTTCAGAGAGAAGAGTATCCAATATGACGATCTGGCATTTAGTGGATTTGATAGCAAATGACGAAAACGTGCGGATATCTCAGGTTTTCACTACATATGAACACTTTTCACATTCTCCCGTGCAACGTGGCTGCTAGACCTCACTTCATGCAAAATCGTAAGGTCCTAGCTCATGTCCAAGGCACCAAGGGCGTCTAAAAAGTCAATAATCGATAACTAAAACTTGAATTGTACTGCTTCGTACTTTCTATCACATCAACTTAGAAGCTTCTTCTGTGTTCTACTATGGTGCTTTTAGTGTCTAGGCATTCCGCAGTACGCGACATAGGTTTGCACACGATGAAAGTAACCGTTTCAGAGAGAAGAGCGGCCAATATGACGATCTGGCATGAAGTCGATTCGATAGCAAATGACGAAAACGAGCCTATTCGTCAGTTTTTCACTACATATGAACACTTTTCACATTCTCCCGTGCAACGCGATGCTACACCTCCCTTCATGCAAAATCTTGAGGTCCTAGCTCATGACCAAGGCACCAAAGCCGTCTAAAAAGTCAATAATCGATAACTAAAAGTTGAATTACACTGCTTCGTACTGTCTATTACAACAACTTAGAAGCTTCTTCTGTGGTCTATAATGGTGCTTTTAGTGTCTAGGCATTCCGCATCACGCGACATAGCTTTGTACACGATCAATGTAACCGTTTCAGGGAGAAGAGCGGCCAATATGAAGATCTAGCATCAAGTCGATTCGATAGCAAATGACGACAACGGGCGTATATCTCAGGTTTTCACTATATATGAACACTTTTCACATTCCCCCGTGCAACGCGGCTACTAGACCTCCTTTAATGCGAAATGCTAAGGACCTAGCTCACGTCCAAGGCACCAAAGCCGTCTAAAAATTCAATAATCGATTACTAAACCTTCAATTTTACTGCTTCGTACTGGCTATCACATCAACTTAGAAGCATCTTTTGTTTTCTATTATGGTGCTTTTAGTGTCTCCTCATCTCGCGGCACGCGACATAGCTTTGCACACGACAAATGTAAACGTTTCAGAGATAATAGCGACCCATATGACGATCTGGGACTAAGTCGATTCGACAGCAAATGACGAAAACAGGCGGATTTTTCAGGTTTTCACTACATACTAACACTTTTCACATTCCCCCGTGCAAAGTGGCTGCTAGACTTCCCTTGATGCATAATCCTAAGGTCCTAGCTGATGTCCCATGCACTAAAGCCGTCTAAAAGTCGATGATAAATAACTAAACCTTGAATTCTACTGCTTCGTATTGGCTATCACATCAACTTAGAAGCTTCATCTGTTTTCTGTTATGGTGCTTTTAGTGTCTCCGCATTCCGCAATACGCGACATAGCTTTGCACACGATGAATGTAACCGTTTCAGAAAGGAGAGCGGCCAATATGACGATCTGGCATTAAGTCGATTCGATAGCAAATGACGAAAACGGGCGGATATCTCAGGTTTTCACTATATATGAACACTTTTCACATTCTCCCATGTAACGTGGCTGCTAGACCTCACTTCATGCAAAATCGTAAGGTCTTAGCTCATGTCAAAGGCACCAAAGCCGTCAAAAAAGTCAATAATCGATAACTAAAAGTTGATTTACACTGCTTCGTACTGCCTATTACACCAACATAAAAGCTTCTTCTGTGGTCTATAATGGTGCTTTTATTGTCTAGGTATTCCGCATCACGCGACATAGCTTTGTACTCGATAAATGTAACCGTTTCAGACAGGAGAGCGGGCAATATTACGATCTGGCATTAAGTCAATTCAATAGCAAATGACGAAAACGGCCGGATTTCACAGGTTTTCAGTACATATGAACACTTTTCACATTCTCTCGTGCAACGTGGCTTCTAGAACTCCATTCATGCAAAATCTTAAGATCCTGGATCATATCCCATGCGCCAAAGCCGGCTAAAAAGTCAATAATCGATAACTAAAACCTGAATCGTACTGCTTCGTACTGGCTATCACATCAACTTAGAAGCTTCTTCTGTGTTCTACTATGGTGCTTTTAGTGTCTAGGCATTCCGCAGTACGCGACATAGGTTTGCACACGATGAAAGTAACCGTTTCAGAGAGAAGAGCGGCCAATATGACGATCTGGCATGAAGTCGATTCGATAGCAAATGACGAAAACGAGCCTATTCGTCAGTTTTTCACTACATATGAACACTTTTCACATTCTCCCGTGCAACGCGATGCTACACCTCCCTTCATGCAAAATCTTAAGGTCCTAGCTCATGACCAAGGCACCAAAGCCGTCTAAAAAGTCAATAATCGATAACTAAAAGTTGAATTACACTGCTTCGTACTGTCTATTACAACAACTTAGAAGCTTCTTCTGTGGTCTATAATGTTGCTTTTAGTGTCTAGGCATTCCGCAGCACGCGACATAACTTTGCACACGATAAATGTATCCGTTGCAGAGAGAAGAGCGGCCAATATGACGATCTTTCATTAAGTCGATTACATAGCAAATGACGACAACGGTCCTATTTGTCAGTTTTTCACTACATATGAACACTTTTCACATTCTCCCGTGCAACGTTGCAGCTAGACCTCCCTTCATGCAGAATCTTACGGTCCTAGCTCATGTCCAAGGCGCCAAAGCCGTCTAAAAAGTCAATAATCGATAACTAAAAGTTGAATTACACTGCTTCGTACTGCCTATTACACCAACATAAAAGCTTCTTCTGTGGTCTATAATGGTGCTTTTAGTGTCTAGGCATTCCGCATCACGCGACATAGCTTTGTACACGATCAATGTAACCGTTTCAGAGAGAAGAGCGGCCAATATGAAGATCTAGCATCAAGTCGATTAGATAGCAAATGACGACAACGGGCGTATATCTCAGGTTTTCACTATATATGAACACTTTTCACATTCTCCCGTGCAACGCGGCTGCTAGACCTCCTTTAATGCGAAATGCTAAGGACCTAGCTCACGTCCAAGGCACCAAAGCCGTCTAAAAATTCAATAATCGATTACTAAACCTTCAATTTTACTGCTTCGTACTGGCTATCACATCAACTTAGAAGCATCTTTTGTTTTCTATTATAGTGCTTTTAGTGTCTCCTCATATCGCGGCACGCGACATAGCTTTGCGCACGATAGATGTAACCGTTTCAGAGAGAATAGCGGCCAACATGACGATCTCGGATTAAGTCTATTCGATAGCAAATGACGAAAACGGTCGGATTCCACAGGTTTTCAGTACATACGAACACTTTTCACATTCCCCCGTGCAACGCGGCAGCTAGACCTCCATTCATGCAAAATCTTAAGGTCCTGGATCATATCCCATGCAACAAAGCCGGCTAAAATGTCAATAATCGATAACTGAAACTTTAATTGTACTGCTTCGTACATTCTATCACATCAACTTAGAAGCTTCTTCTGTGTTCTATTATGCTGCTTTTAGTGTCTCCGCATACCGTAGCACGTGACATAGCTTTGCACACGATAAATGTAACCGTTTCAGTGAGAAGAGCTACCAATAAGACGATCTGGCATAAAGTCGATTCAAAAGCAAATGACGAAAACGAGCGGATTTCTAAGGTTTTCAGTACAGATGGACACTTTTCACATTCACCCGTGCAACGTGGCTTCTAGACCTCACTTCATGCAAAATCTTAAGTTCCTAGGTCATGTCCAAGGCACCAAAGCCCTTTAAAGAGTCAATATTCGATAGCTAAAACCTGTATTTTCTGCTTCGTACTGGCTATCACATCAAATTTGAACCTTCTTCTTTGTTCTATTATGGTGCTTTTAGTGTCTCCGCGTATCGCAGCACGCGACATAGCTTTGCAGACGATAAATGTAACCGTTTCAGAGAGAAGAGCAACCAATATGACGATCTGGCTTTAAGTGGATTCGATAACAAATGACAAAAACGGTCGTATTTCTCAGGTTTTTACTACATATGAACACTTTCCACATTTTCCCATGCAACGCGGCTGCTAGTCCTCCTTTCATGCAAAATCTTAACGTCCTAGCTCAATTCCAAGGCACCAAAGCCGGCTAAAAAGTCAATAACCCATTACTAAAACTTGAATTATATTACTTCTTACTGGCTATTACGTAAACTTAGAAGCTTCATCTGTGTTCTACAATGGTGCTTTTAGTGTCTCCGCATACCGCAGCACGCCACATAGCTTTTCAGACGATAAATGTAACCGTTTCAGAGACAAGAGCGGCCAATGTGACGATTTGGCTCTAAGTCGATTCGATAATAAATGTCGATAACGGACGGATTTCTCTGGTTTATACTACATACGAATTCGATTCACATTCTCCCGTGCAACGCAGCTGCTAGTCCTCCTTTCGTGCAAAATCTTATGGTCCTAGCTCATGTACAAGGCACCAAGGAAGGGTAAAAAGTCAATAATCGATAACTAAAACTTGAATTGTACAACTTCTTACTGGCTATTACATCAACTTAGAAACTTCATCTGTGTTCTACTATGGTGCTTTTAGTGTCTCCGCATACCGCATCTTGCGACATAGCTTTGCAGACGATAAATGGAACCGTTTCAAGAAGAAGAGCGGCCAATGTGACGATCTGCCTTTAAGTCGATTCGATAACAAATGACGAAAACGAACGGATTTCACTGGTTTTTACTACATATGAACACTTTTCACATTCTCCCGTTCAACGCGACTGCTAGTCCTCCTTTCATGCATAATCTTAAGGTCCTACCTCATGTCCAAGGCACCAAAAAAGAGTAAAAAGTCAATATTCGATAACTAAAACTTGAATTGTACTAAATCTTACTGGCTATTACATTATCTTAAAAGCCTCATCTGTAATCTACTATGGTGCTTTTAGTGTCTCCGCAACCGCAGCACGCGACATACCTTTGCAGACGATAAATGTAACCGTTTCGGAGAGAAGAAAGGCCAATGTGACGATCTTGTTTTGAGTCGATTCGATAATAATGTCGAAAACTGTCGGATATCTCAGGTTTTTTCTACATATGAACACTTTTGACACGTTCCCGTGCAACGCGGCAGCTAGTACTTCTTATATGCAAAATCTTAAGGTCCAAGCTCATGTCCAATGCACCAAAGGTGGTAAAAAAATCAATAATCCATAACTAAAACTTGAATTGTAGTACATCTTACTCGCTATTGCATCAACTTATAAGCTTCATGTGTGTTCTACTATGTTACTTTTAGTGTCTCCGCATACCGCAGCACGCGACATACCTTTGCAGATGGTAAATGTAACCGTTTCAGAGAGATGAGCGACCAATATGACGATCTGGCTTTAAGTGGATTCGATAACAAATGACGAAAACGGACGGATTACTCTGGTTTTTACTACATATGAACAGTTTTCGCATTGTTCCGTGCAACGCAGCTGCTAGTCTTTCTTTCATGCATAATCTTAAGGTCCTAGCTCATGTCCAAGGCTCCAATGAAGCGTAAAAAGTCAATAATCGATACATAAAACTTGAATTGTACTACTTCTTACGGGATATTACGTCAACTTCGAAGCTTCATCTGTGTTCTACTATGGTGCTTTTAGTGTCTCCGCATACCGCAGCACGCGACATACCTTTGCAGATGGTAAATGTAACCGTTTCAGAGAGAAGAGCGACCAATATGACGATCTGGCTTTAAGTGGATTTGATAACAAACGACGAAAACGGACGGATTTCTGAAGTTTTTAGTACATATGAACACTTTTCACATTTTCCCGTGCAACGCGGCTGCCAGTACTGCTGTCATGCAAATTCTTATGGTCCTACCTCATGTCCAAGGCACCAAAGTAGGGTAAATGTCAACAATCGATAACTAAAACTTGAATTGTACTACTGCTTACCGGCTATTACATCAACTTAGAAACTTAATCTGTGTTCTACTATGGTGGTTTTAGTGTTTCCGCATACCGCAGCACGCGACATATCTTTGCAGACGATAAATGTAACGGTTACAGGGGAAGAGCGGCCAATGTGAGGATCTGGCTTTACGTCGATTCGATAACAAATGACGAATACGGACGGGTTTCTGAGGTTTTTACTACATATGAACACTTTTCACATTCTCCCGTGCAACGCGGCTGCTAGTGCTCCTTTCATGCAAAATCTTAAGGTCCTAGCTCATGTACAAGGCACCAAAGAAGGGTAAAAACTCAATAATCGATATATAAAACTCGAATTGTACTACTTATTACGGGCTATTACATCAACTTCGAAGCTTCATCTGTGTTCTACTATGGTGCTTTTAGTATCTCTGCATATCGCAGCACGCGACATAGCTTTGCAGACGATAAATGTAACCGTTTCATAGAGAAGAGCGGCCAATGTGACGATCTGGATTTTAGTCGATTCGATAACAAATGACGAAAACGTACGGATTTCTCAGGTTTATGCTACATATGAACACTTTTCACATTTTCCCGTGCATCGCGGCTGCTAGTCCTCCTTTCATGAAAAATCGTAAGGTCATAGCTCATGTCCATGAAATCAAAGCCGGCTAAAAAGTCAATAATCGATACCTAAAACTTTAATTATATTACTTCTTACTGGCTATTACGTAAACTTAGAAGCTTCATCTGTGTTCTACAATGGTGCTTTTAGTGTCTCCGCATACCGCAGCACGCCACATAGCTTTTTAGACGATAAATGTAACCGTTTCAGAGACAAGAGCGGCCAATGTGACGATTTGGCTCTAAGTCGATTCGATAATAAATGTCGAAAACGGACGGATTTCTCTGGTTTATACTACATACGAATTCGATTCACATTCTCCCGTGCAACGCAGCTGCTAGTCCTCCTTTCATGCAAAATCTTATGGTCCTAGCTCATGTACAAGGCACCAAGGAAGGGAAAAAGTCAATAATCGATAACTAAAACTTGAATTGTACAACTTCTTACTGGCTATTACATCAACTTAGAAACTTCATCTGTGTTCTACTATGGTGCTTTTAGTGTCTCCGCATACCGCATCTTGCGACATAGCTTTGCAGACGATAAATGTAACCGTTTCAAGGAGAAGAGCGGCCAATGTGACGATCTGCCTTTAACATTCGCATGTGCAACGCGGCTGCTAGACCGCCTTTCATGCAAAATCTTAAGGTCCTAGCTCATGTCCAAGGCACCAAAGAAGGGTAAAAGGTCAATAATCGATAACTAAAAATTGAATTGTACTACTTCTTACTGGCTATTACATCAACTTAGAAGCTTCCTCTATGTTCTACTATGGTTCCTTTAGTGTCTCAGCATACCGCAGCACGTGACACAGCTTGTAGACGATAAATGTGACCGTTTCAGAGAGAAGAGCGGCTAATGGTACGACCACCTTCAAGTCGATTCGATAACAAATGACAAAACGGACGGATTTTTCAGGTTTTAACTTTATATGAATACTTTTCACATTCTCCTATGCAACGCGGCTGCTATTCCTCCTTTTCACGCAAAATCTTAAGGTCCTACCTCATGTCCAAGGCACCAAAGCCGGCTACAAAGTCAATAATCGATAACTAAAACTTGAATGGTACTACTTCTTACTGGCTATTACATCAAGTTAGAAGTTTCATCAGTGTTCTACCATGTTGCTTTTAGTGTCCCCGCATGCCGCAGCACGCTACATAGCTTTGCAGACGATAAATGTAACCGTTTCAGACAGAAGAGCGGCCAATGTGACGATCTGGCTTTAAGTCGATTCGATAACAAATGACGGAAACGGCCGGGTTTCTCCGGTTTATACTTCATATGAACACTTTTCACTTTAAAGCAATAAACGATAGCTAATACTTGAATTGTGTTACTTCTTAGTGGCTATTACATCAACTTAGAAGCTTCATCTGTGTTCTACTATGGTGCTTTTAGTGTCTCTGCATACCGCAGCACGCCACATAGCTCTGCAGACGAAAATGGTACCGTTTCAGAGAGAAGAGCGGTCAATGTGACGATCTGGCTTTAAGTCCATTCGATAACAAATGCCAAAAGCGGACGGATTTCTCAGGTTTACACTACACATGAACACTTTTCACATTCTACCGTGCAACGCGGCTAGTAGTCCTCCTTTCATGCAAAATCTAAAGGTCCTAGCTCAGTCCAAGGCACCAAAGTAGGGTAAAAAGTCAATAATCGATAACTAAAACTTGAACTGTACTACTTCTTACTTGCTATTACATCAACTCAGAAGCTTCATCTGTGTTCTACTGTGGTGCTTTTAGTGTCTCCGCATACCGCAGCACGCGACGTAGCTCTGCAGACGATAAGTGTAACCGTTTCATAGAGAAGAGCGGCCAGTGTGACGATCTTGCTTTAAGTCGATTCGATAACAAATGACGAAAACGGACGGATTTCTTAGGTTCTTACTACATATGAACACTTTTCACATTCCCCCGTGAAACGCGGCTGATAGTCCTCTTTCACGCAAAATCTTAATGTCCTACCTCATGTCCAAGGCACCAAAGCTGGGTACAAAGTAAATAATCGATACCTAAAACTTGAAGGGTACTACTTCTTACTGGCTATTACATAAACTTGGAAGCTTCATCTGTGTTCTACTAGGGTGCTTATAGTGTCTCCGCATGCCGCAGCACGCGACATAGATTTGCAGACGATAAATGTGACCGTTTGAGAGAGAAGGGCGGCTAATGATACGACCCCCTTCAAGTCGATTCGATGACAAATGACGAAAACGGTCGGATTTCTCAGGTTTTTACTACATATGAACACTTTTCACATTCTCCCATGCAACGCGGCTGCTAGTCCTCCTTTCACGCAAAATCTTAAGGTCCTACCTCATGTGCAAGGCACCAAAGCCGGTTACATAGTCAATAATCGATAACTGAAACTTGAATGGTACAACTTCTTACTGACTATTACATCAACTTAAAAGCTTCATCTGTGTTGTACTAAGGTGCTTTTAGTGTCTCCACATACCGCAGCACGAGACATAGCGTTGCAGACGATAAATGTAACCGTTTCAGAGAGATTAGCGACCAATGTTTGATCTGGCTCTAAGTCGATTCGATAACAAATGACGAAAACGGACGAATTTCTCAGGTTTATACTACATATGAACACTTTTCACATTCTATCGTGCAACATGGCTGCTCGTCTTCCTTTCATGCAAAATCTTATGGTCCTAGCCCATGTCCAAGGCACAAAAGAAGGGTAAAATGTCAATAATCGGTAACTAAAACTTCAATTATACTACTTATTTCTGGCTATTACATCAACTTGGAAGCTTCATCTGTGTTCTACAATGGTGTTTTTAGTGTCTCCGCATACCGCAGCACGCGACATAGCTTTGCAGACGATAAATGTAACCGTTTCAGAGAGAAGAGCGGCCAATGTGACGTTCTGGCTTTAAGTCGATTCGATAACAAATGACGAAAACGGACGGATTTCTCAGGTTTTTACTGCATATGAACACTATTCACATTCTCGCGTGCAACGCGGCTGCTAGTCCTCCTTTCATGCAAAGTCTTAAGGTCCTAGCTCATGTGCACGGCACTATAGTAGGGTAAAAAGTCAATAATCGATAACTAAAACTTGAAGTGTAATACTTCTTACTGGCTATTACATCAACTTAAAAGCTTCATCTGTGTTCTACTATGGTGCTTTTAGTGTCTCCACATACCGCAACACGAGACATAGCGTTGCAGACGATAAATGTAACCGTTTCAGAGAGAAGAGTGGCCAATGTGACGATTTGGCTTTAATAGATTCGATAAAAAATGACGAAAAGGGACGGATTTCTCAGTTTTATACTACAAATGAATACTGTTAACATTCTACCGTGCAACGCGGATGCTAGTCGTCCTTTCATGCTAAATTATAAGGTCCTACCTCATGTCCAGGCACCAAAGAAGGGTACAAACTCAAAAATGCATTACTAAAACTTGAATAGTACTACTTCTTACTGGCTATTACAGCAACTTGGAAGCTTCATCTGTGTTATACTATGGTGCATTTACTGTCTGCGCATACCGCAGCACTCGACATAGCTTTGCAGACGATAAATGTAACCTTTTCAGTGAGAAGAGCGGCCAATGTGTCGATCTGGCTTTAAGTCGTTTCGATAACAAATGAGGTAAAAAGACGGATTTCTCAGGTTTGTACTGCATATGAACACTATTCACATTCTCCCGTGCAACGCAGCTGCTAGTCCTCCTTTCATGCAAAATTTTAAGGTCCTACCTCATGTCCAAGGCAACAAAAAAGGGTAACAAGTCAACAATCGATAACTAAATCTTTAATTCTACTACATCTTACTGGCTATTACATCAACTTAGAAGCTTCATCTGTGTTCTACTATGGTGCTTTTAGTGTCTCCGCATACCGCAGCACGCGACATACCTTTGCAGACGATAAATGTAACCGTTTCAGAGAGAAGAGGAGCCAATGTTACGATCTTCCTTTAAGTCGATTCGAAAACAAATGAGGAAATCGGACGGATTTCTCATGTTTTTACTACATATGAACATTTTTCACATTCTCCCATGCAACGCGGTTGCTAGTCCTCCTTTCACGCCAAATCTTAAGGTCCTACCTCATGTGCAAGGTACCAAAGCCGGTTACAAAGTCAATAATCGATAACTGAAACTTGAATGGTACTACTTCTTACTGGCTATTACATCAACTAAAAAGCTTCATCTGTGTTCTACTAAGGTGCTTTTAGTGTCTCCACATACCGCTGCACGAGACATAGCGTTGCAGACGATAAATGTAACCGTTTCAGAGAGAAGAGCGGACAACGTGACGATCTGGCTTTAAGTCCATTCGATAACAAATGCCAAAAGCGGACGGATTTCTCAGGTTTATACTACATATGAACACTTTTCAGATTCTACCGTGCAATGCGGCAGGTAGTCCTCCTTTCATGCAAAATCTATAGGTCCTAGCTCATGTCCAAAGCACCAAAGAAGGGTAAAAAGTCAATAATCGACAACTAAAACTTGAATTGTACTACTTCTTACTGGCTATTATATCAACTTAGAAGCTTCATCTGTTTTCCACTATGGTGCTTTTAGTGTCTCTGCATACCGCAGCACGCGACATAGCTTTGCAGACGATAAATGTAACCGTTTCTGACAGAAGCGGGGCCAATGTGACGATCTGGCTGTAAGTCGATTAGATAACAAATGACGAAAACGGACGGATTTCTCAGGTTTTTACTACATATGAACACTTTTCACATTCTCCCGTGCAACGTGGCTGCTGGACCTCCCTTCATGCAAAATCTTAAGGTCCTAGCTCATGTCCAAGGCAATAAATTAGGGAAAAAAGTCAATAATTGATAACTAAAACTTGAATTCTACTACTTCTTACTGTCTATTACATCAACTTAGAAGATTCATCTGTGATCTACTATGGTGCTTTTAGTGTCCCGCATACCGCAGCACGCGACATAGCTTGGCAGACGATAAATGTAACCGTTTCAGAGAGAAGAGCGGCAAATGTGACGATCTGGCTTTAAGTCTATTCGATAACAAATGACGAAAACGGACGGATTTCTCAGGTTTTTACTACATATGAACTCCTTTCACACTCTCCCGTGCAACGCGGCTGCTGGACCTCCCTTCATGCAAAATCTTAAGGTCCTAGCTCTTGTCCAAGGCACCAAAGCCGGCTAAAAATTTAATAATCGATAACTAAAACTTGAATTGTACTACTTCTTACTGTCTATTACATCAACTTAGAAGCTTCGTCTGTGTTCTACTGTGGTGCTTTTAGTGTCTCCACATATCGCAATACGCGACATTGCATTGCAGACGATAAAAATAACCGTTAAAGAGAAGACTGTCCAATGTGACGATCATTCATTAAATTTATTCGATAACAAATGACGAAAGCGGACGGATTTCTCAGGTTTATACTACATATGAATACTTTTCACATTGTGCCTTGCAACGCGCCTGCTAGTCCTCCTTTGGTGCAAAATCTTAAGGTCCTAGCCCATGTCCAAGGTACCAAAGCCAGCTAAAACGTCAATAATCGATAACTAAAACTTGAATTGTACTACTTCTTACTGGCTATTACATCAACTTAGAAGCTTCATCTGTGTTCAACTGTGGTGCTTTTAGTGTCTCCGCATATCGAAGCACGCGACATAGCTTTGCAGACGATAAATGTAACCGTTTCAGAAAGAAGAGCGGCCAATGTGACGATCTGGCTTTAAGTCGATTAGATAACAAATGACGAAAACGGACGGATTTCCCAGGTTTTTAATACATATGAACAGTGTCCCCTTGCAACTCGGCTGCTAGTCCACCTTTGGTGCAAAATCTTAAGGTCCTAGCTCATGTCCAAAGCACCAAAGCCGGCTAAAAATTCAGTAATTGATAACAAAACTTGAATTGTTCTACTACTTACTGGCTATTAAATCAACTTAGAAGCTTCATCTGTGTTCCACTATGGTGCTTTTAGTGTCTCCGCATACCGCAGCACGCGACATAGCTTTGCAGACGATAAATGTAACCGTTTCAGACAGAAGAGCGGCCAATGTGACGATCTGGCTTTAAGTCGATTAGATAACAAATGACGAAAACGGACGGATTTCTCAGGTTTTTACTACATATGAACACTTTTCACATTCTCCCGTGCAACGTGGCTGCTAGTCCTCCTTTCATGCAAAATCTTAAGGTCCTAGCTCATGTCCAAGGCAATAAATTAGGGAAAAAAGTCAATAATCGATAACTAAAACTTGAATTCTACTACTTCTTACTGTCTATTACATCAACTTAGAAGCTTCATCTGTGATCTACTATGGTGCTTTTAGTGTCCCGCATTCCGCAGCACGCGACATAGCTTGGCAGACGATAAATGTAACCGTTTCAGAGAGAAGAGCGGCAAATGTGACGATCTGGCTTTAAGTCGATTCGATAACAAATGACGAAAACGGACGGATTTCTCAGGTTTTTACTACATATGAACTCTTTTCACACTCTCCCGTGCAACGCGGCTGCTGGACCTCCCTTCATGCAAAATCTTAAGGTCCTAGCTCTTGTCCAAGGCACCAAAGCCGGCTAAAAATTTAATAATCGATAACTAAAACTTGAATTGTACTACTTCTTACTGTCTATTACATCAACTTAGAAGCTTCATCTGTGTTCTACTGTGGTGCTTTTAGTGTCTCCACATATCGCAATACGCGACATTGCATTGCAGACGATAAAAATAACCGTTAAAGAGAAGACTGTCCAATGTGACGATCATTCATTAAATTTATTCGATAACAAATGACGAAAGCGGACGGATTTCTCAGGTTTGTACTACATATGAATACTTTTCACATTCTGCCTTGCAACGCGCCTGCTAGTCCTCCTTTGGTGCAAAATCTTAAGGTCCTAGCCCATGTCCAAGGCACCAAAGCCAGCTAAAACGTCAATAATCGATAACTAAAACTTGAATTGTACTACTTCTTACTGGCTATTACATCAACTTCGAAGCTTCATCTGTGTTCTACTGTGGTGCTTTTAGTGTCTCCGCATATCGAAGCACGCGACATAGTTTTGCAGACGATAAATGTAACCGTTTCAGAGAGAAGAGCGGCCAATGTGACGATCTCGCTTTAAGTCGATTCGATAACAAATGTCGAAAACGGACGGATTTCTCAGGTTTTTACTACATATGAACACTTTTCACATTCTCCCTTGCAACGCGGCTGCTAGTCCTCCTTTCACGCAAAATCATAAGGTCCTACCTCATGTCCAAGGCCCCAAAGCCGGCTACAAAGTCAATATTCGATAATTAAAACTTGAAAGTTACTACTTCTTTCTGGCTATTACATCAACTTAGAAGCTTCATCTGTGTTCTACTTTGGTGCTTTTAGTGTCTCCGCATACCGCAGCACGCGACATAGCTTTGCAGACGATAAATGTAACCGTTTCAGAGAGAAGAGCGGCCAATGTGACGATCTCGCTTTAAGTCGATTAGATAACAAATGACGAAAACGGACGGATTTCTCAGGTTTATACTACAAAGGAACACTATTCAATTCTGCCTTGCAACGCGCCTGCTAGTCCTCCTTTGGTGCAAAATCTTAAGGTCGTAGCTCATGTCCAAGGCCCCAAAGCCGACTAAAAATTCAATAATCGATAACTAAAACTTGAATTGTACTACTTCTTACTCACTATTACATCAATTTAGGAGATTCATCTGTGTTCTACTATGGTGCTTTTAGTGTCTCCGCATACCGCAGCACACGATATAGCTTTGCAGACGATAAATGTAACCGTTTCAGAGAGAAGAGCGGCCAATGTGACGATCTGGCTTTAAGTCGATTCGATAACAAATGCCAAAAGCGGACGGATTTCTCAGGTTTATACTACATATGAACACTTTTCAGATTCTACCGTGCAATGCGGCAGGTAGTCCTCCTTTCATGCAAAATCTATAGGTCCTAGCTCATGTCCAAGGCACCATAGAAAGGTAAAAAGGCAATAATCCATAACTAAAACTTGAACTGTAGTACTTCTTACTGGCTATTACATCAACTTCGAAGCTTCATCTGTGTTCGACAATGGTGTTTTTATTGTCTCCGCATACCGCAGCACGCGACATAGCTTTACAGACGATAAATGTAACCGTTTCAGAGAGCAGAGCGGCCAATGTGACGATCTGGCTTTAAGTCGATTCGATAACAAATGACGAAAACTTACGGATATCACAGGTTATTACTACATATGAACACTTTTCACATTCTCCCGTGGAACGCGGCTGCTAGTCCTCCTTTGGTGCAAAATCGTAAGGTCCTACCTCATGTCCAAGGCACCAAAGCCGGCTAAAAATTCAATAATCGATAACTAAAACTTGAATTGTTCTACTTCTTACTGGCTATTACATCAAATTAGAAGCTTCATCTGTGTTCTACTGTTGTGCTTTTAGTGTCTCCGCATACAACAGCACGCGATATAGCTTTGCAGACGACAAATGTAACCGTCTCAGAGAGAAGACCGGATAATGTGACGATCTCGCTTCAAGTCGATTCGATAACAAATGACGAAAACGGACTTATTTTTCAGGTTTGTACTACATATGAACACTTTTCACATTCTCCCATGCAACTCGGCTGCTACTCATCCTCTCATGCAAAATTTTAAGGTCCTACCTCATGTCCAAGGCACCATAAAAGGGTAAAAAGTCAATAATCCATAAATAAAACTTGAATTGTACTACTTCTTACTGGCTATTACATGAACTTAGAAGCTTCATCTGTGTTCTACTATGGTGTTTTTAGCGTCTCCGCATACCGCAGCACGCGACATAGCTTTGCAGCCGATAAATGTAACCGTTTCAGAGAGAAGAGCGGCCAATGTGGATCTGGCATAAAGTCGATTCGATAACAAATGACGAAAACTTACGGATTTCTCATGTTTTTACTACATATGAACACTTTTCACATTCTCCCATGCAACGCGGCTGCTAGTCTTTCTTTCCTGCAAAATCTTAAGGTCGTAGCTCATGTCCAAGGCAACTAATCCGGCTAAAAAGTCAATAATCGATAACTAAAACTGGAATTCTACTATTTCTTACTTTTTATTACATCAACTTAGAAGCTTCATCTGTGTTCTACAATGGTGCTTTTAGTGTCTTAACATACCGCAGCACGCTACATAGCTTTGCAGACGATAAATACAACCGTTTCAGAGAGGAGAGCGGCCAATGTGACGATCTGGCTTTAAGTAGATTAGATAATAAATGACGGAAACGGACGGATTTCTCAGGTATATATTACATATGAATACTTTTCACATTCTACCGTGCAACGCGGCTGCTAGTCCTCCTTTAATGCTAAATCTTTAGGTCCTAGCTCATGCCCAAAGAACCAAAGGCGGCTAAAATGTCAATAATCGGAACCTAAAACATGAATTGATCTATTTCTTACTGGCTATTACATCAACTTAGAAGCTTTGTCTGTATTCTACTATGGTGCTTTTAGTGTCTCCGCATACCGCAGCACGCAACACACCTTTGCAGACGATAAATGTAACCGTTTCAGGCAGAAGAGCAGATAATGTGATGTTCTGGCATCAGGTCGATTCGATAACAAATGACGAAAATGGACGGATTTCTCAGGTTTTTACTACATATGAACACTTTTCACATTCTCCCTTGCAACGCGGCAGCAAGTGCTCCTTTGATGCAAAATCTTAAGGTCCTAGCTCATGTCCAAGGCACCAAAGAAGGGTAAAAAGTCAATATTCGATAATTAAAACTTGAATTGTACTAGTTCTTACTGGCTATTACATAAACTTAGAAGCTTCATCTGTGTTCTACTATCGTGCTTTTAGTGTCTCCGCATACCGCACAACTGTTTCAGAGAGAAGAGCGGCCAATGTGACGATCTGGCTTTAAGTCGATTCGATAACAAATGACGAAAATGGACGGATTTCTCAGGTTTATACTAAATATGAACACTTTTCACATTCTACCGTGCAACGCGGCTGCTAGTCCTCCTTTCATGCAAAATCTTAAGGTCCTAGCTCATGTCCAAGGCACCAAAGAAGTGTAAAAAGTCAATAATCGATAACTAAAACTTCAATTGTACTACTTCTTACTGGCTATTACATCAACTTCGAAGCTTCATCTGTGTTCTACAATGGTGTTTTTTGTGTCCGCATACCGCAGCACGCGACATAGCTTTGCAGACGATAAATGTAACCGTTTCAGAGAGAAGAGCGGCCAATGTGACGATCTGGCTTTAAGTCGATTCGATAACAAATGACGAAAAAGGACGGATTTCGCAGGTTTTTACTACATATGAACACTTTTCACATTCTCCCATGCAACGCGGCTGCTAGTCCTCCTGTCATGCAAAATCTTAAGGTCCTAGCTCATGTCCAAGGCACCAAAGAAAGGCAAAAAGTCAATAATCGATAACTAAAACTTGAACTGTACTACTTCTTACTGGCTATTACATCAACTTAGAAGCTTCGTCTGTGTTCTACTATGGTGCTTTTAGTGTCTCCGCATACCGCAGCACGCAACACACCTTTGCAGACGATAAATGTAACCGTTTCAGAGAGAAGAGCGGCCAATGTGACGATCTGGCGTTAAGTCGATTCGATAACAAATGATAAAAACGGACGGATTTATCAGGTTTATACTACATATAAACACTTTACACATTCTCCCTTGCAACGCGGCTTCTAGTCCTCCTATGATGCAAAATCGTACGGTCATAGCTCATGTCCAAGGCACCAAAGAAGGGTAATAAGTAAATAATCCGTAACTAAAACTTGAATTCTACTACTTCTTACTGGTTATTACATCAACTTAGAAGGTTTATCTGTGTTCTACAATGGTGCTTTTAGTGCCTACGCATACTGCAGCACGATACATAGCTTTGCAGACGATAAATGTAACCGTTTCAGAGAGAAGAGCGGCCAATGTGACGATCTGGCTTGAAGTCGATTCGATAACAAATGACGAAAACGGAGGGATTTCTCAGGTTTATACTAAATATGAGCACTTTTCACATTCTGCCTTGCAATGCGGCTGCTGGCCCTCCTTTGGTGCAAAATCTTAAGGTCCTAGCTAATGTCCAAGGCACCAAAGCCGGCTACAAAGTCAATAATCGATTACTAAAACTTGAATGTTACTATATCTTACAGGCTATTACAACATAGAAGCTTTGTCTGTGTTCTACTATGGTGCTTTCAGGGTCTCCGCATACCGCAGCACGCGCCATAGCTTTCAAGACGATAAATGTAACCGTTTCAGACAGAAGAGCAGATAATGTGATGTTCTGGCATTAGGTCGATTCAATAACAAATGACGAAAATAGACGGATTTCTCAGGTTTTTACTACATATGAACACTTTTCACATTCTCCCTTGCAACGCGGCTCCACGTCCTCCTTTGATGCAAAATCTTAAGGTCCTAGCTCATGTCAAAGGCACCAAAGAAGTGTAAAAAGTCAATATTCGATAGTTAAAACTTGAATTGTACTACTTCTTACTGGCTATTACATATACTTAGAAGCTTCATCTGTGTTCTACTATGGTGCTTTTAGTGTCTCCGCATACCACAGCACGCGACATAGCTTTGCAGACGATAAATGTAACCGTTTCAAAGAGAAGAGCGGCCAATGTGACGATCTGGCTTTAAGTCGATTCGATAACAAATGACGAAAACGGACGGATTTCTCAGGTTTAAACTACATATGAACACTTTTCACATTCTCCCGTGCAACGTGGCTGCTAGTCCTCCTTTCATGCAAAATCTTAAGGTCCTAGCTCATGTCCAAGGCAATAAATTAGGGAAAAAAGTCAATAATCGATAACTAAAACTTGAATTCTACTACTTCTTACTGTCTATTACATCAACTTAGAAGCTTCATCTGTGATCTACTATGGTGCTTTTAGTGTCCCGCATACCGCAGCACGCGACATAGCTTGGCAGACGATAAATGTAACCGTTTCAGAGAGAAGAGCGGCAAATGTGACGATCTGGCTTTAAGTCGATTCGATAACAAATGACGAAAACGGACGGATTTCTCAGGTTTTTACTACATATGAACTCTTTTCACACTCTCCCGTGCAACGCGGCTGCTGGACCTCCCTTCATGCAAAATCTTAAGGTCCTAGCTCTTGTCCAAGGCACCAAAGCCGGCTAAAAATTTAATAATCGATAACTAAAACTTGAATTGTACTACTTCTTACTGTCTATTACATCAACTTAGAAGCTTCATCTGTGTTCTACTGTGGTGCTTTTAGTGTCTCCACATATCGCAATACGCGACATTGCATTGCAGACGATAACAATAACCGTTAAAGAGAAGACTGTCCAATGTGACGATCATTCATTAAATTTATTCGATAACAAATGACGAAAGCGGACGGATTTCTCAGGTTTGTACTACATATGAATACTTTTCACATTCGGCCTTGCAACGCGCCTGCTAGTCCTCCTTTGGTGCAAAATCTTAAGGTCGTAGCTCATGTCCAAGGCACCAAAGCCAGCTAAAACGTCAATAATCGATAACTAAAACTTGAATTGTACTACTTCTTACTGGCTATTACATCAACTTCGAAGCTTCATCTGTGTTCTACTGTGGTGCTTTTAGTGTCTCCGCATATCGAAGCACGCGACATAGTTTTGCAGACGATAAATGTAACCGTTTCAGAGAGAAGAGCGGCCAATGTGACGATCTCGCTTTAAGTCGATTCGATAACAAATGTCGAAAACGGACGGATTTCTCAGGTTTTTACTACATATGAACACTTTTCACATTCTCCCTTGCAACGCGGCTGCTAGTCCTCCTTTCACGCAAAATCATAAGGTCCTACCTCATGTCCAAGGCCCCAAAGCCGGCTACAAAGTCAATATTCGATAATTAAAACTTGAAAGTTACTACTTCTTTCTGGCTATTACATCAACTTAGAAGCTTCATCTGTGTTCTACTTTGGTGCTTTTACTGTCTCCGCATACCGCAGCACGCGACATAGCTTTGCAGACGATAAATGTAACCGTTTCAGAGAGAAGAGCGGCCAATGTGACGATCTGGCTTTAAGTCGATTAGATAACAAATGACGAAAACGGACGGATTTCTCAGGTTTATACTACAAATGAACACTATTCAATTATGCCTTGCAACGCGCCTGCTAGTCCTCCTTTGGTGCAAAATCTTAAGGTCGTAGCTCATGTCCAAGGCCCCAAAGCCGACTAAAAATTCAATAATCGATAGCTAAAACTTGAATTGTACTACTTCTTACTCACTATTACATCAATTTAGGAGATTCATCTGTGTTCTACTATGGTGCTTTTAGTGTCTCCACATATCGCAATACGCGACATTGCTTTGCAGACGATAAAAATAACCGTTAAAGAGAAGATTGTCCAATGTGACGATCATTCATTAAATTTATTCGATAACAAATGACGAAAGCGGACGGATTTCTCAGGTTTATACTACATATGAATACTTTTCACATTGTGCCTTGCAACGCGCCTGCTAGTCCTCATTTGGTGCAAAATCTTAAGGTCCTAGCCCATGTCCAAGGTACCAAAGCCAGCTAAAACGTCAATAATCGATAACTAAAACTTGAATTGTACTACTTCTTACTGTCTATTACATCAACTTAGAAGCTTCATCTGTGTTCTACTGTGGTGCTTTTAGTGTCTCCACATATCGCAATACGCGACATTGCATTGCAGACGATAAAAATAACCGTTAAAGAGAAGACTGTCCAATGTGACGATCATTCATTAAATTTATTCGATAACAAATGACGAAAGCGGACGGATTTCTCAGGTTTGTACTACATATGAATACTTTTCACATTCGGCCTTGCAACGCGCCTGCTAGTCCTCCTTTGGTGCAAAATCTTAAGGTCCTAGCCCATGTCCAAGGCACCAAAGCCAGCTAAAACGTCAATAACCGATAACTAAAACTTGAATTGTACTACTTCTTACTGGCTATTACATCAACTTCGAAGCTTCATCTGTGTTCTACTGTGGTGCTTTTAGTGTCTCCGCATATCGAAGCACGCGACATAGTTTTGCAGACGATAAATGTAACCGTTTCAGAGAGAAGAGCGGCCAATGTGACGATCTCGCTTTAAGTCGATTCGATAACAAATGTCGAAAACGGACGGATTTCTCAGGTTTTTACTACATATGAACACTTTTCACATTCTCCCTTGCAACGCGGCTGCTAGTCCTCCTTTCACGCAAAATCATAAGGTCCAACCTCATGTCCAAGGCCCCAAAGCCGGCTACAAAGTCAATATTCGATAATTAAAACTTGAAAGTTACTACTTCTTTCTGGCTATTACATCAACTTAGAAGCTTCATCTGTGTTCTACTTTGGTGCTTTTAGTGTCTCCGCATACCGCAGCACGCGACATAGCTTTGCAGACGATAAATGTAACCGTTTCAGAGAGAAGAGCGGCCAATGTGACGATCTGGCTTTAAGTCGATTACATAACAAATGACGAAAACGGACGGATTTCTCAGGTTCATACTACAAATGAACACTATTCAATTCTGCCTTGCAACGCGCCTGCTAGTCCTCCTTTGGTGCAAAATCTTAAGGTCGTAGCTCATGTCCAAGGCCCCAAAGCCGACTAAAAATTCAATAATGGATAACTAAAACTTGAATTGTACTACTTCTTACTCACTATTACATCAATTTAGGAGATTCATCTGTGTTCTACTATGGTGCTTTTAGTGTCTCCGCATACCGGAGCACACGATATAGCTTTGCAGACGATAAATGTAACCGTTTCAGAGAGAAGAGCGGCCAATGTGACGATCTGGCTTTAAGTCGATTCGATAACAAATGACGAAAACGGACGGATTTCCCAGGTTTTTAATACATATGAACAGTGTCCCCTTGCAACTCGGCTGCTAGTCCACCTTTGGTGCAAAATCTTAAGGTCCTAGCTCATGTCCAAAGCACCAAAGCCGGCTAAAAATTCAGTAATTGATAACAAAACTTGAATTGTACTACTACTTACTGGCTATTAAATCAACTTAGAAGCTTCATCTGTGTTCCACTATGGTGCTTTTAGTGTCTCCGCATACCGCAGCACGCGACATAGCTTTGCAGACGATAAATGTAACCGTTTCAGACAGAAGAGCGGCCAATGTGACGATCTGGCTTTAAGTCGATTAGATAACAAATGACGAAAACGGACGGATTTCTCAGGTTTTTACTACATATGAACGCTTTTCACATTCTCCCGTGCAACGTGGCTGCTAGTCCTCCTTTCATGCAAAATCTTAAGGTCCTAGCTCATGTCCACGGCAATAAAGTATGGAAAAAAGTCAATAATCGATAACTAAAACTTGAATTGTACTTCTTCTTACTGTCTATTACTTCAACTTAGAAGCTTCATCTGTGTTCTACTATGGTGCTTTTAGTGTCTCCGCATATCGCAGCACGGGACATAGCTTTGCAGACGATAAATGTAACCGTTTCAGAGAGAAGAGCGGCCAATGTGACGATCTGGCTTTAAGACGATTCGATAACAAATGACGTAAACCGACGGATTTCTCCGGTTTTTACTACATATGAACTCTTTTCACATTCTCCCCTGCAACTCGGCTGCTAGTCCTCCTTTGGTGCAAAATCTTAAGGTCCTACCTCATGTCCAAGGCACCAAAGCCGGCTAAAAATTCAATAATCGATAACTAAAACTTGAATTGTTCTACTTCTTACTGGCTATTATATCAAATTAGAAGCTTCATCTGTGTTCTACTGTTGTGCTTTTAGTGTCTCCGCATACAACAGCACGCGATATAGCTTTGCAGACGACAAATGTAACCGTCTCAGAGAGAAGACCGGCCAATGTGATGATCTCGCTTCAACTCGATTCGATAACAAATGACGAAAACAGACGGATATCTCAGGTTTATACTACATATGAACACTTTTCACATTCTACCTTGCCACTCGGGTGCTAGTCCTCATTTCATGCATAATCTTAAGGACATAGCTCAAGTGCAAGGCACCAAACCAAGCTAAAAAGTCTATAATCGATACCTAAAACTTGAATAGTACTACTTCTTACTGGCTATTACATCAACTTAAAGTTTCATCTGTGTTCTACTATGGTGCTCTTAGTGTCTCCGCATACCGCAGCACGCGACATAGCTTTGCAGACGATAAGTACAACCGTTTCAGAGAGAAGAGCGGCCAATGGACGATCTGGCTTTAAGTCGATTCGATAACAAATGACGAAAACGGACGGATTTCTCAGGTTTTTACTACATATGAACACTTTTCACATTCTCACGTGGAACGCGGCTGCTAGTCCTCCTTTCATGCAAAACCTTAAGTTCCCAGCGCACGTCCAAGGCACCAAAGAAGGGTAAAAAGTCAATAATCGATACCTAAAACTTGATTTGTACTACTTCTTACTGGCTATTACATCAACTTAGAAGCTTTATCTGTGTTCTACTATGGTGCTTTTAGTGTCTCCGCATACCGCAGCACGCGACATAACTTTGCAGTCGACAAATTCAAAAAGCTGCAGAGAGGAGAGCGGCTAATGTGACGATCTGGCTTTATGTCGATTTGATAACAAATGACGAAACCGGACGGATTTCTCAGGTTTTTACTACATATGAACACTTTTCACATTTTCCAATGCAACGCGGCTGCTAGTCCTCCTTTCATGCAAAATCTTAAGGTCGTAGCCCATGTCCATGGCACCAAAGAAGGGTAAAAAGTCAATAATCGATAACTAAAACTTGAATTGTACTACATCTTACTGGCTATTACATTAACTTAGAAGTTTCATCTGTGTTCTACTAAGGTGCTTTTAGTGTCTTCGCATACCGCAGCACGCCACATAGCTTTGCAGACGATAAAGTTAACCGTTTCAGACAGAAGAGCGGCCAATGTGACTATCTAGCTTTAACTCGATTCGATAACAAATGACGAAAACGGACGGATTTCTCAGGGTTTTACTACATATGAACACTTTTCACATTCTCCCGTTTAATACGGCTGCTAGTCTTCCTTTCATGCAAAACCTTAAGTTCCTAACTCACATCCAAGGCACCAAAGAAAGTTAAAAAGTCAATAATCGATACCTAAAACTTGAATTGTACTACTTCTTACTGGCTATTACATCAACTTAGAAGCTTTATCTGTGTTCTACTATGGTGCTTTTAGTGTCTCCGCATACCGCAGCACGCGACATAACTTTGCAGACGATAAGTACAACCGTTTTAGAGAGAAGAGCAGCCAATGTGACGATCTGGCTTTAAGTCGATTCGATAACATATGACTAAAACGGACGGATTTCTCAGGTTTTTACTACATATGAAAACTTTTCACATTCTCCCATACCACGAGGCTGCTAGTCCTCCTTTAATGCAAAATCTTAAGGTCGTAGCCCATGTCCATGGCACCAAAGAGGCGTAAAAAGTCATTAATCGATAACTAAAACTTGAATTGTACTACTTCTTACTGGCTATTACATCAACTTAGAAGCTTCATCTGTGTTCTACTATGGTGCTTTTAGTGTCTCTGCAAACCTCAGCACACGACATAGCTTTGCAGATGATAAATGTAACCGTTTCAGACAGAAGAGCGGCCAATGTGACGATCTGGCTTTAAGTCGATTCGATAACAAATGACGGAAACGGACGGATTTCTCAGGTTTATTCTATATATGAACACTTTTCACATTCTTCCTTGCAACACGGCTGCTAGTCATCCTTTGATGCAAAATCTTAAGGTCCTAGCTCATGTCCAAGGCGCCAAAGAAGGGTAAAAAGTCAATAATCCATAACTAAAACTTGAATTGTACTACTTCTTACTTTCTATTACATCAACTTAGAAGCTTCATCTGTGTTCTACTATGGTGCTATTAGTGTCCAAGCATACCGCACCACGCGACATAGCTTTGCAGACGATGAATGTAACCGTTTCAGAGTGAAGAGCGGATAATGTGACGATCTGGCTTTAAGTCGATTCGATATGAAATGACGAAAACGGACGGATTTCCCTTGTTTTTACTACATATGAAAACTTTTCACATTCTCCCATGCCACGCGGCTGCTAGTCCTCCTCTCATGCAAAATCTTAAGGTCGTAGCCCATGTCCATGGCACCAAAGATGCGTAAAAAGTCATTAATCGATAACTAAAACTTGAATTGTACTACTTCTTACTGGCTATTACATCAAATTAGAAGCTTCATCTGTGTTCTACTATGGTGCTTTTAGTGTCTCTGCATACCTCAGCACACGACGTAGCTTTGCAGACGATAAATGTAACCATTTCAGACAGAAGAGCGGCCAATGTGACGATCTGGCTTTAAGTCGATTCGATAACAAATGACGAAAACGGACGGATTTCTCAGGTTTTTACTACATGTGAACACTTTTCACATCCTCCCGTGCAACGCGGCTGCTAGTCCTCCTTCCATGCAAAATCTTAAGGTCCTAGCCCATGTCCAAGGCTCCAAGGAAAGGTAAAAAGTCAATAATCCATAAATAAAACTTGAATTGTACTACTTCTTACTGGCTATTACATCAACTTAGAAGCTTTATCTGTGTTCTACTATGATGCTTTTAGTGTCTCCGCATACCGCAGCACGCGACATAACTTTGCAGACGATAAGTACAACCGTTTCAGAGAGAGGAGCGGCCAATGTGACGATCTGGCTTTAAGTCGATTCGATAACAAATGACGAAAACGGACGGATTTCTCAGGTTTTTACTACATATGAACACTTTTCACATTCTCCCGTGCAACGCGGCTGCTAGTTCTCCTTCCATGCAAAATCTTAACGTCCTAGCTCATGTCCAAGGCACGAAAGAAGGGTGAAAAGTCAATAATCGATAATTAAAACTTGAATTGTAATACTTGTTACTGTGTATCACACCAACGTAGAAGCTTCATCTGTGATATACTATTGTGCTTTTAGTGTCTCCGCATGCCGCAGCACGCGACATAGCTTTGCAGACGATAAATGTAACCGTTTTAGAGACAACAGCGGCCATTGTAACGATCTGGATATAATTCGATTGGACAACAAATGACGAAAACGGACGGATAACGCAGGTTTTTTCTAGATTGAACACTTTTCACATTCTCACGTGAACGGTGCTGCTAGTGCTCCGTTCATGGAAAATCGTAAGGTTCGAGCTAATGCCCAAGGCACCAAAGAAGGGCTTTAAGTCGATTCAGTAACAAATGACGTAAATGGACGGATTTCTCAGGTTTTTACTACATATGAACACTTTCCACAATCTCCCGTGCTACGCGGCTTCTAGTCCTCCTTTCATGCAAAATCTTAAGGTCCTAGCACTTATCCAAGGCACCAAAGCAGCGTATAAAGTCAATAATCGATAAGTAAAACTTTAATTGTACTACATCTTACTGGTTATTACATCAACCTAGATGCTTCATCTGTGTTCTACTATGTTGCTTTTAGTGTCTGCGCATACCGCAGCACGCGACATAGCTTTGCAGACAATAAATGTAACCGCTTAGAGAGAAGAGCGGCTAATGTCACGATCTGGCATTATGTCGATTCGATAACAAGTTACGAAATCCGACGGATTTCTCAGGTTTTTGCTATATATGGACACTTTTCATATTCTCCCGTGCAACGCGGCAGCTAGTCCTCCTCTCATGCAAAATCTTAAGGTCCAAGCTTATGTCCAAGGCACCAAAGCCGGCTAAAAAGTTAATAATCGATAATTAAAACTTGAATTGAACTACTTCTTACAGGCTAATACATCAACTTAGAAGCTTCATCTGTGTTCCACTATGGTGCTTGTAGCGTCTCCGATAACCGCAGCACGCGACATAGCTCTGCAGACGGTAAATGTAAACGTTTCAGAGAGAAAAGCGGCCAATGTGATGATCTGGCTTTAAGTCGATTCGATAACAAATGACGAAAGCGGAAGGATTTCTGATGTTTTTACTACATATGAACACTTTTCACATTCCCCCGTGCAACGCGGCTGCTAGTCCTCCTTTCATGCAAAATCTTAAGGTCCTAGCTCATGTCCAAGGCACCAAATTAGGGTAAAAAGTCAATAATCGATAACTAAAACTTGAATTGTACTACTTGTTACTGTCTATTACATCAACTTTGAAGCTTCATCTCTGTTCTACTATGGTTCTTTTAGTGTCTCCGCAAACCGCAGCAAGCGACATAGGTTTGCAGACGATAAATGTAACCGTTTCAGAGAGAAGAGCGGCCAATGTGACGATCTGGCTTGAAGTCGATTCGATAACAAATGACGGAAACGGACGGAATTCTCAGGTTTTTACTACAAATAAACACTTTTCACATTCTCCCATGCAACGGGGCTGCTAGTCCTCCTTTCATGCAAAATCGTAAGGGTGTAGCTCATGTGCAAGGCACCAAAGCCATCTAAACAGTCAATAATCGATAACAAAAACTTGAATTGTGCTACTTCTTACTGGCTATTACATCAACTTAGAAGCTTCATCTGTGTTCTACTATGGTGCTTTTGGTGTCTCCGCATACCGCAGCACGTGACATAGGTTTGCATACGATAAATGTAACCGTTTCAGAGAGAAGAGCGGCTAATGTGACGATCTGGCTTTAAGTCGATTAGATAACAAATTACGAAAACGGACGGATTTCTCAGGTTTTTACTACATATGAACACTTTTCACATTCTTCCGTGCAACGCGGCTGCTAGTTCTCCTTTCATGCAAAATCTTAAGGTCCTAGCTAATGTCCAATGCACCAAAGAAGTGTAAAAAGTCAGTAATCTCTAACCAAAACTTGAATTGTACTACTTCTTACTGGCTATTACATCAACATTGAAGCTTCATCCGTGTTATACTATGGTGCTTTTCGTGTCTCCGCATATCGCAGCACGCGACATAGCTTTGCAGACGATAAATGTAACCGTTTGAGAGAGAAGAGCGGCCAATGTGGCGATCTGGCTTTGAGTCGATTCGATAACAAATGACGAAAACGGACGGATTTCTCGTGTTTTTACTACATATGAACACTTTTCACATTCTTCCGTGCAACGCGGCTTCTAGTTCTCCTTTCATGCAAAATCTTAAGGTCCTAGCACATGGCCAAGTCACCAAAGCAGGGTAAAAAGTCAATAATCAATAACTAAAACTTGAATTGTACTACTTCTTACTGGTTATTACATCAACTTAGAAGCCTCATCTCTGTTATACTATGGTTCTTTTAGTGTCTCCGCAAACCGCAGCAAGCGACATAGGTTTGCAGCCGATAAATGTAACCGTTTCAGAGAGAAGAGAGGCCAATGTGACGATCTGGCTTTTTTAGTCGATTCGATAACAAATGAGGAAAACGGACGAATTTCTCAGGATTTTACTGCATATGAACACTTTCCACATTCTCCCGTGCAACGCGGCTGCTAGTTATCTTTTCATGCAAAATCTTAAGGTCCTAGCTTATGTCCAAGGCGCCAAAGAAGGGAAAAAAGTCACTAATCGATAACTAAATCTTGAATTGTTCTATTTCTTACTGTCTATACATCAACTTAGAAGCTTCATCTGTGTTCTACTATGGTGCTTTTAGAGTCTCCGCATACCGCAGCAGGCCACACAGCGTCGCAGACGATAAATGTAACCGTTTCAGAGAGAAGAGCGGCCAATGTAACGATCTGGCTTTGAGTCGATTCGATAACAAATGACGAAAACGGACGGATTTATCACGATTTTAATACAGATGAATACTTTTCACATTCTCTCATTCAACGTGGCTTCTAGTTCTCCTTTCTTGCAAAATCTTAAGGTCCTAGCTCTTGACCAAGGCACCAAAGAAGGGTAGAAAGTCAATAATCGATAACTAAAACTTGAATTGTACTACTTGTTACTGTCTATTACATCAACTTAGAAGCATCATCTGTGTTTTACTGTGGTGCCTTTAGTGTCTCCGCACACCGCAGCACGCGACATAGCTTTGCAGACGATAAATGTAACCGTTTTAGAGACAACAGCGGCCATTGTAACGATCTGGATATAATTCGATTCGACAACAAATGACGAAAACGGACGGACTTCACAGCTTTTTACTACATATGAACACTTCTCACAGTCGCCCGTGCACCATGGCTGCTAGTCCTCCATTCATGCAAAATCTTAAGTTCCTAGCTCATGTCCAAGGCAACAAAGAAGGGAAAATAGTCAATAATCGATATCTAAAACTTGAATTGTACTACTTCTTACTGGCTATTACATCAACTTAGAAGCTTCATCTGTGTTCTACTATAGTGCTTTTAGTGTCTCCGCATACCGCAGCACGCGACATAGCTTTGCAGACGATAAATGTAACCGTTTCAGACAGAAGTACGGCCAATTTGACGATCAGGCTTTAAGTCGATTCGATAACAAATGACGAAAACGGACGGATATCTCAAGTATTTACTACATATGAACATTTTTCACATTCTCCCGTGCAACGCGGGTGCTAGTCCTTCTTTCATGCAAAATCTTAAGTTCCTAGCTCAAGTCCAAGGCACCAAAGAGGGGTAAAAAGTCAATAATCGATACCTAAAACTTGAATTGTACCACATCTTACTGGCTATTACATCAACTTAGAAGTTTCATCTGTGTTTTATACTATGGTGCTATTAGTGTCTCCGCATACCGCAGCACGCGACATAGCTTTGCAGACGATAGAGCGGCCAATGTGACGATCTGGCTTTAAGTCGATTCGATAACAAATGAAGAAAACGGACGGATTTCTCAGATTTTTACTACATATTAACATTTATCACATTCGCCTGTGAAACTCGGCTGCTAATCCTCCTTTCATGCAAAATCTTAAGTTCATAGCTCATGTCCAAGGCACCAAAGAAGGGTAAAAAGTCAATAATCGATACCTAATACTTAAATAGTACTACTTCTTACTGGCTATTACATGAACTTAGAAGGTTCATCTGTGTTCTACTATGGTGCTTTTAGTGTCTCCGCATGCCATGGCACGCGACATAGCTTTGCAGACGATAAATGTAACCGTTTCAGACAGAAGAGCGGCCAAAGTGACGATCTGGCTTTAAGTCGATTCGATAACAAATGACGAAAACGGACGGATTTCTCAGGTATTTACTACACATGAACATTTTTCACATTCTCCCGTGCAACGCGGGTGCTAGTCATCCTTTCATGCAAAATTTTAAGTTCCTAGCTCATGTCCGAGTCGCCAAAGAAGGGTAAAAAGTCAATAATCGATACCTAAAACTTGAATTGTACTACATCTTACTGGCTATTACATCAATTTAGAAGCTTCATCTGTGTTCTACTATGGTCTCCGCATACCGCAGCACGCGACATAGCTTTGCAGACGATAAGTACAAACGTTTCAGAGAGAAGAGCGGCAAATGTGGCTATCTGGCTTTAAGTCGATTCAGTAACAAATGACGTAAATGGACGGATTTCTCAGGTTTTTACTACATATGAACACTTTCCACATTCTCCCGTGCAACGCGGCTGCTAGTTATCTTTTCATGCTAAATCAAGAGGTCCTAGCTCATGTCCAAGGCGCCAAAGAAGGGTAAAAAGTCACTAATCGATAACTAAATCTTGAATTGTACTATTTCTTACTGGCTATACATCAACTTAGAAGCTTCATCTGTGTTCTACTATGGTGCTTTTTGTGTCTCGGCGTACCGCAGCACGCGACTTAGATATGCAGACGATAAATGTAACCGTTTCAGAGAGAAGAGCAGAAATGTGACGATTTGTCTTTAAGTCGATTCGATAACAAATGAGGAAAACGGACGAATTTCTCAGGTTTTTACTACATATGAACACTTTTCACATTCTCCCGTGCTACGCGGTTTCCAGTCCTCCTTTCATGCAAAATCGTAAGGTCCTAGCACATATCCAAGGCACCAAAGCAGCGTATAAAGTCAATAATCGATAAGTAAAACTTTAATTGTACTACTTCTTACTGGTTATTACATCAACTTAGAAGCTTCATCTCTGTTCTACTATGGTTCTTTTAGTGTCTCCGCAAACCGCATCAAGCGACATAGGTTTGCAGACGATAAATGTAACCGTTTCAGAGAGAAGAGCGGCCAATGTGACGATCTGGCTTGAAGTCGATTCGATAACAAATGACGGAAACGGACGGATTTCTCAGGTTTTTACTACAAATAAACACTTTTCACATTCTCCCATGCAACGGGGCTGCTAGTCCTCCTTTCATGCAAAATCGTAAGGGTCTAGCTCATGTGCAAGGCACCAAAGCCATCTAAAAAGTCTATAATCGATAACAAAAACTTGAATTGTGCACCTTCTTACTGGCTATTACATCAACTTAGAAGCTTCATCTGTGTTCTACTATGGTGCTTTTGGTGTCTCCGCATACCGCAGCACGTGACATAGGTTTGCATACGATAAATGTAACTGTTTAAAGAGAAGAGCAACTAATGTGACGATCTGGCTTTAAATCGATTCGATAACAAATGACGAAAACGGGCAGATTTCTCAGGTTTTTGCTACATATGAACACTTTCCACATTCTCCCGTGCAACGCGGCTGCTAGTTCTCCTTCCATGCAAAATCTTAAGGTCCTGGCTCATGTCCAAGGCACGAAAGAAGGGTGAAAAGTCGATAATCGATAATTAAAACTTGAATTCTACTACTTGTTACTGTGTATCATACCAACGTAGAAGCTTCATCTGTGATATACTATTGTGCTTTTAGTGTCTCTGCACACCGCAGCAAGCGACACAGCTTTGCAGACGATAAATGTAACCGTTTCAGAGAGAAGAGCGGCTAATGTGACGATCTGGCTTTAAGTCGATTAGATAACAAATTACGAAAACGGACGGATTTCTCAGGTTTTTACTACATATGAACACTTTTCACATTCTTCCGTGCAACGCGGCTGCTAGTTCTCCTTTCATGCAAAATCTTAAGGTCCTAGCTCATGTCCAATGCACCAAAGAAGTGTAAAAAGTCAGTAATCTCTAACCAAAACTTGAATTGTACTACTTCTTACTGGCTATTACATCAACATTGAAGCTTCATCTGTGTTATACTATGGTGCTTTTAGTGTCTCCGCATATCGCAGCACGCGACATAGCTTTGCAGACGATAAATGTAACCGTTTGAGAGAGAAGAGCGGCCAATGTGGCGATCTGGCTTTGAGTCGATTCGATAACAAATGACGAAAACGGACGGATTTCTCGTGTTTTTACTACATATGAACACTTTTCACATTCCTCCGTGCAACGCGGCTTCTAGTTCTCCTTTCATGCAAAATCTTAAGGTCCTAGCACATGGCCAAGTCACCAAAGCAGGGTAAAAAGTCAATAATCAATAACTAAAACTTGAATTGTACTACTTCTTACTGGTTATTACATCAACTTAGAAGCTTCATCTCTGTTATACTATGGTTCTTTTAGTGTCTCCGCAAACCGCAGCAAGCGACATAGGTTTGCAGACGATAAATGTAACCGTTTCAGAGAGAAGAGCGGCCAATGTGACGATCTGGCTTTTTTAGTCGATTCGATAACAAATGAGGAAAACGGACGAATTTCTCAGGATTTTACTGCATATGAACACTTTCCACATTTTCCCGTGCAACGCGGCTGCTAGTTATCTTTTCATGCAAAATCTTAAGGTCCTAGCTTATGTCCAAGGCGCCAAAGAAGGGAAAAAAGTCACTAATCGATAACTAAATCTTGAATTGTACTATTTCTTACTGTCTATACATCAACTTAGAAGCTTCATCTGTGTTCTACTATGGTGCTTTTAGAGTCTCCGCATACCGCAGCAGGCCACACAGCGTCGCAGACGATAAATGTAACCGTTTCAGAGAGAAGAGCGGCCAATGTAACGATCTGGCTTTGAGTCGATTCGATAACAAATGACGAAAACGGACGGATTTCTCAGGTTTTTACTACATATGAACACTTTTCACATTCTCCCGTGCAACGCGGCTGCTAGTTCTCCTTCCATGCAAAATCTTAAGGTCCTAGCTCATGTCCAAGGCACGAAAGAAGGGTGAAAAGTCAATAATCGGTAATTAAAACTTGAATTGTACTACTTGTTACTGTGTATCACACCAACGTAGAAGCTTCATCTGTGATATACTATTGTGCTTTTAGTGTCTCTGCACACCGCAGCACGCGACACAGCGTTGCAGACGATAAACGTAACCGTTTCAGAGGGAAGAGCGGCCAATGTAACGATCTGGCTTTGAGTCGATTCAGTAACATACGACGAAAACGGACTGATTTATCACGATCTTAATACAGATGAATACTTTTCACATTCTCCCATTCAACGTGGCTTCTAGTTCTCCTTTCTTGCAAAATCTTAAGGTCCTAGTTCTTGACCAAGGCACCAAAGAAGGGTAGAAAGTCAATAATCGATAACTAAAACTTGAATTGTACTACTTGTTACTGTCTATTACATCAACTTAGAAGCATCATCTGTGTTTTACTGTGGTGCCTTTAGTGTCTCCGCACACCGCAGCACGCGACATAGCTTTGCAGACGATAAATGTAACCGTTTTAGAGACAACAGCGGCCATTGTAACGATCTGGATATAATTCGATTCGACAACAAATGACGAAAACTGACGGACTTCACAGTTTTTTACTACATATGAACACTTCTCACAGTCGCCCGTGCACCACGGCTGCTAGTCCTCCTTTCATGCAAAATCTTAAGTTCCTAGCTCATGTCCAAGGAAACAAAGAAGGGAAAATAGTCAATAATCGATATCTAAAACTTGAATTGTACTACTTCTTACTGGCTATTACATCAACTTAGAAGCTTCATCTGTGTTCTACTATGGTGCTTTTAGTGTCTCCGCATACCGCAGCACGCGACATAGCTTTGCAGACGATAAATGTAACCGTTTCAGAAAGAAGAGTGGCCAAAGTGACGATCTGGCTTTAAGTCGATTCGATAACAAATGACGAAATCGGACCGATTTCTCAGGTTTTTACTACATATGAACACTTCTCACAGTCGCCCGTGCACCGCGGCTGCTAGTCCTCCTTTCATGCAAAATCTTAAGTCCCTAGCTCAAGTCCAAGGCACCAAAGAAGGGTAAAAAGTCAATAATCTATACCAAAAACACGAATTGTACTACATCTTACTCGCTATTACGTCAACTTAGAAGCTTCATCTGTGTTCTACTATGGTGCTTTTAGTGTCTCCGCATACCGCAGCACGCGACATAGCTTTGCAGACAATAAATGTAACCGTTTCAGACAGAAGTGCGGCCAATGTGACGATCTGGCATTAAGTCGATTCGATAACAAATGACGAAAACGGACGGATTTCTCAGGTATTTACTACACATGAACATTTTTCACATTCTCCCGTGCAACGCGGGTGCTAGTCCTCCTTTCATGCAAAATTTTAAGTTCCTAGCTCATGTCCGAGTCGCCAAAGAAGGGTAAAAAGTCAATAATCGATACCTAAAACTTGAATTGTACTACATCTTACTGGCTATTACATCAATTTAGAAGCTTCATCTGTGTTCTACTATGGTCTCCGCAATCCGCAGCACGCGACAGAGCTTTGCAGACGATAAGTACAACCGTTTCAGAGAGAAGAGCGGCAAATGTGGCTATCTGGCTTTAAGTCGATTCAGTAACAAATGACGTAAATGGACGGATTTCTCAGGTTTTTACTACATATGAACACTTTCCACATTCTCCCGTGCAACGCGGCTGCTAGTTATCTCTTCATGCTAAATCAAGAGGTCCTAGCTCATGTCCAAGGCGCCAAAGAAGGGTAAAAAGTCACTAATCGATAACTAAATCTTGAATTGTACTATTTCTTACTGGCTATACATCAACTTAGAAGCTTCATCTCTGTTCTACTATGGTGCTTTTTGTGTCTCGGCGTACCGCAGCACGCGACTTAGATATGCAGACGATAAATGTAACCGTTTCAGAGAGAAGAGCAGAAATGTGACGATTTGTCTTTAAGTCGATTCGATAACAAATGAGGAAAACGGACGAATTTCTCAGGTTTTTACTACATATGAACACTTTTCACATTCTCCCGTGCTACGCGGTTTCTAGTCCTCCTTTCATGCAAAATCTTAAGGTCCTAGCACATATCCAAGGCACCAAAGCAGCGTATAAAGTCAATAATCGATAAGTAAAACTTTAATTGTACTACTTCTTACTGGTTATTACATCAACTTAGATGCTTCATCTGTGTTCTACTATGGTGCTTTTAGTGTCTGCGCATACGGCAGCACGCGACATAGCTTTGCAGACAATAAATGTAACCGCTTAGAGAGAAGAGCGGCTAATGTCACGATCTGGCATTATGTCGATTCGATAACAAGTTACGAAAACCGACGCATTTCTCAGGTTTTTGCTATATATGAACACTTTTCATATTCTCCCGTGCAACGCGGCAGCTAGTCCTCCTCTCATTCAAAATCTTAAGGTCCAAGCTGATGTACAAGGCACCAAAGCCGGTAAAAAGTTAATAATCGATAATTAAAACTTGAATTGATCCACATCTTACTGGCTATTAAATCAACTTAGAAGATTCAACTGTGATCTACTATGATGCTTTTAGTGGCTCCGCATACTTCAGCACGCGACTTAGCTTTGCAGACGGTAAATGTCACCGTTTCAGGGAGAAGGGCGGCCAATGTGACGATCTGGCTTTAAGTCGATTCGATAACAAATGACGAAAACGAATGGATTTCACAGATTTTTACTACATGTGAACACTTTTCACATTCTCCCGTGAAACGTGCCTGCTGGTCCTCCTTTCATGCAAAATCTTAAGGTCCTAGAACATATCCAAGGCACCAAAGCAGGGTAAAATGTCAATAATCGATAACTAATACTTGAATTGTACTACTTCTTACTGCTTATTACATCAACTTAGAAACTTCAACTGTGATCTACTATGATGCTTTTAGTGTCTCCGCATACCGCAGCATGCGACATAACTTTGCAGACGACAAATGTAACCGTTTAGAGAGAAGAGCGGCTAATATGACGATCTGGCTTTAAGTCGATTCCATAACAAATGATGAAAACCGACGGATTTCTCAGGTTTTTGCTACATATGAACACTTTCCACATTCTCGCGTGCAACGCGGCTGCTAGTTATCTCTTCATGCTAAATCAAGAGGTCCTAGCTCATGTCCAAGGCGCCAAAGAAGGGTAAAAAGTCACTAATCGATAACTAAATCTTGAATTGTACTATTTCTTACTGGCTATACATCAACTTAGAAGCTTCATCTCTGTTCTACTATGGTGCTTTTTGTGTCTCGGCGTACCGCAGCACGCGACTTAGATATGCAGACGATAAATGTAACCGTTTCAGAGAGAAGAGCAGAAATGTGACGATTTGTCTTTAAGTCGATTCGATAACAAATGAGGAAAACGGATGAATTTCTCAGGTTTTTACTACATATGAACACTTTTCACATTCTCCCGTGCTACGCGGTTTCTAGTCCTCCTTTCATGCAAAATCTTAAGGTCCTAGCACATATCCAAGGCACCAAAGCAGCGTATAAAGTCAATAATCGATAAGTTAAACTTGAATTGTACTACTTCTTACTGGTTATTACATCAAGTTAGATGCTTCATCTGTGTTCTACTATGGTGCTTTTAGTGTCTGCGCATACGGCAGCACACGACATAGCTTTGCAGACAATAAATGTAACCGCTTAGAGAGAAGAGCGGCTAATGTCACGATCTGGCATTATGTCGATTCGATAACAAGTTACGAAAACCGACGGATTTCTCAGGTTTTTGCTATATATGAACACTTTTCATATTCTCCCGTGCAACGCGGCAGCTAGTCCTCCTCTCATGCAAAATCTTAAGGTCCAAGCTGATGTACAAGGCACCAAAGCCGGCTAAAAAGTTAATAATCGATAATTAAAACTTGAATTGATCCACATCTTACTGGCTATTAAATCAACTTAGAAGATTCAACTGTGATCTACTATGATGCTTTTAGTGGCTCCGCATGCTTCAGCACGCGACTTAGCTTTGCAGACGGTAAATGTCACCGTTTCAGGGAGAAGGGCGGCCAATGTGACGATCTGGCTTTAAGTCGATTCGATAACAAATGACGAAAACGAATGGATTTCACAGATTTTTACTACACGTGAACACTTTTCACATTCTCCCGTGAAACGTGCCTGCTGGTCCTCCTTTCATGCAAAATCTTAAGGTCCTAGAACATATCCAAGGCACCAAAGCAGGGTAAAATGTCAATAATCGATAACTAATACTTGAATTGTACTACTTCTTACTGCTTATTACATCAACTTAGAAACTTCAACTGTGATCTACTATGATGCTTTTAGTGTCTCCGCATACCGCAGCACGCGACACAGCTTTGCAGAGGATAAATGTAATCGTTTCAGAGAGAAGAGCGGCCAATGTGACG
The DNA here is from genome assembly GCF_023897955.1 of Schistocerca gregaria. Classification (NCBI taxonomy): domain Eukaryota; kingdom Metazoa; phylum Arthropoda; class Insecta; order Orthoptera; family Acrididae; genus Schistocerca; species Schistocerca gregaria. The sequence continues at coordinate 156,526,275 of NC_064930.1, read as the reverse complement.
ATTTGGCTTTAAGTCGATTCGATAACAAATGACGAAAACGGAAGGATTTCTCAGGTTTTTATTACATATGAACATTGTCCACATTCTCACGTGCAACGAGGCTACTATTAATCCTTTCATGAAAAAAAATGTTAAGGTCCTAGCTCATGACAAGGCACCAAAGCCGGCTAAAAAGTCAATAATCTATAACTAAAACTTAAATTGTACCACTACTTACTAGCTATTACATCAACTTAGAAGCTTCATCTGTGTTCTACTATGGTGCTTTTAGTGTGTCCGCATAGCGTAGCACGCGACACAGCTTTGCAGACGATAAATGTAACCGTTTGAGAGAGAAGAGCGGCCAATGTGACGATCTGGCTTTGAGTCGATTCGATAACAAATGACGAAAACGGACGGATTTCTCGTGTTTTTACTACAAATGAACACTTTTGACATTCTTCCATGCAACGCGGGTTCTAGTTCTCCTTTCATGCAAAATCTTAAGGTCCTAGCACATGGCCAAGTCACCAAAGCAGGGTAAAAAGTCAATAATCAATAACTAAAACTTGAATTGTACTACTTCTTACTGGTTATAACATCAACTTAGAAGCTTCATCTCTGTTCTACTATGGTTCTTTTAGTGTCTCCGCAAACCGAAGCAAGCGACATAGGTTTGCAGACGATAAATGTAACCGTTTCAGAGAGAAGAGGGGCCAACGTGACGATCTGGCTTGAAGTCGATTCCATAACAAATGACGGAAACGGACGGATTTCTCAGGTTTTTACTACAAATAAACACTTTTCACATTCTCCCATGCAACGGGGCTGCTAGTCCTCCTTTCATGCAAACTCTTAAGGGCCTAGCTTATGTGCAAGGCACCAAAGCCATCTAAAAAGTCAATAATCGATAACTAAAACTTGAATTGTGCAACTTCTTACTATCTATTACATCAACTTAGAAGCTTCATCTGTGTTCTACTATGGTGCTTTTGGTGTATCCGCATACCGCAGCACGTGACATAGCTTTGCATACTTTAAATGTAACCGTTTAAAGAGAAGAGCAACTAATGTGACGATCCGGCTTTAAGTCGATTCGATAACAAATGACGAAAACGGGCAGATTTCTCAGGTTTTTGCTACATATGAACACTTTTCACATTCTCCCGTGCAACGGGGCTACTAGTCCTCCTTTCATGCAAACTCCTAAGGTCCTAGCTTATGTCCAAGGCACCAAAGCCTTCTAAAAAGTCAATAATCGATAGTTAAACTGGAATTGTACCACTTCTTACTGGCTAATACATCAACTTAGAAGCTTCGTGTTCCACTATGGAGCTTTTAGTGTCTCCGCATACCGCAGAACGCGACACACCTTTGCGGACGATAAATGTAACCGTTGAAGAGGAACAGCGGCCAATGTGACGATCTGGCTTCAAATCGATTCGATAACAGATGACGAAAATGGACGGGTTTCTCAGGTTTTTACTACATATGTACACTTTTCACATTCTCCAGTTCAACGCGGCTTTTAGTCCTCCTTTCATGCAAAATCTTAAGCTCCTAGCTCATGTCCAGTGCACCAGAGAAGGGTATGAAGTCAATAATCTATAACTAAAACTTGAATTGTACTACTTCTTACTGGCTATTACATCAACTTAGAAGCCTCGGCTGTGTGCCACTATGGTGCTTTTAGTGTCTCCGCATACCGCAGCACGCGACACAGCTTTGCAGGCGATAAGTGTAACCGTTTCAGAGAGAAGAGCGGCCAATTTGGCGATCTGGCTTTAAGTTGATTCGATAACAAATGACGAAAACCGACGGATTTCTCAGGTTTTTGCTACATATGAACACTTTTCATATTCCCCCGTGAAACGCGGCAGCTAGTCCTCCTTTCATGCAAACTCTGAAGGTCCTAGCTTATGTCCATGGCACAAAAGCCGCCTAAAAGGTCAATAATCGATAATTAAAACTTGTATTGTACCACTTCTTACTGGCTAAGACATCAACTTAGAAGCTTCATCTGTGTTCCACTATGGTGTTTTTAGCGTCTCCGCATACCGCAGCAAGCGACATAGCTTTGCAGACGATAAATGTAAACGTTTCAGAGAGAAGAGCGGCCAATGTGACGATATGGCTTTAAGTCGATTCGATAACAAATGACGAAAACGGACGGATTTCTGAGGTTTTTACTACACATGAACACTTTTCACATTCTCCCGTGCATACGGCTGCTAGTCCTCCTGTCATGCAAAATCGTAAGGTCCAAGCTCATGTCCAAGGCGCCAATGAAGTGTAAAAAGTCAATAATCGATAACTGAAACTTTAATTGTACTACTTCTTACTGGTTATTACATCAACTTAGACGCTTCATCTGTGTTCCACTATGGTGCTTTTAGCGTCTCCGCATACCGCAGCACGCGACACAGCTTTGCAGGCGATAAGTGTAACCGTTTCAGAGAGAAGAGCGGCCAATTTGGCGATCTGGCTTTAAGTTGATTCGATAACAAATGACGAAAACCGACCGATTTTTACTACATGTGAACACTTTTCACATTCTCCCGTGCAACGTGGCTGCTAGTCCTCCATTCATGCAAAATCTTAAGGTCCTATCACATATCCAAGGCACCAAAGCAGGGTAAAAAGTCAATAATCGATAACTAATACTTGAATTATACTACTTATTACTGGCTATTATATCAACTTAGAAGCTTCATCTGTGTTATACTATGGTGCTTGTAGTGTCTCCGCATACCGCAGCACGCGACGTAGCTTTGCAGACGATAAATGTAAGCGTTTCAGAGAGAAGAGCGGCCAATGTGGCGATCTGGCTTTAAGTCGATTCAGTAACAAATGACGAAAACGGACGGATATCTCAGGTTTTTACTACATATGAACACTTTCCACATTCTCCCGTGCAACGCGGCTGCTAGTAATCTTTCCATGCAAAATCTTAAGGTCCAGCTCATGTCCAAGGCACCAAAGCAGGTTAAAAAGTCAATAATCGATAACTAATAGTTGAATTATACTACTTATTACTGGCTATTACATCAACTTAGAAGCTTCATCTGTGTTCTACTATGGTGCTTTTAGTGTCTCCGCATACCGCAGCACGCGACACAGCTTTGCAGACGATAAGTGTAACCGTTTCAGAGAGAAGAGCGGCCAATTTGGTGATCTGGCTTTAACTTGATTCGATAACAAATGACGAAAACCGACGGATTTCTCAGGTTTTTGCTACATATAAACACTTTTCATATTCTCCCATGAAACGCGTCAGCTAGTCCTCCTTTCATTCAAAATCATAAGGTCCTAGCTTATGTCCAAGGAACCAAAGCCGGCTAAAAAGTCAATAATCGATAATTAAAACTTGAATTGTACCACTACTTACTGGCTAATAGATCAACGTAGAAGCTTCATCTGTGTTCCACTATGGTGCTTTTAGCGTCTCCGCATACCGCAGCACGCGACATACCTTTGCAGTATATAAATGTAAATGTTTCAGACGGTAGGCCGGCCAATGTGACGATCTGCCTTTAAGTCCATTCGATAACAAATGACGAAAACGGACGGATATCTCAGGTTTCAACTACATATGAACACTTTCCACATTCTCCCGTGCAACGGGGCTGCTAGTAATCTTTTCATGCAAAATCTTAAGGTCCAGCTCATGTCCATGGCGCCAAAGATGGGTAAAAAGTCAATAATCGATTACTAAGTCTTGAATTGTACTACAACTTACTGGCTATTACATCAACTTAGAAGCTTCATCTGTGTTCTACTATGGTGCTTTTAGTGTCCCCGCATATCGCAGCACGCGACCTAGCTTTGCAGAAGAAATATGTAGCTGTTTAGAGAGAAGAGCGGCTAATGTGACGATCTGGCTTTGAGTCGATTCCATAGCAAATGACGAAAACGGACGGATTTCTCAGGTTTTTACCACATATGAACACTTTTCACATTCTCCCGTGCAACGAGGCTGCTAGTCCTCCTTTCATGCAAAATCTTAAGGTCCTAGCTCATGTCCAATGCACCAAAGAAAGGTTAAAAGTCAATAAACTATAACTAAAACTTGAATTGTACTACATATTACTGGCTATTACATCAACTTAGAAAATTCATCTGTGTTATACTATGGTGCTTGTAGTGTCTCCGCATACCGTAGCACGCGACGTAGCTTTGCAGACGATAAATGTAAGCGTTTGAGAGAGAAGAGCGGCCAATGTGGCGATCTGGCTTTAAGTCGATTCAGTAACAAGTGACGAAAACGGACGGATATCTCAGGTTTTACTACATATGAACACTTTCCACATTCTCCCGTGCAACGCGGCTGCTACTAATCTTTTCATGCAAAATCTTAAGGTCCAGCTCATGTCCAAGGCGCCAAAGATGGGTAAAAAGTCAATAATCGATTACTAAGTCTTGAATTGTACTACTACTTACTGGCTATTACATCAACTTAGAAGCTTCATCTGTGTTCTACTATGGTGCTATTAGTGTCTGTAGATACCGCAGCACGCGACACTGCTTTGCAGACGATAAGTGTAACCGTTTCAGAGAAAAGAGCGGTCAATTTGGCGATCTGGCATTAAGTTGATTCGATAACAAATGACGAAAACCGACGGATTTCTCAGGCTTTTGCCACATATGAACACTTTTCATATTCTCCCGTGAAACGCGTCAGCTAGTCCTCCTTTCATGCAAAATCTTAAGGTCCTAGCTTATGTCCATGGCACCAAAGCCGGCTAAAAAGTCAATAATCGATTACTAAAACTTGAATTGTACTACTTTTTACTGTCTATTACATCAACTTAGAAGCTTCATCTGTGATCTACTGTGGTGCTTTTAGTGTCTCCGCATACCGCAGCACGCCACACAGCTTTGCAGGCGATAAATGCAACCGTTTCAGAGACAAGAGCGGCCAATGTGGCGACCTTGCTTTAAGTCGATTCAGTAACATATGACGAAAACGGACGGATTTCTCAGGTTTTTACAACGTATGAACACTTCTCACATTCTCCCGTGCAACGTGGCTGCTAGTCCTCCTTTCGTGCAAAACCTTAAGGTCCTAGCCCATATCCAAGGCACCAAAGCAGGTTAAAAGGTCAATAATCGATAACTGAAACTTGATTTGTACTACTTCTTACTGTCTATTACATCCACTTAGAAGCTTCATCTGTGTTCTACTATGGTGCTTTTAGTGTCTCCGCATGCCGCAGCACGCGACTTACTTTTGCAGACGATAAATGTAACCGTTTCAGAGAGAAGAGCGGCCAATGTGACGATCTGCCTTTATGTCGATTCGATAACAAATGAGGATAACGGATGGATTTCACAGATTTTTACTACATGTGAACACTTTTCACATTCTCCGTGCAACGTGGCTGCTAGTCCTCCTTTCATGCAAAATCTTAAGGTCCTAGCACATATCCAAGGCACCAAAGCAGGGTAAAAAGTCAATAATCGATAACTAATACTTGAATTATACTACTTATTACTGGCTATTACATCAACTTAGAAGCTTCATCTGTGTTATACTATGGTGCTTGAAGTGTCTCCGCATACCGCAGCACGCGACGTAGCTTTGCAGACGATAAATGTAAGCGTTTCAGAGAGAAGAGAGGCCAATGTGGCGATCTCGCTTTAAGTCGATTCGGTAACAAGTGACGAAAACGGAAGGATTACTAAGGTTTTTGCTACATATGAACACTTTTAACATTCTCCCGTGCAACGTGATCTGCTAGGCCTCCGTTCATGCAAAATCTTAAGGGCCTACCTCATGTTCAAGGCAACAAAGCCAGCTAAAAATTCAATAATCGATAACTAAAACTTGAATTGTACTACTTCTTACTGTCTATTACATCAACTTAGAAGCTTTATCTGTGTTCTACTATGGTGCTTTTAGTGTCTCCGCATGCCGCAGCACGCGACGTAGCTTTGCAGACGATAAATGTAACCGTCTCAGAGAGAAAAGCGGCCAATGTGACCATCTGGCTTTAAGTCGATTCGATAACAAATGACGAAAACGTACGGATTTCTCAGGTTTTTACTACTTATGAACACTTTTCACATTCTCTAGTGCAACGAGGCTGCTAGTACTCCTTTCATGCAAAATCTTAAGATCCTAGCACATGCCAAAGGCACGAAAGCCGGGTAAAAAGTCAATAATCAATAACTAAAACTTGAATTGTACTACTTCTTACTGGTTATTACATCAACTTAGAAGCGTCATCTCTGTTTTACTATGGTTCTTTTAGTGTCTCCGCAAACCGCAGAAAGCGACATAGCTTTGCAGACGATAAATGTAACCGTTTCAGAGAGAAGAGCGGCCAATGTGACGATCTGGCTTTAAGTCGATTCCATAACAAATGACGAAAACTAACGGATTTCTCAGGTTTTTGCAAAGTATGACAACTTTTCACATTCTCCCGTGCAATGCGGCATCTAGTGCTCCTTTCATGCAAAATCTTAAGGTCCTAGCTTATGTCCAAGGCACCAAAGACGGCTAAAAATCAATAATCGATATTTAAACTGGAATTGTACCACTTCTTACTGGCTAATATATCATTTTAGAAGCTTCGTGTTCCACTATTGAGCTTTTAGTGTCTCCGCATACCGCAGCACGCGACACAGCTTTGCGGGCGATAAATGTAACCGTTTCAGAGGAACAGCGGCCAATGTGGCGATCTGGCTTTAAGTCGATTCCATAACAAATGAAGAAAACGGAAGGATTTCTCAGGTTTTTACCACATATGAACACTTTTCACATTCTCCCGTGCAACGAGGCTGCTAGTCCTCCTTTCATGCAAAATCTTAAGGTCCTAGCTCATGTCCAAGGCACCAAAGCCGGCTAAAAAGTCAATAATCTATAACTAAAATTTAAATTGTACCACTACTTACTGGCTATTACATCAACTTAGAAGCTTCATCTGTGTTCTACTATGGTGCTATTAGTGTCTGTGCATACCGCAGCACGCCACACAGCTTTGCAGACGATAAATGTAACCGTTTTAGAGAGAAGAGCGACCAATGTGACGATCTGGCTTTAAGTCCATTCGATAACAAATGACGAAAACGGACGGATTTCTCAGGTTTTTACTACTTATGAACACTTTTCACATTCTCCCATGCAACGAGGCTGCTAGTACTCCTTTCGTGCAAAATCTTAAGGTCCTAGCACATGCCCAAGGCACGAAAGCAGGGTAAAAAGTCAATAATTAATAACTAAAACTTGAATTGTACTACGTCTTACTGGTTATTACATCAACTTAGAAGCGTCATCTCTGTTCTACTATGGTTCTTTTAGTGTCTCCGCAAACCGCAGAAAGCAACATAGCTTTGCAGACGATAAATGTAACCGTTTCAGAGAGAAGAGCAGCCAATGTGACGATCTGGCTTTAAGTTGATTCGATAAACATGACGGAAACGGACGGTTTTCTCAGGTTTTTACTACATATGAACACTTTTCACATTCTCCCATGCAACGGGCCTGGTAGTCCTCCTTTCCTTCAAAATCTTGAGGTCCTAGCTCATGTTCAAGGCGCAAATGAAGGGTAAGAAGGCAATAATCAATAACTAAAACTTAAAGTGTACTACATTTTACTGGCTGTTACATCAACTTAGAAGCTTCATCTCTGTTCTACTATGGTGCTTTTAGTTTCTCCGCACACCGCAGCACGCGACACAGCTTTGCGGTCTATAAATGTAACCGTTGCAGAGAGAAGAGCGGCCAATGTGGCGATCTGGCTTTAAGTTGATTCGATAACAAATGACGAAAACCAACGGATTTCTCAGGCTTTTGCTACATATGAACACTTTTCATATTCTCCCGTGAAACGCGGCAGCTAGTCCTCCTTTCATGCAAAATCTTAAGAGCCTAGCTTATGTAAACAGCACCAAAGCCGGCTAAAAAGTCAATAATCGATAACTAAATCTTGAATTGTACTACTTCTTACTGTCTATTACATCAACTTAGAAGCTTCATCTGTGTCCTACTATGGTGCTTTTAGTGTCTTCGCATGCCGCAGCACGCGACTTAGCTTTGCAGACGATAAATGTAACCGTTTCAGAGAGAAGAGCGGCCAATGTGACGATCTGGCTTTAAGACGATTCGATAACAAATGACGAAAACGAACGGATTTCTCAGGTTTTTACTACTCATGAACACTTTTCATATTCTACCGTGCAAAGCGATTGCTAGTCCTCCTTTCATGCAAACTCTTAAAGTCCTAGCTCATGTCCAAGGCGCCAAAGAAGGGTAAGAAGTCAATACTGGATAACTAAATCTTGAATTGTACTACTTCTTACTGGCTATTACATCAACTTAGAAGCTTCATCTGTGTTCTACTATGGTGCTTTTTGTGTCTCCGCATACCGCAGCACGCCACACAGCTTTGCAGCCGATAAATGTAACCGTTTCAGAGAGAAGAGCGGCCAATGTGGCGATCTTGCTTTAAGTCGATTCAGTAACATATGACGAAAACGGACGGATTTCTCAGGTTTTTACAACGTATGAAAACTTTTCACATTCTCCCGTGCAACGTGGCCTGCTAGGCCTCCGTTCATGCAAAATCATAAGGGGCCTACCTCATGTTCAAGGCACCAAAGCCAGCTAAAAATTCAATAATCGATAACTAAAATTTAAATTGTACCACTACTTACTGGCTATTACATCAACTTAGAAGCTTCATATGTGTTCTACTATGGTGCTTCTGGTGTCTTCGCATGCCGCAGCACACGACATAGCTTTGCAGACGATAAATGTAACCGTTTCAGAGAGAAGAGCGGCCAATGTGGCGATCTTGCTTTAAGTCAATTCAGTAACAAATGACGAAAACGAAAGGATTACTAAGGTTTTTACTACATATGAACACTTTTAACATTCTCCCTTGCAACGTGGCCTGCTAGGCCTCCGTTCATGCAAAATCTTAAGGTCCTAGCTCATATCCAAGGCACCAAAGCCGGCTAAAAAGTCAATAATCTATAACTAAAATTTAAATTGTACCACTACTTACTGGCTATTACATCAACTTAGAAGCTTCATCTGTGTTCTACTATATTGCTATTAGTGTCTGTGGATACCGCAGCACGCCACACAGCTTTGCAGACGATAAATGTAACCGTTTCAGAGAGAAGAGCGGCCAATGTGACGATCTGGCTTTAAGTCGATTCAATAACAAATGACGAAAACGGACGGTTTTCTCATGTTTTTACTACATATGAACACTTTTCACATTCTCCCATGCAACGGACCTGGTGGTCCTCCTTTCCTTCAAAATCTTAAGGTCCTAGCTCATGTCCAAGGCGCAAAAGAAGGGTAAAAAAGGCAATAATCAATAACTAAAACGTAAATTGTACTACATTTTACTGGCTGTTACATCAACTTAGAAGCTTCATCTCTGTTCTACTATGGTGCTTTTAGTTTCTCCGCACACCGCAGCACGCGACACAGCTTTGCGGTCTATCAATGTAACCGTTGCAGAGAGAAGAGCGGCCAATGTGACGACCTGGCTTGAAGTCGATTTCATAACAAATGAAGAAAACGGAAGTATTTCACAGGTTTTTACCACATATGAACACTTTCCACATTCTCACGTGCAAAGCGAGTCCTAGTCCTCCTTTCATGCAAATTCTTAAGGTCCTAGCTCATGTCCAAGGCAACAAAGAAGGGTATGAAGTCAATAATCGATAACTAAAACTTGAATTGTACTACTTCTTACTGGCTATTACATCAACTTAGAAGAATCATCTGTGTTCCACTATGGTGCTTTTAGTGTCTCCGCATACCGCAGCACGCGACACAGCTTAGCAGACGATAAGTGTAACCGTTTCAGAGAGAAGAGCGGCCAATGTGGCGATCTTGCTTTAAGTCGATTCAGTAACATATGACGAAAACGGACGGATTTCTCAGGTTTTTACAACGTATGAAAACTTTTCACATTCTCCCGTGCAACGTGGCTGCTAGTCATCCTTTCGTGCAAAACCTTAAGGTCCTAGCACATATCCAAGGCACCAAAGCAGGTTAAAATGTCAATAATCGATAACTGAAACTTGATTTGTACTACTTCTTACTGTCTATTACATCAACTTAGAAGCTTCATCTGTGTTCTACTATGGTGCTGTTAGTGTCTCCGAATGCCGCAGCACACGACATAGCTTTGCAGACGATAAATGTAATCGTTTCAGAGAGAAGAGCGGCCAATGTGGCGATCTTGCTTTAAGTCGATTCAGTAACAAATGACGAAAACGGAAGGATTACTAAGGTTTTTACTACATATGAAAACTTTTAACATTCTCCCGTGCAACGTGGCCTGCTAGGCCTCCGTTCATACAAAATCTTAAGGGGCCTACCTCATGTTCAAGGCACCAAAGCCAGCTAAAAATTCAATAATCGATAACTAAAATTTAAATTGTACCACAACTTACTGGCTATTACATCAACTTAGAAGCTTCATCTGTGTTCTACTATCGTGCTTCTGGTGTCTTCGCATGCCGCAGCACACGACATAGCTTTGCAGACGATAAATGTAACCGTTTCAGAGAGAAGAGCGGCCAATGTGGCGATCTTGCTTTAAGTCAATTCAGTAACAAATGACGAAAACGGAAGGATTACTAAGGTTTTTACTACATATGAACACTTTTAACATTCTCCCGTGCAACGTGGCCTGCTAGGCCTCCGTTCATGCAAAATCTTAAGGTCCTAGCTCATGTCCAAGGCACCAAAGCCGGCTAAAAAGTCAATAATCTATAACTAAAATTTAAATTGTACCACTACTTACTGGCTATTACATCAACTTAGAAGCTTCATCTGTGTTCTACTATGGTGCTATTAGTGTCTGTGCATACCGCAGCACGCCACACAGCTTTGCAGACGATAAATGTAACCGTTTTAGAGAGAAGAGCGGCCAATGTGACGATCTGGCTTTAAGTCCATTCGATAACAAATGACGAAAACGGACGGATTTCTCAGGTTTTTACTACTTATGAACACTTTTCACATTCTCCCATGCAACGAGGCTGCTAGTACTCCTTTCGTGCAAAATCTTAAGGTCCTAGCACATGCCCAAGGCACGAAAGCAGGGTAAAAAGTCAATAATTAATAACTAAAACTTGAATTGTACTACGTCTTACTGGTTATTACATCAACTTAGAAGCGTCATCTCTGTTCTACTATGGTTCTTTTAGTGTCTCCGCAAACCGCAGAAAGCAACATAGCTTTGCAGACGATAAATGTAACCGTTTCAGAGAGAAGAGCAGCCAATGTGACGATCTGGCTTTAAGTTGATTCGATAAACATGACGGAAACGGACGGTTTTCTCAGGTTTTTACTACATATGAACACTTTTCACATTCTCCCATGCAACGGGCCTGGTAGTCCTCCTTTCCTTCAAAATCTTGAGGTCCTAGCTCATGTTCAAGGCGCAAATGAAGGGTAAGAAGGCAATAATCAATAACTAAAACTTAAAGTGTACTACATTTTACTGGCTGTTACATCAACTTAGAAGCTTCATCTCTGTTCTACTATGGTGCTTTTAGTTTCTCCGCACACCGCAGCACGCGACACAGCTTTGCGGTCTATAAATGTAACCGTTGCAGAGAGAAGAGCGGCCAATGTGGCGATCTGGCTTTAAGTTGATTCGATAACAAATGACGAAAACCGACGGATTTCTCAGGCTTTTGCTACATATGAACACTTTTCATATTCTCCCGTGAAACGCGGCAGCTAGTCCTCCTTTCATGCAAAATCTTAAGAGCCTAGCTTATGTAAACAGCACCAAAGCCGGCTAAAAAGTCAATAATCGATAACTAAATCTTGAATTGTACTACTTCTTACTGTCTATTACATCAACTTAGAAGCTTCATCTGTGTTCTACTATGGTGCTTTTAGTGTCTTCGCATGCCGCAGCACGCGACTTAGCTTTGCAGACGATAAATGTAACCGTTTCAGAGAGAAGAGCGGCCAATGTGACGATCTGGCTTTAAGACGATTCGATAACAAATGACGAAAACGAACGGATTTCTCAGGTTTTTACTACTCATGAACACTTTTCATATTCTACCGTGCAAAGCGATTGCTAGTCCTCCTTTCATGCAAACTCTTAAGGTCCTAGCTCATGTCCAAGGCGCCAAAGGAGGGTAAGAAGTCAATACTGGATAACTAAATCTTGAATTGTACTACTTCTTACTGGCTATTACATCAACTTAGAAGCTTCATCTGTGTTCTACTATGGTGCTTTTTGTGTCTCCGCATACCGTAGCACGCCACACAGCTTTGCAGCCGATAAATGTAACCGTTTCAGAGAGAAGAGCGGCCAATGTGGCGATCTTGCTTTAAGTCGATTCAGTAACATATGACGAAAACGGACGGATTTCTCAGGTTTTTACAACGTATGAAAACTTTTCACATTCTCCCGTGCAACGTGGCCTGCTAGGCCTCCGTTCATGCAAAATCATAAGGGGCCTACCTCATGTTCAAGGCACCAAAGCCAGCTAAAAATTCAATAATCGATAACTAAAATTTAAATTGTACCACTACTTACTGGCTATTACATCAACTTAGAAGCTTCATCTGTGTTCTACTATGGTGCTTCTGGTGTCTTCGCATGCCGCAGCACACGACATAGCTTTGCAGACGATAAATGTAACCGTTTCAGAGAGAAGAGCGGCCAATGTGGCGATCTTGCTTTAAGTCAATTCAGTAACAAATGACGAAAACGGAAGGATTACTAAGGTTTTTACTACATATGAACACTTTTAACATTCTCCCGTGCAACGTGGCCTGCTAGGCCTCCGTTCATGCAAAATCTTAAGATCCTAGCTCATGTCCAAGGCACCAAAGCCGGCTAAAAAGTCAATAATCTATAACTAAAATTTAAATTGTACCACTACTTACTGGCTATTACATCAACTTAGAAGCTTCATCTGTGTTCTACTATATTGTTATTAGTGTCTGTGGATACCGCAGCACGCCACACAGCTTTGCAGACGATAAATGTAACCGTTTCAGAGAGAAGAGCGGCCAATGTGACGATCTGGCTTTAAGTCGATTCAATAACAAATGACGAAAACGGACGGTTTTCTCATGTTTTTACTACATATGAACACTTTTCACATTCTCCCATGCAACGGACCTGGTGGTCCTCCTTTCCTTCAAAATCTTAAGGTCCTAGCTCATGTCCAAGGCGCAAAAGAAGGGTAAAAAAGGCAATAATCAATAACTAAAACGTAAATTGTACTACATTTTACTGGCTGTTACATCAACTTAGAAGCTTCATCTCTGTTCTACTATGGTGCTTTTAGTTTCTCCGCACACCGCAGCACGCGACACAGCTTTGCGGTCTATCAATGTAACCGTTGCAGAGAGAAGAGCGGCCAATGTGACGATCTGGCTTGAAGTCGATTTCATAACAAATGAAGAAAACGGAAGTATTTCACAGGTTTTTACCACATATGAACACTTTCCACATTCTCACGTGCAAAGCGAGTCCTAGTCCTCCTTTCTTGCAAAATCTTAAGGTCCTAGCTCATGTCCAAGGCAACAAAGAAGGGTATGAAGTCAATAATCGATTACTAAAACTTGAATTGTACTACTTCTTACTGGCTATTACATCAACTTAGAAGAATCATCTGTGTTCCACTATGATGCTTTTAGTGTCTCCGCATACTGCAGCACGCGACACTGCTTTGCAGACGATAAGTGTAACCGTTTCAGAGAAAAGAGCGGCCAATTTGGCGATCTGGCATTAAGTTGATTCGATAACAATTGACGAAAACCGACGGATTTCTCAGGCTTTTGCAACATATGAACACTTTTCATATTCTCCCGTGAAACGCGTCAGCTAGTCCTCCTTTCATGTAAAATCTTAAGGTCCTAGCTTACGTCCACGGCACCAAAGCCGGCTAAAAAGTCAATAATCGATTACTAAAACTTGAATTGTACTACTTCTTACTGTCTATTACATCAACTTAGAAGCTTCATCTGTGTTCTACTGTGGTGCTTTTAGTGTCTCCGCATACCGCAGCACGCCACACAGCTTTGCAGACGATAAATGCAACCGTTTCAGAGACAAGAGCGGCCAATGTTGCGATCTTGCTTTAAGTCGATTCAGTAACATAAGACGAAAACGGACGGATTACTCAGGTTTTTACAACGTATGAACACTTTTCACATTCTCCCGTGCAACGTGGCTGCTAGTCCTCCTTTCGTGCAAAACCTTAAGGTCCTAGCCCATACCCAAGGCACCAAAGCAGGTTAAAAAGTCAATAATCGATAACTGAAACTTTATTTGTACTACTTCTTACTGTCTATTACATCAACTTAGAAGCTTCATCTGTGTTCTACTATGGTGCTTTTAGTGTCTCCGCATGCCGCAGCACGCGACTTAGCTTTGCAGACGATAAATGTAACCGTTTCAGAGAGAAGAGCGGCCAATGTGACGATCTGCCTTTATGTCGATTCGATAACAAATGAGGATAACGGATGGATTTCACAGATTTTTACTACATGTGAACACTTTTCACATTCTCCGTGCAACGTGGCTGCTAGTCCTCCTTTCATGCAAAATCTTAAGGTCCTAGCACATATCCAAGGCACCAAAGCAGGGTAAAAAGTCAATAATCGATAACTAATACTTGAATTATACTACTTATTACTGGCTATTACATCAACTTAGAAGCTTCATCTGATGTTATACTATGGTGCTTGAAGTGTCTCCGCATACCGCATCACGCGACGTAGCTTTGCAGACGATAAATGTAAGCGTTTCAGAGAGAAGAGCGGCCAATGTGGCGATCTCGCTTTAAGTCGATTCGGTAACAAATGACGAAAACGGAAGGATTACTAAGGTTTTTACTACTTATGAAGATTTTTCATATTCTACCGTGCAAAGCGATTGCTAATCCTCCTTTCATGAAAAATCTTAAGGTCCTAGCTCATGTCCAAGGCAACAAAGAAGGGTATGAAGTCAATAATCGATAACTAAAACTTGAATTTTACTACTTCTTACTGGCTATTACATCAACTTAGAAGAATCATCTGTGTTTCACTATGGTGCTTTTAGTGTCTCCGCATACCGCAGCACGCGACACAGCTTAGCAGACGATAAGTGTAACCGTTTCAGAGAGAAGAGCGGCCAATTTGGCGATGTGACTTTTAGTTGATTCGATAACAAATGACGAAAACCGACGGATTATTCAGGCTTTTGCTACATATGAACACTTTTCATATTCTCCCGTGAAACGCGGCAGCTAGTCCTCCTTTCATGCAAAATCTTAAGGGCCTAGCTTATGTAAACGGCACCAAAGCCGGCTAAAAAGTCAATAATCGATAACTAAATCTTGAATTGTACTACTTCTTACTGTCTATTACATCAACTTAGAAGCTTCATCTGTGTTATACTATGGTGCTTTTAGTGTCTTCGCATGCCGCAGCACGCGACTTAGCTTTGCAGACGATAAATGTAACCGTTTCAGAGAGAAGAGCGGCCAATGTGACGATCTGGCTTTAAGTCGATTCGATAACAAATGACGAAAACGAACGGATTTCTCAGGTTTCTACTACTCATGAACACTTTTCATATTCTACCGTGCAAAGCGATTGCTAGTCCTCCTTTCATGCAAACTCTTAAGGTCGAAGCTCATGTCCAAGGCGCCAAAGAAGGGTATGAAGTCAATACTGGATAAATAAACTTGAATTGTACTACTTCTTACTGTGTATTACATCAACTTAGAAGCTTCATTTGTGTTCTACTATGGTGCTTTTTGTGTCTCCGCATACCGCAGCACGCCACACAGCTTTGCAGCCGATAAATGTAACCGTTTCAGAGAGAAGAGCGGCCAATGTGGCGATCTTGCTTTAAGTCGATTCAGTAACATATGACGTAAACGGACGGATTTCTCAGGTTTTTACAACGTATGAACACTTTTCACATTCTCCCGTGCAACGTGGCTGCTAGTCATCCTTTCTTGCAAAACCTTAAGGTCCTAGCACATATCCAAGGCACCAAAGCAGGTTAAAACGTCAATAATCGATAACTGAAACTTGATTTGTACTACTTCTTACTGTCTATTACATCAACTTAGAAGCTTCATATGTGTTCTACTATGGTGCTGTTAGTGTCTCCGCATGCCGCAGCACACGACATAGCTTTGCAGACGATAAATGTAATCGTTTCAGAGAGAAGAGCGGCCAATGTGGCGATTTTGCTTTAAGTCGATTCAGTAACAAATGACGAAAACGGAAGGATTACTAAGGTTTTTACTACATATGAAAACATTTAACATTCTCCCGTGCAACGTGGCCTGCTAGGCCTCCGTTCATGCAAAAGCTTAAGGGCCTACCTCATGTTCAAGGCACCAAAGCCAGCTAAAAATTCAATAATCGATAACTAAAACTTGAATTGTACTACTTCTTACTGTCTATTACATCAACTTAGAAGCTTCATCTGTGTTCTAATATGGTGCTTTTGGTGTCTCCGCATGCCGCAGCACGCGACGTAGCTTTGCAGACGATAAATGTGACCGTTTCAGAGAGAAGGGCGGCTTATGTGACGATCTGGCTTTAAGTCGATTCAATAACAAATGAAGAAAACGGAAGGATTTCTCAGGTTTTTACCACATATGAACACTTTCCACATTCTCCCGTGCAAAGCGACTCCTAGTCCTCCTTTCATGCAAATTCTTAAGGTCCTAGCTCATGTCCATGGCACCAAAGCCGGCTATAAAGTCAATAATCTATAACTAAAATTTAAATTGTTCCACTACATACTGGCTATTACATCAACTTAGAAGCTTCATCTGTGTTCTACTATGGTGCTTTTTGTGTCTCCGCATACCGCAGCACGCCACACAGCTTTGCAGCCGATAAATGTAACCGTTTCAGAGAGAAGAGCGGCCAATGTGACGATCTGGCTTTAAGTCGATTCGATAACAAATGACGAAAACGGACGGATTTCTCAGGTTTTTACTACTTATGAACACTTTTCACATTCTCCCGTGCAACGATTCCGCTAGTACTCCTTTCGTGCAAAATCTTAAGGTCCTAGCACATGCCCAAGGCACGAAGGCAGGGTAAATAGTCAATAATCAATAACTAAAACTTGAATTGTACTACTTCTTACTGGTTATTACATCAACTTAGAAGCGTCATCTCTGTTCTACTATGGTTCTTTTAGTGTCTCCGCAAACCGCAGAAAGCGACACAGCTTTGCGGTCTATCAATGTAACCGTTGCAGAGAGAAGAGCGGCCAATGTGACGATCTGGCTTGAAGTCGATTCGATAACAAATGACGAAAACGGACGGATTTCTCAGCTTTTTACTACATATGAACACTTTTCACATTCTCCCGTGCAACGCGGCTGCTAGTTCTCCTTTCATGCAAAATCTTAAGGTCCAGCTCATGTCCAAGGCGCCAAAGATGAGTAAAAAGTCAATAAGCGATTACCAAGTCTTGAATTGTACTACTACTTACTGGATATTACATCAACTTAGAAGCTTCATCTGTGTTCTACTATGGTGCTTTTAGTGTCTCCGCATACCGCAGCACGCCACACAGCTTTGCAGACGATAAATGTAACCGTTTCAGAGAGAAGAGCGGCCAATGTGACGATCTGGCATTAAGTCGATTCGATAAGAAATGACGAAAACGGACGGATTTCTCAGGTTGTTATTACTTATGAACACTTTTCATATTCTACCGTGCAAAGCGATTGCTAGTCCACCTTTCATGAAAAATCTTAAGGTCCTAGCTCATGTCCAAGGCAACAAAGTAGGGTATGAAGTAAATAATCGATAACTAAAACTGGAATTGTACTACTTCTTACTGGCTATTACATCAACTTAGAAGAATCATCTGTGTTCCACTATGGTGCTTTTCGTGCCTCCACATACCGCAGCACGCGACACAGCTTAGCAGACGATAAGTGTAACCGTTTCAGAGAGAAGAGCGGCCAATTTGGCGATCGGGCTTTAAGTTGATTCGATAACAAATGACGAAAACCGACGAATTTCATAGGCTTTTGCTACATATGAACACTTTTCATATTCTCCCGTGAAACGCGGCAGGTAGTCCTCCTTTCATGCAAAATCTTAAGGTCCTAGCTCATGTCCAAGGCACCAAAGCCGGCTAAAAGTCAATAATCTATAACTAAAATTTAAATTGTACCACTACTTACTGGCTGTTACATCAACTTAGAAGCTTCATCTGTGTTCTACTATGGTGCTTTTTGTGACTCCGCATACTGCAGCACGCCACACAGCTTTGCAGACGATAAATGTAACCGTTTCGGAGAGAAGAGCGGTCAATGTGACGATCTGGCTTTAAGTCGATTCGATAACAAATGACGAAAACGGACGGATTTCTCAGGTTTTTACTACTTATGAACACTTTTCACATTCTCCCGTGCAACGAGGTTGCTAGTACTCCTTTCATGGAAATCTTAAGGTCCTAGCACATGCCCAAGGCACGAAAGCAGGGTAAGAAGTCAATAATCAATAACTAAAACTTGAATTGTACTACTTCTTACTGGTTATTACATCAACTTAGAAGCGTCATCTCTGTTCTACTATGGATCTTTTAGTGTCTCCGCAAACCGCAGCAAGCGACATAGCTTTGCAGACGATAAATGTAACCGTTTCAGAGAGAAGAGCGGCCAATGTGACGATCTGGCTTTAAGTTGATTCGATAACAAATGACGGAAATGGACGGATTTCTCAGGTTTTTACTACATATGAACACTTTTCACATTCTCCCATGCAACGGGGCTCGTAGTCCTCCTTTCCTGCAAAATCTTAAGGTCCTAGCTCATGTCCAAGGCACCAAAGCCATCTAAAAATCAATAATCGATAACTAAAACTTGAATTGCGCAACATCTTACTGGCTATTACATCAACTTAGAAGCTTCATCTGTGTTCTACTATGGTGCTTTTAGTGTCTCGGCATACCGCAGCACGCGACTTAGCTATGCAGACGCTAAATGTAACCGTTTCAGAGAGAAGAGCAGCCAATGTGACGATCTGGCTTTAATACGATTCGATAACAAATGACGAACATGGACGGATTTCTAAGGTTTTTACTACATATGAAACTTTCCACATTCTCCCATGCAACGCGGCTGCTAGTAATGCTTTCATGCAAAATCTTAAGGTCCCAGCTCATGTCCAAGGCGCAAAAGAAGGGTAAAAAGGCAATAATCAATAACTAAAACTTAAATTGTACTACTTTATACTGGCTGTTACATCAACTTAGAAGCTTCATCTCTGTTCTATAATGGTGCTTTTAGTTTCTCCGCATACCGCAGCACGCGACACAGCTTTGCGGTCTATCAATGTAACCGTTGCAGAGAGAAGAGCGGCCAATGTGTCGATCTGGCTTGAAGTCGATTCGATAACAAATGACGAAAACGGACGGATTTCTCAGGTTTTTACTACATATGAACACTTTTCGTATTATCCCGTGAAACGCGGCAGCTAGTCCTCCCTTCATGCAAAATCTTAAAGTCCTAGCTTATGTCCAAGGCACCAAAGCCGACTACCCAACTACCATACCAAAAAACAGTAAAAGACCTTGGAATAATCTTGGATGAACACCTAAACTGGGAAGAACAAACAGTCACAGCTTGCCGGAAATCGCTCTCCTCCCTACATGCAATTCAAAAATTTAGAAAAATATTTCCAACCCATGTTAAACAAAAATTAGTCCAAACACTAGTCTTGCCTAATCTTTACTACTGCGATGTAGTTCAACACGGCACAAATAGTGAAAATTCTAGATGCCTCGAGCTAGTGATGAATGCTTGCGTCAGATACGTGTGCAATATTCGGTTGTATGATCATATCAGTCCTTCATACTCCCAGCTAGGTTGGATACGCCCACATAAGGCACGCGATCTCCACACGATGTGCTTACTTCATCGATTTCTTAGCCACTGGTGCCCTCAATACTTATCTTCTCACATTAAACATCTATCATCATTCCACAATCGCAATACCAGATCGGATACGTCTATCATCTTGGCTGTACCTTTACATAACACAAAATCTTTCTCCATGTCATTCTCCATCTCAGCCATACGACTATGGAACGCACTCCCCTGTGATCTGCGTCTTATCCAGAACTACTCAACATTCAAGAGGGAACTCAAAACTTACATATTAGGGACGGTATAGCCACCATTGTTGTGCCCCTAACATCTCTTTCTTTCTTCTCTCCATCACAGCTTCGAATTTTACCATTCTTTTTCTCTTCCTCAAACCTATCTACCTCTTTCACCCCATTCTATCGTCTTATGTCTCTAGTCGATGAGAATAACTCACAAGCTGCAAGAATATAACGAGAAAATTCCCAACTAACTGACATTCACAAAAGAAATGTATGTTTACTTTCATATACTTAGTCACTATTATTATTATTATTATTATTATTATTATTATTATTATTATTATTATTATCATTATTATTATCATTATTATCGTTGATTGTTATAATTATTTTTATTGTTATAACTATCATTGTACTACTGTTATAATCTCAAATTTTTTTCGTTTGACATCAATACTGCATAATACGTTAAATGTTCTTAATGTTATTTAGTAACTGTAACTCGTTCAATCTGAGTATGCCTGGTTAGGTGTAAGAGAGGGCCTGAAGGCCCTAATCTTGCCACGTAAAATAAATGCATAAATAAATAAATAAATAAATAAAAAAGTCAATAATCGATAACTAAAACTTGAATTGTACTACTTCTTACTGTCTATTACATCAACTTAGAAGCTTCATCTGTGTTCTACTATGGTGCTTTTAGTGTCTCCGCATGCCGCATCACGCGACATAGCTTTGCAGACGATAAATGTAACCGTTTCAGAAAGAAGAGCGGCCAATGTGACGATCTGGCTTTAAGTCGAATCGATAACAAATGACGAAAACGGACGGATTTCTCAGGTTTTTACTACTTATGAACACTTTTCATATTCTACAGTGCAAAGCGATTGCTAGTCCTTCTTTCATGCAAAATCTTAAGGTATTAGCTCATGCCCAAGGCACCAAAGAAGGGTAAAATGTCAATAATCGATAACTAAAAATTGAATTGTACTGCTTCTTACAGGCTATTACATCAACTTATAAGCTTCTTCTGAGTTCCACTATGGTGCGTTCAGTGTCTCCGCATACCGCAGCACGCTACATAGCTTTGCAGACGATAAATGTAACCGTTTCAGAGAGAAGAGCGGCCAATGTGACGATCTGGCTTTAAGTCTATTCAATAACAAATGGTCAAAAACGGACGGATTTTTCAGTTTTTTACTACATATGAACCCTTTTCACATTCTCCCGTGCAACGCGACTGCTTGACGTTCTTTCATGCAATTCTTAAAGTCCTACCTCATGTCCAAGGCACCAAAGAAGGTAAAAAGTCAATAATCGATAACTAAATCTTGAATTGTACTGATTCTTACTGGCTAGTACATCAACTTAGAAGCTTCTTCTGGGTTCTGCTACGGTTCTGTTAGTGTCTCCGCATACCGCAGCACGCAACATAGCTTTTCTGACGATAAATGTAACAGTTTCAGAAAGAAGAGCGGCCAATGTGATGATCTGGCTTTAAGTCGATTCAAGAAAAGGGATGAAAACGGACGAATTTCTCAGGTTTGTACTACATATCAACACATTTCACATTCTCCCGTTCAACGCGGCTGCTAGCCCTCTTTTCATGCAAAATCTTAAGGTACTAGGTCATGTCCAAGGCAGCAAAGAATTGTAAAAAGTCAATAATCGATAACTAAAACAGAATTGTACTACTTCTTACTAGCCATTACGTCAACTTAGAAGCTTCTTCTATGTTCTGCTATGGTGCTTTTAGTGTCTCCGCATACCGCAGCACGCTACATAGCTTTGCAGACGATAAATGTAACCGTTTCAGAGAGAAGAGCGGCCAATGTGACGATCTGGCTTTAAGTCTATTCGATAACAAATGGTCAAAAAAAGACGGATTTTTCAGGTTTTTACTACATATGAACCCTTTTCACATTCTCCCGTGCAACGCGACTGCTAGACGTCCTTTCATGCAAATCTTATAGTCCTCCCTCAAGTCCAAGGTACCATCGAAGGGTACAAACTCAATAATCGATAACTAAAACTTGAATTGTACTGCTTCCTACTGGCTATTACATCAACTTAGAAGCTTCTTCTGAGTTCTACTATGGTACATTTAGTGTCTTCGCGTACCGCATCACGCGACATACCTTTGCAGACGACAAATGTAACCGTTTCAGAGAGAAGAGCGGCCAATGTGACGAACTGGCTTTAAGTCGATTCGATAGCAAATGACGAAAACGGACGAATTTCTCAGGTTTTTACTTCATATGAACACCTTTCACATTCTCCCATGCAACGCGGCTGCTAGCCCTCCTTTCATGCAAAATCTTAAGGTCCTAGCTCATGCCCAAGGCACCAAAGAAGGGTAAAATGTCAATAATCGATAACTAAAAATTGAATTGTACTGCTTCTTACAGGCTATTACATCAACTTAGAAGCTTCTTCTGTGTTCTACTATGGTGCTTTTAGTGTCTGTGGATACCTCAGCGAGCGACATAGCTTTGCAGACGATAAATAAAACCGTTAAAGAGAGAAGATCGGCCAATGTGACGATCAGGCTTTAAGTCGATTCGATAACAAATGACGAAAACGGACGGATTTCTCTGGTTTTTACTACATATGATGACTTTTCACATTCTCCCGTGCAACGCGGCTTCTAGTCCTCCTTTCATGCAAAATCTTAAGGTCCTAGCTCATGTCCAAGGCATCAAAGAAGGGTAAAAAGTCAATAATCGATAACTGAAACTTGATTTGTACTGCTTCTTACTGGCTATTACATCTACTTAGAAGCTTCATCTGTGTTCTACTATGGTGCTTTTAGTGTCTCCGCATGCCGCAGAACACGACATAGCTTTGCAGACGATAAATGTAACCGTTTCAGAAAGAAGAGCGGGTAATGTGACGATCTGGCTTTAAGTCGTTTCCATAACAAATGACGAAAACGGACGAACTTCTCAGGTTTTTACTTCATATGAACACCTTTCACATTCTCCCATGCAACGCGGCTGCTAGCCCTACTTCCATGCAAAATCTTAAGGTCCTAGCTCATGCCCAAGGCACCAAAGAAGGGTAAGATGTCAATAATCGATAACTAAAAATTGAATTGTACTGCTTCTTACAGGCTATTACATCAATTTAGTAGCTTCTTCTGAGTTCTACTATGGTGCATTTAGTGTCTCCGCGTACCGCACCAAGCGACATACCTTTGCAGACGATAAATGTAACCGTTTCAGAGAGATGAGCGGCCGATGTGACGAACTGGCTTTAAGTCGATTCGATAGCAAATGTCGAAAACGGACCAATTTCTCAGGATTTTACTGCATATGAACACCTTTCACATTCTCCCATGCAACGCGGCTGCTAGATCTCCTTTCATGCGAAATCTTAAGGTCCTAGCTCATGCCCAAGTCACCAAAGTAGGGTAAAAAGTCAATATTGGATAACTACAGTTTGAATTGTAGTGCTGCTTACTGGCTATTACATCAACTTAGAAGCTTCTTCTGAGTTCTACTATGGTGCTTTTAGTGTCTCCGCATACCGCAGCACGCTACATAGTTTTGCAGACGATAAATGTAATCATTTCAGACAGAAGAGCGGCCAATGTGACAATCTGGCTTTAAGTCGATTCGATAACAAATGACGAAAACGGACGAATTTCTCAGGTTTTTACTGCATATGAACACCTTTCACATTCTCCCGTGCACCGCGGCTGCTAGCCCTCGTTTCATGCAAAATCATAAGGTCCCAGATCATGCCCAAGGCACCAAAGAAGTGTAAAAAGTCAATAATCGATAACTAAAACTTGAAATGTACTGATTCTTACTGGCTATTACATCAACTTAGAAGCTTCTTCTCGGTTCTGCTACGGCTCTTTAGTGTCTCCGCATACCGCAGCACGCGACATAGCTTTGCAGACGATAAATGTAACAGTTTCAGAAAGAAGAGCGGCCAATGTGACGATCTGGCTTTAAGTCGATTCGATAACAAATGGTCAAAAACGGACGGATTTTTCAGGTTTTTACTACATATGAACCCTTTTCACATTTTCCGTGCAACGCGACTGCTAGACGACCTTTCATGCAAATCTTAAAGTCCTACCTCATGTCCAAGGCACCAAAGAAGGGTACAAACTCAATAATCGATAACTAAAACTTGAATTGTACTGCTTCTTACTGGCTATTACATCAACTTAGACGCTTCTTCAGAGTTCTACTATGGAGCATTTAGTGTCTCCGCTTACCTCACCACGCGACATACCTTTGCAGACGATAAATCTAACCGTTTCAGAGAGAAGAGCGGCCAATGTGACGAACTGGATTTAAGTCGATTCGATAGCAAATGACGAAAACGGCCGAATTTCTCAGGTTTTTACTGCATATGAACACCTTTCACATTCTCCAATGCAACGCGGCTGCTAGCCCTACTTTCATGCAAAATCTTAAGGTCCTAGTTCATGCCTAAGGCACCAAAGAAGGGTAAAAAGTAAATAATCGATAGCTAAAACTTGAATTGTACTGCTGCTTACTGGCTATTACATCAACTTAGAAGCTACTTCTGAGTTCTACTATGGTGCTTTTAGTGTCTCCGCATACCGCAGCACGCTACATAGCTTTGCAGACGATAAATGTAGCCGTTTCAGAGAGAAGAGCGGCCAATGTGACGATCTGGCTTTAAGTCGATTCGATAACAAATGACGAAAACGGACGAATTTCTCAGGTTTTTACTACATATGAACCCTTTTCACATTCTCCCGTGCAACGCGACTGCTAGACGTCCTTTCATGCAAATCTTAAAGTCCTCCCTCAAGTCCAAGGCACCATCGAAGGGTACAAACTCAATAATCGATAACTAAAACTTGAATTGTACTGCTTCTTACTGGCTATTACATCAACTTAGAAGCTTCTTCGGAGTCCTACTATGGTGCATTTAGTGTCTTCGCGTACCGCATCACGCGACATACCTTTGCAGACGAAAAATGTAACCGGTTCAGAGAGAAGAGCGGCCAATGTGACGAACATGCTTTAAGTCGATTCGATAGCAAATGACGAAAACGGACGAATTTCTCAGGTTTTTACTTCATATGAACTCCTTTCACATTCTCCCATGCAACGCGGCTGCTAGCAATCCTTTCATGCAAAATCTTAAGGTCCTAGCTCATGCCTAAGGCACCAAAGAAGGGTAAAAAGTCAATAACCGATAACTAAAACTTGAATTGTACTGCTTCTTACTGGCTATTACATCAACTTAGAAGCTTCTTCTGAGTTCTACTATGGTGCTTTTAGTGTCTCCGCATACCGCAGCACGCCACATAGCTTTGCAGACGATAAATGTAACCGTTTCAGAGAGAAGAGCGGCCAATATTACGATCTGGCTTTAAGTCGATTCGATAACAAATGGTCAAAAACGGACGGATTTTTCAGGTTTTTACTACATATGAACCCTTTTCACATTCTCCCGTGCAACGCGACTGCTAGACGTCCATTCATGCAAATCTTAAAGTCCTACCTCATGTCCAAGACACCAAAGAAGGGTACAAACTCAATAATCGATAACTAAAACCTGAATTGTACTGCTGCTTACTGGCTATTACATCAACTTAGAAGCTACTTCTGAGTTCTACTATGGTGCTTTTAGTGTCTCCGCATACCGCAGCACGCCACATAGCTTTGCAGACGATAAATGTAACCGTTTCAGAGAGAAGAGCGGCCAATGTGACGATCTGGCTTTAAATCGATTCGATAACAAATGACGAAAACGGACGAATTGCTCATGTTTTTAGTACATATGAACCCTTTTCACATTCTCCCATGCAACGCGACTGCTAGACGTCCTTTCATGCAAATTTAAAGTTCTCCCTCAAGTCCAAGGCACCGGCGAAGGGTACAAACTCAATAATCGATAACTAAAACTTGAATTGTACTGCTTCTTACTGGCTATTACATCAACTTAGAAGCTACTTCTGAGTTCTACTATGGTGCTTTTAGTGTCTCCGCATACCGCAGCACGCTACATAGCTTTGCAGAAGATAAATGTAACCGTTTCAGAGAGAAGAGCGGCCAATGTGACGATCTGGCTTTAAGTCGATTCGATAACAAATGACGAAACGGACGGATTTCTCTGGTTTTTACTACATATGATCACTTTTCACATTCTCCCGTGCAACGCGGCTGCTAGTCCTCCTTTCATGCAAAATCTTAAGGTCCTAGCTCATGTCCAAGGCATCAAAGAAGGGTAAAAAGTCAATAATCGATAACTAAAACTTGAATTGTACTGCTTCTTAATGGCTATTACATCTACTTAGAAGCTCTTATGTGTTCTACTTTGGTGGTTTTAGTGTCTCCACACACCGCATCACGCGACATAGCTTTGCATAAAGACGATAAATGTAACCGTCTGAGAGAGAAGAGCGGCCAATGTGATGATATGGCTTTAAGTCGATTCAAGAAAAAGTGATGAAAACGGACGAATTTCTCAGGTTTGTACTACATATCAACACATTTCACATTCTCCCGTGCAACGCGGCTGCTAGCCCTCCTTTCATGCAAAATCTTAAGGTCCTAGGTCATGTCCAAGGCAGCAAAGAAGGGTAAAAAGTCAAAAATCGATAACTAAAACATGAATTGTACTACTTCTTACTAGCCATTACATCAACTTAGAAGCTTCTTCTCTGTTCTGCTATGGGGCTTTTAGTGTCTCCGCGTACCTCACCACGCGGCATACCTTTGCAGACGATAAATCTACCCGTTTCAGAGAGAAGAGCGGCCAATGTGACGAACTGGCTTTAAGTCGTTTCGATAGCAAATGACGAAAATGGACGAATTTCTCAGGTTTTTACTGCATATGAACACCTTTCACATTCTCCTATGCAACGCGGCGGCTAGCCCTCGTTTCATGCAAAATCATAAGGTCCCAGCTCATGCCCAAGGCACCAAAGAAGGGTAAAAACTCAATAATCGATAACTAAATCTTGAATTGTACTGATACTTACTGGCTACTACATCAACTTAGAAGCTTCTTCTGGGTTTTGCTACGGTTCTTTTAGTGTCTCCGCATACCGCAGCACGCGTCATAGCTTTGCAGACGATAAATGTAACAGTTTCAGATAGAAGAGCGGCCAATGTGATGATCTGGCTTTAAGTCGATTCAAGAAAAAGTGATAAAAACGGACGAATTTCTCAGGTTTGTACTACATATCAACACATTTCACATTCTCCCGTGCAACGCGGCTGCTAGCCCTCCTTTCATGCAAAATCTTAAGGTCCTAGGTCATGTCCAAGGCAGAAAAGAAGGGTAAAAAGTCAAAAATCGATAACTAAAACATGAATTGTACTACTTCTTACTAGCCATTACATCAACTTAGAAGCTTCTTCTCTGTTCTGCTATGGGGCTTTTAGTGTCTCCGCATACCACAGCACGCTATATAGCTTTGCAGACGATAAATGTAACCGTTTCAGAGAGAAGAGCGGCCAGTGTTACGATCTGGCTTTAAGTCGATTCTATAGCAAATGCCGAAAACGGACGAATTTCTCAGGTTTTTACTGCATATGAACACCTTTCACATTCTCCTATGCAACGCGGCTGCTAGCCCTCCTTTCATGCAAAATCTTAAGGTCCTAGCTCATGCCTAAGGCACCAAAGAAGGATAAAAAGTCAATAATCGACAACTAAAACTTGAATTGTACTGCTGCTTACTGGCTATTACATCATCTTAGAAACTTCTTCTGAGTTATACTATGGTGCATTTAGTGTCTCCGCGTTCCTCACCACGCGACATACATTTGCAGACGATAAATCTAACCGTTTCAGAGAGAAGAGCGGCCAATGTGACGATCTGGCTTTAAGTCGATTCGATAGCAAATGACGAAAACGGACGAATTTTTCAGGTTTTTACTGCATATGAACACCTTTCACATTCTCCTATGCAACGCGGCTGCTAGCCCTCCTTTCATGCAAAATCTTAAGGTCCTAGCTCATGCCTAAGGCACCAAAGAAGGATAAAAAGTCAATAATCGACAACTAAAACTTGAATTGTACTGCTGCTTACTGGCTATTACATCAACTTAGAAGCTACTTCTGAGTTCTACTATGGTGCTTTTAGTGTTTCCGCATACCGCAGCACGCTACATAGCTTTGCAGACGATAAATGTAACAGTTTCAGAGAGAAGAGCGGCCAATGTGACGATCTGGCTTTAAGTCGATTCGATAACAAATGACGAAAACGCACGAATTTCTCTGGTTTTTACTGCATATGAACACCTTTCACATTCTCCCGTGCAATGCGGCAGCTAGCCCTCGTTTCATGCAAAATCATAAGGTCCCAGCTCATGCCCAAGGCACCAAAGAAGGGTACAAACTCAATAATCGATAACTGAATCTTGAATTTTACTGATTCTTACTGGCTATTACATCAACTTAGAAGCTTCTTCTGGGTTCTGCTACGGTTCTTTTAGTGTCTCCGCATACCGCAGCACGCGACATAGCTTTGCAGACGATAAATGTAACAGGTTCAGAGAGAAGAGCGGCCAGTGTTACGATCTGGCTTTAAGTCGATTCGATAGCAAATGACGAAAACGGACGAATTTCTCAGGTTTTTACTGCATATGAACACCTTTCACATTCTCCTATGCAACGCGGCGGCTAGCCCTCCTTTCATGCAAAATCTTAAGGTCCTATCTCATGTCCAAGGCAACAAAGAAGGGTAAAAAGTCATAATCGATAACTAAAACTAAAATTGTACTGCTTCTTACTGGCTATTACATTAACTTAGAAGCTTCTTCTGGGTTCTGCTACGGTTCTTTTAGTGTCTCCGGATACCGCAGCACGCGACATAGCTTTGCAGACGATAAATGTAACAGTTTCAGAGAGAAGGGCGGCCAATGTGATGATCTAGCTTTAAGTCGAATCAAGAAAAAGTGATGAAAACGGACGAATTTCTCAGGTTTGTACTACATATCAACACATTTCACATTCTCCCGTGCAACGCGGCTGCTAGCCCTCCTTTCATGCAAAATCTTAAGGTCCTAGGTCATGTCCAAGGCAGCAAAGAAGGGTAAAAAGTCAAAAATCGATAACTAAAACATGAATTGTACTACTTCTTACTAGCCATTACATCAACATAGAAGCTTCTTCTCTGTTCTGCTATGGGGCTTTTAGTGTCTCCGCATACCGCAGCACGCTATATAGCTTTGCAGACGATAAATGTAACCGTTTCAGAGAGAGGCACGGCCAATGTGACGATCTGGCTTTAAGTCGATTCGATAACAAATGACGAAAACGGTCGAATTTCTCAGGTTTTTACTGCATATGAACACCTTTCACATTCTCCCGTGCAACGCGGCTCCTAGCTCTCGTTTCATGCAAAATCATAAGGTCCCAGCTCATGCCCAAGCCACCAAAGAAGGGTAAAAACTCAATAATCGATAACTAAATCTTGAATTGTACTGCTTCTTACTGGCTATTACATCAACTTAGAAGCTTCTTCTGAGTTCTACTATGGTGCATGTAGTGTCTCCGCGTACCTCACCACGCGGCATACCTTTGCAGACGATAAATCTACCCGTTTCAGAGAGAAGAGCGGCCAATGTGACGATCTGGCTTTAAGTCGATTCGATAACAAATGACGAAAACGGACGAATTTCTCAGGTTTTTACTGCATATGAACACCTTTCACATTCTCCTATGCAACGCGGCTGCTAGCCCTCCTTTCATGCAAAATCTTAAGGTCCTAGCTCATGTCCAAGGCACCAAAGAAGGGTAAAAAGTCAATAATCCATAACTAAAACTTGAATTGTACTGCTGCTTACTGGCTATTACATCATCGTAGAAGCTTCTTCTGACTTCTACTATGCTGCTTTTAGTGTCTCCGCATACCGCAGCACGCTACATGGCTTTGCAGACGATAAATGTAACCGTTTCAGAGAGAAGAGCGGCCAATGTGACGATCTGGCTTTAAGTCGATTCGATAACAAATGACGAAAACGGACGAATTTCTCAGGTTTTTACTGCATATGAACACCATTCTCATTCTCCCGTGCAACGTGGCTCCTAGCCCTCGTTTCATGCAAAATCATAAGGTCCCAGCTCATGCCCAAGGCACCAAAGAAGGGTACAAACTCAATAATCGATAACTGAATCTTGAATTTTACTGATTCTTACTGGCTATTACATCAACTTAGAAGCTTCTTCTGGGTTCTGCTACGGTTCGTTTAGTGTCTCCGCATACCGCAGCACGCGACATAGCTTTGCAGACGATAAATGTAACAGTTTCAGAGAGAAGAGCGGCCAATGTGACGATCTGGCTTTAAGTCGATTCAAGAAAAAGTGATGAAAACGGACGAATTTCTCAGGTTTGTACTACATATCAATACATTTCACATTCCCCCGTGCAGCGAGGCTGCTAGCCCTCCTTTCATGCAAAATCTTAAGGTCCTAGGTCATATCCAAGGCAGCAAAGAGGGGTAAAAAGTCAAAAATCGGTAACTAAAACATGAATTGTACTACTTCTTACTAGCCATTACATCAACTTAGAAGCTTTTTCTATGTTCTGCTATGGTGCTTTTAGTGTCTCCGCATACCGCAGCACGCTATATAGCTTTGCAGACGATAAATGTAACCGTATCAGAGAGAAGAGCGGCCAATGTGACGATCTGGCTTTAAGTCGATTCGATAGCAAATGACGAAAACGGACGAATTTTTCAGGTTTTTACTGCATATGAACACCTTTCACATTCTCCTATGCAACGCGGCTGCTAGCCCTACTTTCATGCAAAATCTTAAGGTCCTAGCTCATGCCTAAGGCACCAAAGAAGGATAAAAAGTCAATAATCGACAACTAAAACTTGAATTGTACTGCTGCTTACTGGCTATTACATCATCTTAGAAACTTCTTCTGAGTTATACTATGGTGCATTTAGTGTCTCCGCGTTCCTCACCACGCGACATACATTTGCAGACAATAAATCTAACCGTTTCAGAGAGAAGAGCGGCCAATGTGACGAACTGGCTTTAAGTCGATTCGATAGCCAATGACGAAAACGGACGAATTTTTCAGGTTTTTACTGCATATGAACACCTTTCACATTCTCCTATGCAACGCGGCTGCTAGCCCTCCTTTCATGCAAAATCTTAAGGTCCTAGCTCATGCCTAAGGCACCAAAGAAGGATAAAAAGTCAATAATCGACAACTAAAACTTGAATTGTACTGCTGCTTACTGGCTATTACATCAACTTAGAAGCTACTTCTGAGTTCTACTATGGTGCTTTTAGTGTCTCCGCATACCGCAGCACGCTACATAGCTTTTCAGACGATAAATGTAACAGTTTCAGAGAGAAGAGCGGCCAATGTGACGATCTGGCTTTAAGTCGATTCGATAACAAATGACGAAAACGGACGAATTTCTCAGGTTTTCACTGCATATGAACACCTTTCACATTCTCCCGTGCAACGCGGCTCCTAGCCCTCGTTTCATGCAAAATCATAAGGTCCCAGCTCATGCCCAAGGCACCAAAGAAGGGTAAAAACTCAATAATCGATAACTAAATCTAGAATTGTACTGATTCTTACTGGCTATTACATCAACTTAGAAGCTTCTTCTGGGTTCTGCTACGGTTCTTTTACTGTCTCCGCATACCGCAGCACGCGACATAGCTTTGCAGACGATAAATGTAACAGTTTCAGAGAGAAGAGCGGCCAATGTGATGATCTGGCTTTAAGTCGATTCAAGAAAAAGTGATGAAAACGGACGAATTTCTAAGGTTTGTACTACATATCAACACATTTCACATTCTCTCGTGCAACGCGGCTGCTAGCCTTCCATTCATGCAAAACCTTAAGGCCCCAGGTCATGTCCAAGGCAGCAAAGAAGGGTAAAAAGTCAAAAATCAATAACTAAAACATGAATTGTACTACTTCTTACTAGCCATTACATCAACTTAGAAGCTTCTTCTCTGTTCTGCTATGGGGCTTTTAGTGTCTCCGCATACCGCAGCACGCTATATAGCTTTGCAGACGATAAATGTAACCGTTTCAGACAGAAGAGCGGCCAGTGTTACGATCTGGCTTTAAGTCGATTCTATAGCAAATGACGAAAACGGACGAATTTCTCAGGTTTTTACTGCATATGAACACCTTTCACATTCTCCTATGCAACGCGGCTGTTAGCCCTCCTTTCATGCAAAATCTTAATGTTCTATCTCTTGTCCAAGGCACCAAAGAAGGGTAAAAAGTCAATAATCCATAACTAAAACTTGAATTGTACTGCTGCTTACTGGCTATTACATCAGTGTAGAAGCTTCTTCTGAGTTCTACTATGCTGCTTTTAGTGTCTCCGCATACCGCAGCACGCTACATAGCTTTGCAGACGATAAATGTAACCGTTTCAGAGAGAAGAGCGGCCAATGTGACGATCTGGCTTTAAGTCGATTCGATAACAAATGACGAAAACGGACGAATTTCTCAGGTTTTTACTGCATATGAACACCTTTCACATTCTCCCGTGCAACGCGGCTGCTAGCCCTCGTTTCATGCAAAATCATAAGGTCCCAGCTCATGCCCAAGGCACCAAAGAAGGGTACAAACTCAATAATCGATAACTGAATCTTGAATTTTACTGATTCTTACTGGCTATTACATCAACTTAGAAGCTTCTTCTGGGTTCTGCTACGGCTCTTTTAGTGTCTCCGCATACCGCAGCACGCGACATAGCTTTGCAGTCGATAAATAAAACCGTTTCAGAGAGAAGAGCGGCCATTGAGACGATCTGGCTTTAAGTCGTTTCGACAACAAATGACGAAAACGGACGGATTTCTCTGGTTTTTACTACATATGATGACTTTTCACATTCTCCCGCGCAACACGGCTGCTAGTCCTCCTTTCATGCAAAATCTTAAGGTCCTAGCTCATGTCCAAGGCATCAAAGAAGGGTAAAAAGTCAATAATCGATAACTAAAACTTGAATTGTACTGCTTCTTACTGGCTATTACATCTACTTAGAAGCTTCTTATGTGTTCTACTTTGGTGCTTTTAGTGTCTCCACATACCGCATCACGCGATATAGCTTTGCATAAAGACGATAAATGTAACCGTCTGAGAGAGAAGAGCGGCCAATGTGATGATCTGGCTTAAAGTCGATTCGATAACAAATGGTCAAAAACGGACGGATTTTTCAGGTTTTTACTACATATGACACTTTTCACATTTTCCCGAGCAACGCGACTGCTAGACCTCCTTTCATGCAAATCTTAAAGACCTATCTCATGTCCAAGGCAACAAAGAATGGTAAAAAGTCATAATCGATAACTAAAGCTTAAATTGTACTACCTCTTACTAGCCATTACATCAACTTAGAAGCTTCTTCTATGTTCTGCTATGGTGCTTTTAGTGTCTCCGCATACCGCAGCACGCTACATAGCTTTGCAGACGATAAATGTAACCGTTTCAGAGAGAAGAGCGGCCAATGTGATGATCTGGCTTTAAGTCGATTCAAGAAAAAGTGATGAAAACGGACGAATTTCTCAGGTTTGTACTACATATCAACACATTTCACATTCTCCCCTGCAACGCGGCTGCTAGTCCTCCTTTCATGCAAAACCTTAAGGTCCTACGTCATGTCCAAGGCAGCAAAGAAGGGTAAAAAGTCATAATCGATAACTAAAACTTAAATTATACTGCTTCTTACTGGCTATTACATCATCTTAGAAGCTTCTTCTGTGTTCTACTATGGTGCTTTTAGTGTCTCTGGATACCTCAGCACGCGACATAGCTTTGCAGACGATAAATAAAACCGTTTCAGAGAGAAGAGCGGCCAATGTGACCATCTGGCTTTAAGTCGATTCGATAGCAAATGACGAAAGCGGCCGAATTTCTCAGGTTTGTACTACATATCACCACATTTCACATTCTCCCGTGCAACGCGGCTGCTAGCCCTCCTTTCATGCAAAATCTTAAGGTCCTAGCTCATGCCTCAGCCACCAAAGAAGGGTAAAAAGTCAATAATCGATAACTAAAACTTGAATTGTACTGCTGCTTACTGGCTATTACATCAACTTAGAAGCTTCTTCTGAGTTCTACTATGGTGCTTTTAGTGTCTCCGCATGCCGCAGCACGCTACATAGCTTTGCAGATGATAAATGTAACCGTTTCAGAGAGAAGAGCGGCCAATGTGACGAACTGGCTTTAAGTCAATTCGATAACCAATGACGAAAACGGACGAATTTCTCAGGTTTTTACTGCATATGAACACCTTTCACATTCTCCCGTGCAACGCGGCTCCTAGCCCTCGTTTCATACAAAATCTTAAGGTCCCAACTCATGCCCAAGGCACCAAAGAAGGGTACAAACTCAATATTCGATAACTAAATCTTGAATTGTACTGATTCTTACTGGCTATTACATCAACTTAGAAGCTTCTTCTGGGTTCTACTATGGTGCATTTAGTGTCTCCGCGTACCTCACCACGCGACATACCTTTGCAGACGATAAATCTACCCGTTTCAGAGAGAAGAGCGGCCAATGTGACGAACTGGCTTTAAGTCGATTCGATAGCAAATGACGAAAACGGACGAATTTCTCAGGTTTTTTGCTGCATATGAACACCTTTCACATTCTCCCATGCAACGCGGCTGCTAGCCCTCCTTTCATGCAAAATATTAAGGTCCTAGCTCATGCCTCAGGCACCAAAGAAGGGTAAAAAGTCAATAATCGATAACTAAAACTTGAATTGTACTGCTGCTTACTGGCTATTACATCAACTTATAAGCTACTTCTGAATTCTACTATGTTGTTTTTAGTGTCTCCGCATACCGAAGCATACTACATAGCTTTGCAGACGATAAATGTAACCGTTTCCAAGAGAAGAGCGGCCAATGTGACGATCTGGATTTAAGTCCATTCAAGAAAAAGTGATGAAAACGGACGAATTTCTCAGGTTTGTACTACATATCAACACATTTCACATTCTCCCCTGCAACGCGGCTGCTAGTCCTCCTTTCATGCAAAACCTTAAGGTCCTACGTCATGTCCAAGGCAGCAAAGAATGGTAAAAAGTCATAATCGATAACTAAAACTTAAATTAACTGCTTCTTACTGGCTATTACATCATCTTAGAAGCTTCTTCTGTGTTCTACTATGGTGCTTTTAGTGTCTCTGGATACCTCAGCACGCGACATAGCTTTGCAGACGATAAATAAAACCGTTTCAGAGAGAAGAGCGGCCAATGTGACCATCTGGCTTTAAGTCGATTCGATAGCAAATGACGAAAGCGGCCGAATTTCTCAGGTTTGTACTACATATCACCACATTTCACATTCTCCCGTGCAACGCGGCTGCTAGCCCTCCTTTCATGCAAAATCTTAAGGTCCTAGCTCATGCCTCAGCCACCAAAGAAGGGTAAAAAGTCAATAATCGATAACTAAAACTTGAATTGTACTGCTGCTTACTGGCTATTACATCAACTTAGAAGCTTCTTCTGAGTTCTACTATGGTGCTTTTAGTGTCTCCGCATGCCGCAGCACGCTACATAGCTTTGCAGACGATAAATGTAACCGTTTCAGAGAGAAGAGCGGCCAATGTGACGAACTGGCTTTAAGTCGATTCGATAACAAATGACGAAAACGGACGAATTTCTCAGGTTTTTACTGCATATGAACACCTTTCACATTCTCCCGTGCAACGCGGCTCCTAGCCCTCGTTTCATACAAAATCTTAAGGTCCCAACTCATGCCCAAGGCACCAAAGAAGGGTACAAACTCAATATTCGATAACTAAATCTTGAATTGTACTGATTCTTACTGGCTATTACATCAACTTAGAAGCTTCTTCTGGGTTCTACTATGGTGCATTTAGTGTCTCCGCGTACCTCACCACGCGACATACCTTTGCAGACGATAAATCTACCCGTTTCAGAGAGAAGAGCGGCCAATGTGACGAACTGGCTTTAAGTCGATTCGATAGCAAATGACGAAAACGGACGAATTTCTCAGGTTTTTTGCTGCATATGAACACCTTTCACATTCTCCCATGCAACGCGGCTGCTAGCCCTCCTTTCATGCAAAATATTAAGGTCCTACCTCATGCCTCAGGCACCAAAGAAGGGTAAAAAGTCAATAATCGATAACTAAAACTTGAATTGTACTGCTGCTTACTGGCTATTACATCAACTTATAAGCTACTTCTGAATTCTACTATGTTGTTTTTAGTGTCTCCGCATACCGAAGCATACTACATAGCTTTGCAGACGATAAATGTAACCGTTTCCAATAGAAGAGCGGCCAATGTGACGATATGGCTTTAAGTCGATTCAAGAAAAAGTGATGAAAACGGACGAATTTCTCAGGTTTGTACTACATATCAACACATTTCACATTCTCTCGTGCAACGCGGCTGCTAGCCCTCTTTTCATGCGAAATCTTAAGGTCCTAGGTCATGTCCAAGGCAGCAAAGAAGGGTAAAAAGTCAAAAATCGATAACTAAAACATGAATTGTACTACTTCTTACTAGCCATTACATCAACTTAGAAGCTTCTTCTATGTTCTGCTATGGGGCTCTTAGTGTCTCCGCATACCGCAGCACGC
This sequence comes from Schistocerca gregaria, assembly GCF_023897955.1. Taxonomy (NCBI): domain Eukaryota; kingdom Metazoa; phylum Arthropoda; class Insecta; order Orthoptera; family Acrididae; genus Schistocerca; species Schistocerca gregaria. Next base: position 156,489,643 of record NC_064930.1, on the reverse strand, counting down.
TATATATCTTTGCAGACGATAAATGTAACCGTTTCAGAGAGAAGAGCGGCCAGTGTTACGATCTGGCTTTAAGTCGATTCGATAACAAATGGTCAAAAACGGACGGATTTTTCAGGTTTTTACTACATATGAACCCTTTTCACATTCTCCCGTGCAACGCGACTGCTAGACGTCCTTTCATGCAAATCTTAAGGTATTACCTCATGTCCAAGGCACCAAAGAAGGGTACAAACTCAATAATCGATAACTGAGACTTGAATTGTACTGCTTCTTACTGGCTATTACATCAACTTAGAAGCTTCTTCTGAGTTCTACTATGGTGCATTTAGTGTCTCCGCGTACCTCACCACGCGGCATACCTTTGCAGACGATAAATCTACCCGTTTCAGAGAGAAGAGCGGCCAATGTGACTAACTGGCTGTAAGTCGATTCGATAGCAAATGACGAAAACGGACGAATTTCTCAGGTTTGTACTGCATATGAACACCTTTCACATTCTCCCGTGCAACGCGGCTGCTAGTCCTCCTTACATCCAAAACCTTAAGGTCCTAGGTCATGTCCAAGGCAGCAAAGAAGGGTAAAAAATCAATAATCGATAACTAAATCTTGAATTGTACTGATTCTTACTGGCTATTACATCAACTTAGAAGCTTCTTCTGGGTTCTCCTAAGGTTCTTTTAGTGTCTCCGCATACCGCAGCACGCTACATAGCTTTGCAGACGATAAATGTAATCGTTTCAGAGAGAAGAGTGGCCAATGTGACGATCTGGCTTTAAGTCGATTCGATAACAAATGGTCAAAAACGGACGGATTTTTCAGGTTTTTACTGCATATGAACACCTTTCACATTCTCCCGTGCAACGCGGCTGCTAGCCCTCGTTTCATGCAAAATCATAAGGTCCCACCTCATGCCCAAGGCACCAAAGAAGGTAAAAAAGTCAATAATCCATAACTAAATCTTGAATTGTACTGCTTCTTACTGGCTATTACATCAACTTAGAAGCTTCTTCTGGGTTTTACTATGGTGCTTTTAGTGTCTCCGCATACCGCAGCACGCTACATAGCTTTGCAGACGATAAGTGTAACCGTTTCAGAGAGAAGAGCGGCCAATGTGACAATCTGGCTTTAAGTCGATTCGATAACAAATGACGAAAACGGACGAATTTCTCAGGTTTTTACTGCATATGAACACCCTTCACATTCTCCCGTGCAACGCGGCTGCTAGCCCTCGTTTCATGCAAAATCATGGGTTCCCAGCTCATGCCCAAGGCACCAAAGAAAGGTACAAACTCAATAATCGATACCTAAATCTTGAATTGTACTGATTCTTACTGGCTATTACATCAACTTAGCAGCTTCTTCTGGGTACTGCTACGGTTCTTTTAGTGTCTCCGCATACCGCAGCACGCGACATAGCTTTGCAGACGATAAATGCAACAGTTTCAGAGAGAAGAGCGGCCAATGTGACGATCTGGCTTTAAGTCGATTCAAGAAAAAGTGATGAAAACGGACGAAATTCTCAGGTTTGTACTACATATCAACACATTTCACACTCTCCCGTGTAACGCGGCTGCTAGCCCTCCTTTCATGCAAAATCGTAAGGTCCTAGGTCATGTCCAAGGCAGCAAAGAAGGGTAAAAAGTCAAAAATCGATAACTAAAACATGAATTGTACTACTTCTTACTAGCCATTACATCAGCTTAGAAGCTTCTTCTATGTTCTGCTATGGGGCTCTTAGTGTCTCCGCATACCGCAGCACGCTATATATCTTTGCAGACGATAAATGTAACCGTTTCAGAGAGAAGAGCGGAAAGTGTTACGATCTGGCTTTAAGTCGATTCCATAACAAATGGTCAAAAACGGACGGATTTTTCAGGTTTTTACTACATATGAACCCTTTTCACATTTTCCCGTGCAACGCGACTGCTAGACGTCCTTTCATGCAAATCTTAAGGTATTACCTCATGTCCAAGGCACCAAAGAAGGGTACAAACTCAATAATCGATAACTAAGACTTGAATTGTACTGCTTCTTACTGGCTATTACATCAACTTAGAAGCTTCTTCTGAATTCTACTATGGTGCATTTAGTGTCTCCGCGTACCTCACCACGCGACATACCTTTGCAGACGATAAATCTACCCGTTTCAGAGAGAAGAGCGGCCAATGTGACGAACTGGCTTTAAGTCGATTCGATAGCAAATGACGAAAACGGACGAATTTCTCAGGTTTTTACTGCATATGAACACCTATCACATTCTCCCATGCAACGCAGCTGCTAGCCCTCCTTTCATGCAAAATCTTAAGGTCCTAGCTCATGCCTCAGGCACCAAAGAAGGGTAAAAAGTCAATAATCGATAACTAAAACTTGAATTGTACTGCTGCTTACTGGCTATTACATCAACTTAGAAGCTACTTCTGAGTTCTACTATGGTGCTTTTAGTGTCTCCGCATACCGCAGCACGCTACATAGCTTTGCAGACGATAAATGTAACCGTTTCAGAGAGAAGAGCGGCCAATGTGACGATCTAGTTTTAAATCGATTCGATAACAAATGACGAAAACGGACGAATTTCTCAGGTTTTTACTGCATATGAACACCTTTCACATTCTCCCGTGCAACGCGGCTGCTAGCCCTCGTTTCATGCAAAATCATTAGGTCCCACCTCATGCCCAAGGCACCAAAGAAGGGAAAAAAGTCAATAATCGATAACTAAATCTTGAATTGTACTGCTTCTTACTGGCTATTACATCAACCTAGAAGCTTCTTCTGTGTTCTACTAAGGTGCTTTTAGTGTCTGTGGATACCTCAGCACGCGACATAGCTTTGCAGACGATAAATAAAACCGTTTCAGAGAGAAGAGCGGCCAAAGTGACGATGTGGCTTTAAGTCGATTCGATAACAAATGACGAAAACGGACGGATTTCTCTGGTTTTTACTACATATAATGACTTTTCACATTCTCCCATGCAGCGCGGCTGCTTGTCTTCCTTTCATGCAAAATCTTAAGGTCCTAGCTCATGTCCAAGGCATCAAAGAAGGGTAAAAAGTCAATAATCGATAACTAAAACTTGAATTGTACTGCTTCTTACTGGCTATTACATCTACTTAGAAGCTTCTTATGTGTTCTACTTTGGTGCTTTTAGTGTCTCCACATACCGCATCACGCGACATAGCTTTGCGTGCAGACGATATTAGTAACCGTCTGAGAGAGGAGCGGCCAATGTGATGATCTGGCTTAAAGTCGATTCGATAACAAATGGTCAAAAACGGACGGATTTTTCTGGTTTTTACTACATATGAACACTTTTCACATTTTGACGGGCAACGCGATTGCTAGACCTCCTTTCATGCAAATCTTACGGACCTACCTCATGTCCAAGGCAACAAAGAAGGGTAAAAAGTCATAATCGATATCTATAACTTAAATTGTACTGCTTCTTACTGGCTATTACATCATCTTAGAAGCTTCTTCTGTGTTCTACTATGGTGCTTTTAGTGACTCTGGATACCTCAGCACGCGACATAGCTTTGCAGACGATAAATAAAACCGTTTCAGAGAGAAGAGCACCCAATGTGACGATTTGGCTTTAAGTCGATTCGATAGCAAATGACGAAAACGGCCGAATTTCTCAGGTTTGTACTACATATCAACACATTTCACATTCTCCCGTGCAACGCGGTTGCTAAACTTCCTTTCATGCAAAACCTTAAGGTCCTAGGTCATGTCCAAGGCAGCAAAGAAGGGTAAAAAGTCAAAAATCGATAACTAAAACATGAATTGTACTACTTCTTACTAGCCATTACATCAACTTAGAAGCTTCTTCTATGGCCTGCTATGGTGCTTTTAGTGTCTCCGCATACCGCAGCACGCTATATAGCTTTGCAGACGATAAATGTAACCGTTTCAGAGAGAAGAGTGGCCAATGTGACGATCTGGCTTGAAGTCGATTCGATAACAAATGGTCAAAAACGGACGAATTTCTCAGGTTTTTACTGCATATGAACACCTTTCACATTCTCCCGTGCAACGCGGCTGCTAGCCCTCGTTTCATGCAAAATCATAAGGTCCCACCTCATGCCCAAGGTACCAAAGAAGGGTAAAAAGTCAATAATCCATAACTAAATCTTGAATTGTACTGCTTCTTACTGGCTATTACATCAACTTAGAAGCTTCTTCTGTGTTCTACTATGGTGCTTTTAGTGTCTGTATATACCTCAGCACGCGACATAGCATTGCAGACGATAAATAAAACCGTTTCAGAGAGAAGAGTGGCCAATGTGACGATCTGGCTTTAAGTCGATTCGATAACAAATGACGAAAACGGACGGATTTCTATGGTTTTTACTACATATGATGACTTTTCACATTCTCCCGTGCAACGCGGCTGCTTGTCCTCCTTTCATGCAAAATCTTAAGGTCCTAGCTCATGTCCAAGGCATCAAAGAAGGGTAAAAAGTCAATAATCGATAACTAAAACTTGAATTGTACTGCTTCTTACTGGCTATTACATCTACTTAGAAGCTTCTTATGTGTTCTACTATGGTGCTTTTAGTGTCTCCACATACCGCATCACGCGACATAGCTTTGCATGCAGACGATAAATGTAACCGTCTGAGAGAGAAGAGCGGCCAATGTGATGATCTGGCTTAAAGTCGATTCGATAACAAATGGTCAAAAACGGACGGATTTTTCTGGTTTTTACTACATATGAACACTTTTCACATTTTGCCGGGCAACGCGACTGCTAGTCCTCCTTTCATGCAAATCTTACGGACCTACCTCATGTCCAAGGCAACAAAGAAGGGTAAAAAGTCATAATCGATATCTATAACTTGAATTGTACTGATTCTTACTGGCTATTACATCATCTTAGAAGCTTCTTCTGTGTTCTACTATGGTGCTTTTAGTGACTCTGGATACCTCAGCACGCGACATAGCTTTGCAGACGATAAATAAAACCGTTTCAGAGAGAAGAGCAGCCAATGTGACGATCTGGCTTTAAGTCGATTCGATAGCAAATGACGAAAACGGCCGAATTTCTCAGGTTTGTACTACATATCAACACATTTCACATTCTCTCGTGCAACGCGGCTGCTAAACCTCCTTTCATGCAAACTCTTAAGGTCCTAGGTCATGTCCAAGGCAGCAAAGAAGGGTAAAAAGTCAATAATCGATAACTAAAACATGAATTGTACTACTTCTTACTAGCCATTACATCAACTTATAAGCTTCTTCTATGGCCTGCTATGGTGCTTTTAGTGTCTCCGCGTACCGCAGCACGTTACATAGCTTTGCAGACGATAAATGTAACCGTTTCAGAGAGAAGAGCGGATAATGTGACAATCTGGCTATAAGTCGATTCGATAACAAATGACGAAAACGGACGAATTTCTCAGGTTTTTACTGCATATGAACACCTTTCACATTCTCCGTGCAACGCGGCTGCTAGCCCTCGTTTCATGCAAAATCATAAGGTCCCAGCTCATGCCCAAGGCACCAAAGAAAGGTACAAACTCAATAATCGATAACTAAATCTTGAATTGTACTGATTCTTACTGGCGCTTACATCAACTTAGAAGCTTCTTCTGGGTTCTGCTAAGGCTCTTTTAGTGTCTCCGCATACCGCAGCAGGCTATATAGCTTTGCAAACGATAAATGTAACCGTTTCAGAGAGAAGAGTGGCCAATACGACGATCTGGCTTGAAGTCGAATCGATAACAAATGGTCAAAAACGGACGAATTTCTCAAGTTTTTACTGCATATGAACACCTTACACATTCTCCCGTGCAACGCGGCTGCTAGCCCTCGTTTCATGCAAAATCATAAGGTCCCACCTCATGCCCAAGGTACCAAAGAAGGGTAAAAAGTCAATAATCCATAACTAAATCTTGAATTGTACTGCTTCTTACTGGCTATTACATCAACTTAGAAGCTTCTTCTGTGTTCTACTATGGTGCTTTTAGTGTCTGTATATACCTCAGCACGCGACATAGCATTGCAGACGATAAATAAAACCGTTTCAGAGAGAAGAGCGGCCAATGTGACGATCTGGCTTTAAGTCGATTCGATAACAAATGACGAAAACGGACGGATTTCTCTGGTTTTTACTACATATGATGACTTTTCACATTCTCCCGTGCAACGCGGCTGCTTGTCCTCCTTTCATGCAAAATCTTAAGGTCCTAGCTCATGTCCAAGGCATCAAAGAAGGGTAAAAAGTCAATAATCGATAACTAAAACTTGAATTGTACTGCTTCTTGCTGGCTATTACAACTACTTAGAAGCTTCTTATGTGTTCTATTTTGGTGCTTTTAGTGTCTCCACATACCGCATCACGCGACATAGCTTTGCATGCAGACGATAAATGTAACCGTCTGAGAGAGAAGAGAGGCCAACGTGATGATCTGGCTTAAAGTCGATTCGATAACAAATGGTCAAAAACGGACGGATTTTTCAGATTTTTACTACATATGAACACTTTTCACATTTTCCCGGGCAACGCGACTGCTAGACCTCCTTTCAATCAAATCTTAAGGATCTACCTCATGTCCAAGGCAATAAAGAAGGGTAAAAAGTCATAATCGATAACTAAAAGTTAAAATGTACTGCTTCTTACTGGCTATTACATCATCTTAGAAGCTTCTTCTGTGTTCTACTATGGTGCTTTTAGTGTCTCTGGATACCTGAGCACGCGACATAGCTTTGCAGACGATAAATAAAAACGTTTCAGAGAGAAGAGCAGCCAATGTGACCATCTGGCTTTAAGTCGATTCGATAGCAAATGACGAAAACGGCCGAATTTCTCAGGTTTGTACTACATATCAACCATTTCACATTCTCCCGTGCAACGCGGCTGCTAGTCCTCCTTTCATGCAAAACCTTAAGGTCCTAGGTGATGTCCAAGGCAGCAAAGAAGGGTAAAAAGTAAATAATCGATAACTAAAACATGAATTGTACTACTTCTTACTAGCCATTACATCAACTTGGAAGCTTCTTCTATGGCCTGCTATGGTGCTTTTAGTGTCTCCGCATACCGCAGCACGCTACATAGCTTTGCAGACGATAAATGTAACCGTTTCAGAGAGAAGAGCGGCCAATGTGACGATCTGGCTTTAAGTCGATTCGATAACAAATGACGAAAACGGACGAATTTCTCAGGTTTTTACTGCATATGAACACCTTTCACATTCTCGCATGCAACGCGGCTGCTAGCCCTCCTTTCATACAAAATATTAAGGTCCTAGCTCATGCCCAAGGCACCAAAGTAGGGTAAAAAGTCAATAATCAATAACTAAACTTGAATTGTACTGCTGCTTACTGGCTATTACATCAACTTAGAAGCTTCTTCTGAGTTCTACTATGGTGCTTTTAGTGTCTCCGCATACCGCAGCACGCTACATAGCTTTGCAGATGATAAATCTAACCGTTTCAGAGAGAAGAGCGGCCAATGTGACAATCTTGCTTTAAGTCGATTCGATAACAAATGACGAAAACGGACGAATTTCTCAGGTTTTTACTGCATATGAACACCTTTCACATTCTCCCATGCAACGCGGCTGCTAGCCCTCCTTTCATACAAAATATTAAGGTCCCAGCTCATGCCCAAGGCACCAAAGAAAGGTACAAACTCAATAATCGATAACTAAATCTTGAACTGTACTGATTCTTACTGGCTATTACATCAACTTAGAAGCTTCTTCTGGGTTCTGCTACGGTTCTTTTAGTGTCTGCGCATACCGCTGCACGCGACATAGCTTTGCAGACGATAAATGTAACAGTTTCAGAGAGAAGAGCGGCCAATGTGACGATCTTACTTTAAGTCGATTCAAGAAAAAGTGATGAAAACGGACGAATTTCTCAGGTTTGTACTACATATCAACACATTTCACATTCTCCCGTGCAACGCGGTTGTTAGTCCTCCTTTCATGCAAAACCTTAAGGTCCTAGGTCATGTCCAAGGCAGCAAAGAAGGGTAAAAAGTCAATAATCGATAACTAAAACATGAATTGTACTACTTCTTGCTAGCCATTACATCGACTTAGAAGCTTCTTCTATGGCCTGCTATGGTGCTTTTAGTGTCTCCGCGTACCGCAGTACGCTACATAGCTTTGCAGACGATAAATGTAACCGTTTCAGAGAGAAGAGCGGCCAAAGTGACGATCTTGCTTTAAATCTATTCGATAACAAATGGTCAAAAACGGACGGATTTTTTAGGTTTTTAATATATATGAACCCTTTTCACAATCTCCCGTGCAACGCGACTGCTAGACGTTCTTTCATGCAATTCTTAAAGTCCTACCTCATGTCCAAGGCACCAAGGAAGGGTACAAACTCAATAATCGATAACTAAAACTTGAATCGTTCTGCTTCTTACTGGCTATTACATTAACTTAGTAGCTTCTTCTGAGTTCTACTATGGTGCATTTAGTGTCTCCGCGTACCGCACCACGCGACATACCTTTGCAGACGATAAATGTAACCGTTTCAGAGAGAAGAGCGGCCAATGTGACGAACTGGCTTTAAGTCGATTCGATAACAAATGACGAAAACGGACGAATTTCTCAGGTTTTTACTGCATATGAACACCTTTCACATTCTCCCATGCAACGCGGCTGCTAGCCCTCCTTTCATACAAAATCTTAAGCTCCTATCTCATGCCCAAGGCACCAAAGAAGGGTAAAAAGTCAATAATCGATAACTAAACTTGAATTGTACTGCAGCTTACTGGCTATTACATCAACTTAGAAGCTTCTTCTGAGTTCTACTATGGTGCTTTTAGTGTCTCCGCATACCGCAGCACGCTACATAGCTTTGCAGACGATAAATGTAACCGTTTCAGAGAGAAGAGTGGAGTATGTGACGATCTGGCTTTAAGTCGATTCGTTAACAAATGGTCAAAAACGGACGGATTTTTCACGTTTTTACTGCATATGAACACCTTTCACATTCTCCCATGCAACGCGGCTGCTAGCCCTCTTTTCATGCAAAATCTCAAGGTCCTACCTCATGCCTCAGGCACCAAAGAAGGGTAAAAAGTCAATTATCCATAACTAAATATTGAATTGTACTGCTTCTTACTGGCTATTACATCAACTTAGAAGCTTCTTCTGTGTTCTACTATGGTGCTTTTAGTGTCTGTATATACCTCAGCACGCGACATAGCATTGCAGACGATAAATAAAACCGTTTCAGAGAGAAGAGCGGCCAATGTGACGATCTGGCTTTAAGTCGATTCGATAACAAATGACGAAAACGGACGGATTTCTCTGGTTTTTACTACATATGATGACTTTTCACATTCTCCCGTGCAACGCGGCTGCTTGTCCTCCTTTCATGCAAAATCTTAAGGTCCTAGCTCATGTCCAAGGCATCAAAGAAGGGTAAAAAGTCAATAATCGATAACTAAAACTTGAATTGTACTGCTTCTTGCTGGCTATTACATCTACTTAGAAGCTTCTTATGTGTTATACTTTGGTGCTTTTAGTGTCTCCACATACCGATCACGCGACATAGCTTTGCATGCAGACGATAAATGTAACCGTCTGAGAGAGAAGAGAGGCCAATGTGATGATCTGGCTTAAAGTCGATTCGATAACAAATGGTCAAAAACGGACGGATTTTTCAGGTTTTTACTACATATGAACACTTTTCACATTTTCCCGGGCAACGCGACTGCTAGACCTCCTTTCAATCAAATCTTAAGGACCTACCTCATGTCCAAGGCAATAAAGAAGGGTAAAAAGTCATAATCGATAACTAAAACTTAAATTGTACTGCTTCTTACTGGCTATTACATCATCTTAGAAGCTTCTTCTGGGTTCTACTATGGTGCTTTTAGTGTCTCTGGATACCTCAGCACGAGACATAGCTTTGCAGACGATAAATAAAACCGTTTCAGAGAGAAGAGCAGCCAATGTGACGATCTGGCTTTAAGTCGATTCGATAGCAAATGACGAAAACGGCCGAATTTCTCAGGTTTGTACTACATATCAATCATTTCACATTCTCCCGTGCAACGCGGCTGCTAGTCCTCCTTTGATGCAAAACCTTAAGGTCCTAGGTCATGTCCAAGGCAGCAAAGAAGGGTAAAAAGTCAATAATCGATAACTAAAACATGAATTGTACTACTTCTTACTAGCCATTACATCAACTTAGAAGCTTCTTCTATGGCCTGCTATGGTGCTTTTAGTGTCTCCGCGTACCGCAGCACGCTACATAGCTTTGCAGACGATAAATGTCACCGTTTCAGAGAGAAGAGCGGCCAATGTGACGATCTGGCTTTAAATCTATTCGATAACAAATGGTCAAAAACGGACGGATTTTTTAGGTTTTTAATATATAATAACCCTTTTCACAATCTCCCGTGCAACGCGACTGCTAGACGTTCTTTCATGCAATTCTTAAAATCCTACCTCATGTCCAAGGCACCAAAGAAGGGTACAAACTCAATAATCGATAACTAAATCTTGAATTGTACTGCTTCTTACTGGCTATTACATCAACTTAGTAGCTTCTTCTGAGTTCTACTACGGTGCATTTAGTGTCTCCGCGTACCTCACCACACGACATACCTTTGCAGACGATAAATCTAACCGTTTCAGAGAGAAGAGCGGCCAATGTGACGAACTGGCTTTAAGTCGATTCGATAGCAAATGACGAAAACGGAGGAATTTCTCAGGTTTTTACTGCATATGAACACCTTTCACATTCTCCCATGCAACGCGGCTGCTAGCCCTCCTTTCATGCAAAATCTTAAGGTCCTAGCTCATGCCTCAGGCACCAAAGAAGGGTAAAAAGTCAATAATCGATAACTAAAACTTGAATTGTACTGCTGCTTACTGGCTATTACATCAACTTAGAAGCTACTTCTGAGTTCTACTTTGGTGCTTTTAGTGTCTCCGCCTACCGCAGCACGCTACATAGCTTTGCAGACGATAAATGTAACCGTTTCAGAGAGAAGAGCGGCCAATGTGACGATCTGGCTTTAAGTCGATTCGATAACAAATGACGAAAACGGACGAATTTCTCAGGTTTTTACTGCATATGAACACCTTTCACATTCTCCCGTGCAACGCGGCTGCTAGCCCTCGTTTCATGCAAAATCATAAGGTCCCACCTCATGCCCAAGGCACCAAAGAAGGGTAAAAAGTCAATAATCGATAACTAAATCTTGAATTGTACTGCTTCTTACTGGCTATTACATCAACGTAGAAGCTTCTTCTGTGTTCTACTATGGTGCTTTTAGTGTCTGTATATACCTCAGCACGCGACATAGCATTGCAGACGATAAATAAAACCGTCTCAGAGAGCAGAGCGGCCAATGTGACGATCTGGCTTTAAGTCGATTCGATAACAAATGACGAAAACGGACGGATTTCTCTGGTTTTTACTACATATGATGACTTTTCACATTCTCCCGTGCAACGCGGCTGCTTGTCCTCCTTTCATGCAAAATCTTAAGGTCCTAGCTCATGTCCAAGGCATCAAAGAAGGGTAAAAAGTCAATAATCGATAACTAAAACTTGAATTGTACTGCTTCTTGCAGGCTATTACATCTACTTAGAAGCTTCTTATGTGTTCTACTTTGGTGCTTTTAGTGTCTCCACATACCGCATCGCGCGACATAGCTTTGCATGCAGACGATAAATGTAACCGTCTCAGAGAGAAGAGCGGCCAATGTGATGATCTGGCTTAAAGTCGATTCGATAACAAATGGTCAAAAACGGACGGATTTTTCAGATTTTTACTACATATGAACACTTTTCACATTTTCCCGGGCAACGTGACTGCTAGACCCCCTTTCAATCAAATCTTAAGGACCTACCTCATGTCGAAGGCAATAAAGAAGGGTAAAAAGTCATAATCGATAACTAAAAGTTAAATTGTACTGCTTCTTACTGGCTATTACATCATCTTAGAAGCTTCTTCTGTGTTCTACTATGGTGCTTTTAGTGTCTCTGGATACCTCAGCACGCGACATAGCTTTGCAGACGATAAATAAAACCGTCTCAGAGAGAAGAGCAGCCAATGTGACGATCTGGCTTTAAGCCGATTCGATAGCAAATGACGAAAACGGCCGAATTTCTCAGGTTTGTACTACATATCAACCATTTCACATTCTCCCGTACAACGCGGCTGCTAGTCCTCCTTTGATGCAAAACCTTAAGGTCCTAGGTCATGTCCAAGGCAGCAAAGAAGGGTAAAAAGTCAATAATCGATAACTAAAACATGAATTGTACTACTTCTTACTAGCCATTACATCAACTTAGAAGCTTCTTCTATGGCCTGCTATGGTGCTTTTAGTGTCTCCGCATACCTCAGCACGCTACATAGCTTTGCAGACGATAAATGTAACCGTTTCAGAGAGAAGAGCGGCCAATGTGACGATCTGGCTTTAAATCTATTCGATAACAAATGGTCAAAAACGGACGGATTTTTTAGGTTTTTACTACATATGAACCCTTTTCACAATCTCCCGTGAAACGCGACTGCTAGACGTTCCCTCATGCAATTCTTAAAGTCCTCCCTCATGTCCAAGGCACCAAAGAAGGGTACAAACTCAATAATCGTTAACTAAAACTTAAATTGTACTGCTTCTTACTGGCTATTACATCAACTTAGTAGCTTCTTCTGAGTTCTGCTATGGTGCATTTAGTGTCTCCGCATACCGCAGCACGCTACATAGCTTTGCCAACGATAAATGTAACCGTTTCAGAGAGAAGAGCGGCCAATGTGACGATCTGGCAAAAGTCGATTCGATAACATATGACGAAAACGGACGAATTTCTCAGGTTTTTACTGCATGTGAACAAATTTCACATTCTCCCGTGCAACGCGGCTGCTAGCCCTCGTTTCATGCAAAATCATAAGGTCCCACCTCACGCCCAAGGCACCAAAGAAGTGTAAAAAGTCAATAATCGATAACTAAATCTTGAATTGTACTGCTTCTTACTGGCTATTACATCAACTTAGAAGCTTCTTCTGTGTTCTACTATGGTGCTTTTAGTGTCTGTGGATACCTCAGCACGCGACATAGCTTTGCAGACGATAAATAATACCGTTTCAGAGAGACGAGCGGCCAATGTGACGATCTGGCTTTAAGTCGATTCGATAACAAATGGTCAAAAACGGACGGATTTTTCACGTTTTTACTGCATATGAACCCCTTTCACATTCTCCCATGCAACGCGGCTGCTAGCCCTCCTCTCATGCAAAATCTCAAGGTCCTACCTCATGCCCAGGCACCAAAGAAGGGTAAAAAGTCAATAATCCATAACTAAATCTTGAATTGTACTGCTTCTTACTGGCTATTACATCAACTTAGAAGCTTCTTCTGTGTTCTACTATGGTGCTTTTAGTGTCTGTATATACCTCAGCACGCGACATAGCATTGCAGACGATAAATAAAACCGTTTCAGAGAGAAGAGCAGTCAATGTGACGATCTGGCTTTAAGTCGATTCGATAACAAATGACGAAAACGGACGGATTTCTCTGGTTTTTACTACATATGATGACTTTTCACATTCTCCCGTGCAACGCGGCTGCTTGTCCTCATTTCATGCAAAATCTTAAGGTCCTAGCTCATGTCCAAGGCATCAAAGAAGGGTAAAAAGTCAATAATCGATAACTAAAACTTGAATTGTACTGCTTCTTGCTGGCTATTACATCTACTTAGAAGCTTCTTATGTGTTATACTTTGGTGCTTTTAGTGTCTCCACATACCGATCACGCGACATAGCTTTGTATGCAGACGATAAATGTAACCGTCTGAGAGAGAAGAGAGGCCAATGTGATGATCTGGCTTAAAGTCGATTCGATAACAAATGGTCAAAAACGGACGGATTTTTCAGGTTTTTACTACATATGAACACTTTTCACATTTTCCCGGGCAACGCGACTGCTAGACCTCCTTTCAATCAAATCTTAAGGACCTACCTCATGTCCAAGGCAATAAAGAAGGGTAAAAAGTCATAATCGATAACTAAAACTTAAATTGTACTGCTTCTTACTGGCTATTACATCATCTTAGAAGCTTCTTCTGTGTTCTACTATGGTGCTTTTAGTGTCTCTGGATACCTCAGCACAAGACATAGCTTTGCAGACGATAAATAAAACCGTTTCAGAGAGAAGAGCAGTCAATGTGACGATCTGGCTTTAAGTCGATTCGATAGCAAATGACGAAAACGGCCGAATTTCTCAGGTTTGTACTACATATCAATCATTTCACATTCTCCCGTGCAACGCGGCTGCTACTCCTCCTTTGATGCAAAACCTTAAGGTCCTAGGTGATGTCCAAGGCAGCAAAGAAGGGTAAAAAGTCAATAACCGATAACTAAAACATGAATTGTACTACTTCTTGCTAGCCATTACATCGACTTAGAAGCTTCTTCTATGGCCTGCTATGGTGCTTTTAGTGTCTCCGCGTACCGCAACACGCTACATAGCTTTGCAGACGATAAATGTAACCGTTTCAGAGAGAAGAGCGGCCAATGTGACGAACTGGCTTTAAGTCGATTCGATAACAAATGACGAAAACGGACGAATTTCTCAGGTTTTTACTGCATAAGAACACCTTTCACATTCTCCCATGCAACGCGGCTGCTAGCCCTCCTTTCATACAAAATCTTAAGGTCCTATCTCATGCCCAAGGCACCAAAGAAGGGTAAAAAGTCAATAATCGATAACTAAACTTGAATTGTACTGCTGCTTACTGGCTATTACATCAACTTAGAAGCTTCTTCTGAGTTCTACTATGGTGCTTTTAGTGTCTCCGCATACCGCAGCACGCTACATAGCTTTGCAGACGATAAATGTAACCGTTTCAGAGAGAGGAGTGGAGTATGTGACGATCTGGCTTTAAGTCGATTCGATAACAAATGGTCAAAAACGGACGGATTTTTCACGTTTTTACTGCATATGAACACCTTTCACATTCTCCCATGCAACGCGGCTGCTAGCCCTCCTTTCATGCAAAATCTCAAGGTCCTACCTCATGCCTCAGGCACCAAAGAAGGGTAAAAAGTCAATAATCCATAACTAAATCTTTAATTGTACTGCTTCTTACTGGCTATTACATCAACGTAGAAGCTTCTTCTGTGTTCTACTATGGTTCTTTTAGTGTCTGTATATACCTCAGCACGCGACATAGCATTGCAGACGATAAATAAAACCGTCTCAGAGAGCAGAGCGGCCAATGTGACGATCTGGCTTTAAGTCGATTCGATAACAAATGACGAAAACGGACGAATTTCTCAGGTTTTTACTGCATATGAACACCTTTCACATTCTCCCGTGCAACGCGGCTGCTAGCCCTCGTTTCATGCAAAATCATAAGGTCCCACCTCATGCCCAAGGCACCAAAGAAGGGTAAAAAGTCAATAATCGATAACTAAATCTTGAATTGTACTGCTTCTTACTGGCTATTACATCAACGTAGAAGCTTCTTCTGTGTTCTACTATGGTTCTTTTAGTGTCTGTATATACCTCAGCACGCGACATAGCATTGCAGACGATAAATAAAACCGTCTCAGAGAGCAGAGCGGCCAATGTGACGATCTGGCTTTAAGTCGATTCGATAACAAATGACGAAAACGGACGGATTTCTCTGGTTTTTACTACATATGATGACTTTTCACATTCTCCCGTGCAACGCGGCTGCTTGTCCTCCTTTCATGCAAAATCTTAAGGTCCTAGCTCATGTCCAAGGCATCAAAGAAGGGTAAAAAGTCAATAATCGATAACTAAAACTTGAATTGTACTGCTTCTTGCAGGCTATTACATCTACTTAGAAGCTTCTTATGTGTTCTACTTTGGTGCTTTTAGTGTCTCCACATACCGCATCACGCGACATAGCTTTGCATGCAGACGATAAATGTAACCGTCTGAGAGAGAAGAGCGGCCAATGTGATGATCTGGCTTAAAGTCGATTCGATAACAAATGGTCAAAAACGGACGGATTTTTCAGATTTTTACTACATATGAACACTTTTCACATTTTCCCGGGCAACGTGACTGCTAGACCCCCTTTCAATCAAATCTTAAGGACCTACCTCATGTCGAAGGCAATAAAGAAGGGTAAAAAGTCATAATCGATAACTAAAAGTTAAATTGTACTGCTTCTTACTGGCTATTACATCATCTTAGAAGCTTCTTCTGTGTTCTACTATGGTGCTTTTAGTGTCTCTTTATACCTCAGCACGTGACATAGCTTTGCAGACGATAAATAAAACCGTCTCAGAGAGAAGAGCAGCCAATGTGACGATCTGGCTTTAAGCGGATTCGATAGCAAATGACGAAAACGGCCGAATTTCTCAGGTTTGTACTACATATCAACCATTTCACATTCTCCCGTACAACGCGGCTGCTAGTCCTCCTTTGATGCAAAACCTTAAGGTCCTAGGTCATGTCCAAGGCAGCAAAGAAGGGTAAAAAGTCAATAATCGGTAACTAAAACATGAATTGTACTACTTCTTACTAGCCATTACATCAACTTAGAAGCTTCTTCTATGGCCTGCTATGGTGCTTTTAGTGTCTCCGCATACCTCAGCACGCTACATAGCTTTGCAGACGATAAATGTAACCGTTTCAGAGAGAAAAGCGGCCAATGTGACGATCTGGCTTTAAATCTATTCGATAACAAATGGTCAAAAACGGACGGATTTTTTAGGTTTTTACTACATATGAACCCTTTTCACAATCTCCCGTGCAACGCGACTGCTAGACGTTCTCTCATGCAATTCCTAAAGTCCTCCCTCATGTCCAAGGCACCAAAGAAGGGTACAAACTCAATAATCGATAACTAAAACTTAAATTGTACTGCTTCTTACTGGCTATTACATCAACTTAGTAGCTTCTTCTGAGTTCTACTATGGTGCATTTAGTGTCTCCGCATACCGCAGCACGCTACATAGCTCTGCCAACGATAAATGTAACCGTTTCAGAGAGAAGAGCGGCCAATGTGACGATCTGGCAAAAGTCGATTCGATAACATATGACGAAAACGGACGAATTTCTCAGGTTTTTACTGCATGTGAACAAATTTCACATTCTCCCGTGCAACGCGGCTGCTAGCCCTCGTTTCATGCAAAATCATAAGGTCCCACCTCACGCCCAAGGCACCAAAGAAGTGCAAAAAGTCAATAATCGATAACTAAATCTTGAATTGTACTGCTTCTTACTGGCTATTACATCAACTTAGAAGCTTCTTCTGTGTTCTACTATGGTGCTTTTAGTGTCTGTGGATACCTCAGCACGCGACATAGCTTTGCAGACGATAAATAAAACCGTTTCAGAGAGACGAGCGGCCAATGTGACGATCTGGCTTTAAGTCGATTCGATAACAAATGACGAAAACGGACGGATTTCTCTGGTTTTTTCTACATATGATGACTTTTCACATTCTCCCGTGCAACGCAACTGCTAGTCCTCCTTTCATGCAAAATTGTAAGGTCCTAGCTCATGTCCAAGGCATCAAAGAAGGGTAAAAAGTCAATAATCGATAAATAAAACTTGTTTTGTACTGCTTCTTACTGGCTATTACATCTACTTAGAAGCTTCTTATGTGTTCTACTTTGGTGCTTTTAGTGTCTCCGCATACCGCAGCACGCTACATAGCTTTGCCAACAATAAATGTAACCGTTTCAGAGAGAAGAGCGGCCAATGTGACGATCTGGCTTTAAGTCGATTCGATAACATATGACGAAAACGGACGAATTTCTCAGGTTTTTACTGCATATGAACAAATTTCACATTCTCCCGTGCAACGCGGCTGCTAGCCCTCGTTTCATGCAAAATCATAAGGTCCCACCTCATGCCCAAGGCACCAAAGAAGGGTACAAACTCAATAATCGATAACTAAAACTTGAATTGTACTGCTTCTTACTGGCTATTACATCAACTTAGTAGCTTCTTCTGAGTTCTACTATGGTGCATTTAGTGTCTCCGCGTACCTCACCACGCGACATACCTTTGCAGACAATAAATCTAACCGTTTCAGAGAGAAGAGCGGCCAATGTGACGAACTGGCTTTAAGTCGATTCGATAGCAAATGACGAAAACGGACGAATTTCTCAGGTTTTTACTGCATATGAACACATTTCACATTCTCCCATGCAACGCGGCTGCTAGCCCGCCTTTCATGCAAAATCTTAAGGTCCTAGCTAATGCCTCAGGCATCAAAGAAGGGTAAAAAGTCAATAATCGATAACTGAAACTTGAATTGTACTGCTGCTTACTGGCTATTACATCAACTTAGAAGCTACTTCTGAGTTCTACTATGGTGCTTTTAGTGTCTCCGCCTACCGCAGCACGCTACATAGCTTTGCAGACGATAAATGTAACCGTTTCAGAGAGAAGAGCGGCCAATGTGACGATCTGGCTTTAAGTCGATTCGATAACAAATGACGAAAACGGACGAATTTCTCAGGTTTTTACTGCATATGAACACCTTTCACATTCTCCCGTGCAACGCGGCTGCTAGCCCTCGTTTCATGCAAAATCATAAGGTCCCACCTCATGCCCAAGGCACCAAAGAAGGGTAAAAAGTCAATAATCGATAACTAAATCTTGAATTGTACTGCTTCTTACTGGCTATTACATCAACGTAGAAGCTTCTTCTGTGTTCTACTATGGTGCTTTTAGTGTCTGTATATACCTCAGCACGCGACATAGCTTTGCAGACGATAAATAAAACCGTCTCAGAGAGCAGAGCGGCCAATGTGACGATCTGGCTTTAAGTCGATTCGATAACAAATGACGAAAACGGACGGATTTCTCTGGTTTTTACTACATATGATGACTTTTCACATTCTCCCGTGCAACGCGGCTGCTTGTCCTCCTTTCATGCAAAATCTTAAGGTCCTAGCTCATGTCCAAGGCATCAAAGAAGGGTAAAAAGTCAATAATCGATAACTAAAACTTGAATTGTACTGCTTCTTGCAGGCTATTACATCTACTTAGAAGCTTCTTATGTGTTCTACTTTGGTGCTTTTAGTGTCTCCACATACCGCATCACGCGACATAGCTTTGCATGCAGACGATAAATGTAACCGTCTGAGAGAGAAGAGCGGCCAATGTGATGATCTGGCTTAAAGTCGATTCGATAACAAATGGTCAAAAACGGACGGATTTTTCAGATTTTTACTACATATGAACACTTTTCACATTTTCCCGGGCAACGTGACTACTAGACCCCCTTTCAATCAAATCTTAAGGACCTACCTCATGTCGAAGGCAATGAAGAAGGGTAAAAAGTCATAATCGATAACTAAAACATAAATAGTACTGCTTCTTACTGGCTATTACATCATCTTAGAAGCTTCTTCTGTGTTCTACTATGGTGCTTTTAGTGTCTCTGGATACCTCAGCACGCGACATAGCTTTGCAGACGATAAATAAAACCGTCTCAGAGAGAAGAGCAGCCAATGTGACGATCTGGCTTTAAGCAGATTCGATAGCAAATGACGAAAACGGCCGAATTTCTCAGATTTGTACTACATATCAACCATTTCACATTCTCCCGTACAACGCGGCTGCTAGTCCTCCTTTGATGCAAAACCTTAAGGTCCTAGGTCATGTCCAAGGCAGCAAAGAAGTGTAATAAGTCAATAATCGATAACTAAAACATGAATTGTACTACTTCTTACTAGCCATTACATCAACTTAGAAGCTTCTTCTATGGCCTGCTATGGTGCTTTTAGTGTCTCCGCATACCGCAGCACGCTACATAGCTTTGCAGACGATAAATGTAACCGTTTCAGAGAGAAGAGCGGCCAATGTGACGATCTGGCTTTAAGTCGATTCGATAACAAATGACGAAAACGGACGGATTTCTCTGGTTTTTTCTACATATGATGACTTTTCACATTCTCCCGTGCAACGCCACTACTAGTCCTCCTTTCATGCAAAATCGTAAGGTCCTAGCTCATGTCCAAGGCATCAAAGAAGGGTAAAAAGTCAATAATCGATAAATAAAACTTGTATTGTACTGCTTCTTACTGGCTATTACATCTACTTAGAAGCTTCTTATGTGTTCTACTTTGGTGCTTTTAGTGTCTCCGCATACCGCGGCACGCTACATAGCTTTGCCAACGATAAATGTAACCGTTTCAGAGAGAAGAGCGGCCAATGTGACGATCTGGCTTCAAGTCGATTCGATAACATATGACGAAAATGGACGAATTTCTCAGGTTTTTACTGCATATGAACAAATTTCACATTCTCCCGTGCAACGCGGCTGCTAGCCCTCGTTTCAAGCAAAATCATAAGGTCCCACCTCATGCCCAAGGCACCAAAGAAGGGTAAAAAGTCAATAATCGATAACTAAATCTTGAATTGTACTGCTTCTTACTGGCTATTACATCAACTTAGAAGCTTCTTCTGTGTTCTACTATGGTGCTTTTAGTGTCTGTGGATACCTCAGCACGCGACATAGCTTTGCAGACGATAAATAAAACCGTTTCAGAGAGAAGAGTGGCCAATGTGACGATCTGGCTTTAAGTCGATTCGATAACAAATGACGAAAACGGAAGTATTTCTCTGGTTTTTTCTACATATGATGACTTTTCACATTCTCCCGTGCAACGCGACTGCTAGACGTTATTTCATGCAATTCTTAAAGTTCTACCTCATGTCCAAGGCACCAAAGAAGGGTACAAACTCAATAATCGATAACTAAAACTTGAACTGTACTGCTTCTTACTGGCTATTACATCAACTTAGTACCTTCTTCTGAGTTCTACTATGGTGCATTTAGTGTTTCCGCATACCGCAGCACGCTACATAGCTTTGCAGACGATAAATGTAACCGTTTCAGAGAGAAGAGCGGCCAATGTGACAATCTGGCTTTAAGTCGATTCGATAACAAATGACGAAAACGGACGAATTTCTCAGGTGTTTACTGCATATGAACACCTTTCACATTCTCCCGTGCAACGAGGCTGCTAGCCCTCCTTTCATGCAAAATCTTAAGGTCCTAGGTCATGTCCAAGGCACCAAAGAAGGGTACAAACTCAATAATCGATAACTAAAACTTGAATTGTACTGCTTCTTACTGGCTATTACATCAACTTAGTAGCTTCTTCTGAGTTCTACTATGGTGCATTTAGTGTCTCCGCGTACCTCACCACGCGACATACCTTTGCAGACAATAAATATAACAGTTTCAGAGAGAAGAGCGGCCAATGTGACGAACTGGCTTTAAGTCGATTCGATAGCAAATGACGAAAACGGACGAATTTCTCAGGTTTTTACTGCATATGAACACCTTTCACATTCTCCCATGCAACGCGGCTGCTAGCCCGCCTTTCATGCAAAATCTTAAGGTCCTAGCTAATGCCTCAGGCACCAAAGAAGGGTAAAAAGTCTATAATCGATAAATGAAACTTGAATTGTACTGCTGCTTACTGGCTATTACATCAACTTAGAAGCTACTTCTGAGTTCTACTATGGTGCTTTTAGTGTCTCCGCCTACCGCAGCACGCTACATAGCTTTGCAGACGATAAATGTAACCGTTTCAGAGAGAAGAGCGGCCAATGTGACGATCTGGCTTTAAGTCGATTCGATAACAAATGACGAAAACGGACGAATTTCTCAGGTTTTTACTGCATAGGAACACCTTTCACATTCTCCCGTGCAACGCGGCTGCTAGCCCTCGTTTCATGCAAAATCATAAGGTCCCACCTCATGCCCAAGGCACCAAAGAAGGGTAAAAAGTCAATAATCGATAACTAAATCTTGAATTGTACTGCTTCTTACTGGCTATTACATCAACGTAGAAGCTTCTTCTGTGTTCTACTATGGTGCTGTTAGTGTCTGTATATACCTCAGCACGCGACATAGCTTTGCAGACGATAAATAAAACCGTCTCAGAGAGCAGAGCGGCCAATGTGACGATCTGGCTTTAAGTCGATTCGATAACAAATGACGAAAACGGACGGATTTCTCTGGTTTTTACTACATATGATGACTTTTCACATTCTCCCGTGCAACGCGGCTGCTTGTCCTCCTTTCATGCAAAATCATAAGGTCCCACCTCATGCCCAAGGCACCAAAGAAGGGTAAAAAGTCAATAATCGATAACTAAATCTTGAATTGTACTGCTTCTTACTGGCTATTACATCAACGTAGAAGCTTCTTCTGTGTTCTACTATGGTGCTGTTAGTGTCTGTATATACCTCAGCACGCGACATAGCTTTGCAGACGATAAATAAAACCGTCTCAGAGAGCAGAGCGGCCAATGTGACGATCTGGCTTTAAGTCGATTCGATAACAAATGACGAAAACGGACGGATTTCTCTGGTTTTTACTACATATGATGACTTTTCACATTCTCCCGTGCAACGCGGCTGCTTGTCCTCCTTTCATGCAAAATCTTAAGGTCCTAGCTCATGTCCAAGGCAGCAAAGAAGTGTAATAAGTCAATAATCGATAACTAAAACATGAATTGTACTACTTCTTACTAGCCATTACATCAACTTAGAAGCTTCTTCTATGGCCTGCTATGGTGCTTTTAGTGTCTCCGCATACCGCAGCACGCTACATAGCTTTGCAGACGATAAATGTAACCGTTTCAGAGAGAAGAGCGGCCAATGTGACGATCTGGCTTTAAATCTATTCGATAACAAATGGTCAAAAACGGACGGATTTTTTAGGTTTTTACTACATATGAACCCTTTTTACAATCTCCCGTGCAACGCGACTGCTAGACGTTCTCTCATGCAATTCTTAAAGTCCTCCCTCATGTCCAAGGCACCAAAGAAGGGTACAAACTCAATAATCGATAACTAAACCTTAAATTGTACTGCTTCTTACTGGCTATTACATTAACTTAGTAGCTTCTTCTGAGTTCTACTATGGTGCATTTAGTGTCTCCGCATACCGCAGCACGCTACATAGCTTTGCCAACGATAAATGTAACCGTTTCAGAGAGAAGAGCGGCCAATGTGACGATCTGGCAAAAGTCGATTCGATAACATATGACGAAAACGGCCGAATTTCTCAGGTTTGTACTACATATCAACACATTTCACATTCTCCCGTGCAACGCGGCTGCTAAACCTCCTTTCATGCAAAACCTTAAGGTCCTAGGTCATGTCCAAGGAAGCAAAGAAGGGTAAAAAGTCAATAATCGATAACTAAAACATGAATTGTACTACTTCTTACTAGCCATTACATCAACTTGGAAGCTTCTTCTATGGCCAGCTATGGTGCTTTTAGTGTCTCCGCGTACCGCAGCACGCTACATAGCTTTGCAGACGATAAATGTAACCGTTTCAGAGAGAAGAGCGGCCAATGTGACGATCTGGCTTTAAATCTATTCGATAACAAATGGTCAAAAACGGACGGATTTTTTAGGTTTTTAATACATATGAACCCTTTTCACAATCTCCCGTGCAACGCGACTGCTAGACGTTCTTTCATGCAATTCTTAAAGTCCTACCTCATGTCCAAGGCACCAATGAAGGGTACAAACTCAATAATCGATAACTAAAACTTGAATTGTACTGCTTCTTACTGGCTATTACATCAACTTAGTAGCTTCTTCTGAGTTCTACTATGGTGCATTTAGTGTCTCCGCGTACCGCACCACGCGACATACCTTTGCAGACGATAAATCTAACCGTTTCAGAGAGAAGAGCGGCCAATGTGACGAACTGGCTTTAAGTCGATTCGATAGCAAATGACGAAAACGGACGAATTTCTCAGGTTTTTACTGCATATGAACACCTTTCACATTCTCCCATGCAACGCGGCTGCTAGCCCTCCTTTCATGCAAAATCTTAAGGTCCCAGCTCATGCCCAAGGCCCCAAAGAAGGGTAAAAAGTCAATAATCGATAACTAAAACATGAATTGTACTACTTCTTATTAGCCATTACATCAACTTAGAAGCTTCTTCTATGGCCTGCTATGGTGCTTTTAGTGTCTCCGCGTACCGCAGCACGCTACATAGCTTTGCAGACGATAAATGTAACCGTTTCAGAGAGAAGAGCAGCCAATGTGACGATCTGGCTATAAATCTATTCGGTAACAAATGGTCAAAAGCGGACGGATTTTTTAGGTATTTAATACATATGAACCCTTTTCACAATCCCCCGTGCAACGCGACTGCTAGACGTTCTTTCATGCAAAATCTTAAGGTCCTACCTCATGTCCAAGGCACCAAAGAAGGGTAAAAAATCAATAATCGATAACTAAACTTGAATTGTACTGCTGCTTACTGGCTACTACATCAACTTAGAAGCTTCTTCTGAGTTCTACTATGGTGCTTTTAGTGTCTCCGCATACTGCAGCACGCGACATAGCTTTGCAGATGATAAATGTAACCGATTCAGAGAGAAGAGCGGCCAGTGTGACGAACTGGCTTTAAGTCGATTCGATAGCAAATGACGAAAACGGACGGATTTCTTAGGTTTTTACTGCATATGAACACCTTTCACAATGTCGCATGCAACGCGGCTGCTAGACCTCCTTTCATGCAAATCTTAAGGTCCTACCGCATGTCCAAGGCACCAAAGAAGGATACAAAGTCAATAACCGATAAATAAATCTATAATTGTACTGCTTCTTACTGGCTATTTTATCAACTTTGAAGCTTATTCTATGTTCTACTATGGTGCTTTTAGTCTCCGTATACCGCAGCACGCGACATAGCTTTGCAGACGATAAATGTAACCGTTTCAGAGAGAAGAGCGGCCAATGTGACGATCTGGCTTTAAGTCGATTCGATAACAAATGACGAAAACGGACGAATTTCTCAGGATTTTTACTGCATATGAACACCTTTCACATTCCCCCTTGCAACGCGGCTGCTAGCCCTCCTTTCATGCAAAATCATAAGGTCCCAGCTATAGCCCAAGACACCAAAGAAGGGTAAAAGGTCAATAATCGATAAATAAATCTTGAATCTTACTGCTTCTTACTGGCAATTACATCAACTTAGAAGTTTCTCCTGAGCTCTACTGTGGTGCTTTTAGTGTCTCCGCATACTGTAGCACGCGACATAGCTTTGCAGACGATAAATGTAACCGTTTCAGAGAGAAGAGCGGCCAATGTGACAATCTGGCCTCAAGTCGATTCGATAACAAATGGCGAAAATGGACGGATTTCTTAGGTTTTTACTGCATGTGAACACTTTTCACATTCGCCCATGCAACGCGGCTGCTAGTCCTTCTTTCATGCAAAATCTTAAGGTCCTAGCTCATGTCCAAGGCACCAAAGAAGGGTAAAAAGTCAATAATCGATGACTAAAACTTGAATTGTACTGCTTCTTACTGGCTATTACTTCAACATAGAAGCTTCTTCTGAGTTCTACTATGGTGCTTTTAGTGTCTCCGCATACCGCAACACGCGACATAGCTTTGCAGACGATAAATGTAACCGTTTCAGAGAGAAGAGCGGCCAATGTGACGATCTGGCTTTAAGTCGATTCGATAATAAATGGTCATAAACGGACGGATTTTTCAGGTTTTTACTTTATATGCACACTTTTCACATTCTCCCGTGCAACGCGGCTGCTAGCTTTCCTTTCATGCAAAATCATAAGGTCCCAGCTATAGCCCAAGACACCAAAGAAGGGTAAAAAGTCAATAATCGATAAATAAATCTTGAATTGTACTGCTTCTTACTGCCTATTAGATCAACTTTGAAGCTTCTTCTATGTTCTGCTATGGTGCTTTTAGTCTCCGCATACCGCAGCACGCGACATAGCTTGGCAGACGATAAATGTAATCGTTTCAGAGAGATAAGCGGCCAATATAACGATCTGGCTTTAAGTCGATCGATAAGAAATGGCGAAAAGGGACGGATTTCTCAGGTTTTTACTGCATATGAACACTTTTCACATTCGCCCATGCAACGCGGCTGCTAGTCCTCCTTTCATGCAAAATCGTAAGCTCCTAGCTCATGTCCAAGGCACCAAAGAATGGTAAAAAGTCAATAATAGATAACTAAATCTATAATTGTACTGCTTCTTACTGGCTATTTTATCAACTTAGAAGCTTATTCTATGTTCTACTGTGGTGCTTTTAGTCTCCGCATACCGCAGCACGCGACATAGCTTTGCAGACGATAAATGTAACCGTTTCAGAGAGAAGAGCGGCCAATGTGACGATCTGGCTTTAAGTCGATTCGATAGCAAATGACGAAAACGGCCGATTTTCTCAGGTTTGTACTAGATATCAAGAAATTTCACATTCTCCCGTGCAATTCGGCTGCTAGTCCTCCTTTCATGCAAAACCTTAAGGTCCTAGCTCATCTCCAAGCCACCAAAGCCGGCTAAAAATCAATAATCGATAACTAAAACTTGAATTGTACTGCTTCTTACTGGCAATTACATCAAATTAGAAGTTTCTTCCGAGCTCTACTGTGGTGCTTTTAGTGTCTCCGCATACTGCAGCACGCGACATAGCTTTGCAGACGATAAATGTAACCGTTTCAGAGAGAAGAGCGGCCAATGTGACGATCTGGCCTTAAGTCGATTCGATAACAAATGGCGAAAATGGACGGATTTCTCAGGTTTTTACTGCATATGAACACTTTTCACATTCGCCCATGCTACGCGGCTGCTAGTCCTCCTTTCATGCAAAATCTTAAGGTCCTAGTTCATGTCCAAGGCACCAAAGAAGCGTAAAAAGTCGATAATCGATAACTAAAACTTGAATTGTACTGCTTCTTACTGGCAATTACATCAACTTAGAAGTTTCTTCTGAGCTCTACTGTGGTGCTTTTAGTGTCTCCGCATACTGCAGCACGCGACATAGCTTTGCAGACGATAAATCAACCGTTTCAGAGGGAAGAGCGGCCAATGTGACGAACTGGCTTTAAGTCGATTCGATAGCAAATGACGGAAACGGACGAATTTCTTAGGTTTTTACTGCATATGAACGCCTTTCACATTCTCCCATGCAACGTGGCTGCTAGTCCTTCTTTCATGCAAAATCTTAAGGTCCCATCTCATGTCCAAAACACCAAAGAAGGGTACAAACTCAATAATCGTAACTAAAACTTGAATTGTACTGCTTCTTACTGGCTATTACATCAACTTAGAAGCTTCTTCTGAGTTCTACTATGGTGCTTTTAGTGTCTCCGCATACCGCACCACGCGACATACATTTGCAGACGATAAATGTAACCGTTTCAGAGAGAAGAGCGGCCAATGTGACGAACTGGCTTTAAGTCGATTCGATAGCAAATGACGAAAACGGACGAATTTCACAGGTTTTTACTGCATATGAACACCTTTCACATTCTCCCATGCAACGCGGCTGTTAGCCCTCCTTTCAAGCAAAATCATAAGGGCCCAGCTCAAGCCCAAGACACCAAAGAAGGGAAAAAAGTCAATAATCGATAAATAAATCTTGAATTGTACTGCTTCTTACTGGCTATTACATCAACTTAGAAGCTTCTTCTGTGTTCTACTATGGTGCTTTTAGTGTCTCCGCAAACTGCAGGACGAGACATCGCTTTGCAGACGATAAATGTAACCGTTTCAGAGAGAAGAGCGGCCAATGTGACGATCTGGCTTTAAGTCGATTCGATAATAAATGGTCAAAAACGGACGGATTTTCCAGGTTTTTACTATACATGAACACTTTTCACATTCTCCCGTGCAACGCGGCTGCTAGACCTCCTTTCATGCAAATCTTAAGGTCCTACCTCATGTCCAAGGCAACAAAGATGTGTAAAAAGTCAATAATCGATAACTAAAACTTGAATTGTACTGCTTCCTACTGGCTATTACATCATCTTAGAAGCTTCTTCTGTGTTCTACCATGGTGCTTTTAGTGTCTCTGGATACCTCAGCACGCGACATAGCTTTGCAGACGATAAATAAAACCGTTTCAGAGAGAAGAGCGGCCAATGTGACGATCTGGCTTTAAGTCGATTCGATAACAAATGACGAAAACGGACGGATTTCTCAGGTTTTTACTGCATATGAACATCTTTCACATTCTCCCATGCAACGCGGCTGCTAGTCCTTCTTTCATGCAAAATCGTAAGGTCCTAGCTCATGTCCAAGGCACCAAAGAATGGTACAAAGTCAATAATCGATAACTAAAACTGGAGTTGTACTGCTTCTTACTGGCTATTACATCACCTTATAAGCTTCTTCTGTGTTCTACTATGGTGCCTTTAGTGTCTTCGCATACCGCAGCACGCGACATACATTTGCAGACGATAAATTTAACCGTTTCAGAGAGAAGAGCTGCCAATGTGACGATCTGGCTTTAAGTCGCCCTAACCGCCGTCTGCTTCACGTCTGCTGTTCAGCGAGCTACCTTAATTTAAGTATTATCTGTATTTTTCTTACTTGTCACTTCTTCTTCTGCGTGTTTTTGCTTTTAGGAAGCTTTAATAGTAGAGTGCTATTAAGTGTTCCATAGATCTCGTGTTTGTTTTGAATACAGTCAGAGAGTCCCTTTAGTCAGCCATAGTGCTAGTAGTGCTAGTGTTTGTTTTCAATACCGTCCAGAGACAGGTAGTGCTATTTTCCTTGTTTCTACAAGAAGTGGTTAGCAATCACAGTTTAGTCAATAATCAACCGCCTTTAGTGAATTAGCAGTCTAGTTAAAAGTTGATTAACACTCTATAGTAAATTGATTTCTTAGGATGGATAGGATGTGTGGCTGCTGTGTACGGACGCAGGAGGAGCTGGCCACTCTTCGCGAACAGCTGAGCGTGTTGATGGCCGCGGTCAGCCGTCGTCAGGCTGCTGCCTCGGAGTGTAGCGGCAGTGGGGAGTCTGGTGCGTCGCATGGTGCACCCCAGGTGTTAGATGCTTCACCCACTGTCCCTGCTGTCGAGACATCTTCGCGGGTACCGGGCGCGGTTGGGCCACCCTCTTCTCAAGGGGAGTGGCGGGTTCAGCGGCGTTCGCGGCGCACGAGGCGGAGGGTCAATGTGGAGGCTGGCCGTGTGGCATCGCCCGCTCTGCCTGTGAGTGACATGTGGCTGCTCCTTCAGCAAGGTCCGAGCAGGCACACGGGGGGAGGGGTTTATTAGTTATTGGGAGCTCCAACGTTAGGCGGGTGATGGAGCCCCTTAGGGAAATAGCGGAAAGGTCGGGGAGGAAGGCCAGTGTTCACTCTGTCTGCTTGCCGGGGGGTCTCATCCGAGATGTGGAGGAGGCCCTACCGGTGGCGATAGAGAGCACTGGGTGCATCCGACTGCAAATTGTTGCTCATGTCGGCACCAATGACTCTTGCCGTCTGGGTTCAGAGGTCATCCTCATTTCGTACAGGCGGTTGGCGGATTTTATGAAGGCAGAAAGCCTCGCTCGCGGGGTGGAATCAGAGCTAACTATTTGTAGTATCGTTCCGAGAACCGATCGCGGTCCTCTGGTTTGGAGCCGAGTGGAAGGCTTAAACCAGAGGCTCAGACGATTCTGCGGAGAGCTGGGGTGCAAATTTCTCGACCTCCGCTATCGGGTGGAGAAATGTAGGGTCCCCCTGAATAGGTCAGGCGTGCACTACACGCCGGAAGCGGCTACGAGGGTAGCGGAGTACGTGTGGAGTGCACATGGGTTTTTTTTAGGTTAGAGAATTCCCTCCCTAGGCCCGACAAGACGCCTCCTGAGACGCGGCAAGGCAGGAGTAGGCAAAATGCAACAAGGAATAACAATATTAATGTGCTAATAGTAAACTGCAGGAGCGTCTATAGAAAGGTCCCAGAACTGCTCTCATTAATAAACGGTCACAACGCCCATATAGTACTAGGAACAGAAAGTTGGCTGAAACCAGACGTAAACAGTAATGAAATACTAAACTCTGATTGGAATGTATACCGCAGAGATAGGCTGGACAGTGAAGGGGGAGGCGTGTTTATAGCGATAAGAAGTGCAATAGTATCGAAGGAAATTGACGGAGATTCGAATTGTGAAATGATTTGGGTGAAGGTCACGGTTAAAGCAGGCTCAGACATGGTAATTGGATGTCTCTATAGGCCCCCGGGCTCAGCAGCTGTTGTGGCTCAGCACCTGAAGAATAATTTGGAAAATATTTCGAGTAGATTTCCCCACCATGTTATAGTTCTGGGTGGAGATTTTAATTTGCCGGATATAGACTGGGAGACTCAAACGTTCATAACGGGTGGCAGGGACAAAGAATCCAGTGAAATATTTTTAAGTGCTTTATCTGAAAACTACCTTGAGCAGTTAAACAGAAAACAGACTAGTGGCGATAATATATTAGACCTTCTGGTGACAAACAGACCCGAACTATTTGAATCAGTTAATGCAGAACAGGGAATCAGCGATCATAAAGCGGTTACTGCATCGATGATTTCAGCCGTAAATAGAAATATTAAAAAAGGTAGGAAGATTTTTCTGTTTAGCAAAAGTGACAAAAAGCAGATTACAGAGTACCTGACGGCTCTACACAAAAGTTTTGTCTCAAGTGCAGATAGTGTTGAGGATCAGTGGACAAAGTTCAAAACCATGGTACAATATGCGTTAGATGAGTATGTGCCAAGCAAGATCGTAAGAGATGGAAAAGAGCCACCGTGGTACAACAACCGAGTTAGAAAACTGCTGCGGAAGCAAAGGGAACTTCACAGCAAACATAAACATAGCCAAAGCCTTGCAGACAAACAAAAATTACGCGAAGCGAAATGTAGTGTGAGGAGGGCTATGCGAGAGGCTTTCAATGAATTCGAAAGTAAAGTTCTATGTACTGACTTGGCAGAAAATCCCAAGAAATTTTGGTCCTATGTCAAAGCGGTAGGTGGATCAAAACAAAATGTCCAGACACTCTGTGACCAAAATGGTACTGAAACAGAGGATGACAGACTAAAGGCCGAAATACTAAATGTCTTCTTCCAAAGCTGTTTCACAGAGGAAGACTGCACTGTGCTTCCTTCTCTAGATTGTCGCACAGTTGACAAAATGGTAGATATCGAAGTAGACGACAGAGGGATAGAAAAACAATTAAAATCGCTCAAAAGAGGAAAGGCCGCTGGTCCTGATGGGATACCAGTTCGATTTTACACAGAGTACGCGAAGGAACTTGCCCCCCTTCTTGCAGCGGTGTACCGTAGGTCTCTAGAAGAGCGAAGCGTTCCAAAGGATTGGAAAAGGGCACAGGTCATCCCCGTTCTCAAGAAGGGACGTCGAACAGATGTGCAGAACTATAGACCTATATCTCTAACGTCGATCAGTTGTAGAATTTTGGAACACGTATTATGTTCGAGTATAATGACTTTTCTGGAGACTAGGTATCTACTCTGTAGGAATCAGCATGGGTTTCGAAAAAGACGATCGTGTGAAACCCAGCTCGCGCTATTCGTCCACGAGACTCAGAGGGCCTTAGACACGGGTTCACAGGTAGATGCCGTGTTTCTTGACTTCCGCAAGGCGTTTGACACAGTTCCCAACAGTCGTTTAATGAACAAAGTAAGAGCATACGGACTATCAGATCAATTGTGTGATTGGATTGAGGAGTTCCTAGATAACAGAACGCAGCACGTCATTCTCAATGGAGAGAAGTCTTCCGAAGTAAGAGTGATTTCAGGTGTGTCGCAGGGGAGTGTCATAGGACCGTTGCTATTCACAGTATACATAAATGACCTGGTGGATGACATCGGAAGTTCACTGAGGCTTTTTGCAGATGATGCTGTGGTGTATCGAGAGGTTGCAACAGTGGAAAATTGTACTGAAATGCAGGAGGATCTGCAGCGAATTGACGCATGGTGCAGGGAATGGCAATTGAATCTCAATGTAGCGAAGTGTAATGTGATGCGAATACATAGAAAGATAGGTCCCTTATCATTTAGCTACAAAATAGCAGGTCAGCAACTGGAAGCAGTTAATTCCATAAATTATCTGGGAGTACGCATTAGGAGTGATTTAAAATGGAATGGTCATATAAAGTTGCTCGTCGGTAAAGCAGATGCCAGACTGAGATTCATTGGAAGAATCCTAAGGAAATGCAATCCGACAACAAAGGAAGTAGGTTACAGTACGCTTGTTCGCCCAATGCTTGAATACTGCTCAGCAGTGTGGGATCCGCACCAGGTAGGGTTGATAGAAGAGATAGAGAAGATCCAACGGAGAGCAGCGCGCTTCGTTACAGGATCATTTAGTAATTACGAAAGCGTTACGGAGATGATAGATAAACTCCAGTGGAAGACTCTGCAGGAGTGACGCTCAGTGGCTCGGTACGGGCATTTGTTAAAGTTTCGAGAACATACCATCACCGAATAGTCAAGCAGTATATTGCTCCCTCCTACGTATATCTCGCGAAGAGACCATGAGGATAAAATCGGAGAGATTAGAGCCCACACAGAAGCATACCGACAATCCTTCTTTCCACGTACAATACGAGACTGGAATACAAGGGAGAACCGATAGAGGTACTCAGGGTACCCTCCGCCACACACCGTCAGGTGGCTTGCGGAGTACGGATGTAGATGTAGATGTAGATGTAGAAGTCGATTCGATAACAAATGACGAAAACGGACGGATTTCTCAGGTTTTTACTACATATGATGATTTTTCACATTCTCCCGTGCAACGCGGCTGCTAGTCCTCCTTTCATGCAAAATCTTAAGGTCCTAGTTCATCTGTGTTTAACTATGGTGCTTTTAGTATCTCCGCATACCGCAGCACACGTCATAGTTTTGCAGACGTTAAATGTAACCGTTTCAGAGAGAAGAGCGGACAATGAGACGATCTGGCTTTAATTCAATTCGATAAGGAATGACGAAAACGGACGGATTTCTCAGGTTTTTTCTACATATGAACACATTTCACATTCTCCCGTGCAACGCGGCTGCTAGTCCTTCTTTCATGCAAAATCTTAAGGTCCTAGCTCATTCCAAGGCACGAACGAAGGTTAGAAAGTCTATATTCGATAATCAAAACTTGAATTGTACTGCTTCTTACTGGCTATTACATCAACTTAGAAGCTTCTATTGTGTTCTACTATGGTTCTTTTAGTGTCTCCGTATACCGCAGCACGCTACATAGCTTTGCACACGATTATTGTAACCGTTTCAGAGATAAGAGCAGCCAATGGGACGATCTGGCTTTAATTCGATTTGGTAGCAAATGACGTAAACGGAAGAATTTCATTCAAAATCTTAAGGTCCTAGCTTATGTCCAAGGCACCAAAGAATGGTACAAAGTCAATAATCGATAACTAAAACTGGAGTTGTACTGCTTCTTACTGGCTATTACATCACCTTATAAGCTTCTTCTGTGTTCTACTATGG
The DNA here is from genome assembly GCF_023897955.1 of Schistocerca gregaria. Lineage (NCBI taxonomy): Eukaryota > Metazoa > Arthropoda > Insecta > Orthoptera > Acrididae > Schistocerca > Schistocerca gregaria. The sequence continues at coordinate 156,456,432 of NC_064930.1, read as the reverse complement.
TGCCTTTAGTGTCTTCGCATACCGCAGCACGCGACATACATTTGCAGACGATAAATTTAACCGTTTCAGAGAGAAGAGCTGCCAATGTGACGATCTGGCTTTAAGTCGCCCTAACCGCCGTCTGCTTCACGTCTGCTGTTCAGCGAGCTACCTTAATTTAAGTATTATCTGTATTTTTCTTACTTGTCACTTCTTCTTCTGCGTGTTTTTGCTTTTAGGAAGCTTTAGTAGTAGAGTGCTATTAAGTGTTCCATAGATCTCGTGTTTGTTTTGAATACAGTCAGAGAGTCCCTTTAGTCAGCCATAGTGCTAGTAGTGCTAGTGTTTGTTTTCAATACCGTCCAGAGACAGGTAGTGCTATTTTCCTTGTTTCTACAAGAAGTGGTTAGCAATCACAGTTTAGTCAATAATCAACCGCCTTTAGTGAATTAGCAGTCTAGTTAAAAGTTGATTAACACTCTATAGTAAATTGATTTCTTAGGATGGATAGGATGTGTGGCTGCTGTGTACGGACGCAGGAGGAGCTGGCCACTCTTCGCGAACAGCTGAGCGTGTTGATGGCCGCGGTCAGCCGTCGTCAGGCTGCTGCCTCGGAGTGTAGCGGCAGTGGGGAGTCTGGTGCGTCGCATGGTGCACCCCAGGTGTTAGATGCTTCACCCACTGTCCCTGCTGTCGAGACATCTTCGCGGGTACCGGGCGCGGTTGGGCCACCCTCTTCTCAAGGGGAGTGGCGGGTTCAGCGGCGTTCGCGGCGCACGAGGCGGAGGGTCAATGTGGAGGCTGGCCGTGTGGCATCGCCCGCTCTGCCTGTGAGTGACATGTGGCTGCTCCTTCAGCAAGGTCCGAGCAGGCACACGGGGGGAGGGGTTTATTAGTTATTGGGAGCTCCAACGTTAGGCGGGTGATGGAGCCCCTTAGGGAAATAGCGGAAAGGTCGGGGAGGAAGGCCAGTGTTCACTCTGTCTGCTTGCCGGGGGGTCTCATCCGAGATGTGGAGGAGGCCCTACCGGTGGCGATAGAGAGCACTGGGTGCATCCGACTGCAAATTGTTGCTCATGTCGGCACCAATGACTCTTGCCGTCTGGGTTCAGAGGTCATCCTCATTTCGTACAGGCGGTTGGCGGATTTTATGAAGGCAGAAAGCCTCGCTCGCGGGGTGGAATCAGAGCTAACTATTTGTAGTATCGTTCCGAGAACCGATCGCGGTCCTCTGGTTTGGAGCCGAGTGGAAGGCTTAAACCAGAGGCTCAGACGATTCTGCGGAGAGCTGGGGTGCAAATTTCTCGACCTCCGCTATCGGGTGGAGAAATGTAGGGTCCCCCTGAATAGGTCAGGCGTGCACTACACGCCGGAAGCGGCTACGAGGGTAGCGGAGTACGTGTGGAGTGCACATGGGGTTTTTTTAGGTTAGAGAATTCCCTCCCTAGGCCCGACAAGACGCCTCCTGAGACGCGGCAAGGCAGGAGTAGGCAAAATGCAACAAGGAATAACAATATTAATGTGCTAATAGTAAACTGCAGGAGCGTCTATAGAAAGGTCCCAGAACTGCTCTCATTAATAAACGGTCACAACGCCCATATAGTACTAGGAACAGAAAGTTGGCTGAAACCAGACGTAAACAGTAATGAAATACTAAACTCTGATTGGAATGTATACCGCAGAGATAGGCTGGACAGTGAAGGGGGAGGCGTGTTTATAGCGATAAGAAGTGCAATAGTATCGAAGGAAATTGACGGAGATTCGAATTGTGAAATGATTTGGGTGAAGGTCACGGTTAAAGCAGGCTCAGACATGGTAATTGGATGTCTCTATAGGCCCCCGGGCTCAGCAGCTGTTGTGGCTCAGCACCTGAAGAATAATTTGGAAAATATTTCGAGTAGATTTCCCCACCATGTTATAGTTCTGGGTGGAGATTTTAATTTGCCGGATATAGACTGGGAGACTCAAACGTTCATAACGGGTGGCAGGGACAAAGAATCCAGTGAAATATTTTTAAGTGCTTTATCTGAAAACTACCTTGAGCAGTTAAACAGAAAACAGACTAGTGGCGATAATATATTAGACCTTCTGGTGACAAACAGACCCGAACTATTTGAATCAGTTAATGCAGAACAGGGAATCAGCGATCATAAAGCGGTTACTGCATCGATGATTTCAGCCGTAAATAGAAATATTAAAAAAGGTAGGAAGATTTTTCTGTTTAGCAAAAGTGACAAAAAGCAGATTACAGAGTACCTGACGGCTCTACACAAAAGTTTTGTCTCAAGTGCAGATAGTGTTGAGGATCAGTGGACAAAGTTCAAAACCATGGTACAATATGCGTTAGATGAGTATGTGCCAAGCAAGATCGTAAGAGATGGAAAAGAGCCACCGTGGTACAACAACCGAGTTAGAAAACTGCTGCGGAAGCAAAGGGAACTTCACAGCAAACATAAACATAGCCAAAGCCTTGCAGACAAACAAAAATTACGCGAAGCGAAATGTAGTGTGAGGAGGGCTATGCGAGAGGCTTTCAATGAATTCGAAAGTAAAGTTCTATGTACTGACTTGGCAGAAAATCCCAAGAAATTTTGGTCCTATGTCAAAGCGGTAGGTGGATCAAAACAAAATGTCCAGACACTCTGTGACCAAAATGGTACTGAAACAGAGGATGACAGACTAAAGGCCGAAATACTAAATGTCTTCTTCCAAAGCTGTTTCACAGAGGAAGACTGCACTGTGCTTCCTTCTCTAGATTGTCGCACAGTTGACAAAATGGTAGATATCGAAGTAGACGACAGAGGGATAGAAAAACAATTAAAATCGCTCAAAAGAGGAAAGGCCGCTGGTCCTGATGGGATACCAGTTCGATTTTACACAGAGTACGCGAAGGAACTTGCCCCCCTTCTTGCAGCGGTGTACCGTAGGTCTCTAGAAGAGCGAAGCGTTCCAAAGGATTGGAAAAGGGCACAGGTCATCCCCGTTCTCAAGAAGGGACGTCGAACAGATGTGCAGAACTATAGACCTATATCTCTAACGTCGATCAGTTGTAGAATTTTGGAACACGTATTATGTTCGAGTATAATGACTTTTCTGGAGACTAGGTATCTACTCTGTAGGAATCAGCATGGGTTTCGAAAAAGACGATCGTGTGAAACCCAGCTCGCGCTATTCGTCCACGAGACTCAGAGGGCCTTAGACACGGGTTCACAGGTAGATGCCGTGTTTCTTGACTTCCGCAAGGCGTTTGACACAGTTCCCAACAGTCGTTTAATGAACAAAGTAAGAGCATACGGACTATCAGATCAATTGTGTGATTGGATTGAGGAGTTCCTAGATAACAGAACGCAGCACGTCATTCTCAATGGAGAGAAGTCTTCCGAAGTAAGAGTGATTTCAGGTGTGTCGCAGGGGAGTGTCATAGGACCGTTGCTATTCACAGTATACATAAATGACCTGGTGGATGACATCGGAAGTTCACTGAGGCTTTTTGCAGATGATGCTGTGGTGTATCGAGAGGTTGCAACAGTGGAAAATTGTACTGAAATGCAGGAGGATCTGCAGCGAATTGACGCATGGTGCAGGGAATGGCAATTGAATCTCAATGTAGCGAAGTGTAATGTGATGCGAATACATAGAAAGATAGGTCCCTTATCATTTAGCTACAAAATAGCAGGTCAGCAACTGGAAGCAGTTAATTCCATAAATTATCTGGGAGTACGCATTAGGAGTGATTTAAAATGGAATGGTCATATAAAGTTGCTCGTCGGTAAAGCAGATGCCAGACTGAGATTCATTGGAAGAATCCTAAGGAAATGCAATCCGACAACAAAGGAAGTAGGTTACAGTACGCTTGTTCGCCCAATGCTTGAATACTGCTCAGCAGTGTGGGATCCGCACCAGGTAGGGTTGATAGAAGAGATAGAGAAGATCCAACGGAGAGCAGCGCGCTTCGTTACAGGATCATTTAGTAATTACGAAAGCGTTACGGAGATGATAGATAAACTCCAGTGGAAGACTCTGCAGGAGTGACGCTCAGTGGCTCGGTACGGGCATTTGTTAAAGTTTCGAGAACATACCATCACCGAATAGTCAAGCAGTATATTGCTCCCTCCTACGTATATCTCGCGAAGAGACCATGAGGATAAAATCGGAGAGATTAGAGCCCACACAGAAGCATACCGACAATCCTTCTTTCCACGTACAATACGAGACTGGAATACAAGGGAGAACCGATAGAGGTACTCAGGGTACCCTCCGCCACACACCGTCAGGTGGCTTGCGGAGTACGGATGTAGATGTAGATGTAGATGTAGAAGTCGATTCGATAACAAATGACGAAAACGGACGGATTTCTCAGGTTTTTACTACATATGATGATTTTTCACATTCCCCCGTGCAACGCGGCTGCTAGTCCTCCTTTCATGCAAAATCTTAAGGTCCTAGTTCATGTCCAAGGCACCAAAGAAGCGTAAAAAGTCAATAATCGATAACTAAAACTTGAATTGTACTGCTTCTTAATGGCAATTACATCAACTTAGAAGTTTCTTCTGAGCTCTACTGTGGTGCTTTTAGTGTCTCCGCATACCGACGGACGCGACATAGCTTTGCAGTCGATAAATGCAACCGTTTCAGAGAGAAGAGCGGCCAATGTGACGAACTGGCTTTAAGTCGATTCGATAGCAAATGACGAAAACGGACGAATTTCTTAGGTTTTTACTGCATATGAACACCTTTCACATTCTCCCATGCAACGCGGCTGTTAGCCCTCCTTTCATGCAAAATCTTAAGGTCCTAGCTCATGCCCAAGGCACCAAAGAAGGGTAAAAAGTCAATAATCGATAACTAAAACTTGAATTGTACTGCTTCTTACTGGCTATTACATCAACATAGAAGCTTCTTCTGAGTTCTACTATGGTGCTTTTAGTGTCTCCGCATACCGCAACACGCGACATAGCTTTGCAGACGATAAATGTAACCGTTTCAGAGAGAAGAGCGGCATATGTGACGATCTGGCTTTAAGTCGATTCGATAATTAATGGTCAAAAACGAACGGATTTTTCAGGTTTTTACTACATATGAACACTTTTCACATTCTCCCGTCCAACGCTTCTGCTAGTCCTCTTTTCATGCAAAATCTTAAGGTCCTAGCTCATGTCCAAGGCACCAAAGCCAGCTAAAAAGGCAATAATCTATAACTAAAACTTGAATTGTATAACTTCTTACTGGTTATTATATCAACTTAGAAGCTTTATCTGTGTTTAACTATGGTGCATTTAGTGTTCCCGCATACCGCAACACGCGATATATTTCTGCAGACTATAAATGTAACTGTTTCAGAGAGAAGAGCGGCTATTGTGACGATCTGGCTTTAAGGCGATTGGATAACAAATGAAGAAAACTGACGGATTTCTCAGGTTTTTACTACATATGAACACCTCTCACATTCTCACGTGCAACGCGGCTGCTAGTCCTCATTTCATGCAAAATCTTAAGGTCCTAGCACATGTCCAAAGCCCCCAAAATGATAAACATCAATATTCGATAACAAAAACAGGAATTGTACTGCTTCCTACTGGCTATTACAACAACTTAGAAGCTTCATCTGTGGTCTACTATCGTGCTTTTAGTGTCTCCGAATACCGCAGCACGCGACATAGCTTTGCAGACGATAAATGTAACCGTTTCAGAGACAAGAGCGTCCAACGTGACGATCTGGCTTTAAGCCTATTCGATAACAAATGACGAAAACGGACGGATTTCTGAGGTTTTTACTACATATTAACCCTTTTCACATTCTCCCGTGACACGTGGCTGCCAGTCCTCCTTTCTTGCAAAATCTTAATGTCCTAGATCATGTCCAACGCACCAAAGAATGATAAACGTCAATATTCGATAACCAAAACTTGAATTTTACTGCTTCTTACTGGCTATTACACAAACTTAGAAGCTTCTTCTCTGTTCTACTATGGTGCTTTTAGTGTCTCCGCATACCGCAGCACGCGACATAGCCTTACGGACCGAACATGTAGCCGTTTCAGAGAGAAGAGCGGCCAATGTGAAGATCTGGCTTTAAGTCGATTCGATAATAAATGAAGAAAACGGAAGGATATCTCAGGTTTTTACTACATATGAACACTTTTCACATTCTCCCGTGCACTGCGGCAGCTAGTCCTCCTTTCATGGAAAATCTTAACATCCTAGCTCGAGTACAAGGCACCAAAGCCAGCTAAAACGGCAATAATCTATAACTAAAACTTGAATTGTATAACTTCTTACTGGTTATTATATTAACTTAGAAGCTTCATCTGTGTTTAACTATGGTGATTTTAGTGTCTCCGCATACAGCAACACGCGACATATCTTTGCAGACGATAAATGTAACCGTTTCAGAGAGAAGAGCGGCCAAATTGACGATCTGGCTTTAAGTCGATTCGATAGCAAATGACGAAAACGGACGAATTTCTTAGGTTTTTACTGCATATGAACACCTTTCACATTCTCCCATGCAACGCGGCTGTTAGCCCTCCTTTCATGCAAAATCTTAAGGTCCTAGCTCATGCCCAAGGCACCAAAGAAGGGTAAAAAGTCAATAATCGATAACTAAAACTTGAATTGTACTGCTTCTCACTGGCTATTACATCAACATAGAAGCTTCTTCTGAGTTCTACTATGGTGCTTTTAGTGTCTCCGCATACCGCAACACGCGACATAGCTTTGCAGACGATAAATGTAACCGTTTCAGAGAGAAGAGCGGCATATGTGACGATCTGGCTTTAAGTCGATTCGATAATAAATGGTCAAAAACGAACGGATTTTTCAGGTTTTTACTATATATGAACACTTTTCACATTCTCCCGTGCAACGCGGCTGCTAGTCCGCTTTTCATGCATAATCTTAAGGTCCGAGCTCATGCACAAGGCACCAAAGCCAGCTAAAAAGTCAATAATCTATAACTAAAACTTGAATTGTACTGCTTCTTACTGTATATTACATCAACTTAGGAGCTTCTTCTGTGTTCTACTTTGTTGCTTTTAGTGTCTCCGCATACCGCAGTAAGCAACATAACTCTGCAGATGATAAATGTAACCGATTCAGAGAGAAGAGCGGTCATTGTGACGATATGGCTTTAAGTCAAATCGATAAGAAATGACAAAAACGGACGGATTTCTGAGGTTTTTACTACATATTAACCCTTTTCACATTCTCCCGTGAAACGCGGCGGCCAGTCCTCCTTTCATGCAAAATCTTAAGGTACTAGCTCATGTCCAAGGCACCAAAGCCGACTAAGAAGTCAATAATCTATAACTAAAACTTGAATTGTACTACTCCTTACTGGTTATTATATCAACTTAGAAGCTTTATCTGTGTTTAACTATGGTGCTTTTAGTATCTCCGCATACCGCAGGACACGTCATAGTTTTGCAGACGTTAAATGTAACCGTTTCAGAGAGAAGAGCGGACAATGAGACGATCTGGCTTTAATTCAATTCGATAAGGAATGACGAAAACGGACGGATTTCTCAGGTTTTTTCTACATATGAACACATTTCACATTCTCCCGTGCAACGCGGCTGCTAGTCCTTCTTTCATGCAAAATCTTAAGGTCCTAGCTCATTCCAAGGCACGAACGAAGGTTAGAAAGTCTATATTCGATAATCAAAACTTGAATTGTACTGCTTCTTACTGGCTATTACATCAACTTAGAAACTTCTATTGTGTTCTACTATGGTTCTTTTAGTGTCTCCGTATACCGCAGCACGCTACATAGCTTTGCACACGATTATTGTAACCGTTTCAGAGATAAGAGCAGCCAATGGGACGATCTGGCTTTAATTCGATTTGGTAGCAAATGACGTAAACGGAAGAATTTCTCAGGTTTTTACTACATATGAACGCTTTTCACATTCTCCCGTGCAACGCGGCTGCTAGTCCTCCTTTCATTCAAAATCTTAAGGTCCTAGCTTATGTCCAAGGCACCAAATCCAGCTAAAAAGGCAATAATCTATAACTAAAACTTGAATTGTATAACTTCTTACTGGTTATTATATCATCTTAGAAGCTTCATCTGTGTTTAACTATGGTTCTTTTAGTGTCTCCGCATACCGCAACATGCGACATATCTTTGCTGACGATAAATGTAACCGTTTCAGAGAGAAGAGCGGCCATTGTGACGATCTGGCTTTAAGTCGATTCGATAACAAATGACGAAAACGGACAGATATCTCAGGTTTTTTCTACATATGAACACTTTTCACATTCTCCCGTCCAACGCGGCTGCTAGTCCTCCTTTCATGCAAAATCTTAAGGTAATAGCACATATCCAAGGCACCAAAGCCGTGTAAAAAGTCAATATTCGACAACAAAAACTTGAATTGTACTACACCTTACTGATTGTTATATCAACATAGAAGCTTCATCTGTGTTTAACTATGGTGCTTTTAGTGTCTCCGCTTACCGCAGCACGCGACATAGCTTTGCAGACGATAAATGTAACCGTTTCAGAGAGAAGAGCGGCCATTGTGACGATCTGGCTTTAAGTCGAATCGATAACAAATGACGAAAACGGACAGATATCTCAGGTTTTTTCTACATATATCTCAAGTTTTTACCACATATGAACACTTTTCACATTCTCCCGTGCAACGCGGCTGCTAGTCCTCTTTTCATGCAAATTCTTAAGGTCCTAGCTCATGTCCAAGGCACCAAAGCCAGCTAAAAAGGCAATAATCTATAACTAATACTTGACTTGTATAACTTCTTACTGGTTATTATATCATCTTAGAAGCTTCATCTGTGTTTAACTATGGTTCTTTTAGTGTCTCCGCATACCGCAACACGCGACACATCTTTGCAGACAATAAATGTAACCGTTTCAGAGAGAAGTGCGGCCAATGTGACGATCTTGCCTTAAGGCGATTGGATAACAAATGACGAAAACGGACTGATTTCTCAGGTTTTTACGACATATGAACACTTTTCAGAATTTCCCGTGCAACGCGGCTGCTAGTCCTTCTTTCATGCTAAATCTTAAGGTCCTAGCTCATCCAAAGCCGCCAATGAAGGGTAGAAAGTCTATATTCGATAACAAAAACTTCAATTGTACTGCTTCTTACTGGCTATTACATCAACTTCGAAGCTTCTCTGTGTTCTACTATGGTTTTTTAGTGTCTCCGCATACCGCAGCACGCGACATAGTTTTGCAGACGATAAATGTAACCGTTTCAGAGAGCAGAGCGGCCAACGTGACGATCTGGCTTTAAGTCGGTCTACAACAAATGACGAAAACGGACGTATTTCTGAGGTTTTTACTACATATTAACCCTTTTCATATTCTTCCGTGCCACGTGGCTGCCAGTCCTTCTTTCATGCAAAATCTTAAGGACCTAGCTCATGTCCAATGCACCAAAGCCGACTAATAAGTCAATATTCGATAACTAAAACTTGAATTGTACTACTCCTTACTGATTATTATATCAACTTAGAAGCTTCATCTGCGTTTAACTATGGTGCTTTTAGTATCTCCGCATACCGCAGCACGCGACATAGTTTTGCAGACGTTAAATGTAACCGTTTCAGAGAGAAGAGCGGGCAATGAGACGATCTGGCTTTAATTCATTTCGATAATAAATGACGAAAACGGACGGATTTCTCAGGTTTTTTCTACATATGAACACATTTCACATTCTCCCGTGCAACGCGGCTGCTAGTCCTTCAATCATGCAAAATCTTAAGGTCCTAGCTCATTCCAAGGCACGAACGAAGGTCAGAAAGTTTATATTCGATAACCAAAACTTCTATTGTACTGCTTCTTACTGGCTATTACATCAACTTAGAAGCTTCTCCTGTGTTCTACTATGGTTCTTTTAGTGTCTCCGCATACCGCAGCACGCGACATAGTTTTGCAGACGATAAATGTAACCGTTTCAGAGAGAAGAGCGGCAAATGTGACAATCTGGCTTGAAGTCGAATCGATAACAAATGACGAAAACGGACGTATTTCTCAGGTTTTTACTACATATGAACACTTTTCACATTCTCCCGTGCAACGCGGCTGCTAGTTCTCCTTTCATGCAAAATCTTAAGGTCCAAGCTCATATCCAAGTCACCAAAGCCGTGTAAAAAGACAATATTCGATAACTAAAACTTAAATTTTACTGCTTCTTACTGGCTATTACATCACCTTAGAAGCTTCTTCTGTGTTCTACTATGGTGCATTTAGTGTCTCCGCATACCGCAGCACGTGACATAGCTTTGCAGACGATAAATGTAACCGTTTCAGAGAGAAGAGCGGCCAATGTGACGCTCTGGCTTTAAGTCGATTCGATAACAAATGACGAAAACAAACGGATTTCTCAGGTTTTTTCTACATATGAACACTTTTCACCTTCTCCCGTGCAACGCGGCTGCTAGTCCTCCTTTCATGCAAAAGCTGAAGGTCCTAGCTCATGTCCAAGGCACCAAAGCCAGCTAAAAAGTCAATAATCTATAACTAAAAATTGAATTGTATAACTTCTTACTGGTTATTATATCAACTTAGAAGCTTCATCTGTGTTCAACTATGGTGCTTTTAGTGTCTCCGTATACCGCAACACGCGACATAGCTTTGCAGACGATAAATGTAACCGTTTCAGAGAGAAGAGCGGCCAATGTGACGATTTGGCTTTAAGGCGATTCGATAACAAATGACGAAAACGGAAGGATTTCTCAGGTTTTTACTACATATGAACACTTTTCACATTCTCAAGTGCAAAATCTTAAGGTCCAAGCTCATTCCAAGGCATCAAAGAAGGGTAGAAAGTCAATATTCGATAATTAAATCTTGAATTTTACTGCTTCTTACTGGCTATTACATCAACTTAGAAGCTTCTTCTGTGTTCTGCTATGGTGCTTTTAGTGTATCCGCATACCGCAGCACGCGACATAGCTTTGCAGACGATAAATGTAACCGTTTCAGAGAGAAGAGCGGCCAATGTGACGCTCTGGCTTTAAGTCGATTCGATAACAAATGACGAAAACGGACGGATTTCTCAGGTTTTTTTCTACATATGAACACTTTTCACATTCTCCCGTGCAACTCTGCTGCTAGTCCTCCTTTCATGCAACATCTTAATGTCGTAGATCATGTCCAAGGCACCAACGAACGATAAACGTCAATATTCGATAACAAAAACTGTAATTGTACTGCTTCTTACTTGCTATTACATCAACTTAGAAGCTTCTTCTGTGGTCTACCATCGTGCTTTTAGTGTCTCAGAATACCGCAGCACGCGACATAGCTTTGCAGACGATAAATGTAACCGTTTCAGAGAGAAGAGCGGCCAACGTGACGATCTGGCTTTAAGTCGATTCGATAACAAATGACGAAATCGGATGGATATCTCAGGGTTTTACTACATATGAACACTTTTCACATTCTCCCGTGACACGCGGCTGCCAGTCCTCCTTTCATGCAAAATCTTAAGGTCGTAGCTGATGTGCAATGCACCAAAGCCGGCTAAGAAGTGAATAATCGAAAACTAAAACTTGAATTGTACTACTCCTTACTGGTTATTATATCAACTTATAAGCCTCATCTGTGTTTAACTATGGTGCTTTTAGTGTCTCCGCACACCGCAGCACGCGACATAGCTTTGCAGACGATAAATGTAGCCGTTTCAGAGAGAAGACCGGCCAATGAGACGATCTCGCTTTAATTAGATTCGGTAACAAATGACGAAAACGGACGGATTTCCAGGTTTTTGCTACATATGAACACTTTTCTCAAAATCCCGTGCAACGCGGCTGCTATTCCTCCTTTCATGCAAAATCTTATGGTCCTACCTCATTCCAAGACACCAAATAAAGGTAGAAATTCAATATTCGATAACTAAAACTTGAATTGTACTGCTTCTTACTGGCTATTACATCAACTTATAAGCTTCTTCTTTGTTACACTGTGGCTCTTTTAGTGTCTCCGCATACCGCAGCACGCGACATAGCTTTGCAGACGATAATTCTAACCGTTTCAGAGAGAAGAGCGGCCAATGTGACGATTTGGCTTTAAGTCGACACGATAGCAAATAACGAAAACGGACGGATTTCTGAGGTTTTTACTACATATGAACCCTTTTCACATTCTGCCGTGACACGCGGCTGCCTGTCCTCCTTTCATGCAAAATCTTAAGGTCCTAGCTCATGTCCAAGGCACCAAAGAAGAGTAAAAAGTCAACATTCATTAACTATAACGTGAATTGTACTGCTTCTTACTGGCTATTACATCAACTTAGAGGCTTCTTCTGTGTTCTACTATGGTCGTTTTAGTGTTTCCGCATACCGCAGCACGTGACATAGCTTTGCAGACAGTAAAAGTAACCATTTCAGAGAGAAGAGTGGCCAATGAAACGATCTAGCTTTAAGTCGATTCGATAACAAATGACGGAAACGGATGGATTTCTAGGGTTCTTACTACATATGAACAATTTTTACATTCTCCCGTGCAACGCGGCTGCTAGTCTTCCTTTGATGCACAATCTTAAGGTCCTAGCTTATGTCCAAAGCACCAAAGAAGGGTAAAAAGTCAATATTCGATAACTAAAACTTGAATTTTACTGCTTCTTACTCGCTATTTTATGAACATAGAAGCTTCTTCTGTTTTCTGCTATGATGCTTTTATTGTCTCCGCATACAACAGCACGCGACATAGCTCTGCAAACGATAAATGTAACCGTTTCAGAGAGAAGAGCGGCCTATGTGAAAATCTGGCTTTAAGTCGACTCGATAACAAATGACGAAAACGGACGGATTTATCAGGTTTTTACTACATATGAACACTTTTCACATTCTCCCGTGCAACGCTGCTGCTAGTCCTCCTTTGATGCAAAATCTTAAGGTCCAAGCTCATATCCAAGGCACCAAAGCCGTGTAAAAAGTCTATATTCGATAACTAAAACTTGAATTGTACTACTCCTTACTGATTATTATATCAACATAGAAGCTTCATCTGTGTTTAACTATGGTGCTTTTAGTGTCTCCGCATACCGCAGGATGCGACATAGCTTTGCAGACGATAAATACAACCGTTTCAGAGAGAAGAGCGGCCAATGTGATGATCTGGCTTTAAGTCGATTCGATAACAAATGACGAAAACGGACGGATATATCAGGTTTTTACTACATATGAACGCTTTTCATATTCTCCTGTGCAAAGCTGCTGCTAGTCCTCCTTTCATGCAAAATCTTAAGGTCCTACCACATGTCCAATGCCCCAAAGCCGTGTAAAAAGTCAATATTCGTTAACTAAAACTTAAATTGTACTGCTTCTTACTGGCTATTACATCAACTTAGAAGCTTCTTCTGTGTTCTGCTATGGTTATTTTAGTGTCTCCACATACCGCAGCACGCGACATAGTTTTGCAGACGATAAATGTAACCGTTTCAGAGAGAAGAGCGGCCAATGTGACGATCTGGCTTCAAGTCGACTCGATAACAAGTGACGAAAACGGACGGATTTATCAGGTTTTTACTACATATGAACACTTTTCACATTCTCCCGTGCAACGCAGCTGCTAGTCCTTTTTTCATGCAAAATCTTAAGGTCATCACCCATGCCTAAGGCACCAGGGCTGGCTAATAAGTCAATAATCTATAACTAAAAATTGAATAGTACTGCTTCTTACTGGCCGATTACATGAACCTAGATGCTTCTTCTATGTTGCTTGTAGTGTCCTTACGTTCCGCAGCACACGACATAGGTTAGCAGTCTCAAAAAATGGCCTTTTTTCACTCTTCCGTCCACCGAGCCACCTCCATTCCAATTTCAACCGAAAAGTTGAATGAGGAGATTAATTTACTTAATACCATAGCAGTCAATAATGAATACACGCCTAACATAGTGGACGATATCCTAAGAAAGAAAGCTGCAACAACTACCACGCTCAACACCTCATGCACTGAAATTAACCCAAAAACACGTTTTTCTATTTCTTTCATAGGACCCACTCCCCATCAATCAGCGCATGCTTCCCAACAAATACAACTGCAATGTTGCCTTCTCTACTAAGAATAATCTAAAGAGATAATACATTCGTAATTTGAGATCCTTTCGCTCTCCTACAGAAAGTTCTGTCGTTTATAATATCATCTGCGATACCTGTTCCTCCTACTGTATAGGGCAACCCCTACATCCTTTCACCATCAGATATAAAGAACATCTTTTGAGAAAGAACGGCACCAAGCCCCTAAATTCATCCTTTGCGAACATCTCTTAATTACTTGACACGTGCCTAAAGCCATAGGCGATAACAATATTCTGCATACGGAAAAGGAGGTACGTAGGTTAGATGTCTTATAGGAATTGGAGATTTTCAAACATCTCAATCGTTATGATGGCTTAATTCTCAACGAACAGCTGCAGCTGCGAAATAAAAACTTTTTTGACTGTTTAAAGCGATTGCTTGATCTTTGAGTCAGACTTCCTCATGCAGTTTACCGAAATGTTTTTTTCCTGTCACATCTTTGCTGTTTTCTTGTATGTCATAACTACCGTTTTTACGTTAGAAATGTATATCTATTTAAAGTAGATAAATATGTAACTACATCCTATTATTAATTCTTACTTTACGCCTGAATCAGCTCTATCACAATGTCATGTGTCTAATTTTGAATGTACAGTAGCCTAGTTGTTTCTGCGCCTACTAGATGGCGCTCGTAGCAATACCCTGTTTACTTGCCCACACTTTCTATAGTGGGTACCTCAGTCTTCTTGCAACCGTTGTTCACAGTACGAGCAGCCCTTAGCGGCTCGCCATCTCACAAGTGTTTATGACGTCGGCTTTCTGGCTTAGATCTTTTTTATTGTGCGACATGTAAGTACTGCATCAATTCGATTCAGTGCAAACTTTAATCTGATTAGTGTACAGTACACCTAATGTTTTAGTACAGTTAATCTAATTCTGCTGGTGACGCTCATAGTAGCGTCGAAACCAGGTCAATTTTGACTTAATATTTGTGACCGAGGGTTTATTTGTGATAATATAATTCTGACACGGTCACTGAACCTTAACAGCTGTGTTCAAAGTTTTATATTTCTTACCTGCGCAGGTCTCTAACGCTGCTTCTAAATACGACGAATTAGAAAAAAAATTTAAATATTAGCATGGCTATTTTAACAAGCAGTGTGAAAAAATGGGGCTTGTCCCGACTTATACAAAAGCCCACATCAATTTTTCTGTATGTATGAAAAATCCAGTCCTTTAGACCGATCATTAAGAATATTTCTAATAGGCTGAAAGAGCTTAATGCTGAAGACCGTCTTAAGGAAGCATACCATTTGTACTTAAATATTAAAAACACTTATCGTGTTAACTATAATTTTAATATTGACATGTGGACTCAAATTAACGAACATCTAGAGATTTGTAATATAGGTATAATGCAGAAACACGGGATGAAGTTCAGCAGTATTTTTTGTCTGCTTTCTAATGAAAATTCCCTCAGAATACATTTCAAAAAAGCAGTAACGTCTTTAATGTACGAATTGTAAATAAAACCAACATCGTCTCTACTGAGAATGAAAAAATTCCGGTTAGGAAGAGGACTAAAATACAATGTCTGATCTAACCTGTCAGACAGAAATGTGAGAAAATATGCTTGTTGATTTAAAAATCGGTCTCGATTATAATAAGATAGATAATGCTTCTCAAGCATGAATGATGTAACCCGCATGCTAGAAAAAATGCAACTACTTTGTCTAATGCTATGCATCAAGACAGAATTTTAGTAACTTCCGTTAATAATAAATTTAAAACCGCAAATGCTTTAATAACTAAATCCGATAAAGGTTGTCTATTCATTGCTTATATTTCTGAATATATTTCTAAAGCTGAGACTTTCTTCAGTAAGAACAACATATCGGAGCTGCATGATGATCCGTGTAAATTACAGAAAGAAGTAAGGTCAGCCATTAACAATGCAAAATTCTTATAAAACCTTTCAAATAGAATCTACTCATCAATATGAACCCTCAGCACCCTAAGCTTCGGTCACAATTCAAAACTCATAAACCTAATCATCCAATACGTCCAATCTCCACTAATATGAATGGCGCATATCACGATTTGGCCCGGTTTCTTCACGAAACTTTGAAAAGTCCTTCGTTTTCGAAAATAATTATTCCGTTCCCAACAATCACGTTTTGGTCCAAAATATTAAAAACTTAGTATGCAGTTCAGACATCAAGCTTTTTTCCTTAGATATTAAAAATCTTTATACCAAAGACCCGGTACGTAAGACGCTCATCATTGTGGAAGAAAACTAAATTCAATTTAAAAAAGATCTATCAGATTAACAGGTTACTGATTTTATGGATCTCATTAATGTCAAGTACAACTACATTGAATTCAACAAACAACTGTGCCAGCGGTCTGATGGGTTCGCTATGGGCAACCCTTTAGTCCTCATCCTCGCCGACATCTTTGCCAATTCCTTGAAAACGAAGCTGTTTAACCGTGTCTCAGCAGCATAGAGGGTAAAAATCGTAGAGGGAGACCAAGAGATCAATACACTAAGCAGATTCAGAAGGATGTAGGTTGCAGTAGGTACTGGGAGATGAAGCAGCTTGCACAGGATAGAGTAGCATGGAGAGCTGCATCAAATCAGTCTCAGGACTGAAAAGTCTCTTCACTAGGTATCTTTTCTTAAACAAGTTGTTGTTGTTGTGGTCTTCAGTCCTAAGACTGGTTTGATGAAGCTCTCCATGCCACTCTATCCTGTGCAAGCCTCTTCATCTCCCAGTACCTACTGCAACCTACATCCTTCTGAATCTGCTTAGTGTATTCACCTCTCGGTCTCCCTCCACTACTTTATCCCTCCACCCTGCCCTCCAATACTAAATTGGTGATCCCTTGATGCCTCAGGACATGTCCTACCAACCGATCCCTTCTTCTCGTCAAGTTGTGCCACAAACTTCTCTTCTCTCCAATCCTATTCAATACCTCCTCGTTAGTTATGTGATCTACCCATCTAATCTTCAGCATTTTTCTGTAGCACCACATTTCGAAAGCTTCTATTCTCTTCTTGTCCATACTATTTATTGTCCATGTTTCACTTCCATACATGGCTACACTCCAAACAAACACTTTCATAAACGACTTCCTGACACTTAAATCTATATTCGATGTTAACAAATTTCTCTTCTTGAGAAACGCTTTCCTTGCCATTGCCAGTCTACATTTTATATCCTCTCTACTTCGACCATCATCAGTTAGTTTGCTCCCCAAATAGCAAAACTCCTTTACTACTTTAAGTCTCATTTCCTAGTCTAATTCCCTCGGCATCACCCGACTTAATTTGACTACATTCCATTATCCTCGTTTTGCTTTTGTTGATGTTCATCTTATACCTCCTTTCAAGACACTGTCCATTCCGTTCAACTGCTCTTCCATGTCCTTTGCTGTCTGAGAGGATTACAATGTCATCGGTGAACCTCAAACTTTTTATTTCTTCTCTCTGGATTTTAATACCTACTCCGAATTTTTCTTTTATTTCCTTTACTGCTTGCTCAATATACAGATTGAATAACATCGGGGACAGGTTACAACCCTGTCTCTCTCTCTCTTCCCAACCACTGCTTCCCTTTCATGTCCCTCGACTCTTATAACTGCCATCTGGTTTCTGTAGAAATTGTAAATATCCTTTCGCTCCTTGTATTTTACCTCAGCCACCTTTAGAATTTGAAAGAGATTATTCCCATCTACATTGTCAAAAGCTATCTCTAAATCTACAAATGCTAGAAACCTAGGTTTGCCTTTCCTTAATCTTTCTTCTAAGATAAGTTGTAAGGTCAGTATTGCCTCACGTGTTCCAGTATTTCTACGGAATCCAAACTGATCTTCCCTGAGGTCGGCTTCTACTAGTTTTTCCATTCGTCTGTAAAGAATTCGTGTTAATATTTTGCAGCTGTGGCTTATTAGACTGATAGTTCAGTAATTTTCACATCTGTCAACACCTGCTTTCTTTGGGATTGGAATTATGATGTTCTTCTTGAAGTCTGAGGGTATTTCGCCTGTTTCATACATCTTGCTCACCAGATGGTAGTTTCGTCTGGACTGGCTCTCCCAAGGCCGTTAGTAGTTTCAATGGAATGTTGTCTACTCTGGGGGATTTGTTTCGAGTCAGGTCTTTCAATGCTCTGTCAAACTCTTCACGCAGTATCGCATCTACCATCTCATCCACATCCTCCTCCATTTCCATAATATTGTCCTCAAGTACATCGCCCTTGTATAGACCCTCTATATACTCATTCCACCTTTCTGCTTTCCCTTCTTTGCTTAGAACTGGGTTTCCATCTGAGCTCATGATGTTCATACAAGTGGTTCTCTTATCTCCAAAGGTCTCTTTAATTTTCCTGTAGGCAGTATCTATGTTACCACTAGTGAGATAAGCCTCTACATCCTTACATTTGTCCTCCAGCCATCCATGCTTAGCCATTTTGCAGTTCCTGTCGATCTCATTTTTGAGAAGTTTGTATTCCTTTTTGCCTGCTTCATTTATTGCATTTTTATATTTTCTCCTTTCATCAATTAAATCTATTACTTGTTACCCAAGGATTTCTACTAACCCTCGTCCTTATACCTACTTGATCCTCCGCTGCCTTCACTACTTCATCCCTCAAAGCTACCTGTTTTTCTTCTACTGTATTTCTTTCACACATTTCCTGTCAGTTGTTCCCTTATGCTCTCCCTGAAACTCTGTACAACGTCTTGTTCTTTGTTTATCCAGGTCCCATCTCCTTAAATTCCCACCTTTTTGCAGTTTGTTCAGTTTTAACCCACAGGTCATAACCAATAGATTGTGGTCAGTCTACATCTGACCCTGAAAGTGTCTTACAATTTAAAACCTGGTTCCTAAATCTGTCTTACCACTATATAATCTGATACCTTTTAGTATCTCCAGGGTTCTTCCATGTATACAACCTTCTTCCATGATTGTTAAACCAAGTGTTAGCTATGATTAAGTTGTGCTCTGTGCAAAATTCTACCACGCGGCTTCCTCTTTAATTTCTCTCCGCTCAATCCATATTCACCTACGTTCCCTTCTCTCCCTTTTCCTACTACTGAATTCCAGTCACCCATGACTATTAAATTTTCGTCACCCTTCACTATCTGAATGTCTTTTATTTGATCATACATTTCTTCAATTTCTTCATCTGCAGAGCTAGTTGGCATATAAACTTGTACTACTGTAATAGGTCTTGGCTTCATATCTATCTTGGCCACAATAATACGTTCACTATGCTGTTTGTAGTAGCTTACCCGCATTCCTATTTTCCTATTCATTATTAAACCTACTCCTGCATTACCCCTATTTGATTTTGTTTATAACCCTGTAGTCACGTGACCAGAAGCCTTGTTCCTCCTGACACCGAACTTCACCAATTCCCACTATATCTAACTTGAACCTATCCATTTCCCTTTTTAAATTTTCTCACCTACCCGCCCGATTGAGTGATCTGACATTCCACGCTCCAATCCGTAGAACGCCTGTTTTCTTTCTCCTGATAACGACATCCTCTTGAGTAGTCCCCGCCTGGAGATCCGAATGGGGGACTATTTTACCTCCGCAATATTTTATCAAAGAGGACGCCATCATCATTTAATAATACACTAAAGCTCCATGCCCTCGGGAAAAATTATGGCCATAGTTTCCCCTTGCTTTCAGTCGTTCACAGTACCAGCACAGCAAGGCTGTTTTGGTTATTGTTACAAGGCCAGGTCAGTCCATCATCCAGACTGTTGCACTTGCAACTATTGAAAAGGCTGCTGCCCCTCTTCAGGAACCACACGTTTGTCTGGCCTCTCAACAGATACCCCTCAGTTGTGGTTGCACCTACAGTACGGCTATCTGTATCGCTGAAGCACGCAAGCCTCCCTTCCAACGGCAAGGTCCATGGTTCATGGGGGAGGTTACACAAGATACGTTGATGATATTCTAGTCACATATAACAGACCCGCCGATAGAAATGATCATATATTTACTACCTCATATATTTACTACCTCCATGAAAAAATTTCTTTCACTATTGAACTCGAAAGCGATAACCGCCAATTAAATTATTTAGACTTGACGCTTACAATAGAAGACAGTACCACTTTCAATATTTTTCGAAAATATTCTTCCTCTTTTCATCCAGTCTCAAAAAATGGCCTTTTTTCACTCCCCCGTCCACCGAGCCACCTCCATACCATCTTCAACAGAAAAGTTTAATGAGTAGATTAATTTACTTAATACCATAGCTGTCAATAATGAATACACGCCTAACATAGTAGACGACATCCTAAAAAAGAAAACTGTAAGAACTACCACGCTCAACACCTCATGCACTGAAACTAACCCAAAAACACGTTTTTCTATCTCTTTCATAGGACCCACTCCCAATCATTCAGCGCATGCTTCGCAACAAATACAACTGCAATGTTGCCTTCTCTGCTAATAATAATCCAAAGAGATACTTCATAACATAATCTGAGATCCATTCGCTCCCCTACAGAAAGTTCTGGCCTTTATAAGATCTGCGATACCTGCTCCTCCTATTGTATAGGGCAACCCCTGCGTCCTTTCACCATCAGATATAAAGAACATTTTTTGAGAAAGAACGGCACCAAGCCCCTAAATTCATCCTTTGCGATCATCTCTTAATTACTTGACACGTGCCTAAAGCCATAGGCGATTACAATATTCTGCATACGGAAAAGGAGGGCCGTAGGTTAGATGACTTATAGGAATTGGAGATTTTCAAACATCACTCGTTATGATGGCTTCATTCTCAACGAACAGCTGCAGCAGCGAAATAAAAACTTTTTTGACTGTTTAAAGCGATTGCTTGATCTTTGAGTCAGACTTCCTCATGCAGTTTACCGAAATGTTTTTTTCCTGTCACATCTTTGCTGTTTTCTTGTATGTCATAACTACCGTTTTTACGTTAAAAATGTATATCTATTTAAAGTAGATAAATATGTAACTACATCCTATTATTAATTCTTACTTTACGCCTGAATCAGCTCTATCACAATTTCATGTGTCTAATTTTGAATGTACAGTAGCCTAGTTGTTTCTGCGCCTACTAGAAGGCGCTTGTAGCAACACCACGTGTACTTGCCCACACTTTCTAAAGTGGACACCTCAGTATCGTTGCATCCGTTGTTCACAGTACGAGCAGCCCTTAGCGGCTTGCCATCTAACAAGTGTTCATGACGTCGGCTTTCCGGCTTAAATCTTTTTTAATATGTTACTTGTAAGTACTGCATCTTTTCGAGTCAGTACAAACTTTAATTTATGTACTATATACCTAATGTTTTAGTACAGTTAGTCTAATTCTGAAGACGACGCTCATGACTTAATATTTGTCAGAGCTTATTTGTTACAATATACAAAATAAATTTACACGTTTGAGAGAGAAATGCTACCAATGTGACGCTCTGGCATTACATCTATTAGATAGCAAATGACGAAAACGGGAGGATTTCTTAGGTTTTTACTACATATTAACACTTTTCAAATTTTCTTTCGCAACATGGCTGCCAGACCTCGGACATGAGCGAGGACGTTAAGAGTTGCATGAACGAAGGCACCAAACCCGGCCAATTATTGAATAATCGATAACAGAAACTTGAATTGTGCTATTTCCTACTTTCCGATTGCATCAACTTAGTAGCTTCTACTGTGTTCTACTGTGTTGCTTGTAGTGTCTCCGCATTCCGCAGCACGCGACAGAAGTTAGCAGGCGATAAATGTACACGTTTGGGAGAGAAAAGCGACCAATGCGACGATCAGGCAGTACGTTCTTAAGACAGCAAATACCGAAAACGGGAGGTTTCCTCAGGTTTCTCTTTGCTTTGCTTTGGTGGAGTAATATCAAAGAGAGAAACACAACTCAATGAGTAACAAGCCCAAATATATGCAGTGAAACACGAAATGCGCCTTACGAAGCATGAGTGAATACCATACATTATATGGCAAACAGGAAGTGATACCGTAACAACCATTTGGGCCAACCAATTCAGCAGGATATTCACTGCAGATCAATCACCCGCCATCTAGAGCAAACAGTCCCTGCAATATGTTGTAGTAGCTGAACAAGTACTCATGGAACCTGTGATAATTACTTGTGTAGTTAATTATTTCAAAGTAAATTAAGACCGTCATCCAAAACTCAACAAACATATATAAAATCAAAGAGAAATCCAAACAATTATTTTCTGTCAAAAAATAAAAATCAAATTCTTATACCCACGTCTTTTGTACCCCCCCCCCCCCAAAGAACACTTGGTGCAGATGCACTCTTATCTGAACTTTTGTGGGAATCAACGTGAAGCAGCAAGTAATGAGGGACCCATCTGTAGTGTGTGACAAGTCAGGAATTAGGGTTGGATGTGAAGTGTGCTCAGACAGCTGAAGCATTTAAGGTGATCACTCGGTAAGTGGGAAAACCAGGCTGTCTGTCTGGCACAGATTGTCACTTTCTGCCATTGAATTTATCAGTTCCAGATTAGAATTTAAATTTAGTCAAGAACCCATTATGTTATTTACACATTTGCTGAGGTAAGTGTGACAGGACCTTTATTTTTCTTTATATACATAAAGGGATAGGGTCAGCAGCAGTCTGTGCCTGTTTAGTGATGATACTATGGTTTACAGGAAGGTGTTGCCATTAGGTGACTGTAGGATGATATGACTTGGACAGAATTTTTGGCTAATGTGATGAATGTCAGCTAGCTCTAGTTGTGAAAAAATCAGTTAATGCAGATGATTAGCAATAACAAATCCATAAAGTTTGAATACAGCACTATTAGTGTCCTGCTTGACAGTCAGGTCATGTAAATGTCCAAGGGAACACTGCTAAGTGTCTTGAAATGGGATAACCGTGTAAGGCAAGTAGTCGACTTTTGTTTGTTGGAATAATTTTAGGAAAATGTTGTTCATTTGTGACCCATTCTTTGGTACTGATAGTGTTTGGAATCCCCACCAGGTAGGATTATAGCAAGACATCGAGGCAATTCACACTCTGGCTTCTAGGTTTGTTATTGGTAGGTTCAAATACACATGCAAGTATTACAGATGTGCTTTGGAAATTCAAATGGGAATCGATGAATGGAAGATGACATTGTTTCTGGAGAACACTATAGAGACAATTTCAAGAACCAGCGTTTGAAGCTGATTGCAGGATGATTCTGCTGTATGGATAGCTAGACCACCTTCTATTAATAGTAAGAGGAAAAATCATTGTCCTGTGTATGAAATAAATCTAAATATACATACATACATACTCCCCCCTGCAGGTCCGGGGGTTAGAATAGGCCCGAAGTATTCCTGCCTGTCGTAAGAGGCGACTAAAAGGAGTCCCTCCCCCTCAAGGGGGTAGTTAGCGCCTGCGTACGGAGACGGACGGTTTCACGACCTATATTTGCGTTCATTTTGGTTTTTCACTTCTGGTTTCTTCCTTCCTTTGGTTGGTTCCTGTTCACAAACATGTGTAAAAGGTGCAGTTACACTGTGTACTAATAAACTGGAGATGTGATGCTATATAATGGCACCGTGATTCTAGGGTTGGTCAACACTGAAGATTCTTTTTCTGATGTAGCTTGGAAAGAAAATTTCAAACCATAATTTAGACACTCTCGTTTAAGGCAATGTGCATATCCACATTGCTCATTTGCATCTTCACTATTTAATGAGTTGCCACTCCCATATACAATAAAACCTTACCTGTTTCAAGGAGCCATTATTAATATTATAACATGGCAGTGCAATGCTTATTTTAGTGCCATATCAGAGTAATAATTGCACATGACTGTTGTATGAGCATTGATTGTTGTACATCGGCACATGATGCATTCAGTTAACAGATCATAATTTCTGGGGTCGGGTTAACAACCAGTGGTTTCATGTTAACAGCACTCATACACAAAATAAGTTCAAAACACAATGTTGAGACAGTACAGAAACACATTTAAAGAGAGCAAGTGGAACATTCTAGGGATCAGCAGTTATCTGCATTTCCTATTCAGCCATGATTGTGACACAACTTTACTATATTAAAGGAAAAACCCCTGCTAAAGTTTGTGTACAGGCTGTTGGCTAAATATTTTCCTTAGATGTACCTAAACAAATGCTCCATATACCATTAGACAAATATTACTGCAATTTCAGAGCAGTGTCTGTCTAATTCTAGCCAAGATCCCTAGTCACATTTCTTTTCTTCAAATGTTTGTTCTGAATGCAAAAATGTTCGACTAAAATAATCTTCACTTGCCCCCTTCCAACCCAATCCAGCCCTTGTGGAAGTCTTCAAAAATATGTATAAAGTTTACAATGTTGTTTTCCATTGCCCTTCTTCACGCACTAATACATACTCGTCCATGCAAGAAAATAAGAAAAATACACTGAACATTTCAACAACAAAAATGTTTAAAGAACAGCAGTTCGATTGTTACCGCAGAATTAAAACTTACTTGCACAGCCAGTGTATTTCATGCTAAGATTTAGTGGTTGTGCTATGTACAATATTTAAAGAAAAGTTTTTATTTACTCAACAAAAAAATGTTACTGCACTGGAATTATGAGGGGCATATAATAAATAATGCAACAATTTTTCTTGGAAGCAAGTTTCTTATTTAATATGCCAATAACCACATTGTTTCCCATCCTCTTGGTTGTAAAAACATGTTTCTCTCTAAAACGATGTTTCTCAAAATAATCTATGTGCAATGCAATGGGCTTGTACCAGTTGACTGGGAGCGCCTGTATGCCTGCATGTACCACTCTGCTGGTTGACATCAGAGTGAATATCCAGCTGCACCAATAACTTCACCATCTTACACATACTTCTTGCAGAGTGCAAGCCGCATTGAGCCAAACAGATGGAAATCTGAATGTCGAGATTGTCAGTAGCCTCTATAAGGAACAAGAGTCCAATGCAGTTTCGTGAGCAGCTCCATTTGGATATAGGCTTGTTTTGAGTTCTTGGATTGTCATGGAAAAGGAGAATTTTGTTTGCATTTTGTGGTGACGAACGCCCTGAAGTCATTTCTTCAATTTCCTGAGTGTAGGACAATAAATGTCAGTTAATTATTGCACTGCAAGAGAGGACATGAAACAGAATAACCCTTTCTGAATCCCAGAAGATTGTCGCCGTGACTTTAATGGCCGGGTGTGCGGCTTTGATCTTCTTCCTCAGAGAAGTGGTGTGGGATACTCTGTGGCTTGCAGTTTTGTTTCCGGTTCAGAGTGACCAACCCATGTTTCATCGCCTGTGATGTTTGACAAAAGAATTGACACAATCAGCCAAGTAACACGCAAGCAGTTCTGCACAGATGGTCCTTTCTTGCTCTTTGTGGTCTTCTGTTAGGTGATGTGGAATCCAGTGGGCACACATCTTCGAGTACCCCATCTAGTGGCTGACTGTGACATCACTGTCAACAGATGTCCAGTTGAGCAGTGAAGTGTTTTGATTGTGAACAGTCACCCACTTCGACTGAGAGGGCAAGTTCCAAAATTGTAAGAGTCCTAGCTGTGTGCAGCTGCTGGCATGTGGGAGATTGAATAGGTTTGCTTAACCTTGTTGTGAGGGTGACAAATGCTTGCCCAATGACGCACCATGCATTTCTTCACTGGCAGGTCTCTGTAGACATCCTGCCAAAAGAAATGCAGTGACAGCTCCCTTTTCGGAATACTCCTCTGTTAGACACAATTTTGAGGACTACACACAGTGCTGCCACCTATCAAACTTGATGAGCTATGGTGGCAGAAGTGGCAATATTCCACAATTTCCCACAACAAATTGCGCAAATCTCGACCAATATTTGTGGAGAAAAATTTGTTTGTTGCACTACATATTCAATTCCCCTCGTATTTATGGCATTGAATTGTGTGTGATGCATAGTAAATGAAACAAAAATGCAAATTAATTGTTTCATTAAAGAATAAACTTTTGAGGTTATCCATACTCAGTTATCGCAGCTCCTGGTTAAAAAATTAGAATGTATAAAAATGGCACCAGTAAAACAAATTTACAGAGTAAATTGGTTTGCTTGTGGGCAAAAAGCAAAAATAGTTCACATCACACAATATGATACAGAATGTGGTCAGTTGATACGTTGACCTACTTCAATAGATGGATTAATTTGGGAAACATTCACAAGAAATATTTAAATAGATGCTCAGTACTAGGTCAGATTGACCTAAAAATAAAATAAAATTGAAAAGATTGTGAGCAGTAGATATGGGGAAGTGTTTTGGAAGAGTTTGCTTTTAGAGCAGAAAGATAAAATGACAGTGTTCTATCTATAGCTTTTACTCATCAGGTACCTTTGTACAGTTTGTCATTAATGTGTGTATCTCTCTCTCTCTCTCTCTCTCTCTCTCTCTCTCTCTCTCTCTCTCTCTCTCTCTCTCTCTCTGTGTGTGTGTGTGTGTGTGTGTGTGTGTGTGTGTGTGTGTGTGTGTGTGTGTGTGTGTGTGTGTGTGTGTGTGTGGAAGGGGATGTCTTGATAGAAAAATGGAACAAAAAGTCTCAATGTTAAAGTTCCATCATTTTGAATAAAATTGTTGAGCTTTCAACAGTTTTCTGCCATAATATTCAGGAATAAAATCACTTACTTGGAACTGGCACACTATTCTGCTCTGGTATGATTTTTTTTAGTAATTTAATTGAAAGCTTTGTTGCTTTGGTAAAAGTAAAATTGGTTCTTTTTGACGTGACAGAATAAATTACTATTAATCACACCAGATTTGTCGGAGAACAGCAGCAACATGTGTAATTGATCCAGCTTTAAGGAATTCTATTACCTTTCAGCGGAAAATTCGTGCGGTACTCTCCGACATTAGAAAAGTCGCGGTGTTCCGTTCGGAGCAGGAGCCGGCTGTCTTTTCTTATTCGCGATATCGAAAATTACTAAAAAATGAACAAATTTTTTCAGAGGAATATCGCGCGAAGAAAGCAGACAGAAGTTACATGAAAGAAACCTAAGGGACCAACTAACTGGATTTGTACGAACATATAAATGGAACTGAAAGAACTTGGAATAAATACTATAACGATGTCGTCACGACAGCCTCCTGTTCCGACAGAACACAAGCTGGATCATAAGCTACATAAATCTTTTAAACAGAAAAGATTATCACAAGTATAATTAATGAAAATAAGGTTGAGAGATTTTCTTTGAAATTAAATAAACTTCAAGGCTTCAAGTATTATATTATGAAACGGAAACTTACATTAACATGGCCACCCATTGTGGTGGTGGAGCGAATTTTCATGATACACATTCTCGCTTGTTTGTGGCTACATATATTTTTAATCACTTAAACTCTTAAAGTTACAATAAAATGATTATATCAGCATGGAGCACAATAATTTTGCGTCCGACTCGCAACACATTCACAGAACAACAGCTAGAGAGTGGTGCGGCTCCCTGCAGAAGTAAAAATTGGCAATTGTTATTTTGAAACATAGGTGAGTCGTTTTTTTACTGATCGATAGCAGCGTATAACAGTTTATAGCTATCGTGATATTCTGCGCTTTTCAGGAGCGCGGCAAAGATATCTGGTTAAAACATTCATTTGTATATGTTAAAAGTTAACACATACTGACATGAATACAGAAAAAAAAACTTTTACATGTTAAAAAATCGCATTGATAAAGGCTGTAATGTCACACTGCTTATATAGGAGGACCAGCAGAATCTAGAAAATTCCAGCGTGGGGGCAAGATGACACAGTTTATAGATGGGTAACAGGAGGGAATGAATTAAAAATTCGAAATGCTTACATGAATGAACATAAAGAAGTACTGAAATCACTTAAGAGTGGTGCGTCTACAGACGGTATTTATAAACCCAGCCTTGCTTGGTTTGAAGCTGCAGACCGGTTCTTATAACGTGTAGTCGAGACAAGAGAGATGAGAAACACTTTGGTAAGTAATATTTTATATTTATTATGTTTCCAAAACATCTTATTTAGTAATATGTACAGCCGTTTAATCAGCCGAGACAGGTGACGCCATTTTGCGAACTGCGCAATTACGAAGAATTTGTGGCGTCCTGTGTGAACGGTAGCTCAATGCGCCACTCCAGAATGACTTGACTTGTGGCGGTACTTTCGTTGCGTGTGTGAACCAGGCTTAATGAACGACTGAAACTATCGATACAATCCACAAGGTAGCTATGTGTTGCTGTGAATCGACATGAAAGAACAGATATATAAAATTACTGTGAACTTTAATTATGTCAACATAGACAGATATATTATTGCTCTATTATAAAAACTAATAATTTGCAGAACAATAATATTATGTATTGCTGCAGAACTATTTGAGAACTCTATTCAATTTTCGCACTGTTTTCATAGATGTATAAGTGCGATGTAAAAAATATGTATGCTCAATTCATGTTGGCACACCTGCGTACTTTGTAAGGTCATGGATTGTTGAGGCAGAAACAGTTACGTTATACTAAGTCCAAGAGACAGTGTCATGAGAAGTCATGAGAAATGGAAAATTTTGAGATAATTCGTGTTGATGAACATTTTGAGACAACGACTTATGTTGGGAAAGCTTATTTTGGTGAAGTACTGATTGTTATGAAGATGATATTACGAAAATATATAATATGGAAGCCTTTAAACAGTATCAGTTACGTAGCATATTACAAACCCAAGGACCCATTGTAGTAATAATTACAGCAAATCCAGAAGTTACCCCTAGACAAAGAGTATTCATGGTGAGGTAATTAAATTATTTAATGTTCGTACTGTGAAGTTACCTTATCTTTAAGTCTCTTATGCTCTGTTAATAGAGTGAACAGACTGGCGGGGACTTGTGGTCCACTATTGAAACCAGGAAGACCTCACAGGTTTTGAAACACGTGTCATAATTTGGTATAAAATAATTGATGATATTCAATATTTCTTCCCTGGACGAGAGAGGTACAATACATATGGGAACTTCCTGCCCGGGATTCAAATTGAATTGTTCGAACTGATATTTGTTCTATGTTCACAGATAACAATAGGTACAGTAACAGTAAATCAACCAATAAAGGGGAAGAGGAAAAGGAATCCAATGACGAAGGCAAATAACATATTTTTAAGTACAGAAGCAATTAAGAAACAACAAAATTAGGCCTACAGTTAACGGCAAGACCACGCGAAAAACAAGGTAAGTGCATATATTGATTTGTTCATATTGTTCACTGTTTTTAGACGTATTTTGTGGGTTAATAAGTTTAAAAATTTCTTGCTTTAAAATGACATTAACAGAGGATATGACATACAATCTTGTTGCTGGGGGGGGGGGGGGGGGGTAGGCAAATAGGCAAATTCGAATGCAAGTGGCGAGGTTTGTACCAGTACAAGAATGGAGTTATCAAAAAATGTCGTCGAAGAATTAGATACATCCACGATGTTGCGATTACTTTTAAAACAAAATTCTGAATTGAAGAACGTAATTGAAAATAAAAGTGTCTGGAATTGTTAGCAAATGCAAAACGTGTAGAAGTAAAACTTTCGAAAGAAAATAGCCAGGTGGCTGAGCAATTCGTTAAAGGAACTGAAAGTATCAGATCTGAAATGGAATTAATGAAAATTAATTTAGAATAACGTGCAAATAAGATTGAGGATAGGGTGTCGACGTAGAAGTTACCCTCAATAAAGTCAAACTAACGATCAAACGGGAAGCGGAAGAAACCGCAAAAATTTTCGAAGTATTTGCAAATGAAAGGAAAATTAGATAGGGGGGTAATGATTACCGGAATTGAGTTGCATACGAAAAAATTTCTAAACTTACAGAGGAGGAAATGGTTACCAGAATGGAGTTGCATACGAAAAATTTCTATGGCAAATTGTCAATACTTGAAAACAATGTTGTGGAAAAAGTAAAGACTGTCGGGAATCATGTAGAGTGTTGTAACGCCGTAATTAAAGACAATGAGAATGAGGTAGCACGACTACAGAAACAACTGAGATTTGGGATAATTTGGCCATGAAATCGGTGGCGACTCATTTTAGCGGATTTTGGCCAGGTGTTGACGTGCGTAATTTTCCAGGGGTCGAAAAATTACACTCGGTTGACTTGATTATGAATTGTAGTGACAATTTTGGTATGAATTGAAAGAGTGGAAATTATCGAAGTAATTATAATGGGAACAATCAAAATTATCAGCAAAATCGACATTATAACTGCCAGGGAAATTCCAATACTGAAAACAAGGGCAACTGGAGACGAAATGAGAACAGGGCAAGAAATAATTATGGGTGGAATGGGAATAGACAATGGGAAAATTCAGAGAGAAGACAAGATGGGATTGTACAAGGGCGGTTAAACTACGAGCCATTCCGATGAGGGCCTGTCAGTTTGGGACGAACAGATAAAACTTCAGAAATGCGGCTATTAGAAACCAAAGTAGGCATATAATAATAATAATTATTTTATTGTCGTTCGGCTGATTACAGCAATAGCAAAGTCAAGAGCATATATTTCTATATAAACTACTATATTGATGTAAATTGGTTAACATAAAATAGGTACACATTAGAATACAGTATTTTCATCTTCAAAGAATTCATAAATGGTATAAAATGGATTGTTCACTAGTAGCTTGTATAATTTAGCTTTAAAGATATTAACAGGCAGTTCTTTAAAGTTAGCACTTGGTCTGTTAAACATCCTTAGTCCAAGAACTAGGTAAGAGTTATGCGGTTTTGATAATCTATGATATGATACGTCTACAGATGTTCTGTTTCTAGTATTATGGCTATGAATATCATTTCTCAACTCAAAATTAGACACATTGTTTCTCATGTACATTAAAACATTGTAGATGAATAAGTTTACTACTGTAGGACATTGCAATTTAATAAACAGAGGTTTACAATGTTCTGTTTTATCAGAATCTGTTGTTATTTTCTTCTGTAAATGTAAAATATCATTTACATGACAGCTACTACCCCACAGTAAATTTCCATAAGAGATGATGCTTTGGAAGAAGGCAAAATATGCTGATCTCACATAGTCATTGGGAACATGTCTTTGTAAATTTCTAATTAGATAAATAACTCTTGAAAGCCTAGCCAGTATATTTTTGATGTGTGCTTCCCACATCAATTTATTGTCAATAGTAACACCTAATAATTTTACAGTTTCTAATTCCTGGTAGTTAGGAATCTCTTTGAGGCTAAAGTAAAGTGTCTGGGTTTTGTTTTCATTTATGAAGAAGCCATTAGCTTTGAACCATAATGAGGACTGAGCAAGGGTATTTTCGGTCAGTGTTTTCAGTGTACCTAGATCAGAGCTTTTATGTAGAAAAGTTCTGTCATCAGAATACAATATTGTATGAGAATTTATGAATTAGGGCAGGTCATTAATCATTAGTACAAACAGTAAAGGTCCAAGCACCGACCCTTGGGGCACTCTGTACTTAACATTAACCAAATTTGATTTCTCCCTACCAATGCACACAACTTGTTGACGGTTCTCTAGAAAAGACCTGAACATATTCATACTGTTGTAATCGAAACCATAGCAAACTAACTTATTCAGCACAGTGTCGTGCTCTACACAGTCAAAGGATCTGATCAGGTCACAAAATGTAGTCCCTAGCCTCGAACACATCTAGGACTAATTTTACGAGGGAGTCCATTGAATCCGTTGTGGATTTACCTTTCCTAAATCCAAACTGTTTATCACTAATTATTTTTAGTTTACCCAAGTAGGCACTAACTTGTTCATACATAATCGTTTCTAAATTTTTTTTAAAAAACTGGGGTTATGGATATAAGTCTGTAAATAGCGGGACAGTTCTTTTCCCCTTTTTTGTATATGGGCACAACTCTAGAAATTTTTAGTATGTTGGGGAACTTTCAACTAGGCATTTGTTAACACAAAAGGTTAAAGGATAAATCACACAATCAATAACATCTTTCAACAAAATTACATGACATATCATAGAAATCAACGCTAACTGAAGGTTTGAAATTTTTCACTATTTTTAGGATGTTATCTGGGCTCCTGTGAAAGTGAAGGTGCTTGTGGGAAGCTTTTTAAAGCAGCTGTCCATAATACTAAGTGCATTTTCAGGTGGTTTGATAATTGAACTACTAATTTCTTCAATGGACTGAATGCAATATTTATTAAATTCTTCTGGAGTAACGGCAATTTCCTCTTTGTGTTTAGCGTGTGCAATGGAGTTTATATATCGATATATTTCGAGATATCGATATATTTCGAGATGTCGATTTATTTCGAGATATCGAAATCCTCTATATTGTAAAATGGGTTTACAACTAACCAGTCACAAAGTGTTTGTTTGTAATGTTGCTATGATATATTTTGTGTAGCTTGTGGAAGTTTGTTAAATAATTTGTTAAATAAATCGATATCTCGAAATAAATCGATATCTCGAAATAAATCGATATCTCGAAATAAATCGATATCTCGAAATATATCGATATCTCGAAATAAATCGATATCTCGAAATAAATCGATATCTCGAAATAAATCGATATCTCGAAATATATCGATATCTCGAAATATATCGATATCTCGAAATATATCGATATCTCGAAATATATCGATATCTCGAAATAAATCGATATCTCGAAATAAATCGATATCTCGAAATAAATCGATATCTCGAAATAAATCGATATCTCGAAATAAATCGATATCTCGAAATAAATCGATATCTCGAAATAAATCGATATCTCGAAATAAATCGATATCTCGAAATAAATCGATATCTCGAAATAAATCGATAATAGGTTCCACAACGAAACATTGCCTCAAAATTTGGTAGAAAAACCGAAGAAATTCTGGTCGTATGTAAAGTACACAAGCGGCAAGACGCAGTCAATACCTTCACTGCGCAGTGCCGATGGTACTGTTACCGACGACTGTGCCGCTAAAGCGGAGTTATTGACTGCAGTTTTCCGAAATTCCTTCACCAGGGAAGACGAATGGAATATTCCAGAATTTGAAACACGAACATCTGCTAGCATGAGTTTCTTAGAAGTAGATATCTTAGGGGTTGCGAATCAACTCAAATCGCTTGATTCGGGCAAGTCTTCAGGTCCCGATTGTATACCGATTAGGTTCCTTTCAGATTACGCTGATACTATAGCTCCCTACTTAGCACTCATATACAACCGCTCGCTCACCGATAGATCTGTACCTACAGATTGGAAAATTGCGCAGGTCGCACCAGTGTTCAAGAAGGGTAGTAGGAGTAATCCATTTAACTACAGACCTATATCATTGACGTCGGTTTGCAGTAGGGTTTTGGAGCATATACTGTATTCAAACATTATGAATCACCTCGAAGGGAACGATCTATTGACACGTAATCAGCATGGCTTCAGAAAACATCGCTCTTGTGCAACGCAGCTAGCTCTTTATTCGCACGAAGTAATGGCCGCTATCGACAGGGGATCTCAAGCTGATTACGTATTTCTAGATTTCCGGAAAGCTTTTGACACTGTTCCTCACAAGCGACTTCTAATCAAGCTGCGGAGCTATGGGGTATCGTCTCAGTTGTGCGACTGGATCCGTGATTTCCTGTCAGGAAGGTCGCAGTTCGTAATAATAGACTGCAAATCATCGAGTAAAACTGAAGTGATATCAGGTGTTCCCCAGGGAAGCGTCCTGGGACCTCTGCTGTTCCTGATCTATATAAATGACATGGGTGACAATCTGAGCAGTTCTCTTAGATTGTTCTCCAATGATGCTGTAATTTACCGTCTAGTAAGGTCATCTGAAGACCAGTATCAGTTGCAAAGCGATTTAGAAAATATTGCTGTATGGTGTGTCAGGTGGCAGTTGACGCTAAATAACGAAAAGTGTGAGATGATCCACATGAGTTCCAAAAGAAATCCGTTGGAATTCGATTACTCGATAAATAGTACAATTCTCAAGGCTGTCAATTCAACTAAGTACCTGGGTGTTAAAATTACGAACAACTTCAGTTGGAAGGATCACATAGATAATATTGTCGGGAAGGCGAGCCAAAGGTTGCGTTTCATTGGCAGGACACTGAGAAGATGCAACAAGTCCACTAAAGAGACAGCTTACACTACGCTCGTTCGTCCTCTGTTAGAATATTGCTGCACGGTGTGGGATTCTTACCATGTGGGATTGACGGAGGACATCGAAAGGGTGCAAAAAAGGGCAGCTCGTTTTGTATTATCACGTTATAGGGGAGAGAGTGTGGCAGATATGATACACGAGTTGGGATGGAAGTCATTACAGCATAGACGTTTTTCGTCGCAGCGAGACCTTTTTACGAAATTTCAGTCACCAACTTTCTCTTCCGAATGCGAAAATATTTTGTTGAGCCCAACGTACATAGGTAGGAATTATCATCAGAATAAAATAAGAGAAATCAGAGCTCGAACAGAAAGGTTTAGGTGTTCGTTTTTCCCCCTCGCTGTTCGGGAGTGGAATAGTAGAGAGATAGTATGATTGTGGTTCGATGAACCCTCTGCCAAGCACTTAAATGTGAATTGCAGAGTAGTCATGCAGATGTAGATGTATTAGCATTGTTATATCAGCTTAAGAATAGGATGTATTGTATATACTCATGCTATTATTATTGTTATTACAGCTTTAAATAAAATAAAAATATGAAAAAAAAAAAATTGACATTTTCCACATCCATGAGGATCTCCTCAGCATGGATCTATAGACTGAAAAACTAATCTAATCTAAGATTTCCAGTTGATGGGAAAATAAACATTGCATCTGTACAATGGAATCTCCCTGCTGTAAGGAAATAAAGCTTTACTACATATTGAAATGTACATTGATTGTTCCTAGTAAATCATTTTTATATGGTTTGTAAATATATAGAGTAAATGAAGGACATACTAGTCACCCCCCCCCCCCATGAACCATGGACCTAGATGTTAGTGGGGAGGCTTGCATGCCTCAATGCCTCAGTGATGCAGATCGCCATACCGTAGGTGCAACCACAATGGAAGGGTATATGTTGAGAGGCCAGACATACGTGTGGTTCCTCAAGAGGGGCAGCAGACTTTTCAGTAGTTGCAGTGGCAACAGTCTTGATGATTGACTGATCTGGCCTTGTAACACTAACCAAAACGGCCTTGCTGTTCTGCTACTGCAAACGGCAGAAAGCAAGGGGAAACTACAACAATAATTTTTCCTGCGGACGTGCAGCTGTACTGTATGGTTAAATGACGATGGCATCCTCCTGGGTAAAATATTCCAGAGCTAAAATAGTCCCATATTTGGGTCTCTAAATGGGGACTACTCAAGAGGACGCCATTATCAGGAGAAATAAAACTGGCATTCTACAGATCGGAGCATGGAATGTCAGATCCCTTAATCGGACAGATAGGTTAGAAAATTTAAAGAGGGAAATGGATAGGTTAAAGTTAGATATAGTGGGAATTAGTGAAGTTCGGTGGCAGGAGGAACAACACTTATGGTCAGGTGAATACGGGGTTGTAAATAAAAAGTGAAATAGTGGTAATGCAGGAGTAGGTTTACTAATAAATAAAAAAATAGGAGTGCAGGTAAGCTACTACAAACATCATAGTAAACACATTATTGTGGCCAAGATAGACATGAAAGACCATGCCTACAACAGTAGTACAAATTTATATGCCAACTTGCTCTGCAGATGATGAAGAAATTGATGAAATGTATAATGAGATTAAAGATATTATTTAGGTAGTGAAGGGATGAAAATTTAATAGTCATGGGTGATTGGAATTCGACAGCAGGAAAAGAAAGAGAAGGAAACATAGTGGGTGAATATGGATTGGGGGTGAGAAGTGAAAGAGGAAGCCGTCTGGTTGAATTTTGCACAGATCATAACTTAATCATAGCTAACACTTGGTTCAAGAATCATTAAAGAAGGTTGTATACATGGAAGAATACTGGAGATACTATAATGTTTCAGATAGCTTATATAATGGTAAGACAGAGATTTAGGAACCAGGTTTTAAATTGTAAGACATTTCTAGAGGCAGATGTGGACACTGACCACAATCTATTAGTTATGAACTGTAGATTAAAACTGAAGAAACTGCAAAAAGGTGAGAATTTAAGTAGATGGGACCTGGATAAACTGACTAAACCAAGGGTTTTAAGTTTCAGGGAGAGCATAAGGGAACAATTGACAGGAATGGGGGAAAAATACAGTAGATGAAGAATGTGTAGCTCTGAGGGATGAAGTAGTGAAGGCAGCAGAGGATCAAGTAGGAAAAAAGATGAGGGCTAGTAGAAATCCTTGGGTAACAGAAGAAACATTGAATTTAATTGATGAAAGTAGAAAATATAATAACGCAGTAAATGAAACAGGCAAAAAGGAATACAAACGTCTCAAAAATGAGATCGACAGGAAGTGCAAAATGGCTAAAAAGGATGGCTAGAGGAAAAATGTAAGGATGTAGAGGCTTATCTCACTACGGGTAAGATAGATACTACCTACAGGAAAATTAAAGACACCTTTGGATAAGAGAGAGCCACTTGTATGAATATCAAGAGCTCAGATGGAAACCCAGTCTTAAGCAAAGAAGGGATAGCAGAAAGGTGGAAGGAGTATATAGAGGGCGATGTACTTGAGGACAATATTATGGAAATGGAAGAGGATGAAGATGAAGATGAAATGGGAGATATGATACTGAGTGAAGAGTTTGACAGAGCACTGAAAGACCTGAGTCGTAACAAGGCCCCAAGAGTAGACAACATTCCATTGGTACTACTGACAGCCTTGGGAGAGCCAGTCCTGTCAAAACTCTACCATCCGGTGAGCAAGATGTATGAGACAGGCGAGATACCCTCAGACTTCAAGAAGAATATAATAGTTCCAATCCCAAAGAAAGCAGATGTTGACAGATGTGAAAATTACTGAACTATCAGTTTAATAAGTCACAGCTTCAAAATACTAACACGAATTCTTTACAGACAAATGGAAAAACGGGTAGAAGCTGACCTTGGGGTCAGTTTGGATTCTGTAGAAATGTTGGAACACGTGAGGCAATATTAACCCTACGACTTACCTTAGAAGAAAGATTAAGGAAAGGCTAACCTATGTTTCTAGCATGTGTGGACATAGATAAAGCTTTTAACAAAGTTGACTGGCATACTCTCTTTCAAATTTTAAAGGTGGCAGGGTAAAAAAAAGGGAGTGACAGGCTATTTACAATTTGTACAGAAAGCATATGGTAGTTATAACAGTTGAGGGGCATGAAAGGGAAGTAGTGGTTGAGAAGGGAGTGAGGCATGGTGGTAACCTTTATCTGACGTTATTCAATCTGCATTTTGAGCAAGCAGTAAAGGAAACAAAAGAAAAGTTCAGAGTAGGCATTAAAATCCATGGAGAAGAAATAAAAACATAGAGGTTCGCCGATGACATTGTAATTCTGTCAGAGACAGCAAAGGATTTGGAAGAGGAGTTGAACAGAATGGACCGTGTCTTGAAAGGAGGGTATAAGATGAACATCAATAAAGAAAAACAAGGATAATGGAAAGTAGTCGAATTAAGTCAGGTGATGCTGAGGGAATTAGATTAGGAAATGAGACACTTAAAGTAGTGAAGGAGTTTTGCTATTTGGGGATCAAAATAACTGATGATGGTTGAAGTAGAGAGGATATAAAGTGTAGACTGGCAATGGCAAGTAAAGCACTTCTGAAGAAGAGAAATTTGTTAATATTGAGTATAGATTTTAGTGTCAGGAAGTTGTTCTTGAAAGCATTTGTATGGAGTGTAGCCATGTATGGAAGTGAAACATGGACGATAAATAGTTTGGACAAGAAGAGAATAGAAGCTTTCAAAATGTGGTGCTACAGAAGAATGCTGAAGATTAGATGGGTAGATCACATAACTAATGTGGAGGTATTGAATAGAATTGGGGAGAAGAGGAGTTTGTGGCACAACTTGACAAGAAGAAGGGACCAGTTGGTAGGACATGTCCTGAGGCATCAAGGGATCACAAATTTAGTATTGGGGGGCAGCGTGGAGGGTAAAAATCGTAGAGGGAGACCAAGAGATGAATACACTAAGCAGATTCAGAAGGATGTAGGTTGCAGTAGGTACTGGGAGGTGAAGAAACTTGCACAGGATATTGTAGCATGGAGAGCTGCATCAAACCAGTCTCAGGACTGAAGACCACAACAAAAACAACAACAATACAACAACTTAAAAAAGTATATTTATTAAGATCAAACAATCTGTTAGTTGCTAAGGTGCACATTGTGACTCATTTGCACCAAAAACAAATTGAATGGAAAATAATCTTCGTAGCAACACAACCACATCA
Organism: Schistocerca gregaria; assembly: GCF_023897955.1. Classification (NCBI taxonomy): domain Eukaryota; kingdom Metazoa; phylum Arthropoda; class Insecta; order Orthoptera; family Acrididae; genus Schistocerca; species Schistocerca gregaria. The sequence goes on along the minus strand of NC_064930.1, from coordinate 156,418,141 downwards.
CTCCGCTGTAATGAATAAATTATTCAAATGTGAACTTGAGACATATATATCCAACTAGAATAAAATTTAAAAGAATGTCATACCAAAAGAAAGAAGGCATTCTAGTGTCTCACTTTCACCAAAAGTACATTGAATGGAGAGTAATCTTTGTAGCCGCACAGCTACATCAGCCTGCTGCTTAGAACAAAACTTACTACATTTTGCAAGTACAATAAACTAGTAAACTGTGAACTTAAGAAATATATCTGAAAATAATAAAATTTAAAAAAAGGACATACCAAAAGAAAGAAGGCTAGCTAGTGTCTCCCACACTCATTATGCTGGTTGTGGTGGTTCCCTTCTACCAGATTCACAGCAGAGCGGAAAATAAACATTGCACCTATACAATGGAAGCTCCCTGCTGTGACAAAATCAAGATTTACTACATATTGTAGTGTACATTAATCCTTCTTAGTGATCCTTTTATATGCATAACAAATATGTAAAGTAAATGAAGAACATCTAAAAAAGCATATTTATTAAGATCAGAATACCTGTAACTTTGTAAGGAGCATGTTATGTCTCAATTGTACTAAACGCATATTGAATGGAGAATAATCTTTGTTGCAACACAACCACATCACATTGCCGTAAAGAAAAGAAAAAAAACTTTACTACAATTGGTAATTCAAAAACACTAGTGAACTGAATTTGAGAGATATATTAGAAAAGAATTAAATTTTAAAGAAGGCTATACCAAATGAATGAAGGGTAGCTAGTATCTCCCACGCCCATTATGCTGGTTGTGGTGTTTCCCTTCCACCAGGTTGCAAGTCGATGGGAAAATGAACATTGCACCCGTAGAATGGAATGTCCCTACTGTGAGGAAATAAGGATTTACTACATATTGTAATATACATTGATTGTCCTTAATGACCTTTGTGATATAATTTATAAATATATAAAGTAAATGAATGGCATACGTAACATGTATATTTATTAAGATCCGGATGTCTGTAAGATGGTAAGGTGCACACCATGTCTCACTTGCATAAAACATTATTGAATGGAGAACAATATTTGTAGCAAAACAAGCACAAGAATAAAATTTAATAGAAGGGCATACCAAAAGAAAGAAGGCTTTCTAGTATCTCCCATAGTCAGTATGGTGCATATTTTGGTTCCCTTCCACCAGACTGCCAGACGATGGGAAAATAAACATACCAGTACAGTGGAGTCTCCCTGTTGTGAGGAAAGTTAGACATACAACATTTTTTAGATATACAACATTTTGTAATGTACATTGACCATTCTGACATGATTTTTAAATATATAAAGTAAATGAAAGACATATCTAAAAAAAATATATTTATTAAGATCCAAAGATCTGTAAGTTGGTAAGATGCAGGTTTTGTATCATTTGCACCAAAAACACATTGATTGGAGAATAATCTTTGTAGCATCACAACAACATCACCCTGCTGTAAAGAACAAAATCTTTACTACATTTTGCAATTAGAATAAATTATTTAACTGAGAACATGAGAAATATATCTGATAAGAATAAAATTTAAAAGAAGGGCATACTAAACAAAACAAGGATTTCTAGTTTGTCCCATAGTCAGTATGATGCATGTGGCTGTTCCATTCCACAAGGTATCCAGTCAATGGGAAAATAAACATTGGACTCGTACAATGGAATCTCCATGCTGGGAGAAATAAAGATTTGCTACATATTGTAATGTACATTGATTGTTCATAGTGGCCATTGAGATTTGATTTTTAAATATTTAAAGTAAATGAAGGACATTCCTAAAAATGTATTTATTAAGATCCGAGAATCTGTTAGTTGGTAAGGTGCACATTATGTCTTATTTGAACCGAAAACACATTGAATGGAGAATAAACTTTCTTGCCACACAACATGATAACTCTGCTGTAAATAACAAAACCTTCCCACATTTCACAATTCAAATAAATTATTCCACTGTGAACTTGATGAATATAACTGATATGATTATAATTCAAAAGAAGGACATACCAAAAAAGAAGACTTTCCCAGTATCTCCCATGTTCAGTATGCTGGATGTGGTGGTTCCCTTACACCAAAATCCCATTCTATGGTATAATAAACATTGCAACCATGCAATGTAATCTCGCTTCTGTGAGGAGAGATAGATTTACTCCATCATGTCAAGCAAACAAATTTTTCTTTGTGAACATACTGATACAACACCTAACAATATAAAGCAATAGAAGGACATACATAATTAATAAGATTTAGAAGTTTGGAATATCTGTTGGTTAATATTGTACATGTGGTGTCTCATTATAAAGATATACCAAAAAAAGAAGATTTTCCTAGTTACTCCCATAGGATTTGGTGGTTTCCTTCCACCAAAAACACAGTTGACAGAAAAAAAATTGCAGACATACAATGTAATTTCCCTGCTTAGAGGAGAGAAATATTTTCTTCTTAGTGAATATTGGGATATGAATATGTAAAATATAATGCAAAGGAAGGACATTCTTAAACAAAGCACAGTCTTTCTTGGCGTATTCCACTGACGCATTCTTCTTGCGTTATCAGCTGAGTGGTGGCGTTGTCTTGTCGCAATGTTTCAATGAGTTTCATACCCATCATTTTCTGGTGAAGTGTTGGGATGCTTTGTTCTGCATATCTATATGTCGAGCAAGCCACATGTGGACTCCCGCTGAGATCATCTGAGGAAGTGAGGAGGGAGACCAGCAGGATACTCGAGAAAGCAAGAATGCCTGAGAACAACATTTAAGCAGAAGAGCACAAGGCACTGATGAACCTTCATGATCACAGGGATCTAGCGGTCTTAGCAGCAGACAAAAGCAATGCGACAGTCCTACTGAAGTCGGAAGATTACTGGTAGAAGATCTACATCTTAGTGAAAGGTCCTGCTTACAAAGAAGTGGGGAAAGACACAATTGCTTCTGTTACAGGCAAGACCATCAATCTTCTCAATAGCTCAAGACTTGACAGAAACACCATCAGGAAGCTTTACCCTCGGGCACCGGTTCCACCAAAACAGTATGCGCTCCCAAAGAATCTTAAGGAGAATGTCCCACTACATCCTATATTGAACACCATAAATTCTCTGATGTATGGTGTAGCCAAGCACTTAGCACACCTGTTAAAACCACTCGTGGGTCATTGCCCTCCCCATGTCAAGAACTCGACCAAATTTGTTAAGGTACTCCAAGGGTTACATCTGGACGAGAAGGATCTAATAGCTGGCTTTGATGTCACTTCTGTTTTCACCTGTGTGCCTCTGGATGATTCCGAGGCTCTACTTGAAGATCACTTCGATGAGGACACACTCAAGACTCTTTTGTCTTGTGTTAACCACAATGTACTTCAAATGTGGTGGGAAATCAACAAACAGATGGTGTTACCATGGGTTCCCCTCTGGCCCCAGGTATGCCAACTTGTGCATGGAGCACTTTGAAAATGTGGCATTGAACACTATCTGCCATAAACCAAAGGTGTTCTACAGATACATAGATGACACTTTTGTAGTGTGGCCCCATGGTATTATGAAAAAACTATAGGAGTTCCTACACCATCTCAACGATGTACATGATAGCATCAAATTTAGCATGGAGGTAGAAGAGAATGGCTGCCTTCCCTTCTTGGATATTTTGACCAGGAAAAATCCAGACAGTACATTGGGACATTTGGTCTACAGCAAGATGATGCACACGGACTTATATCTCAATGCTTGGAGTTGCCACCATCCAGCAAAATGTAACACAGTAATGAACACCTTAGTACAAAGAACCTGGTCAATCTCTGACAGCGAGAGTTTGCCATGTGAGTTAGCACATATGCGGGAAACCTTCTTTAAGAGCTACACTGTGACACAAATAAGATATGCCTTGCATGCAGACAAGGAGAAACAAGAAGAAGATGAAGCAAAATGTGTGGCGTTTCTGCCATGTGCTGGACTGCCAACAGCCAAGATCATAAAAATATTAAAGAAGCACAAAACAACGACCATCTTTTGTGCACCAAAAAAGTCAAAGATATTCTTGACTCAACCAAAGACCAGCTGGGGTTGCAGACACTGCACATTTACAGTATTGAGTGTGAATGTGGGATGGAATATATCAGGTAGATACAATGATACATCAGAAATGTATGACTAGGACAGACAAACAAGTCTGCGGTAGCAAAACATAGCATTATCAAGGGACAATCAGGTAGATACAATGATACATCAGAAATTTATGACTAGGACAGACAAACAAGTCTGCGGTAGCAAAACATAGCATTATCAAGGGACACATCTTCGAAGAAGCTGCGCAGCATCAACAGTCTCTGGGGCTCGATCTTCAAAGAGGCAGTGGAGATACGTCTGCACAACAATTTAGTAAACAGCGGTAGCGGTTTTCAGCTCAGTGCTGCTGGGAATTCCACAATTGACAAAATACATCAGGAACACTCTGATCTGAAGGCAGTGGCATCCGCAGACAGATTGGATAGCCACCTGGTCTAGATACTGGGCAGCGCCACAGCCCCTGTCCCCACTAATACCCACACAGTACTCCCTGCCGGAAGAATGTGATTGGCTGGCCTACAGTAGTGGATGACAGCCAAGCAGCTATATATATATATATATATGCAGAACACAACATCGCGTCACTTCGCCAGAAGATGATGGGTACGAAACTCATTGAAACGTTGTGACAAGATGACACCACCACTCAGCTGATAAGCAGAGAATAATTCATCAAAGCTTGTTTATCAAACTCTGATAATCTGTTAGTTAGTAAGGTGTATGTGGTATGTCATTTCGACCAAAAAACCCATTCAAGGGATAATAATCAACTTAGCCACACAACCACATCACCCCGCTGTAATGTAAAAAATTTTGAACATTTCACAAATCAAATACATTTTTCCACTGTGGACTGGAAGAATGTAACTGATAAGAATGCAAAGCAAAAGAAGAACATACCAGAAGAAAGAAGATTTTCCAATTATCTCCAGTAGTCAGTATGATGGATGTGGTGGTTCCCTTCACCAAAACACAGTCGATGAGAAAATAAACATTGCACCCACACAATGGAATCTCCCTGCTGTGAGGAAAGAACCATTTACTATGGTTTGTATTGCAAATAGATTGTTCTTGGTGAACATAGGGATATGACTATCAAAAATACAATACAAAGTAAGGACATACCTAAACAAAGCCGATTTATCAATTTTAAAAAATCTGTTAGTATGGCACATGTGGTGTCTCATTTCCACTGAAAACCTGTTGAAGTGAGAATAAACATTGTAGCCAAACAACAACATTACCCAGCTGTAAAGGATAAAAAAGTTACAACATTTCAAAGAACAAATAAATTATTCTACTGTGAAATTGATAAATATAACTGATAAGAATGTAAGTAAATGAGAACATACAAGAAGAAAGAAGAATTTCCCAGTCTCTCCAGTAGTCAGTATGCTGGATGTGATAGTTCCCTTACACCAAACACCCAGTGGATGTGAAAATAAACATTGCCACCTGTTGTAACCTCAACAGGAATGCCACAGATTACCGCTAACCAAAATGTGATGGTATCGACTGGAGCAGCTGTGAACAAACAAGAATGGAATGGAAGGACAATGAAGATGACAGACAACCAAGCAAGGTACCAAGATCAACAAAAAAGTATTAAGCAACAGGGTCATAAGAGATAACCTCACGAAATCAAACTATGCCCCCTCGTAAACAGGAAGCAAGCACACACAATGTAAACACGATGTCTGTAAGTGCGATGTCAACTGACTCAACGCAAACACCAGGCTGCCTCACTGAGTGAGAGGCAGGGTATTTTGCTATTGTCCAGTGGGCCACATGCTCCACAGTGGCGCCCCCACATTAGACTCAGGGGCAGTAGCACATGCAGCCACAGCATTCAGGGTGATTGCTCCAGAAACCTCTAGTGGTCATCAAGTTCCATGTGGTCTCCTGTGGATTTGAAACCCATGGAGCTTGGTACCAGATCCTTCTCCCCCCTGCATTGGGGTGAAAATGCCCCAGTCTGTGCTGCGGTGTTCGGCAGATGGGAGAAGACCCAGGCTTGTCAACTGCCATTGTCGGGGAGGAAGGGACACCCGAGGTGTCCATGTCAGCCAAGCCAGAGGCCAGGGTGTTGCAAGGAGCTTCTGATCCACCTCAGGATGGGAAGGGTTGGCGGTAGGCTTGCGGGGATGTAGCAACCGAGGGCAGTGGCAACGACTCAAGGACCATGTCTGTACTCGAAGGAGGTAGTGTAGGAGGAGGTGGCAGCGGTAGTCCCACAGGGGTACATGGATGGAGCTGGTTATGATGGTGGGGCTAGAATCCTTTCGACACTTGCACTGACGTCACACACTGACCATGGGCCATGACGACCATGGCAGATGCACAGTCCACCTTGCTCCCTTACATGCGGGCCCACAAGGCCATGCTCGGGGTGTAACGCTGAGATGGCTAAGAGTGGGGTGAAAAGTTGACAGCTTCAGCAAATGGAGCAGGGTCTGCAACTGTCGCCCAAGGAGGAGCTCTGTCAGACTATGTCCGTCAGTTGGTGTGTTGGGATATGTGCTCAAGAACAGGGTGAGGGCTGATGTGGTTAGAGATGTTTCCACTACCTTTGTCAACTGTTGTTTAAATGTGCTGTTCTGAGCCATTGGTATTCCGATGTGTGAGGGCTGCCCCAGTGCCGTAGGCTGACGCATCCACCACCACAACCAAGGTGCGATGTAGAGATGAGGGAGTAACTCAAGGGGCACACTTCAGCATCGCCTTTAAATGGAGAAAAGCCTGGTCACAGGCAGGAGTCCTATCAAAAGGTACCCCTTTGTGATGCAAGTGATTGAAGGGTTGAGCAACAGAGGCAGCTTGGGGCAAGAACTTTAAGTAATAAGTAACCTTGCCCAAAAACACCTGGAGTTCAGATAAGTCCTTGAGATGAGGAAGGGCCTCAATGGCCATGACATGGCAATCTGAAGGGTGAATGCCATCTTTGCTAAGCCAGTGGCCTAAGTATTCCACATCTAGTTGAAAAAAAAGACAACACTTGTCCAGGTAACAGCGTATACCCACTGATTGCAGAGCTTGAAATAAAGTGCTGAGGTTGTGCAAATGTTCCTGGCAGGAACGCCCGGTGACTGATATGTCATCTAGATAATTAACGTACGCTGGGATAGACTGTGGCATAAGCTGCTCCAGGAACCATTTTCAAATTAGCTGGCACTGAAGAGACACCAAATGGAAGGCGCTTGTACTTGTATAAGCCAAAAGGTGTGTTGATAACCAAGATGTTCAAGGAATGGGAATCCAAAGGTAACTGGTGGTATGCCTCAGCCAGGTTGGTCTTAGAAAAGTACTCGTCCCCACAAGCTTGGCGGGAAGTTCTTCCTGTTGGGAAATGGGGTAAGTGTCTACTAAGGACTGAGCATTGACAGTAGCACTGAAGTACCAAAACAGCTGAAGGGACCCATTGGGTTTCCATATGACCACCAATGGTGTCGCCCAAGCACTGTATGTCACAGACTTGAGGACGCCAGCAGCCTGGAGCCGATGAAGTTCCTGCATGACTGCTAGCTGTGAGGCCACCAGAATGGGTCTGGCCTGGAAAAAGCAAGGCTGCACATCTGGCTGAAGTGTGATGTGTGCCTCAAAGTGTGAAGCACACCCGAGATATGTCACAAACAATGATGCAAGAGCCGAGCACAGATCGTCCAGGTTCTGAAAAGGAACAGCCAGGGAAATGACCATAACTTCTTCGGAAATTGAAAAGCCAAACAGTTGAAATGCATCTAGTCCAAAAATATTTGAAGCTGAGGGATGGTCGACGACAAATAGGGTAAAGAGCCAGGGAACATGTTCGTAGGTGGACTGTTCACAAAGGGGAATGGAACCGTCGCCACAGGCAACCAAACATCAAGAGGGTGGCAACAATGCAGGAGAGGCCAAGCGAATATACAATGCAATATTTATCCGGGAGATGGTGGCCCCAGTGCCAACCTGAAAACTGACATCCTCGGTAAAAAGGCGGAGCGTGAGAGGTAGCCTCCGTACTGATGGGTCCCCCAGCGGGACGACTGATTGCAGAGGATGTACTGTATCCTGAGGCCCATTAGGGGTGAGTCGAACGAGTATGACAAACAGATCACATGTGGCCCTCCTTCTTACACAGCATGCACGTTTTCCAGCAATGGGGCAATCAGCTAGAGCATGTGCGGTAAAGCACTGTGGGCAAGATGGAAGCTGGCCACACGACCAGCTCTGGTACCATAGAGACATCAGACAAAGAGGAGTCCCAATGCCACTGGCCTCTGTTGGCTGGGCCACATCGACATTGCAAGGGTGGAACCCACAGAGATGCGTCGATCGCAGCCACTTGCAGCTGAGCCTTGAGACACTCATTAGCCACCTCAGCAATTTCAGATGAGTGGGCAATTCGGAGAATCTCTTCCAATGAGGGATTATTGAGTTTCAATGCCTCAGTGTGGACCTCAGTATCGGGAGCCAGCTGAACCACCACATCCTGGACCAGGGAGTCCACATACGAAGCCTTACATTGCTGATTGGTGCATTTAAAATCACATTGATGGCTGAGATCCTGCAAGTCCATGACCCAGGAACGATATTATTGTCCAGGCTGTTTATGGCACTGGTGGAACTCCTGCAGAGGGGCGACCACATAGTAGCACTGGGAATAATAGTTTGACAGCAAAAGGCATATCTCCTGGAAAGAGAGAGCTACAGGATCAGACAAGGGTGCCAACTTGCGGAGAAGAAAGAATGTGTCTGGGGTGGCCCAAGACAAAAACAATGGCCACTGCAGTAGGTCATCCGTGATTTGAAAAGCCGTGAAATGCTGTTTCACCCTATGTAAGTATGTTTTACAGTCTTCTTTAGCGTCATCAAAAGTTGGGAATGACAGCGGATGTGGGGAAAGCATCGGACACCCGAGGACTTGAAGCTGTTGTGGTAATGTGTCCCGGGCATCAACTGTACCCATTAGCAACCACATCGACTTTTGTAATTTGTCTAACTGGAGGCTGCTGCTGCTGCACGAGCTGCTGCTGTTGTTATTGCAACAGACAGACCAACTTAGCCTCGATGCGAACAACTATCACGGTTTACCTTGTCACCAGAATGTTGTAACGACGGCAGGAACGGTCGGGGGATTGCCACTAACGAAAATGCGGCGGGATCGAATGGTAGCGGCCGGCGAACAAACAAGTCAGACGAATGGGAATGGAAGGACAAGCACGATGACAGACAACCAAGAAGACACCGAGATCAACAAGAAAGTATTAAACAATGGGGTCCCAAGAGAGAACCTCAAGAAATTAAAACAAGATCCCCTCATAAACAGGAAGAAAGCACACGCAATGTAAACACGATGTCTGTAAGAGAGATATCAACCAACTCAATGCGAACACCAGACTGCCTCACCAATTTTTTTTCTTTATTGTTATTTTAACACTTCATACAAATGGTGGGCTGGCAGCGGCAATATTACGCCGCTCTTCGGTCACAGATAGCACAAATAGAAACAAGGAAGGTACAGAAAAACAAAACATAATGGTGGACAAAAAACAGTAGACACATGAGTAAAAAACATGGAGCCATTTACAGGTGTAGTAAAACAAAAAACGTTCAGCACTTGTACACAAACAATGATGACTGAAATGACACACGTGAACGATGGAGCATGGGCGGTGAAAACACTGAGGCACTAACACGACGGTACACACAAAGAACTGATGGTGATGATCTCTGGTGCGCAAATGTTCACTTGACGTGTACGGGTCCGGGGACCTGCCAAAAGGGGAAAAGGTGGGGGAGGAAGGGGAGGGGAGGGTGTAGATGCCAGTGGCAGAGGAGATGGAAGGTGGAGGAAAGAAGGTATGGGGGGGGGCGGTAGGGGAAGCCCAGGGGGAGGAGGGGGGAAGGAAGGGAGGAGGAAGAGAAGGCAGAGAGGGTGCCCTAAGGAAAAAACACAGGGTGTGGAAGGGGAGGATCAAAATTGGTAGGAGGGGGAGATGGAGGGGAGAAGGACATCATCAGGGAGGGGAAGTTGGTGGAAGCCACTATGGGTGAGGGTATGGAGAATGGAGAGATGGAGAGCAGGTGGAAGGTGGGAATACAGGCGCGGCAGCGGACGGGGGTGCGAGACAAGCGGGTGAGGGGGATCAAGTTTACGGGAGTTGTAAAGGATCTGCATCCGTAGCTAGCCGAGTGAGAGGCAGGTGCATAAATAGACGACAGCATATGTCGCCAATGGCCGCTGGGACCACGTGCTTCACAGTGGCGTCCTCACGTTAGACTCGAGGCCAGGAGCTCACGCAGCCACAGCTTATGGCGCGACTGCTACAGAGACCTCTAGTGGTCATCGAGTTCCATGCCGTCTAATGCGGATTCGAAACCCACAGCAGTCGGTACCAGACACCCATACAATGGAATCTCTCTACTATGAGGAAAGTAAGATTTACATTTTGTAAAGCAAAAAGATCGTTCCTAGTGTCCTTAGGAATATGACTTTTAAAAATATAAAGCAAACTTAGGAGATACCTAACCAAAGCAGATTTATCAAGTTCCGAAAATCTATTATTGAGTATGGTGCGTGTGGTGTCTTATTTCCAGCAAAAACACACTGAAGGGAGAATAAACATTCTACATCTACATCTACGTCTACATGGTTACTCTGCAGTTCACACTTAAGTGCCTGACAGAGGGTTCATCGAACCATTTTCATACTACTTCCCTACCATTCCACTCTCGAATGGCGCATGGGAAAAAGGAACACCTAAATCTTTCCGTTCGAGCGCTAATTTCTCTTATTTTATTATGATGATCATTTCTCTCTACACAAGTGGGTGTCAACAAAATATTTTCGCATTCGGAAGAGAAAGTTGGTGATTGAAATTTCGTAAATAGATCTCGCCGCAATGAAAACTGCCTTTGTTTCAGTGACTGCCACCCCAACTCGCGTATCATATCGGTGACACTCTCACCCCTATTGCGCGGTAACACGAAACGCGCTGCCCTTCTTTGCACTTTTTCGATGTCCTCCGTCAATCCTACCTGGTAAGGATCCTACTTCAGACAGCAATATTCCAGCAGAGGACGGACAAGTGTAATGTAGGCTGTATCTTTAGTGGATTTGTCGCATCTTCTAAGTGTTCTGCCAACAAAGTGCACTCTTTGTTTCGCCTTCTTTACAACATTATCTATGTGGTATTTCCAACTCAAGATGCTCGTAATTGTAATTCCTAGGTGTTTAGTCAAATTGATAGTCCATAGATTTGTGCGATTTATCGTATACCCGAAATTTATCGAATTTCTTTTAGTACCCATGTGGATGACCTTGCACTTTTCTTTGTTTAGTGCCAATTGCCGCTTTTCGCACCATACAGAAATTCTCCCTAGTTCATTTTGCAATTGGAATTGATCGTCTGATGATTTTACTACATGGTAAATTACAGCATCAGTTGCAAACAATCTAAGGGGGCTGCTCAGATTATCAGCTAGGTCATTTATGTAAATGAGGAACAGCAGAGGGCCTATGACATTACCTCGCTGAACGCCAGAAATCACTACTGTTCTGTTCGATGATTTACCGTCTATCACTATGAACTGTGACCTCGCTGAGAGGAAATCATGAATCCAGTCACACAACTGAGACGATACTCCATATGCACGCAATTTTATTAATAGTAGCTTGTGAGGAGCGGTATCAAAAGCCTTCTGGAAATCTAGGAATATGGAATCGATCTGAGATCCCTTGTCGGTAGCACTCATTACTTCATGCAGTTGCACAAGAACGATATTTTCTGAATCCGTGTTGGTTATGTATCAATAATTCATTTTATCGAAGGTGATTCATAATGTTCGAGTACCGTATATGCTTCAAAATCCTACTGCAAATTGAGGTCAGTGATATGGGTCTGTTATTCAATGAGTTACTCCTATTTCATTTTTTGAATATCGCTGTGATCTGTGCTACTTTCCAGTCTTTAGGAACAGACCTTTCATCAAGTGAGCAGTTGTATAGGATTGCTAGGAAAGGCGCTCTTGTGTCTGCATACGCTGAAAGGAACCTGATTGGTTACCATCTGGGCCAAGAAGACTTGCCTTTCTTAAGCGATCTGAGTTCTTTTGCAACACCTAAGACATCTACTTTTATGTCACTCATGCTAACAGCTGTTCTGGTTCCGAATTGTGGAATATTTACTTCGTCTTCTTACGTGAAGGGATTATGGAAAACTGTGTTTAGTAACTCCGCTTTAGTAGCACCTTCTTTGCGACTGGTGTACTTTACATACATCCAGAATCTCTTCGGGTTTTCTACCATATTTTGAGACAATGTTTCATTGTGGAAACTATTAAAAGCATCTCGCATTGACGTTCACACTAAATTTCGAGGTTCCGTGAAACTTAGCCAGTCATGAGGATTTTTCGTGCTTCTGAATTTGGCATGCTTTTTTTGGTTGCTTCTGCAACAGTGTTCTGACGCGTTTTGTGTACCATGGTGGATCACTCCCGTCTCTTCTTAACTTATGCGGTATGAATCTATCTATTGCTGTCGATACTGTACCTTTGAATTTGGGTCATATCTGGTCTATACCTACATAATTAGCTTGGAAAGAATGGAGACTCTCTCATGTGGGCTCATGAACTAATAGTTCAAAGTAATTCTCAGAGAAAGCATTTAGTACAATTTCGGAAGATGTTTTCTGTCTACCACTGGCTTTGAACACGTATTTTCGCCAAAAAATCGAGGGTACATTGAAGTCTCCACCAATTATAAGTATGAGTGGGGTACTTATTTGTAATGTGATTCAAGTTTTCCTAGATCCATTCAGGTATTATACCATCTGACTCGGGGGCGTCGTTAGAAGGAGCCAATTATTTATTTTGGCATGGCTGTTGAGTATAGCCTCTACCCATAGTAATTTGCAGGAACTATTTATTTCAGCTTCACTGCAAGATAAACTACTACAAACAGGCACTAACAGACCACCACCTACTTTATTTAATCTATCCTTTCTGAGCACACTTTGCGCCTCTGTAAAATTTTTGGCAGAATTTATCTCCGGCTTTCCCCAGCTTTCTGTTCCTATAACGATTTCAGCTTCAGTGCTTTCTATCAGCACTTGAAACTCTGGTACTTTTCCTACACAGCTACGACAATTTACAGCTACAATACCGACTGTTGCTTGGTCAATTCTTGTCGTTCCTTTGCCCTGTACCCTTTGAGACTGGAGCCCTTTTTGATCTTTCCCGAGACAGTCTAACTTAAAAAAACCGCCCTGTCCCTGCTAATCAGCCCGTGCTACACATGTAGCCGCCTCCTGACCTATTTAGCGGAACCCGAAACCCCACCACCCTATGGCGCAAGTCGAGGAATCTACAGCCTAGATGGTCGCAGAACCGTCTGAGCCTCTGATTCAGACCCTCCACTCGGCTCTTAACTAAATATCCACAAGTGGTCCTGTCGACGATGCTGCAGATGATGGTGAGCTCTGCCTTCATCTCGCTATCAAGACAGGCAGTCTTTACCAACTCAGATAGCCGCCGGAAACCAGAGAAAATCTCTTCTGATCCATAGCGACACACTTCATTAATGCCGACATGAGCCACCATCCACAGTTGGCTGCGCCCTGTACCCTTCATGGCATCCAGAAGCACCCTTTCCACATCTTGGATGACTCCCCGCAGTATGCACACAGAGTGCACATTGACTCTCTTCTTGTCCTTAGCTGGCATATCCCTGAGGGGCTCCATCACTCGCCCCTTCCCCATGACAAGCAATCCGACCCTCTGCACTCGTCCGGACCTCTCAGGAAGACCGGCCACTGACTCAGCAGGTGTGGCCGCCCTTGCTGGCTCAGAAGTACTTTCAGCACTGGGCAGAACCTCAAACCTGTCACGGAGGCATAAGCGTACAGCCTTGCGACCAGCACCAACTTTCACCTTCCGCCCAGGTATCCGTGACCCCGCCACGGTTCGCCAATCACCGTCAGGCAAGTGTCGACCTGCAGGGCGCAGTGGCATCAGAGATTCCAGGCAATGCTACAGGTTCCACAAGCGCCAAAGCGCTCCCCTTGGTTGTCCTAATGTCACCACGGCCCAAGGCAACAGCCTGGAACCTGTCGACCATGGCCAACACATCTTCCAGCTGTTTACAGACGGTGGCCAATACCCCTGAATCCGTACGCAACAGGCGCAGTCCCTATCCATCATTAACAACTTTTTTTCCTCTCTTTTATCTCACAAGCTGTTTAAAACAAACAGATGACTGGCGATTACGCGAATTTACACTACACAGGTACTAAAATGTGATGCTACAACTCTAAAGTACTATAATACACACGAAAATTATGACTTAAACTATGCAAGCACACAAAAACACGCAAAGAAATTAAGAATTAAACTATAAAACAAATAAGTGAGCTAAGAGTATGACTTGCTGCTGGCTTCTGCTTATCCATTGGCAGCAGGGTAGCAACACAACCAGATAACCCTGCTGTAAAGGACAAAACATTTACATTTCACATATTAAATAAATGATTCCACTGTTAACTTGATGAATGTAACTATAAGAATATATAACAAAAGATGGATGTACCAAAAGAAAGTCCCTTTGCCCATACACTCCTGTAGTCAGTATGCTGGATGTGGTGGTTCCCTTCCACCAAAAACTGTCAATGCCAATAGCGAGTTCTTAGTGAACATAGGGATATAGCTATGAAAAATATAAAGCAAAGGAAGGACATACCTAAACTAACCAGATTTATCAAGATCCAAAAACCAGTTAGTTAGTGTGGTAAATGTGGTGTCTCATTTCCACCAAAAACCCGTTGAAGGGAGAATAAACATTACACCCACAAAACCGGGAGACCCTTCTGTAAAGGACAAGAAATTTAGTACATTTCGCAAGTCAAATAAATTATTCCACGGTGAACTTGATTAATATAATTGATAAGAATGTAAGGCAAAAGAAGGATATACCAAAAGAAAGAAGATTTTCCCAATGTCTCCTGTAGTCAGTACGTTGGATGTGGTGGTTCCCTTCCACCAAAAACCCAGTCGATGAGAAAATAAACATTGCACCAATAAACATTGCACCAATAAACATTGCACCAATAAAATGGGATCTCCCTGCTGTGTGGAAACAAAGACTTCCTACATTTTGTAAACCAAATAGATTGTGCTTAATGAACATAGGGATATGAAAATAAAAATGAAAGGAAAGACATATCTAAACAAAGAAGATTTATCAATGTTTTATGAAAGCGCAGCGGGACCAAACGGGAGCGGCCTGTGAACAAACAAAATGACCAGCGAAAGATGGAAACGAATAACGACGAATGAACGAACAAGACCTAACGAACAACAACACACAAATAGCAACTGGGTCACAAGTGAACCCTCACGAATCCACAACATCTACTTGTACATGGAAAGCAAGTAAACACGCCGTCTGTGGGCGAGTTGTTGATAGACTAACGCGAATATCAGATTACTTGCTGAGCGAGAGGCAGGTGCTTAAATACCTGATAGAGTACATTGCTATTGGCCGCTAGGACCAAGCGCTCCACCGTGGCGCCCTCACATGTACGAAGGCAAGGAGTGCGAGCGCACTCACGGCTAACGGCGTGACAGCTGGAGAGACCTCTAGTGGTAATTGAGGTCCATGGCATCTGGCGCGGATTCGAAACACGCGGCGCTCGGTACCAGAATCAAGATCCAAAAATCTCTTAGCAACTATGGTGCAAGTGGTGTCTCATTTACACCAAAAACCTGTTGAAAGGAGAATAAATATTGTAGCCGCACTAGCAGATCACCCTGCTCTAAAGGTCAAAAACGTTACCACGTATCACCAATCAAGTAAATTATACCACTGTTAACTTGATTAGTATAACTAATAGGAATCTAAATCAAAAGAAGTACATACCAAGAAAAGAGAGCATTTCCACGTATATCCCACGGAAACAACGAGTAAGTGGGTAAGTAAACACTGCACCCATACAATGTAACCTAACTCCAAATTGAGTGTTCTAAATAAACATAGGGATCTGACAATCAAAAATAAAATACAAAGGAAGGACATAACTAAATAAAGCAGATTTATCAAGATCCGAAAATCTGTTGGTTAGTATTATGCATGGGGAGTCTCTTGTCCACCAAAATCCCGCTGAAGGAAGAATAAACATTGTAGCACACCACCAGAACACCCCGTTGTAAAGGACAAAAATTTTACAACATTTCTCAGATCAAGTCAATTACTTCACTGTTAACTTGATACATATAACTGATAAGAATGTAAAGCAAAATACATACATAATAAAATATAGAAGATAGGCTGTTAGTCAGTATGAGGGAGGTGGTGGTTCCCTTCCACCTAAAACCCAGTTGATGGATGGTTGGTCTGTGAGGGGTTGAAGGAAACAGATTACAAAGGCCATCGTTTCCTTGTTTCAGGACCATAAAAGTATGCAAGGAATAAAAAAAAAGCAACAGAGATGACAAGGGACGACATAGTACAAGAAGGACACAGGCAAAGGCCAGACAAAAGAAATTAAAAGTACACAGCGTGTGAAAGTGGTTGGCAGACCATGGAAACAAAAAAGGAAAAGCCAACCACCAAGAAATACACTAAAAACCCCAATCTAAAACCGCACACCAAAGGCCATACTCAACACAAACAAAGACACTAACGCTTAGGTCGAGCGATGAAAGCCCCCTGCACGGAAAAAGTCAAAACTAAGTCTGCCATTGCAGCGTCCTCTGATAAAAGTGTAGGCGGCATATCAGGCAGCGCAAAAGTCTGCCTGGGCGGAGTTAAAAACGGACAGCCCAACAGTATGTGGACCACATCGACAGAGAGGTGGGTCCTCGTGGCGCAATAAATATCAGTGTGTCATCCAAGTGTGGGCAATGCGAAGGCAGCAGAGGACCACAGAGACCCTGTGAGAAGCCCGCAGAGAAGATGACCACTCATTTGATCTCTCCTTGATGGCGCGGATTTTATTGGGCGTAACTAAGCTGTGTCATTCAGCAACCCGAATCTTGAGAACTTTGTGGCATAACACTGATCAGAGGTCAGATTCGGGTACTCCAATCTCCAGAAGTGGTTTACGAGTGGCCTGTTTGGCCAGCCTGTCAACGAGCTCATTTCCCCGGATTCGAACGTGCCCTGGGGTCCATAGAATGACCACTGGACGACCAGATCATTTGAGGGCTTAAACTGACTCCTGGATACTTGCTACCAGAGGATGGCGTGGGTAGCACTAATCAATGGCCTGTAAACCATTCAGAGAATCACTGCGGACCAGGTAGGACACAATGGGCAAGAACGAATATGCTCAAGGGCGCGAGAGGTGGCCACCAGCTCGGCAGTGAAGACACTGCAGCCATCCAGCATGGATTTCTGTTCGATATGCCCTGAGTGAGCATAGGCAAAGCCTACGCGATCATCAACCAGCGAGCTGTCGGCATAAATGACTTGAGAATCGTGGGATTCGTCAAGGATCGATAAGAATTGACTGTGGAGTGCCTCAGGAGGATTGGAGTCCTTATAGAAATGCGATAGGTCCAGCCATAGTTTCGGCTGAAGCATACACCATGGAGGTGTATGTGATGGACCCACACAAGACGCTGTAAGGGAAAGGACTCGAGTTCAAAGATAGGAAATGGATACGTACAGCGATCGTTATCCCTGATTGAGGCCGCCATTCTGGGAGATGAATCACTGCATTCAGGAACAAAAGACAGTCATTCTGCAGCCGAGGCGAGCTATGGACATGTGATGCATATTGGGCAAGCAGTTGGCGGCGCCTGATGTGCAATGGAGGGACTCCAGCCTCCACTAGTAGACTGGCCACTGGACTCGTTCGAAAAGCGCCCATCCCCAGATGGACCCTGCAGTGGTGCACAGGGTCAAACAACTTCAATGCTGAAGGCACTGACGAACCATACACTTCACTCCCATCGTCAAGTCGTGACTGAACTAGGGTTTTGTAGAGGTGCAGTAATGTAGGGCGATCTGCCCAAGACTGTTCATTCTGAATGGCTCCCTGTAGTTGGCTTTCAGCAACACCGATGGTTTAGAAACTGAAGCAAAGGCAGAAATCGTCATCATATATGGAGGGCGACACTGACGGCCCTAAAGCTGCTGCTGCTAGGCCATTTATAGCGATTAAAAACAGGGGAACGCTCAACAGATAGCCATGTGGGACCCCCTTCTCTTGGATATGGGAGGAGCTAAAGGAGCCTCCGACTTGAACACGGAAGGTAAAAAGGGAGAGAAAGTTCCATATAAAAATCGGCAGTGTGGCAAGGATGTGGTGGCGCCAGGTCGTGTCGTAGGCCCTCCGCAAATCAAAAATGACGACTACCAGATGTTGACAACTGGAAAAAAATGTTTGGATGGCAGACTCAAGGCACACCAAATTATGTGTCGTTGAGCGGCCTCGGCGGAAACGACCCTGGGATGGAGCCAGATGCCCCCGAGACTCCAGGAGCCAACACAACCTCCGGCTCACCATTCATTCGAGCAATTTGCAGAGAACGTTGATGAGGCTAATGAGATGGTAGCTGTCCAATGCTGCATGGTTCTTCCCAGTTTTCAAGACTGGGAAGATGATGCTGTTTTCTCACTGGGACGGGAACACTTCCTCACCCCAGGTGCAATTCAAGATAGACATAATCTGACACAGTGAGGCCAGAGACAGATGTTTGAGAAATTGGGAGTGAATTCGGTTAGCTGTGTCAGGACAATGGGCAAGGGCACTGAGGAATTCCCACTCAGTAAAAGTAGCATATTATGGCTCAGGGCGGGGCGATGTAAAAGACAAATGTTGTCGTTCTGCCATCTCTTTCAAGGAACAAAACGCTGGGTGATAATTGGCAGGCGCACAACTTGGAGCAAAATGCTCAGAAAAATGCTCCGCGATTTCACCTGAGTCGGTGCACACTGCCCCATTGACTGAAACCCCATTTACCCCCAGCGGGGTCAGGTAACCATAAAGGTGGCGAATCTGAGTCCACACCCGGGAGGCAGGGGTACGAGAACCAATGGAGGAAACATATCGTTCCCAGCACTCTTGCTTCCGTCATTGTATCAGGTGGCAGGCATGGGCACAGAACCGCTTAAAAAAAAATGAGAGTCTCCAATGATGGATGCCGCTTGTGTAGTTGGAGGGCCCGCCTACGCACTTTGATGGCCTCAGCGATTTCCAGCGAGCACCAAGGCACAGCTTTACGCCGAGGGCACCCAGAAGAAAGAGGAACCGTGCGTTCTGCAGCTGATACGATCTACGCAGTGACCTGCTCGACCACCAAATTAATAGCGCCATGAGTGGGAGTGTCAACAGTGACAGCAGATGTGAAAGCCAGCCAATTGGCCCTATTAAGGGCCCATCGCAGAAGACGTCCAGAACTGTGACGCTGGGGTAGTGACAGGAAGATCGGAAAGTGGTCACGACCATACAAGTTGCTGTGAACCCTCCAATGGATGGATGGTGAAAATCCTAGGCTGCAAAGCGAGAGATCAATGGTCGTATTTGTGCCACGAACCACACTGAAGTGTGTGGGGTCTCCATTATTTAAGAGGCACAGGTCGAGCTGAGAGAGAAGATTCTCAACATCTCTAACCCGGCCAGTAATCACGGCCCCACCTTCCAAGGGTTTATAGGCATTGAAGTCCTCCAAAAGTAGGAATGGTGGAGGGAGTTGAGAAATCATAAGAGCCAATTCATTAAGAGGTACTTCAGCATCTGGAGGAAGGTAGACATTGCAGACGGTAATATCCAAGATTGTCCTTATCCTCACAGCAACCGCCTCTAAAGCTGTGTGAAGAGGCACTGATTCAGAGTAAACAGAGATAAGGACACACAGACATATGCCACCTGACGCCCTGTTACAGTCAGTCTGATTTTTATAAAACCCTCGATAGCCACAAAGGGCATGGGTCTGCATTGCTGGGAACCAGGTTTCTTGGAGGGAAATACAGAGAGCAGGCGTTGAGCTCAAAATCTGTCTTAGTTCAGCCAAGTGGTTGAAAAAAAAAACACTGAAATTCCACTGGAAGATGACGTCATGATTAGGCTGGAAAGACAGGAAGCGCTCAAGGAGGCAGGTCACGACTCAGGATCACTTGCTGCCATCGATTGAGTACCTGTGAGAGTGACATCCTTTGTGTCTGAGGGTACAGTGAGATCTAGGTCCTCAGCAGACGCCAGAATCTCCATCTCTTCCTCAGATGCAGAGCTTGTAGGGAGCAGTGGAATGGGTGGCACCGCAAGGTAAGGATTCCTGTGTGCCTTCTTCTTGTCTCCTGCTGGTCCTTCGACGGATCCAGCTGGGAGGGCTGCACTGGGTCAGTCTCAGGGAATGGGGAGGACCATGAAACTCTATGACCAGCCACCTGTGTGTGGTCGCTTCAGCCACTGGTGGGCATCCACTTTTCCACTGGTCAGAACTCACGAAGGGAGTGACCCAAGAGACCCCTTCCTGGTGAGAGGAGCCAAAGAAGACGCACGCTTCTCTGAGTGAGAAGTGGGGACTGGTGTCCCCCATGATTGGGGGAGGGGGCGTTGCTCCTGAAGTATGTGGTGCAGGAGCAACAGGGAGGGAAATGTCCCCCACCATCAAGGGGGCAGGTGGAGTCTGACAGCTCTGAGAGCCAACTGTACACAATGAAATGGGAGATGGTAGAACCACTGTCGCAATAGCAGTGTAGGTTGATGTCCTATGCACAGGATGGAGTCTCTCGTATTTCAGTTTAGCCTCAGTGTATCAGTGTAGGTCAGGCGATCCAGAGTCTTATATTCCATAATCCTCCATTCTTTCTGTAAAATCCGATAGTCCAGAGAGCAAGGGGAATGGTGTTCTCCGCTGTTAATACAGATGGGAGGCGGGACACAGGGGGTATTGAGATGCAAAGGACGTCCACAATATCAACACGTGACGCTGGAAGTACACCAGGATGACATATACCCAAACTTCCAGTGTGGTGTCACCGCCAGACACCACACTTGCTAGATGGTAGCCTTTAAATCGGCCGCGGTCCGTTAGTATACGTCGGACCCGCGTGTCGCCACTATCAGTGATTGCAGACAGAGCGCCGCCAATCGGCAGGTCTAGACAGACTCCCTAGCACTCGCCCCAGTTGTACAGCCGACTTTGCTAGCGATGGTTCACTGACAAAATACGCTCTCATTTGCCGAGACGATAGTTAGCATAGCCTTCAGCTACGTTATTTTCTACGACCTAGCAAGGCGCCATTATCAGTTACGATTGATACTGTGAATCATGTAATGTCAAGAGCGACGTTCGTCATTAATGGATTAAAGTTAAGTATTCCACCAGGTACGTCCGTTTTTCTCAATTCTAATTCCCTTGTCATGTTCCAGACCTCACGCCAGCCTGCGTGAGTTAAAACACGTGCATTTCGGCCTCCTGTAGTAACGGTGTTGGCTCTCCTGCCAACCACAACCTCCAGCATTTAAAACACCGCATCGGGGGAGAGATATACGCTTCACAACACAGCAGTAAACCATCACCTTGACCTTTTCGGGTAATGCATCATCCTCGAAGGCCAAGATGAAGACAGTGGTGACTTCCTGATTATCCCTCAGATCTTAATGGATGCGCCAGAGAAAGTGAACACCTTATTGTTCTAGCTTGGTGGGAGTTCATTGTCAGACTGCAAAAGAAGATCCTTGTGGAATATAATGCCCTAGACCATATTTAAACTCTTATGGGGCGCTATGGTAACTGAAACATCCCCCAACTTTACACAAGCAAGTAACCGTCATGACTGGACATAGGATGCTGTTTCTTTCAAAACTGCCCCAGAGCACATTTTCGACAAGCCCTCACCTCCCCAAACTTGTCCTCTAAATGCTCCACAAAAAACTGAGGCTTTGTTGATATTAATGATTGCCCATCAACTTATGTACAGGTTGAGGTACTGGGGTGAATAACCTTCGCTGCCATCTTTAGCCATTTGTTCCTCTCATGGAGTGGCCAGGGAAGGGAACGCTCTTGGGTCGTATTTTCTTCGGTTGAGGTTTGACCTAGATCGCTTAGAGACTGCTGCTGGAGATCCCCTACTGAGAGATGATATACCACGCTTCATTGCATGTCTTCCGCCCTGATGCAACCCACTCCAACCAAGGGCCCTCCCCATGGGCGCCACTCAGCCTCAGTAAGGGCCACCTGGCAGGATGGCCATTGCTGGGAGTTCCGATGCCCCAGGGAGATAGGCATCTACTACTTGGCATATGTGGGGAGTTAACGGCTCAGGCATCAGCAGAGCAATCCCTGTGTTGCAGGGCCACTGTGCTGGATATTAGGTACCAGGAAGTCCATGATCGTCAGATCCGCACAAAGTGACACTGCACAGTGCATGGCGGAAACCAAACCCAGGAATGTATCCACGCCCAAGAGATGGAGGACGAGTGGGACTGCAATGCAACGATGAGTAAGCAGGCAAAATTTCTCAATGCACGAGGGACACAATCCACCATGTAAGGTGCCCTTCCGTAATTGGCTCGCTCTTTTGAAAAATTTTGGAATATGGAGGTGAAACCCGAGGGGGGACCATCACACAAAGGTCGAAATGTGTGAGACTCATTTTAGTCACCTCTTATGGCAGACAGGAATACCACAGGCATATTCTAACCCACATCGCAAAGATGAAATAAACCTCTATAAAAAAAAGCAATCTCAAGGTGTGCTGCATGCTAAGGAGATGCATGAGTGTTGAGATGGAACAGTCATTAGCAGGCAAACTCTGAGGAATCTGCCGCACCTCAGTTGTATAAGGCTTACTCAGGCACATGGGACTCTGTCTGAGAGGACGCTTATTTCCCTAGCTACTCGTGGGACCGAGATGGAACCCTCAAAATCTTCTTCCCTTCACTGGAAAGTGGGTACTGCCTGGGAGTTCTCACGCTCCTTCATCAAAAAGAATGCAGGAGGCTAGTCATTGTGATAATCAACTTGTTATCAGTAACGGGCCTCAAGGAGTCATGAATTATAATGCCTTTGTAGTGATCAAGAGGAAGGTGGGGACGTTTTAAAAAATGTCTCCCTCCTATATACATAAAGGCTTAGAACGACTGGCTGGTACCTTAAAGTCTGTTAAGCAGTTGCAAATTGGCTCCTTGCTTGTCGAGACTAACTGTGCAAAGCAGCTGGAACTTCTTATTAAGTCACAGAAATTGGGTGAGTACAACATTATTGTTGAGTTGCATAACTCCCAGAACTCCAGCAAAAGTGTGGCAACCTGCCGTTATATTATGGACATTGACGTTGCTGAACTGAGACAAGAATGGACACCACAGGGGATCATAGATGTGGAAAAAAAAGGACACACAAGACCAATGGACAGACTGAGAAGGACGCCACTTTTATTGTGGCTTTCAATTCTCCAACACTACCTGAACACATTATGGCAGGTTCCCTCCGACTTAGGGCTCTGCCCTATGTACCTAACCCTATTCGATGCTTCAAATGCCAGCATTTTGGCCATTTGACTCTAAGTTGTGGAGGTGAAGCGAATTATGGGAAGTGTGGAAAGGCAGCCAGTGAAGTTGAGACTGACTGTCCGTCTCCAGAAGTCTGCATCAGGTGCTCTGGAAGCCATCCAATCTGGAGCTGAGCCTACCCTGTTTTTGCAGAGGATCGCAGAATTCAAGAAATCAAAGTGACCAAGCGGATCCCCTATGCAGAAGCCAAAAAGGAGTATCAGGATATGAAACGCGCCGTCTTTGCCACTTCTTATGCTTCCTTGGTGCAGGAACCTGTCATTAAGATTGACGCTTTGAGTCAGACGATGTCCAGTGAGCCATTCTTTACTACTAGCACCTGTACTTGCACCTGCATGTGCCAAAGCCGATTGAAAGACATAGCACACCAGCCAGCTTCGATGGAAGACGCCAATAATGCTTCTGCAGCATACAGCCCAAAGGCACCCAAAAGCAGAGTGCCTCTCAACACCAAATTTCTTCAAAGACAGGTGGCTCTCACTGCCCTCATTCTGCCTCATCCTTGCTGGGAAAGGGAGCAGGAAAAGAAACTCAACATTCGTATCGAAAGCTGACCAAGGCACCATAAGACGTCATTCTGGCACGTCTGACTGATGATGAGGACATCCTGGATTTTTATGCCTCGTCACCAGACCCAGTCAGCCCCACCACTATGCCTTGCTCTACAAGCGCCTCACCACTTTGGTGCAAATCGAGACCACATTGATGAAATGGCTACCATACTCCAATGGAATATCAATGGATACAGAACTCATCTGGAGGAATTGAGAGTCCTTGTACTGGAGAGAGCGTTTTGCCTTTGCCGTTTTGCCTTTGCCTACAAGGGACATACGTGTACTTGGAGGCTATCACCTTTACAGAAAAGATGATCTTACTGGTGATACGGCAAAAGGTGGGGTTTCAGTGTTCGTAAAGGACACTTTTCACTCCTCACTCCTTAAAAACAACACTACAAACAGTTGCTGTTCGAATAGTGGCCCACGTTGACTTCACAGTGTGCTCTTTGTACCTACCACTTCATGAGCCTCTTAAAAGTGCTGTTCTCACTCATCCTTTTGATGAATTCCCCTGTCCCTTCCTCCTTTTGGTGGACTTCAAGGCACACAGCGCACTGTGGTGTTCTCACACCACTCACCCCAAGTGTCGGGCGCATGCGGATCTACTGCACACAACAGATCTCATACTATTGAACATGGGTCAAGCTGCTAAAATGTCAGGTTTATCTACCACCATAGATCTCTTCCTCTGCTCGCCTGCTATTGGGGACACTGCTCAGTGGCTAGTGGACGATGACCTTCATGGTAGTGACCATTGTCCTATATGGATCCATCTGCCTGATCGAACAGATCCTGAAATCAAGGCACCGAGATGGTTGTTCAAAAAGGTTAACTGGATACTTTACAGGCGGTTAGTTGTTTTCTAACAATTTGATGCCATCCAGGACTGGGTGGATCACATTACAGCTCTGATTCACCATGCCACTGATGCATCCATCTAAAAGTCTGTGGAAATGCCTAGGAACCGACCTGTCCCTTGGTGGAACGATGAGTGTCGTTTTGCAATCAGGAACAGGATAGCAGCAATGTGCAGATTCAGTCGATGCCATGCAGATGAGGATCTTCCAAACTTTTGAATGGCATGTGCAAAGGTGAGGAGAATAATTTGGCAGAGTATGCAGAGGTCTTTGCAAGGGTTCCTGAAATCCATGAATAAATTGACAGCCACACGTAAAGTATGGGAAGCCATTAGAAGGCTCTCAAGGCACAACTCTCGACCAGCAATAGCAGCTGTACGAATACAGGGGTCTCTTGTAACATCGACGAGGGATATAGCTCAGAAATGGCTGAATCATATAAATCCATTACGGCCGATTCCAGCCAGGATACCAGATTCTGTCAATATCGGGAGGAACAGGAGAATGCTCATCTTGATTTCTGTTCCACCAACATCGAAGAATACAACCAGCCTTTCTCTCTGTGGGAGCTGGATTCTGCATTGCCATTTGCTTGTGATACGACCCCTGGAAATGACCTTACAATCTACATCATGCTGCAACAGTTGGACTGACAGCCAAAGGAAGTCCTCATTCAGCTCTTCAATAAAATTTGGATAACTGCCAGCTTTCCCAAGGCGTGGAAGTATTCTATTTTAATCCCAATTTTAAAATCAAGACTTGGTAGTTATCATAGTATTAGCCTGACAAGCTGCGTAGACATATGGTCAATTGGCGCCTAGTGTGGGTACTGGAAACCAGGTCCCTACTCAGTCGCTACCACTGTGAGTTCAGGAGGTACCACTCCACTCCCGATAACTTGACCCGGCTCAAGGCTGCAGTTCAACAAGCTTTCCTTCGTAAGCAACACCTTATCGGTGTTTTCTCCGATTTGGAATAGGCCTATGACACTACCTGGGGGCATAATATTTTGTTGCAGCTCCATCAGTGGGGATTCCGTGGACGTCTACTGACCATCATACAGTCCTTTCTCTCGGACATATATTTTAGACAAAGGGTTGGGAATGTCCTGTCTCACCATTTTAAGCAGGAGAATGGTGCCCCTGAATGGAGTGTTTTAAGTGCCACCACTGCAAGCAGTAGTGTTACAACCACGATGCCCAGTACTATGTTCCTTGTCTGTGGATGATTTCTCCACCTTCCGTTCATCCTCCAGCCTCACCACAGCTACTCGGCAACTGCAGCTGACGACCAGGTGGTTGGAGGATTGATCTTGTACCACAGGTTTTAAATTCTCATCAGAGAAAACAGTTTGTGTCGATTTTAATCATTCCCGCTGTCTGTTTAATTTCCCCGTTTTAAAACTAGGGGACACTGTTCTCACTTTTAAGGAAATGGTGAAGTATCTGGGTCTTATATTTGATGAGACGTTACCATGGTTGTCACACATTAAAGAAGTGAAACAGAGATGTCTCGAGGTCTTAAACACCCTTAAATGTGTCAGTTGAAGGTCTCGGGGAGCTGACAGAGTACGTCTGCTCCAACTTTATAAGCCCTTTGTGTGACACCGGCTTGAATACGGATGCCAGATTTATGGGTCAGCAAGGCCTTAATACCTTAAAATGCTGGATGCAGTTCACCTCAAGCGTATTTGGGTGTCAACAGTGGCCTATCGCACGAACCCTGTTGCTAGTTTGTGTGCGCAGGCTGGTGAGACTCCACTGTCTATTCGACGTCTTCTTCTCGTGGTACGCCAAGCATATAGAGCATTCTCCATTCCTATATCACTAGCATCCAGTTACATTATTCAGCCACCACTGTAATGGCTGTTCGATCATCGACCACAAGCAACATGGCCATTCGGGATCCGTGCAAAAGAGAGCTTTGGGTTATTACAGGTGGTCCAAAGCCAGGAGTGGACTAGGGCACACCCTGGCAACTACCAAGGCCCAGATCGCTTTCAGAACTGACTGCTCACAAGAAGCATTGTGCCCCAGACTCAGTTTTTAATATTAAATGTAATGAAATTTTACGTAGCCACCCAGATTTTATTTCTGTCTACACGGATGATTCTAAGCAGGGATATGTTTTCGGTTGTTCCGTCGTGTTCCCCGACATTGTCCTCAAAATGCTGTTTTCAGTGTATTTCATGGAACTGTTTGCTATCCTGAGGGCAATGGAGCAGGTGATATGGTGTTGTGACAAAAAAATTATCATCTGCTCCGACTCTCAAAGTGGCCTTCTCTCTGTTGGACAGATGTATGATGGTGCAACAAGTGCAGGATGCTCTCCTACTCTTGCGAAGGCAAAACAACGAAGTCATTTTTGGCTGGGTTCCAGTACACACAAGACATCCAGGGAAACAAACTCGCTGCTGCTAAGGAGGCTTGCTCCCTTCCTCCTCCTGCCCACTGCTCAGTCCCTCTACGGGCTGTCACTTCATTTGTGACTAGCAGGACCCATATGTTGACGGGAGTCCCAGTGGCTGGAGCTGAGGAACAATAAACTACGTTCCACCAAGACTTAAGTGCGACCATGGATCACCTCCTTCGACTCGCAATGGCGTGAAGAAGCAGCCCTTACTCGGCTTAGAGTGGGACATCGTCCATTGAGGCATGGCTTCCTTTCATGTCGCGAGGAGCCCCCAGTATGTCAAAGATGCAGGATATAGCTGTCAGTGTGACATCTTTTAAATGATCGTGTTTTATATGACGACATGAGAGTTGAACTGGATCTCCCACAGTATCTTCTCTCTATTTTAACTAATAACTTTGTGTGTTGTCTGGAGTTCTTCCTAAAATACTTGCTGTAAGATCTTAATGTGTCACAGAGTGGCTGGGTCACGAATTATTTGTAAGTTGTCATCCAGCCATGGTTATTTGTCCCTTTTTTAACATCATCTTTACAGGTGTTTTCTACATGATTTTATTTAGTTATCTCGCTGTGTCTCAGTGGGGTTTTCTGAACCTCATCTTTTCGGGGTTGCTTTATTTTCCCTGTGGTGGGGTCAAACGTAGTATTCCAGTTTATTGAACTCCTTCCACTGACTGTGAAAATCTTCTCCAGTAAAACATAAAAGCCGATGATGACCTAGCTGTTTAGCACCTGCCGCCATAAACCACCATCATCATCAATTCCACCAAAAAGCAGTCAAATGGAGAACAAACATCGCAGCCGCAACAACCAGGTCACCCTGCTGTAAATGACAAGAAATTTAGTACCTTTCGCAAGTCAAATCAATTATTCCACTGTGAATTTGATTAATATAACTGATAAGAATGTAAGGCAAAAGAAGGATATACCAAAAGAAAGAAGATTTTCCCAGTGTCTCCTGTAGTCAGTACGTTGGATGTGGTGGTTCCCTTCCACCAAAAACCCAGTCGATGAGAAAATAAACATTGCACCAATAAACACTGCACCAATAAAATGGGATCTCCCTGCTGTACTTTTTTGTGGTTTTAGGGCACACAGCTACAATGGTCATTAGCGCCCTGACTAATTTAGGAATGTACCGCGAGGCACAAGGTTAAAACAGCAACTAAAAGGGACAACACTATAAAAGACGTATTAACAGGCATAGGATTAAAAAACTACAGCATAATCAAACGTCCTTAGACAGGTGTGTCAAGTTGATAAAACGAAGAACGCGAGGAACAGCTCCTGGGTCATCCGCTAAAATGGCATCCAGAGTACATGGCAGGCCAAGATCAAGACGCAGCGTAGTAAAATCCGGACAGGACGTTAAAATGTGGCGGACCGTCAGCAATTGCCCACATGGACAGAACGGCGCCGGCGCTGCCGTCAGCAGATGGCGATGGCTGAAGTGGCAGTGTCCAATTCGTAGCCGGGCCAAAAACGACATCCTCCCGCCGAGAAGGACGTCCAAGCAGCGGGAAGAGGTTTCAAGGCCTGAATCTTGTTGTCCCTAAGTGCAGCCCAATCGGCATGCCACAGCGATAAAATGCGCCGACAAATGACCTTGCTACAATCTGATGAAGGGACACAACAAGAAGCCGTCCGAGGCTGGAGGACCGCAGCTTTGGCCGCGGCATCTGCAGCTTCGTTCCCAGGGATACCGACATCGCCAGGAACCCACATAAAGTTAACTGGAGACCCGTCGTCCACCAGCTGCTGAAGAGAGCGTTGGATCCGGTGCACGAAAGTGTGTGGAAACAACGACTTCCTACATTTTGTAATCCAAATAGATCGTTCTTAATGAACATAGGGATATGAAAATAAAAATGAAAGGAAAGACATATCTAAACAAAGAAGATTTATCAATGTTTTATGAAAGCGCAGCGGGACCAAACGGGAGCGGCCTGTGAACAAACAAAATGACCAGCGAAAGATGGAAACGAATAACGACGAATGAACGAACAAGACCTAACGAACAACAACACACAAATAGCAACTGGGTCACAAGTGAACCCTCACGAATCCACAACATCTACTTGTACATGGAAAGCAAGTAAACACGCCGTCTGTGGGCGAGTTGTTGATAGACTAACGCGAATATCAGATTACTTGCTGAGCGAGAGGCAGGTGCTTAAATACCTGATAGAGTACATTGCTATTGGCCGCTAGGACCAAGCGCTCCACCGTGGCGCCCTCACATGTACGAAGGCAAGGAGTGCGAGCGCACTCACGGCTAACGGCGTGACAGCTGGAGAGACCTCTAGTGGTAATTGAGGTCCATGGCATCTGGCGCGGATTCGAAACACGCGGCGCTCGGTACCAGAATCAAGATCCAAAAATCTCTTAGCAACTATGGTGCAAGTGGTGTCTCATTTACACCAAAAACCTGTTGAAAGGAGAATAAATATTGTAGCCGCACTAGCAGATCACCCTGCTCTAAAGGTCAAAAACGTTACCACGTATCACCAATCAAGTAAATGATACCATTGTTAACTTGATCAATAGGAATCTAAATCAAAAGGACATACCAAGAAAACGAAGAATTTCCTCGTATATCCCACAGAAACACCGAGTCAGTGGGTAAGCAAACACTGCACCCATACAATGTAACTACCTGCTGTGAGGAAAGAAAAAATTACTACATTTTGTAAAGCAAATTGATTGTTCTTAATAAACATAGGGATCTGACAATCAAAAATAAAAATAAAAACAAAGGAAGGACATAACTAAATAAAGCAGATTTATCAATATCCGAAAATCTGTTAGTATGGTGCATGTGGTGTTAGACTACCCTGCTGTACAGGACCAAAAATTTACATTTCAAAATCAAATAAACTATTCCACTATGAACTTGATGAATTTAACTGATAACAATGTATAGGAACAGAAGGATATACCAAAAGAAAGAATGTTTTCCCAATATCTCCTGTAGTCAGTATGCTGGATGTGGTGGTTCCCTTCCACTAAAAACCCAGACGATGAAAAATAAACATTGCACACATACAGTGGAGTCTCCCTGCTGTGAGGAAAAAAAGTCACTACATTTTATAAATCAAATAGATCATTCTTAGTGACCATAGGAATATGACTTTTAAAAATTTAATGCAAACGAAGGAAACACCTAAACAAATTAATTGTTCTTGGTTAACATACGGATCTCACAATCAAAAATAAAAGACAAAGGAAGGACATAACTAAACAAAGCAGATTTATCAAATTCCGAAAATCTGTTGGTTAGTATGGTGCATGTGGCGTCTCTTGGCCACCAAAGTCCCGCTGAAGGGAGAATAAACATTGTAGCACACCATCAGAACACCCTGTTGTAAAGGACAAAAACTTTACAACATTTCGCAAATCAAGTCAATTACTTCACTGTTAACTTGATAAATACAACTGATAAGAATGTAAAGCAAAATACATACATAATGAAATATAGAAGATAGGCTGTTAGTATGAGGGATGTGGTGGTTCCCTTCCACCTAAAACCCAGTTGATGGTTGGTTGCTTTGTGGGGGGTTGAAGGAAACTGATTACAAAGGCCATCCTTTCCTTGTTTCAGGACCATAAAAGTCTACAAGGAATAAAAGAAAAGAAGAATGTTCTTAGTGAACTTACGGATATGACTATTAAGAATACAAAGCAAAAGAAGGACATGCCAAAAGAAAGAACATTTATCAAAGATCTCCCATAGTCAGTATGGTGGATGAAGTGTCTCTGTTCCACCAAAAATCCACTCGATTGGAGAATAAACATTGCAGTCCTTTAACCAGATCACCCTGGTGTAGAGGACAAATTATTTACTACATTTCTTAAATGAAACAGATCATTCTTAGTTGAACCTTGAGGATGTAGAATGAAGGCTTTCACGACCGGGTGACATGGCTGTTGATATACTTTCCGGGATGTGAGGTCGTGGTCCAAGAACTTTTCTGCTCCTTGCGTTTCGTCCAGGACTGCGCTGGACTTCCTCAGAGGCGCTGCCCCGCAGTACTGGACGAAACGTAAGGAGCAGAAAAGTTCTTGGACCACGACTTCACATCCCAGAAAGTATATCAACAGTCTTGAGTATGTACTTTTAAAAATAATAATACGGAGGAAGGACGTTGTTGTTGTTGTGGTCTTCAGTCCTGAGACTGGTTTGATGCAGCTCTCCATGCTACTCTATCCTGTGCAAGCCTCTTCGTCTCCCTCTAAAATTTTTACCCCCCACGTTGTCCTCCAGTACTAAATTAGTGATCCCTTGATGCCTCAGAACATGTCCTACCAACCGATCCCTTCTCCTAGTCAAGTTGTGCCACAAACCTCTCTTCTCCCCAATCCTGTTCAACACTTCCTCATTAGTTATGTGATCACCCAGCTAATCGTCAGCTTTCTTCTGTAGCACCACATTTCTAAAGATTCTCTTCTCTTCTTGTCCATACTATTTATCGTCCATGTTTCACTTCCATACATGTCTACACTCCATACAAATACTTTCAGAAACGACTTCCTCACACTTAAATCTATACTCGATGTTAACCAATTTCTCTTCTTCAGAAACGCTTTCCTTGCCATTGCCAGTCTATATTTTATATCCTCTCTACTTCGACCATCATCAGTTACTTTTACTCCCCAAATAGCAAAACTGCTTGACTGCTTTAAGTGTCTCATTTCCTAATCTAATTCCCTCAGCATCAGCTGACTTAATTCAACTACATTATACTCGTTTTACTTTTGTTGATGTTCGCCTTATATCCTCCTTTCAAGACACTGTCCATTCCGTTCAGCTGCTCTTCCAAGTCCTTTGCTGTCTCTGACAGAATTACAATGTCATCGGCGAACCTCAAAGTTTTTACATCTTCTCCATGGATTTTAATACCTACTATGAAATTTTCTTTTGTTTTTTTTACTGCTTGCTCAAGATACAGATTGAATAGCATTGGGGAGTGGCTACAACTCTGTCTCACTCCCTTCCCAACCACTGCTTTCCTTTCATGTTCCTTGACTCTTATAACTGCCATCTGGTTTCTATACAAATTGTAAATAGCCTTTCGCTCCCTGTATTTTACCCCTGCCACCTTCAGAATTTGAAAGAGAGTATTCCAGTCAACATTGTCAAAAGCTTTCTCTAAGTCTACAAATGCTAGAAACGTAGGTTTGCCTTTCCTTAATCTTTCTTCTAAGATAAGTCGTAGGGTCAGTATTGTCTCAGATGTTCCAACATTTCTGCGGAATCCGAACTGATCTTCCCCAAGGTCGGCTTCTACCGGTTTTCCCATTCGTCTGTAAAGAATTCGCGTTAGTAATTCGCAGCTGTGTCTTATTAAACTGATAGTTCGGTAATTTTCACATCTGTCAACACTTGCTTTCTTTGGGATTAGAGGAGGAAGGATATAGCAAAAGAAGTAAGATTTGTCAAGCTCTCCACCTCCCATAGAAAGTACGGTGCAAATGAAGTTCTATTTCCTCCAGAAACCCCTACGATTGAAGAATAAATGTTGCAGTCGCACAGTCCTTAGGTCTTCAATGAATTCCCGTTTATCATCTGCATTTCTACTTGGTGTAGCAATTTTAATGGCCAGTAGTGTAGTTTTTACACTTTCAGAAAGTTTCATAACGGCGAATGTTCTTTGACTGTACTTCCAAGAGGAAGTATTCGTACCTGAAAGATCGCTGCTTCTTACTCCGCCTCATTCTTTTCTGCGATCTCGATTTTCTTGCCTGGTTTTCACAGGCCCTGCTGCGTTTGCTGTAAATAGGGAGCTATTAAGGTGTCTGATAGCCTGCAGTTTAGAAGCTCTTCTACGTTCATCAAATCACAGGAAAAAAGGTTTCACTACGATTGTGATCAGCAAATACTGCAGAGGGATGGTCTGCATTGTGTTGTAACAGTGAGCTAGAGGCGCGCTCTACACTTATTGCCGAGAAACGAACTCTCCTGTATCTGTAGTGAAAGATTCCAATGGGCTTCCTACACACATCGGGAGTATTTGTATACCTGTTCTGAATGGTTGTATGGATCAGTAGACAACTGATGAGAAAAAACGGTCACTAAATCAGAATGACTAAACAGAGCAGGCAGAGTAGGCAGTTAAGCAGAATTTGTGGACAAATAATGCTCACGATTCTACAACTCGACACAAAAAAACTCAGTTGCAGCCACACATTAACATGTACAGTTTCAGAAATGATCACTAAACATAAGACATATCTACAATTTATTATATGATGACAAGAAACTACGTAACTCTATAAAAATCAACATGGATTTCGCAAACAGAGATCCTGCGAAACTCAGCTCGCACTGTTCCTCCGTGAGATCCATAGTGCAGTGGACAACTGCGCTCTGGTTCATGCCGTGTTCCTTGATTTCAGTAAGGCATTTGACACCGTCCCGCAATGCCGATTAATGAAAAAAAGAAATACGAGCTTACAGACTATCGGAGCAGCCTTGCGATTCGATTCAAGACTTTCTTGCAGACACAACTCAACACGCCACTCCAAATCGACAAATGTAAAGGTAATATCCGGAGTACCACAGGGAAGTGTGACAGGATCGTTGCTGTTTCCAATATACACACACATCAAAAAAAGTTTTGCATCAACCCAGATACCAGAACTCCTGAAGATAGATGTTGACTGTTGATACTGTATCACAGACACAGTCCCTTTGAATGTTCAGAGAAGTCACTAAACCCGCCAAAAGATGTAAATAATCATACACGAGCAGCGTCTATTCGACGGAGGGGGTCCGACAGCCGATCAGTTCCAGTTATTCCACCAGGGAGGAGGTACACGGCTTGTGTTGTCTGTAGTTCAACCATGCATAGACGGTCAATTCCGGGGTTCGATCGTGTCCGCATTGTTACTTTGTGCCAGGAAGGTCTCTCAACAAGGGAAGTGTCTAGGCGTCTCGTAGTGAACCAAAGCCATGTTGTTCGGACATGGAGAAGATACAGAGAGACAGGAAATCGCTTAGGCCGTCCAAGGGCTACTACTGCAGTGGATGACCACTACCTTCGGATTATGGCTCGGAGAAACCCTGACTGCAACGCCACGATGTTGAGTAATGCTTTTTGTGCAGCCACAGGACGTCGTGTTACGACTCAAACTGTGTGCAATAGGCTGTCTGATGGGCAACTTCACTCTCGACGTCCATGGCGAGGTCCATCTTTGCAACCAAGACACCGTGCAGTGCGGTACAGATGGGCCCAACGACATGCCAAATAGACCGCTCAGGATTGTCACCACGTTCCCTTCACCGATTAGTGTCGCTATGCCTTCAACCAGACAATCGTCACAGATGGGTTTGGAGGCATGCCGGTCAGGCTGAATGCCTTAGACACAATGTCCAGTGAGTGGAGCAATGTGAAGGTTCCCTGCTGTTTTGGGATGGCATCGTGTGGGGCAGACCTACGCCGATAGTGGTCATGGAAGGCGCCATAATGGCTGTACAACACGTGAATGCCATCCCCTGACCAATAGTGCAACAATATCAGCAGCATACTGTCGAGGCATTCGTCTTCAAGGAGGATGATTCGCGCCCCCATCCTGCATATTTTGTGAATGAGTTCCTTTGGGATAACAGCATCGCTTTACTAAAGTGGCCATCATGTTCTCCAGACATGAACCCCATCGAACATGCCTGGGATACACTGAAAAGGGCTGTTTATGGGCGTGACCCACTAACCACTCAGAGGGGTCTACGCTGAACCGCCATTGATGAGTGGGACAATGTGGACCAACAGTGCCTTGAGAATTTGCGAATAGTATGTCACGACGAATACAGGGATGTATCAATGCAAGAGGACGTGCTACAGGGTATTACAGAGACCGGTGTGTACAGCAATCTGAATCACCACTTCTGAGGGTCTCGCCATATCGTGGTACAACATGCAATGTGTGGTTTTCATGAGCAATAAAAAGAGCGGAATTGATGTTTATGTTGATCTCTATTCCAATTTTCTATACTGGTTCCGGAACTCTCGGAATCGAGATGATGGTAAACATTTTTTGATATGTGTATGTAAATGATTTAGTAGGAAGCGTCGAATGGTATTTCAGGGTATTAGCAGATAATGCAATTATCTATACCAAAGAAGATAGTAAGAATTTGCAGAACGACCTGCAGAGAATTGATGAATGGTGCAGGATCTGGCAGTTGAGACTGAACGTAAATTAATGTAACATATTACACATACATAGGAAAAGAAATTCACTATGTACAGTTACACTATTGATGACAAACAGCTAGAGACAGCGTCTGCCTTAAAATATCTAAGCGCAACTATCTAGAACGACCTTAAGTGGAATGAGCACATAAAACAGACTCACATTCATCGGAAGACCCTTAAGGAAATGTAACTCATACACGAAAGAAGTGGCTTATAAGGCGCTAGTTCGCCTGATTCTTGAGTATTTTTAATTTATCTGTGATTCTGTCAGGTAGGGTTGATAGAGGGGATAGAGGAGATCCAACGAAGAGCGGCGCGTTTCGTTACGGGATCGTTTAGCTGGCGAGAGACCGTTACGGAGATGCTACTGGCAGACGTTACAAGAGAGGCGTTGTGCATCACGGAGAGATTTACATTGAAATTTCAGGACAGCGCTTTTCAAGAGAGGTCAGACAACTTATTACTTCCACACACAAACATCTCGCGTATTGAAGACGAGGAGAAAATTCGAGAAATTAGAGCCAATACAGAGGCTCATCGACAATCATTCTTCCCACGCATTATTCGCGAGTGGAACAGGGTAGAAGGGATCAGATAGTGGTACCGAAAGTACCCTCCGACACTCACCATTAGGTGGCTTGCCGAGTATGATGTAGATGTTGATGTAGGTGAACTGGTAGAAACCTGCGTTATATTTGTGCCTTGAAACTTGTAAGAGAGGAATCCGAATTTTTTATTTAAGTACTGTTGGAGTCGAAGCTAATTTTGGACTGTGAAGAGGGGGTGGGGTTATGGGGGGGGGGGGAGAGTGGGGCTCAAAATTAAGTTATTTCGATTCTGGGAAACACACACAGACATACAGAGAGAGGGGAAACACTTTTACGCAACCTGCTTACAAATAATTTACATTTGTTGCACATAGCGCCAGGATTAACTGAACGCATTCCAGAGAATGACTGCACCAGTTGAGTGGTTCTAAAGGTACAAGGCAGTCACTGCCATGAACACAACGTTTGCAAGCTGCGACCATTAACTTGTCAGACAGTAGATTATGAACATAAAACTGACCAGAAACTTAATATGGGTCAGCGACGTTAAAGACAAACTCACCTAGTTTCTTATCTATTCCAAGCCACTGACAACCGAAAGAAGCACCATTTCAATTACAATAGGGGTTTTAACTATGATTGATCGTGGAGGAAATGGCTGCCGCAGAGGTTGCGGAACACGAGAAACTGCGTGTAGTACGACCACTTAACGTTTTTCACATATACTGACACGTCTAACAAGCGCACAACAGCCTTAACATCCTCGACGAACATAAAAATCACACATTTTCGCAACTACCTATGAGCACCACCGCTATCGATCACGTGTCAGTCTCATCTTGCGCTACAAGAGTTGATTATCTCTTACCTCTACGCCGAGAAAAATTTCTGCTGGACGCTGGAAAAATCGCTCTGAGCACTATGGGACTTAGCTTCTGAGGTCATCAGTCCCCTAGAACTTAGAACTACTTAAACCTAACGAACCTAAGGACATCATACACATCCATGCCCGAGGCAGGATTCGAACCTGCGACCGTAGCGGTCGCGCGGTTCCAGACTATAGCGCCTAGAACCGCTCGGCCACCCTGGCCGGCGGGCGCTGGAAACCTACAATAAGAGCTTCTGTTGCAGAACTCTGTTATAAAATACTGGAAGCTTCAAATTCGCCTCGTTATGTGACTGTCGAAGACAGAGCAAACAACACAAGTGTCGCAAAGCCACAGCAGCTCGTATACATAAGCCGTTCAAAGAGCAGTTGTTCGTCGCGGGAAAACACTCAAAGAGTAAATAATACGTGGCGGGAAAAACAATCTCGTAGCGAATATGACTGAAAGTTGCCCG